>NC_092033.1:11814407-13014407 GCF_042242105.1 Pempheris klunzingeri
TTTGGAGCTCTACAGCAAAGGTTCTCATAATATGACACCGTGGGCTCGCCCTCACACAACGCTGCCTGTCTACTTAGGATAATCAAACACAAGCTGTGGAACTACAGTTTTTATTATATGGGGGTTGGGGTAATGTCTTTCATGGAATTAGTTAAATGTAAGCTACATTGTTTTAGCCTGTGGAATTAGGCTATTAAAAGCAGCCAAATCTGTCTGAACTGTATCAACACTGGATGACTGTGGTACTGAGGATACTCCAGCAGACTCCGGAGTTACAAGAGGCTTTTTTTAAAATTATTTCTAAGTGAATTTATAGATCTTAACTCACAATGTGGACAAAGGAGACAATAATATCCCCAAAAATCTATAAATATGTCTCTGTGTAGTCAGATTTGACTGAGTAATGACCCAGAGAAGGAGAACAAACTTGACTAATCGCCTCCAGTCCTCCTTTGCTCCTCCAAAATAGAAGACATAGCAAACTTCCTGTCGGCGTGAACCTGTTTCTTTCACCTCATGCAATATCTTCATATTGTGTTTCTCTCTCTAAGGCTTGTCTAACTGCCGCTGATTGGGCCCCGAGGAGCAGTTTAGAGGTTACAAACCTCTACCTGCAGGAGGGGAGATGATTATTCATTCCTAATCATTCGGTCTTGGGATTCAAACTAGGACATTAGTTGGCACAGATGTGGTAGAGAGGCACTGCAGTGTCTAAATTGCTTCCACGGGGCAATCCATATTGTTTACACAAGTTAGCCCTGCTTATCACAAAGTCATTACAGCCTGAGGCAGATTATAAAATGAAGCACTGCCCAAACAACAAAGTATGTGCAGAGTGCAAGGAGCAACAAGCAGGTCTCACTGCGCAATGCCGTGAGCTTGGCACTGCACTAGCTCCTGCTAGGCGTGTGTGTCTGTGTGTGAGAGTGTGTAAAATAGAGGGTGAGTTTGTGAGCGAGCTCCTCCAATGAGGAGAAAGCGTGTTCTTCTTGCGCTCCGCTGAAGCATGAAAAACACTGTCGACAAGCAGGCTGGCAGCCAAATCATCACGCTGTTGGTCAGACAAAGATTTTAACCTCTTCTTCACGAAGACGTGACCTCTGAGAATTGGAGAAGCAGTGGAAATCATATCAGGACTTGATTATATGGCTTAAATCAATATGACAGCACTGATGAGACTGGGCTCCCCAGGATGGTATAGCTCTCTGAACTCATCAACAGGTTGATTTTTTTAATTGTCCCGCACCACATGACCAACCTGAGAGACCGAGAATCAGCCCACTGTGTCTGTCAATAAAGATTGATTGACAGGTCGATCAACAGAGAGAGAAATGTGCTCTCCTCAAGGCCCTAAATCAGAAGCAGAATGCGCAGAATGAATGATTCAAGATATTAATATTTGAAGTGACTCAGTGGTGTGTTCTCTGATAGAGGAAAAACACAGCTCAGTCAGCTACAGGAGAGTGAAGCAGCCACGCTGCCATCTGCTGGTGGAAAGGACCACATGGGTGCCAGACGGAAACTTAATATGCTTTTCTAATCTGTTGCACAGACACACACACACACACACAGACAGACAGAGAAAAGCGATGAGCAGCAGTTCAGCAGATAAAAGCAACACAGGCTCAAGGACAGGTGGTTGTAGCCTTAAAGTTAGGGTGGGCCGCAGGTGTAAATCCACTCATTCAAGCTGGGAAAAGGTCTGTGGAAACCCCACACACGTCATGAGTCAACTTCTGCTGTTTTGTCAAAGTTTAAAAAGCACACACACACACGCACGCACACACACACTGACGGTGTCAGTCATGCAGCAGAAAGCCTGAAGCTGCGGCTGAGTGACTGTCATATTGATTCCTAAGCTTCTCCTCACCTCTGCTGGCGATTCATGCCTTAGTTAGTTTCTCCTATTGATCTCAGTCCTCTCGCAGCAGCACCAGTGATCGACCTATCAGTCAGCTGATTGAAGATAAATTTCACAGCCACATCACAACCCCGGGCTGCCTACAGCTTAATCCACTTATGTTTTCCTAATTACTGGAGTGTGTCAGAAAATGGAACGTGGCATAATTTAATTCCTATTTTCTCAGATGTGCCCAGCATACTGAGACAACTGATAATATAGGCTGTACACCACCTCCCTCAACACCGACACCCCTCCCCAACTATGGCCTGTGGGCAGCCCCGTGACGTGACTTCCAATGAGTTTCTCTGTCTGACAAGAGCCAAGGACGATCGTTAAGAATGGGAGGCAGTTTGGATGGATATGCAACGGCAGACATGATCCCCTCTGTGGGCAAACAACAGAGTGTTGTTTCGAGGCACGACCACATCTGCAGGGAAGGGAGGGGAGGAGCGAAACAAACACACCCCACAGCACAAATCGATGGCTTGTGCGGCAGCTTATCTGACATCCACACAGCGACACACAGGCAGCGAGATGGACAGGAGGAAGCCGGGGACAAACTCTATTTTACACTTTCACTTATTCAATCAGTCGCTTCACTGTCTCTCACATAAATCCATTTCCCCTCTTGAGGAGACACACTGGGAGACACACTGCTGCATGCTGAGATGAAAGCCATGGATGACATATTGATTTCTGAATACTGACTTACTGATATAGTTTCATGGGATAATGCTACTTTTCATCGCATCAAATTGCTCAGCTGGAGCAAAAACTGCTTATTTTAGATACACGGAATCCTCCCTTAAACTTTCTCCAAACCATGGATTCACTGGGGGCGGAGAGGCTCTGGCAAACAGGAACTGAAAGGTAGAACATCAAAAACAATGTTGCACTTCAAGGCGACATCTGTTCATTTTCTCTGCCTCCCAAAAAAAGTTGATTGCTCAGAGCCTGTTTTTTGCTGTGATGAAATGGCACTGTGGTGAAGCAGGTGGGGTGGGTTTGAGAACACACACACACACACACACACACAGACGCATCATCTGATGGATCCCGACCACGCGTGTCCTTGGTTGATGTGCTGTTTCCACAGCAACGCGGGGTCTTTATCGTCATCACATGGAGAGCGGGGTTATGCCAGTGCAGGAGTTCTTTAAATAGCCATCAGCAGTTCACAACAGCACTTGATAAGGCCGACCTGTGCGAGGACTAAAATTGTCTGTGTCGTCCCCATCCTACTAAAAATCTTTATTTATAGAACGCTTTTCAAAACAAAGCCACAAAAGGTGCCTCACGTATCAGAAAGGAAATGCTGGGGTGGTAAAAGAGGAGAAGCAGAGAGGCAGAGCAGTTTTTCCAACAAAAAAAAAGGAAAAATACACACGTAGTTTAGTATGCAGAGACGCTGCAAAGCACAATAACAGGCCACTGAAATATAGGAAAAGAAAAAACACAAGAATGTGGGAGTATACAAACCTAAACAAAACCATATCTAGAGGAGCTATTAAGTGCTGACAGATGACACCTTTATTCTTTTGTCAAGCTTTCCAACAGGATCTACTATAGTAGAGTTTTAGCACATCATCTCCTCCAGTCACTTTGTGCTGACAGAAGAAAGAGAAGTTCAAGTGCAAACAAGCTAGAGGCTGTGAGAGGCCGTACTTAGCCACCGAGGAAAACCGATTAGCCAGAAAATTAGATGGGCCACCTGAAAAGATCAATATCAGTTAAAGTGTATGCTATGTTTAGAAGATTTTCACTTCATAGAATATTTACATTGCCATCTGATAACCCTTTCCGAGGGGAAATGACGCCGTTCACTTGCTTGACAACCACCGGACTCCATTAACCAAAACACTTTCACCTCACAGGACCACAGGAGTTACTGGTCTACTGCTGCCTCCATTGGCTAGTTTACGGGCAATTGGCCGTGATGGCTTGTTCGGATTGAAAAAAAAACAGGTTAGGTCGTAGATTGAGGCCGTGGTAGACCAGCGACTCCCGTGTTCTGCGCGGTAAAACTGCTGCTTTTGTCAATGGAGTCTGGCAGCTTTGAAGAGAGTGAAGACAGAGAGAGAGAATGGCTTTAGTTCCCCATCAGAAAGGGCTGATGGAAGGTAAAGCAGTGCAAATATTCTAAATATAGTGCTCGCTAAAACTTATGTTGAGATTTTTTCAGTGGGTCTTTTTCAAGGTGGCTAAAATGCATCTTTTGCAGTGGGGGTTAATGGCAAGATGAACAGTTATGTTGATAAGACTGTAGTAATGACACAATGACATAAACAATGAATTGTCCCCTGTATTCAGATGTACTGTAGCCACAGATTTACCAGAAAGGCTGATGATCTTTTTTCCCAAACATGAAACACTTAAACTCCTGATTTTTATATCGTTTTATGTTGTGCTGAGTAGAATTGTGACTTTTCTCCCACCGACATGAGACAAAGCTGCACGACTGCAGGTTAATTGGCGTCCGTAGAGCCCACAGAGCTTTCAGCTGCTGGTTTTGAATCCATCATCATTTCATTCTTCTGTTTTTCTCTTGCGGTGTCATGAGTGTAATTTGCGCTCATTGAGACCTTTGCTCAAGTACACTGAGGATGACAAAAAAAATAAATAAATCTCTTATGGTTTCTCTGTAAATACAGCAAAAAAAGAAATTATTCAAGGCAAGTGGAAGATCCGGCCTGTGAGGTTTAATAGGTTTTTACAGCTCCAGAGGGCAAATAACAGGATTCACATCATTAACTCAGAATATTTATACAGGCGTACTTTGCAGTTTGATTAGACATTCTTCACATGGCTTTTTCTGCATTCAGACCCACGACCCTTCACAATTTCCTTTTTATTGGGAAATGTATCATTAGTGCTTAGTGTTTAATTGCTTAGTGTTTCTTCAAAGTGCACAGTTGACTTTTTGATCTGATCCATGGCCATCCATATCCTTTTCTGCGGGTAAAACAAGTGAGCCACCGCAGGCTGTCTTGGTTTTTGATGACAATTCACAGTCTAAAACAGTAAAATGTGGTGAAGTCTCATCAGTCTAACACATAGACATGATATATGCTGTAATCATGTTTGGGAAAAATGTATATTTCCAATGTGCAATGTACAATTTTCAATTCATATATATTATAAATTAAAACTTATATAGTTCTAATTTCTAGTATTATTTTTAGTAGTATTTGTCATAATTTGATTTAATAATGTCAAGAATTAATTAATTCTTAATTTCATTTTTAAAAAATTATTTATATTTATTTATTTTACAGTTTATCACCTGGCACACACACACACACACACACACACACACGCACAGATACACCCCCCACGACCAAACATCGTTTCTTCCACACTGCTTAGTCACAGATGAGATGATGAGGGAATTGTGGGTGGGTGCTGACTCAAACGGGAAACATTAATCAGAGCTGTGTCAACATTAAGGTGCTCTGACATCAGCTGCATCTTCCAGCAACTGGAAATGTAGGAAGTGTCAACAGTCTAATCCAATAGGATCTAAACGTCTCTGCGACGTTGCCACAGTTATGATATTACAGCTCAGGAAATTCACACTAATTGGGAAACGCAGTGTGAGCACAGCCTTCACGCTCATGCAGCGCTGCACTATTTTCTCTAGAGGGAGCTCTGAGAACGGAAGCCGGGGCTCATGGTGCTGCATGTGGGAGGGGAGGGACACACAATGTCCCACATCAAACTATTTTGACAGATTTTAGCAGCAGATTTTGGGAAAAACAACAACAATAAAGCAGTTCTCTTTTGATTTTAAGTGAGATTTTTTGTTATTTCCACTCTCTATCCACTATCTCATAATTTCCTATTAAAACAAGTGGAAAAAACGAGATGATTCCATTCGTGTTCCTGGAGCTGCTTCACTTCAAGAGGAGATTTCCAAAGGAAGTTTTACAGGGGGAGGTATTAAGCATTTGAAATACGTTGAATCACCTCACAATCCTGGCCCGCTTTTTGCCTTGGCGAGAAAAGTAAGATAAAAGAGGCCAGAGTTCGACAAAACGACTGGTTAAATTGGATAATGTTGCAGTGCAGCAGCCTGCTAATGTGCGGTGACACCAAATAAAGCCATTAAGTGGACGCTGGCCGTGATGTATCCACTCTGACACTGCTTACTGTTGACAGTCAGCTCCTCCTCCTCCTCCTCCCTCTCTCCCCATTAGATCACTGACTGCTTTGGCTCAACCACCCTGACAGCAATTTCCGGTTACAAAGATGAGGCGGGCCTTTGTGTTTGTGTGTGTGCTTGCGGGGTGATGGGTGTGTGGAGGTGCGGGTGGGCATCGCAGGGTGATAAATAATTAAAGGCAGTTTTCTGGCATGAAACATGTGGGAACAGAGATGATTTTAAAAGACACAGACAGAGAGAGGCCGATAATTACGGCTCCTATTGATTATGCGCTTTGCCCCTGAGAGGTTTTTTTTCCCTTTGTAATTAGGCATCAGATTCCACCGGAAGTGCCTCTAAATGACCATTTACGGGATTAAATATAGATGAGTGCCGGTCAGAACCCTGCAGGCCCCCACTCCCTGTTCCATTAACAACTATTTCTCTTTATGCTTCACTTTTTTAGCCGATGAATACAGATGATAGAATGTATTCAGCTAATTGTGGTACCATTAGCATATTTACTATACATGGAAGCATTTGTGCGTTTGAGTGTATGAATCTGAAAACCCTCTCCGTCTCCTCCACCGACTCAGAGCAGGTTGAGAGGTCAGGTGAAGAGGAGAGAAGACGTTCCTGCACTGGATCGACACGCACGCGAATGGAAGCGCGTTTTTCTCTGTTGCAAAAAATGGGACAAAACAATGGTCTGGTGCCAACGATGGTATGAATAAGGAGTGATTCATTGACAGTGAGAGCAGCAGAAGGCTGCTGCCCACGGACAGGCTGAGCGAGTGGAGGAGTGGGGTCCACTCAGCAGACACAGGACTCACACAGGAGTGTGACAGGAGTGTGACAGGAGCTGCCGTGAACATCCCTGTTTGACCCTGTGCAGCTAAAAAATAGAAATCTATTAGTCTTTTCTTGTAGCTCATTTTAGCTCAATTAACTAAATTAATGACTTGAGTACAATAAAATAATAAATGAGGTACGAAAGAGCAAAAAAGAGAAACTAATTGAATTTAAAACTTAAAGACTGTAAAAAAAAAAAAGAAAGAAAATGGGCTGAAGATGAGGATGAGTGTGGATGATATAAAAGACTGCCGCTACATTTGATAATACAGTGTACAATAAAAATCTCTTTGGTCTTAGTGTCCTATTGTCTCTCCCCAGGTATGGACTACACAAATATTACAAGAATTATTAATGTTTCTTTAAAACATTTTCTTAAAATGAGCTGCCTCCTCAAATATCGATAATAAATATATCAAACAGTATTGAATTGGTAAGGCTTGTTTCATTTCCTCATGGAATAATAACATACCCCAAATGAACTGGAACTTGTCTAATTTATAGCAAACAAAACATTGAATATTCCACCTTTTCAATTGATAGCTACGAACATAAGAGTTAGAAATAAATGGTTGTTACTGCTCTCAGCTCTCAGGGCACCACCCTAAAGTACAGATTAGAAAGATTGATGGGACCTAAAGCAGCCACAGTTTGAAGGACGGCTGAGAAAGTTCAAAGTCAAATCATTCAGTAGATCTGTTAATATCAGATGATGCACAGCGTGAGTAAGTCAGTTGTGCTGTGTCTGATTATCGGCATCCAACAACCAACTTAATGCCTCATAACTCAGTCATATAACTGTGATGTAACTATTAACCATGTCAAGACGAAGCTGGAAAAAAAAAAAAAAAAAAAAAAGACTAACTTCCCCAAAAAGTCAGACTGTCCTTCCTAAGGCTCACAGAACATCTAAAATGTCCTTCCCCTTATCTGACCTTATGGCCCCTTTGGTCCATTAATGAACCACTCAAGGTCCACTTACTCGTTTGTTTCCTGGAGCTACTGACCGAGCTGCAGTTGTCATCAGTCGATTGAGTTTGCATAGTCAGCATGGAGGACATGTTTACGCTTCACATTATCCTCAACCTTGAAGCTAACGTGGACAAAAAGTCCTAAAAGGAGTAAAAATGAAGGATGAAGACAGTGTAGTGCGGTCAAAATGTCCAGAACGAGCAAGTAAGTGGATTTTCAGTGGTGACCATTTTGTCAACCAGCCAAAATGAACATGATTGAACCTTCCAGCTCGGAAAGGATACTTTTCTTATACTACCTCTTCAATCAAGGAAGACCAGAGTGTTGCTGGACAAAGATGAGCTATAAGTCATGGTGGTGCGCGTGACTGTGACACTTTACGTCTCGGCGTCAGCGTGAGACGACGATAGAAACTGCTGATGAGTTTCATAATTCAAATTCAGCCTAACACAACCTTGTTTGTGGACTGCTTATGTGATGCTTGAGTCTGTGAGAGGAAAGCTGACGCTGCTGCGAGACGTCGGCCAGCGTCGTCCAAGGTTTTACTTAAAAAGCTCATGTGACTGGCGCGGGACCTTCGCTGGCCCTCAGCAGTGGGCACGCAGGAATGTTAAGAGGGTGGAAATGCACTGTTTAATCCCAAACATCCTCATCAAAGCCTTACAGGACTGCTCTCACTGGACCATTGTTCAGACTGCGAAGGAGGGAGAGAGAGGGAGAGAGGGAGGGGAGGGCTGCTTTGAAACTCAGCTCGACACTCAGCGTGCCCTTCACTTATTATTAATGAGGCATTTTGTGCGGAAAAGCTTAATTTCAAACAAGCACACTTGTAAAGACAGAAGAGAACAGTGTAGACCCGGGCAGATAGACCACTGCTTCCCAATGTTTTTGCCTCATGACGCCATAAAATTAAACAATATCTATTTGCCACTTTTTTTAGATGTTTCTGTGTCAGATTGTGTGACTTGAATAATAAATAAAAGCCACATGAGTTAAGCGATATGACCTGCTAATCTGCTGTTTTATGTTTGGGAGGAGCTGTTGAAACGTTATTTTCAGGTGACGCAGACGATGCCGTAGCGGTTGCTAGGAGAAGACGGACGATGTAACTTTAAGAAAAGAAACGACACGTTGTTCCTCTTGCAGGTGATGAGTTGATTTCGTGTGCGTCGGCTCCCCTGAGAGTCTCTATGACCTGTGGTTACCCATAACACCCCTCTCTGCGAAGCTCTGTCGAGACTTTTGGGTGTCTATCTAAAGCATAACAATCTGTTGAGTCGCTTTGAGCTCATTCACACTTGTGCTCGTACCCCATTCATGATCTCGCCCAAAAGGCTCTGACTGGCGCGCTTTATTTTGCAACCAGCTGTCAATGAACACAACACGGTGGCTACTTGAATTGAATTGAAGAAAGCAAAGATGAGGGCATCGACTACAGCCGCTAAAAAAGATGCAGCATGTCTTTAGGAAAAAAAAAATATGAGAAAGCTTTCCTTCTTTTTTATCTTGTTAATCATTTCGCGAACTCCCACCGATTTATCTTGTGACCCCTCAGAGAGTGTCTGTATGTACAATAAGCTACACATTCACACACGAAGAAGAAAAGCTTTGAGAGAGACACTGAATTCAACATAGGCAGCGGAAGAGAAACCACAGATGAGGCGGAACAAATTAGAGAGCTGGAGGGAATCAAAACTAATCACATGGATACAGAGGCTGGAATGATTGAGGACAGACAAGAATGAGAAAGTTATTAAATGAATGGAGTGAATCAGGGTATCCATGCCAGCTGTGAGCCATTTTTAGCCTGTTCAACTCACAGCGCTTTCTGCTGTCTGCTTCACCTAAAATGCTGATAAAGGCCTGAAATAACACGCTATTTCTGACAAAAAGTTTCTCCAACAGGCCACGGACGACTGGCGTCACTCTGGGTGGTATCAAACTGCCACTTGACAAAGACACAATGTTGCCTGGTAAAACACCTCGGCCCTGACGTGCACCCCCGCCGTCCAAGACCCACCCGTTCCTGTCGTCGAACACCTAGAACGAGCCATCAGGAGCTATTTATAACAACTTCATCCCCTCGCCGCCGTGAACCAACGGCCTCTCTCAATCTCCGTTTTCCTTCTCTCTCCCCTCTCAGTTCCTCGCTCGCTGTTGCCATGGAGCTCTGAATCAGTGACATCACAGGGAAGAGTGTGCGTACGCTTGCATGTGTGTGTGTGTGTGTGTGTGTGTGTGTGGACATGAAAGCTGGAATGTGCGGATTGAATGGACATGGCCAGACAGACAGCAGGCATCCAGCTGGAGTGGACACACACACACACACACACACACACACGCACACAACGTGGCACATGGACGTAAACACATCAACCTCATACAGCCTTCCACCTGCCCACTCACCCCATCCGACACACACACACACACACACAGGAATGCATGAAAAAAATGCTAATTGGGTTAATGATGATCTTTCAAAATGGCTGCCCTGTTTTATCGTGACGTGACGTCCACACACACACAACAGAATTCTGAAATGTCTCTCAGGTTGTTAGCTCTTGGATCGTCTCGATGAAACAGGAAATTACACAGATTGCTTAAAAACACTCATCCAACATTCTGCACACTTGGCGAGTGTATTGCTGAGGACCCAAGGAAGTGCAGTGGCGAGCGTTTTGGATCAGTGGTTCTGTAGAAACACCCAGTCGACTCAGCTATCTGTGCTGCAATGATAACAGTGGCTGGAGCACCCAAAAGAGGACGAGGGAGTCGCATTTCAGCACCATTTCTTTCGAAACGCAACAGTGCAAATAAACGCCCATCGAAATCCAGGTGGCAAAGAGGCTTGACTGCAGCTCCACAAAGCTGCAAGCAACAATCAAGAAGGTCGAGCAAATTGTGCGTGTAACGGACGGGCCCGTTTGGAATGGGCACTGCTGCAAGAATCGATTTTCTAAATATTCAATCGTGCTTAGACCTGGCATCAATTGATTTTAATAATGTTTGTTCGGAGAATGTATAGGATCTTTAGTGTTTTTTAGTCATTGCAAAGGTTCTGCAATGTTTTCTGTTACTATGGTGGTTGCTATGGACATTGCGGCCGCTGAAAGGTAGCGTGCATGCCGTCTGAATCATATCTTTGATATTTCTCAACACAATGTTAAGGCCATCGGTTTTAATCTTTTCTCCTTCCATTCTGAGAAATAAAGGTTTTTGTCAGTTTTTGAGAAGGACACATTCAACTATTATTATGGGCTGTCTGCTAATTTGGAACATATCAAATATCCACCTTCAAATGCTCTCTAAAACAAGGACTATAATGCCTCGTGACCAGGACATGAGAAAATACATCAATGGACGGGTGACGACCTAGAGACCATAGGTCAATGTGAAGACTCCTCATGGCTCCTGTTGGGAAATACTGACCTTTGAACCTTGACCTTGCTATTTGAGGGCTTACGCTTCAACAACAAATAGGTGTACAGACATGGGACCACTTGTTATCGAGAGAAAGTATGGTTGTAAACAGGATGGTAGAAAAAATATATCAAATATGTTGTACAGCTGAACTATTAGTTCAAGCATCAAGATAATCTATGTAAAGAAAAAGTAAAGATGTTTGATATTTTGGCTAGTATTCTAGAAATGGGGCTTTGGGTTGGTAATTTGCAGAGTAGGGCTGTAAAAAGAAAGATCTGTTTAATATATCAAGTATATAGTACGGCTGAACTAGTGCTTAAACTGCATCTAGATGATCTATGTTAAGAAAAAGTGAAGTTATTTCAGATATTTTAGCCCAAACTGTGGTCGAACGCACCCGCCCACATTAATTATGAATTAAACTGTCAGCGATTTTTTACATTCACTTAATTATTTAGAGAGTAAAATGTCACAGAACATTAAAAAATTGATGAACAGACCTTAGGTGTTCACTTCACAACGAAAAAGCGGAGAAAAGCAAAAACTGTCATCTTCAAGAACCTGGAAAACAAATTTGTTTTCTGTCATTCATCTATTTGACCAATTGACTGTTTTAGCAACGCTCACGTAACTAGTGGTGTCTAACCATTGAGTTCTCTGTGTCTGAGTCCTCTGCCTTCAGCTCAATGCAGAGAAGGTCACTTGAATTTCAAAATTAAAACAATTGATAACAAAGCTCAGTAGTAGTCTTTCTATGGAAAGTCCTGTGAATGGATTTCATTGGCACTACTACCAAAGAAATAGTCCAAAGAAAAATGACATGCATGCTAACATGCTTTCTTGATATTTAGAAAGCGTGTAATATACTCAAGGGGGATCTTCTAAACCACAGCCTACTTGAGTTGAGGACAAGAATTCATGCGGCTATAAGGACCTTAGTGATCCTATCGCATGTGTATGATGCTGATTTTAATCTTCATCAAGGTTAAAAAGAAAAAGGAGACCATCAAGTTTCTTTTACTCTCTACTTTTTCTGGTTTTATTTAGTTTTTAGTCCGTTTATGACTATCTTTTGCTTTGTATATTTGCTGATTTCCCTATGTTCGACATACAGTAGCGTCTTGTAATCACATGCTGAATGGGCCTATTAAAACTGAAGAAAGTAGGAGCTTGTGAGAAAATATCGATATGCATATATATAATTCTAATTGACCCTTTAAATTCCCCTGACAGGCCTCTCACTGAGAGGCCACATCAAAGGAGGGTGACTAAAGCGGCAGAAAATAGCAATTACTTCAAAGATAGAGGAGCTGTGCGATAAAAGAATCATCCATAAATAATCTACATGCATGCCGCCACCAGAGAAAGACTGCCGACGCGTGACGTCTACTGCACTGTGTGTGGAAGAATGTGTAGCGCAGACTGACAGTGTGTCTAGTTTGGTGTTACAATGCATCTGTCCGACATGACTGCAGAGCTGATAAGCTCAGTCTTATCTGTGTAGCCAACTGCTGCCGCCAGAGAAAGTAACCGAGGGGAGAGCAGACACTAAACACAGCAATGGAACAACACTGAAATAATGCCTCCATTGTTCCATCTTCTGATGCTCTCCCCCCTACACACACACACACACACCCTTCAAACATTCCCCACCCTGTTTATCGCTCAGAGAAACCTCAACAGAGTCACCCGTGCTACTTTTACACCGTTACATCATGGCCTCCCCCTTGTTTACTCTGTCTTCTCTCTCTCTCTCATCTTTAAAGGTGCTATAAACACAGCATATGCACCCCCACCCACATGCGCACACTTCAGCTCGTCCAATTGGCAGCACACATGGGAGCCAAACCCACCCCGGGCATTACGTAAACCCAGCCTAAATCTTCTCATTCGTCTCTCTCAGGCTCTTTACGCCTTTCTGTCAGATTGTGATGGCAGCTCAAACGCGGGGATGCCAGGGTTAAAGCTGCTGCTGACTGAGCGTGCCAGCGCATGCAAAGCGACAGCGTTCATGCGTTTGCAAATGCAAAGTCTTCGTGGCGCCCAGATCGCTCACAACGCACAACCGAAGAGGGCATCCTTCAAATCAGGGGATGCAGAGGGAGAGTGGGAAGCTGCATTTTCTTTCTTTCTTTGGTCTTAAACAAAGAATTGTCAAACTCCCTGTGTAACTTTTGGGAAAAGAAACGACACATTCTTCTTTGTAGAAATGAAAGTTGAACTCATAAGCAATAAAGCACCTCCAGTTCAAAACATTGAGGGTTTTTTCTGCTGCAGCCTCACTTAGTAGAGGTTATGTTTATGGTGGCTGATGTTACTGTAGGTTAATGCTGTGTAAATACAGTCTGTACACTTTACAGTAAGTAAACATAAATTCACATTAGTTAATGCAGTAATAAGCATTGACTTACAGTTATAGTTGACTAATGAGTCTGGTGATCATTTACTAATGTTACAGGATTACTGTAAGCAGAGAAAGTGCAACACCTGACGTGACATGACACAGAACACTGCTGTACGGTGGGTTTGTGGAAATTCAGTTTATTCTATGTTTTTCATACAGATTTTTGCGCTCCAGTGGTTTTATTTTTAGTGTGAGATGAGACTGCAAAGTTAGCAAGCTAACACAGCACACTTTTCGAGCTAATCATGTGACTTTAGTGTGCATAGCAAGTGAATAAACTCATTGCACATTAAATTGTAAATCTTACCCTATTATCGTAGTATTTCATACTAAAATAATCTATTTATAGTATAGTTATAAATAGAGTATTTATATAGAGTATAGTTATAGTATAGTTAGTATAGTATATTTAGCTGTAGTGTAGTCAGTTCTCCCCTTTGTAAAGATTTTGCTTTCAAGATTTTTTAAGTTAACTTCAGATTAATTTTCATTTTAGTGAAGTTACCCACAGTTTACGACGTTAACGAGTGACTTGGTGTCGGCTACTGACTGCTGGGTTTGATTCTATGTTAACCTTTTAACTTCAACTGTTAATTTGTACTTGCTTAAAGCACTAGTGGGAGATCAAGTTCTGCAGCACGCTGAAATAATGATTATGATAATAGTATGAATAGGGGTGTTAATTACTTTTATCACGGTTACTAATGATCTAATTGGGAAAGAAGACAAGAAAATTGCATAGCATCGCAAAAGTTACAGAGTATTCAGCAGGGTCAAGCGTGAGCTCATTTTTACTACCCTAGATGCATGATTGGAGTGTATGAAACATACAGTGATCCAGTCCCCAACAAGTAACACATCATGAAATCAAATTTAATTTGCTTTCTCGTGGCTCTATTTAAACGAAACTACATTTATGGAAACAAATAATAATTACACAAGTTAAAGTTAATACATCATTTAGTCAATGCTGCATGAATCAGCCTATCTGAAGATCAATGCCGAAGGCAGCATCAATAAACCAGATAAAGTCACTCACTCACCTGGACCTCAGTAGACTTAGTGGACTGTAGTGTGAGCCAACACACACAGGAACTTCTCCCCCTCCGTGTGTGTGAGCGGTGCGGGCATGTCAATATTTAATTGGAGCAAATTAGCCTCTCTCCAGATCACCACTTCCAACTACTTCGTCCTGCAACAATAAACAGTGTTTACTTACAACTACAACGTGATTAAGGAACACACAGTTTAGTAAATTTATATTTCATTTGACTCACTAATACATGAATTTTCAAGTACAGTGGGGCAAAAAAGTATTTAGTCAGCCACCAATTCTGCAAGTTCTCCCACTTAAAAAGATGAGAGGCCTGTAATTTTCATCATAGGTACACTTCAACTATGAGAGACAGAATGAGAAAAAAAAAAAATCCAGAAAATCACATTGTCTGATTTTTAAAGAATTTATTTGCAAATTATGGTGGAAAATAAGTATTTGGTCAATAACAAAAGTTCATCTCAATACTTCGTTATATACCCTTTGTTGGCAATGACAGAGGTCAAACGTTTTCTGTAAGTCTTCACAAGGTTTTCACACACTGTTGCTGGTATTTTGGCCCATTCCTCCATGCAGATCTCCTCTAGAGCAGTGATGTTTTGGGGCTGTCGCTGGGCAACACAGACTTTCAACTCCCTCCAAAGATTTTCTATGGGGTTGAGATCTGGAGACTGGCTAGGCCACTCCAGGACCTTGTAATGCTTCTTACGAAGCCACTCCTTCGTTGCCCGGGCGGTGTGTTTGGGATCATTGTCATGCTGAAAGACCCAGCCACGTTTCATCTTCAATGCCCTTGCTGACGGAAGGAGGTTTTCACTCAAAATCTCCCGATACATGGCCCCATTCATTCTTTCCTTTACACGGATCAGTCGTCCTGGTCCCTTTGCAGAAAAACAGCCCCAAAGCATGATGTTTCCACCCCCATGCTTCACAGTAGGTATGGTGTTCTTTGGATGCAACTCAGCATTCTTTCTCTTCCAAACACGACAAGTTGAGTTTTTACCAAAAAGTTCTATTTTGGTTTCATCTGACCATATGACATTCTCCCAATCCTCTTCTGGATCATCCAAATGCTCTCTAGCAAACTTCAGACGGGCCTGGACATGTACTGGCTTAAGCAGGGGGACACGTCTGGCACTGCAGGATTTGAGTCCCTGGCGGCGTAGTGTGTTACCCAGCTCTCTGCAGGTCATTCACTAGGTCCCCCTGTGTGGTTCTCGGATTTTTGCTCACCGTTCTTGTGATCATTTTGACCCCACGGGGTGAGATCTTGCGTGGAGCCCCAGATCGAGGGAGATTATCAGTGGTCTTATATGTCTTCCATTTTCTAATAATTGCTCCCACAGTTGATTTCTTCACACCAAGCTGCTTACCTATTGCAGATTCAGTCTTCCCAGCCTGGTGCAGGTCTACAATTTTGTTTCTGGTGTCCTTTGACAGCTCTTTGGTCTTGGCCATAGTGGAGTTTGGAGTGTGACTGTTTCAGGTTGTGGACAGGTGTCTTTTATACTGATAACCAGTTCAAACAGGTGCCATTAATACAGGTAACGAGTGGAGGACAGAGGAGCCTCTTAAAGAAGAAGTTACAGGTCTGTGAGAGCCAGAAATCTTGCTTGTTTGTAGGTGACCAAATACTTATTTTACCGAGGAATTTACCAATTAATTCATTAAAAATCCTACAATGTGATTTCCTGGATTCTTTCCCCCCATTCTGTCTCTCATAGTTGAAGTGTACCTATGATGAAAATTACAGGCCTCTCTCATCTTTTTAAGTGGGAGAACTTGCACAATTGGTGGCTGACTAAATACTTTTTTGCCCCACTGTATGTATGATATATGCAAAAAATCAGGCATTGCACACAGCAACAACTGAGATTCAGAAACAAAATTTTTCCTTCGTCTTTGGACCAAAGGCTACTTTACAAAAGGAGGAGTAAGCCTTCTGAAGTTTTGAGGTCGACTTTATCTTCAGCATGACAGATGTTAGCATACTGACACATTCTGTCAAAAACATCCGCAAGTTTAGCAACAGCCTCGATGACTTAAGTGTGACTGATTGACACACATACTAACATCACACACATTGTGCATTGATCATGTTTTTATATTGGGTTACTGGCACACATTGTGTAAGAAGTAGACAAAGCCACAGTGATGTCACCCACTGGTTTGTGAACTGCTGTTTTGAAGCCCTGAATCTGGCTAAGGGCGTCGCCATCTTGGTTTTTTGGAGCCAGCAGTAACGTTCATTCCTCAAATACCACCTTTCATTAGCTAGTCAAAAGTTTATAGTCCATTATACTTTAAATGGAACCATAATTTATTAAATGAACATCCTGCTGTATTGAAGAAGACTTGATGAAGAAGACTTCCATACAATCCGACTTATTTTTGCAGCCAGTGGAGTCGCCCCCTGCTGGCCATTGGAAAGAATACACGTTTAAGACATTTGCGCCTCAATTTTCAGACCCGAAAGCTACGTCCACTTCTTTTAATGCAGTTACAGGTTACAGGTAATGGTTACTGGGACAGAACATGATAAATGTGTACATAAGTGCTAAAAACAAGCATAGTGTTAGAATTAGCATTTTAATTATGGTGAAAACCCGGGACAATTTGGTAGTGAATGTTGAAAACGAGGACATTTTATGGCTTTACAGATTTCTGCCAGGACTTGGGACACCCAGCTTGAAACCGGGACAGTTCAGCAGAAACTGGGACTTATGGTCACCATAGCAGCAACAGGGTGTATCATTGTACATTAGGTAAAAGGCAAAGTGGGATCAAAATTGACATTTTTCAAAAGGGTGAAATGAACGACGAATTGATTCAGAGTAATTTTGTTGGACAATTACACCCTATCACAAAATATTTTGGAATGAAACAGTATTTGTGTTCAGATTGGCACGTGCTTAACCATTTCTATGTCATTTCATTTGTGCTCCATGGATTCTAAAATCCAGTTAATGCAAAATGATATGTGCTGTATTCTTGCATTCTTCACATCAAGCGATAGAAATCCCTCTTGTAAATTTCTCCTCTGGTTAGCTAATGCTGTGTTTACAGGTCTTGTTCAGAGACATTTACAATGCAAATAGGGTTAGGGTGACATGTTGATGTGTGTGAGTGTGGAGACAGCCTTTACATCACAGTCATTAGCAAATAGGAATATAAGATTATGGTGGTTTGTGCATCAGCGCACGCACCTTTTCGGGGTCAACAAATGTTCAGGCATGATCCAATTTTCTCCCAAACAAGCCTTTGCAATGAAAACAACTGCAGGTAACACAGCCTTAAAGGCCACGCAGGAATACTAATGTGATGGAGGTTGTGTGTAGGACTGACAACATCGTCTCCAATTACCTCTGTGGGAGACCCTGTTTGGAGATCACAGGTACCTCGATTTATAGGATATTACTGATAAAAGCACCTTATAATGAAGTGGATTTTGCATTGGAGGTACACGATAGAAAAAAAATCATTCCTCTTTTGAGTATATTTAAGAGCAAAATCATCTCAGACGGAAACCTTTAAATTAGTACGAGGTATTTCTGCATTAAGAGCGGATGTGATAGAAACATGACATTTAAAAGGAAAGATGAGACACCGGAAAGGGGAATGAAAGGAATACATGTGCATTAGCACCTTATTAATATTTAAGTAATTTGTTTTTTTTTTAGTGTGCAAATGCCTCATTAACCGTTGAATATACATTTGTACAATGACACAGCAAGTCCAAGTGGTTTGTAAATGGTTTTTATTAGCAAAATAAGGGAGATGAGTCTACAAAGATTCTCCATCCGCGGAGAACATACACACACATCGACAGTTGTGGCAGTTTCTTTACATGAACAGATCCAGGACCGTTATTTATCGCTCTTCTTGGCAAAGTAGTACTGATCTAAAAATCACAGACCAGGCTCTTGACCGTCTTCGTTTCCGTCAACCTGAATGAAAGGCTTTGCGGATCCTCGAGCAGCGCCTCTACTCGCAAATCATCGCTAGACAGGATCCAAGAACGGCGGTCTGAACCTTAAAGTGTGTCAGACCTCATCCTCGTCTTCGCAACCATCTTTTCTGTGGTTCAGTTTTTCTCTCTTTAACACCAAAACTCTCCTCCAAATACATTAAAATATACATTAAAGTGTGCCAACTCTGGTCTTTACACTTGAAACACTGGAGCGTTTTGTCAGCTCGGTGCCTCAACTAACCATTTTCCGAATGGATATTTTGTACACTGTTTAAAAACCAGAGCCCCAAATCTTTGGGGTAAATGTAACAATATACATCTCAGTATTGTACTGCGTGATCAGCCAGTAGGCCTTCCATTGTCATGGCGGGTGGGGGGTGTGGGGGTAGGGACTGTGGAGGCTACATGTTGGTCACCATGGAGACCCATGTACCTTTAGACCAGAGGGAAATCGTCCTCCTCCTGATAGCTCAGTGGTGTGCACATAGAAGATAGCAGGGACACTAACATATGAAAACAGTTTACCTCTTAATGTTCAGAACAATTCAGCAGGCAACAGAACAAGCATTGGGACTACGACCGCAGTAAAAAGGCATGCGAAGGCACAAGTACCAACAAACTGGACTCAGAATTGGGCCCCTTTTCTTCCCTTTGGGTTGTAGCAAAGGAAGAAAAGAAGCGTTTCCACCAACAGCAAAGTTTCCTTTTCCAGAGACAGCGGCAGAAGGAACAGAGACAAAAAAAAACAAAACATGTTCTCAAAAATTAAAAACAAAATAGAAAGTAAAACTTTTTAAAAAATGTGCCGAAAATTTGCGGTGACGCTTTTACAATGATACAAACATCCTACACAAATGCCGTAACGCTAGTTCAAAATGTTCCAAGACAAAAACATAAATAAAGCTGTTAAAAGTGGCATATAGTACAGAACTGGTCCGTGACTGATCCTCCCGACTCTTCTCATCTTCCCCACCAAAGATGCACAATAAACTGGCTCCACTGCCTGAGGACAGAAGAGGAGACAGAAAGACACATGAAGGAAGGAAGTGAGGAGGAACGAGGTTTTGGAGAGCTCGACCTTGCTGCTGTCATTTCGCAACCATCTAAAATGGAGCAGAAAATGCATTTAAGCCTTTGATAAAAGACGGCACCGATCTCAGCGATTCGGTGATTAAATTATACATTCCATTATGATGGATTATGCCACATCTTTGTGGTCAGCTCCAGCTATGCTCCTCCATAATTCTGAGTGTTTAAGCTCCGGAAACAAATCATTTGAAGCCAATTTGCTAAACACATTTGAAAGAAAAAAGCTAGAATGCCGCACACACTTAAACCAGGCTCTCACGGTTTCCTCTGCAACGCCCACTGCATCCTGACGCTATTCCCTAAAACCCATTTTGCCTGGTGCACGCACACACACACACACAGGAGACCGGAAACAGGGTGTGGACCTTGGTTGAATAATATTAATCCCTGCTTAATAGAGAGCAGGGATGACGAGGAAGAGTTCCTTACCAAGAAAACGGTTGTCGTCTTCGTCATTGTCCTCAGAAGAGACCACAGTCTTTCAGGTTGTTCTTGATGATGACGTCGGTGACGGCGTCGAAGACAAACTGCACATTCTTGGTGTCCGTGGCGCAGGTGAAGTGGGTGTAAATCTCCTTGGTGTCCTTCCTCTTGTTCAGGTCCTCGAACTGACACTGAATGTAGGCAGCTGCTTCCTCGTACGTGTTAGAGCCTGGAGAGGACGAGGAGCGGTCGGTGAAAGAGGCAGGAAGTGGCAACACAGGGGAAAAGCGTATTGTTTGAGGACAGAGACATGGCTGGGCTTCATCCTGCTAACCAAGCATTCAAGGCTTATGTACCAAACGATTTCTTAACGTCCTGAAGTCTCTGCTGGTTACTCTTCAATGTTATATAATGACAAGACCGAAAGTCACTGCTCTCCATGGGGGAAAAAAACACAACTTGTGGTTTTTCCACTTTTTTTGTACAGATTTTTGGTTTTGTGTTAATTGAATAAATGTCATATGACAAAGGCAAGAATTGGTGAGCTTTAAAGGTCTAGTATGCAGGATTTGTTACCTTTTGACAGGCTAGCAGTTTCTGCCTGCTGCTGGTGTTTATGCTAAAATAAGCTAAGCTAGGCTAAGCTAGGCTGGCTCTAGCCGTATATTTACAATAAACCAATTTCCTAAAACAACTAATCCTCCTGAAGATTCAAAGAACATTTGCGATTTTCCATAAATAAATAGACACACCAGATAATTTCAAATATAACAATAATTTAAATTCATAGAGAAAAATATTACTCCTCAGTTTGTAATAGCAGATTGCACATATTTGAAGTCTTGAAAACATTCATCAGTAGTAGGTCCACTTTGAGAGCATTTTCTGTGAAATGCTGCCAGTCTTACCAGCGTACTCTGGGTAGCAGATGGTGAGAGGACTCTTCTTGATCTTTTCCTCAAAGAGGTCCTTCTTGTTGAGGAAGAGGATGATGGAGGTGTCCGTAAACCACTTGTTGTTGCAGATACTGTCAAACAGCTTCATACTCTCATGCATTCGGTTCTGAGGGCAGAAAGGAAGGCCAATGTGATCACTGTGCTTTGCTCACTGATCCATAAACGTGGAGCAACTGTGAGCGGTGCCTGTCTCTTATATTTCTACATCTCTGACCCATCACGACTCCAGTAAACAGAGACAACGCTGTGTCAGTGGCTGAGGCGCTCACCATCTCCTCGTCCTCGGCCAGCACCAGGTCGTAGTCGCTGAGGGCCACGCAGAAGATGATGGCGGTCACGCCCTCAAAGCAATGGATCCACTTCTTCCTCTCGGAGCGCTGGCCGCCAACGTCAAACATCCTGGAGGAAGGAAAGGAGTAAAAAAGGTTCACGTACGTGCCCACATTACAAGCAGCTTTAATGAAACAAAGGCAAAACGGATTATGGCGTTAAGGAGGTTCTTCTGCATGACAGTAATCGATAAAGGAGAAGGAAAAACAAGAATTCTTTGTATAATGTTACTTTTTAATAAAATGTTAGTAATGCAGAGAATACTCAAGTGCTCAGCAAATGCCTTTACTGAAGTGTGGCTGTGTAAGAAACACTAAGCTTGGACTTGTTGTCCATTTGGCCAACCTTACAGATGAACTGTAATGTGCTGTAATATACAACAGTGATTGTAAGTGTGTCATCATGACTGTTGCTGCTGTCTGAAAGAAAAAGAACGACATTAAAGTTTTGGATTTGTATGTGTATTTTTCCTGTTTTGTGGCGAACAGTATCAATTTCAATCACACTGGCATCAGCTACTAGAGCCGTTATCATGATATCATCATCTCCATCATCTATCATGCCTCCACTTCCTGTCTGTTTTTTTTTTTTTCTTCTTTCAACAGAGGACGACTACTGAGTCACCGCTGATGTGCAGAACACCTTCACAGACTGTGTCACAACTTACAGCTGTACAAGTACAAAGGGAATTTCTATGGGCGTGAATGAGTCAGCAACAGGAAGGAAAGCTAATTAAGCCATCATGTAAAAGGCTTTGAGTGTAAGCCAGTTGTTGCAGTGAGGAAATTCTCACTTGAAGTGCAGGTCCTTGAATGTGAAGTGTGTCTCCACAATGCCTGTGGTCTTGACTCGGGTCCTCAGGACATCCTGCTGAGTTGGGATATAGGTGGCCTGGGATATCCTGTCCAAATCGTTCAAGTAGCTGGAGGGAGGGAGACAAAGGAAAAGGACGGGAGGAGGGGGAAAAAGAAAACAACGGAGAGAAAAGGGGGTGAGAAAGAAAGAGATCAGGAGGGGAAACAAGTGGGAGCAAATGTGTCAGAAGTATCAAGGTCAGGTGTGTAACTGCCAGTTGAACAAACAGCTCCCAGCACTTTAAACCAGGCTGGACTCTGTATTTCAGAGTGAAGCCAAGTCGTGATTCAAACTTTCTGTTTCCTCTTACAAGACAATGAGTTCAGCATGTATCAGATGACTACATGCTTTGTAAAATTAGGACACACATGTAGAGATTCATATTTTCAACAAAACTGAGTTTCACCCAAACTTAGATGAAGATAAAAAGTGGAACACACTTCAGTTACAAGATAAGATGCATAATTTGCCTGTGGTGAACTTGGTGTTTAGAGCTGCTGACATGGGTTTTAACCTGAATGTGCATCATCTTCTCTGAGTCTGGGTTCCTCTCCAGGTCTAAGGACATGCAGCTGTCCATCTGTCCAGGGGGCTGTCCCACATTTTAAATACGTGCTGGGACAGACTCTAGTGTTTTCATGGTTGTGAATGAGAACCATCTTTACAGCATTACTTTCAGCATCAGGTGTGAGTGCAGCCCATGAAATAAGAAAGCACATTTTACAGAGTGACCCAGTCTCATCTGAAATAACGGTGGACAAATATCACACATTGGTTTCTTTTTCTACAATACCTTAATGTGTGTTTGAATTGTTTCAAATTTATCTCTCCAACAATCACCTTTTCTGTTATTTTCTGCTTGACTGGAGTCTTTATTTGTTTTCATTGTATGGACACAGATGTTGCACTCATACACGATGTCACACACAAACCAGCATTTTTACACACGGTGGGTGTCTTCTGACCCAAGCTGATACCTCAAGGTTATTGCTGATAAATTACAACGGAAAGAGATTAGTGACCTCTGGTTGCCAGCAGACAAACACAAATAATCTCCCCTTCAAGCAAACAAGGTACTCCAAGGTATTACATGAAGTAGAAAGATTTAGAAATGGAGTTTCCTATTCATGAAAGCCTCTGCACGGCGGGATTAGAGGAACCAATTAGAAAATGACCAACAACTGCACCTCTCTCAGCCTGCAGTGTAGCCACTGGTGTTTGTTTTGCAGCAGGAAAAACAAGGCAAAGGGCCTTTTCTCACACCTAAACACAGGAGCTGCCTTGTGATGATATCATTTGTTGCAATGCCAAGGTCTCTTGCACAATATATACAAGATTCCGGCTGGTCAAGGAAAAAAATGCCAATTTAGCTGTAGGCAAAAAATCTTCTCTGTATTTGTGAATTTTTTTCGACTTCTTTTTAAGCATGTGGCAAATGTTCCTGTGCCGAGGTGCGAGGTCAAAGATTAAATAGTCTTTCCAGCCACTGCTCTTCAGGCTTGTGGAGGAGGGCAAATATTGACAGTGTAAAAGTCCAGACAGAGGCACGGTACTGTAGCTTTCTGCTCTCTGAGCGTGGCTGAAGGCCGGAACAACTTGTGTTTGGCAAGTTGTGGCAGCAGCTTTCTGTGCGTTTTGCAGGGGGAGCGGCAGTAATTTGTACGTCTGATCATCTGGCGTGGAAGACTTTGTCGTTAAAAGTTGTTGACATGAATTGGTGCACGAAGGGTCATTGAGTCTTTTCAGTGTGTGACTCACAGTCTTGGCTAACCCTGCAACTGTCGCCTCGGCTGTTTGTGTGTGTGTGTGTGACTCACTATGCTGCCGAGTCGTTGAGCTGATATTCGCGGGAGCGGCTGAAGCAGGCTTGAACACCTCCGTCCTTCCACAGACGCTTGATGACACCGGCCAGCTCTCCCGTCATGAAGCCTTCCTCGGCTGAGCCGGCCAGCACAAACAGCTGCCGTGCATCGTCCTGGGAGAGGAGTCGTGTGGATTTCAACGTCATAAATCATCCAATTGCTGTCATTATTTTATGATTAACATTAAACACCTAACAAGCTGAAATGCCAGTCACACCGTTATGAGGGACATGCTATTTCCTTGTCTTGATTATACATGTGTGCAAGGAGAGACATTTCTCACTGTAGAAGAGCAAAAAAAGTCACATCACCTAATATGACAACCTTAAATATACTCAAAATTACTTTAAGCCAACCTGAAAAGACTTCTGAAATCGTGACTACATTCAGAGTGAAGACTGCTTTCCCAAGAGCAGTTGGTGACAGATAGACAACGTTTGTACCCGCTACTTTTCCAACACCGCAAACTTCAGGTTTCTGCTCTACACTCCCCCCTCTTTGCACTCACAGCTCTTGCGGCATCGCCAAAGTCGATCTTGAGGCGCCCCATGGCTCTGATGATGGCGATGATGGACTGGATAGTGTTGCTGTAGACCACAGCCTTGTACTGCTTACATTCCTCTTCTGAGTAGCCCGCCTCGTGGATGATCCTGCAAAAAAAAAGGGGGATAAATATGGTCAGCAGTTGCATCATTTTCCAGCACTGCGAAAACTTGCCAAATACAGCAACAAACAACAGCCACCATTTTGTTCCAAATGCTAATAGCATTGACAGATAACTCATCTTTTCATGAGCCATTCTTCCCTCTGCATGATATCTCCACCTTTTCCTCTTCAAATGACTTATTTCCCTCTTTGGCTCTTATGTGATATCTCTTCTCTGCAGAAATATTGTCAGGCCATAATGGCCCTGATCTCTGCAGTCCTCCTGTCTTGCTGCTTAAATCATGATCAACCAGGGGAAAGAAGCTTTTTCTACAGTTCTGCTCTGGATAGAAACATCAGCTGGAAGCATACAATGTAAAATTATCATCTTGGAGTTTACCTTGAATATTCTAAACAGGGACTTGGTGATTAGAGTTGAAGGATGAGGCAGGAATTATTCTATATTTTTGTCACTGTCAACAAATCCCACATAAAACACAAAACCAACAATGCACCTCTCAAGCTCTTTTGTTCCCACTGAAGGTGTGAATTCTACTGATGTACTGCTACATCATGTTCTTAAACACCTGGGAACTGTAACCAGCACACTTATTGGGGACTATTTTAAGCCACATGTTAATGAGCACATATGGCAGCGGACCAGTGAAGACAGGATCTACTCAGAATGAAACTTTAGTGCTCCTACTGGTTGTAATGAGGGAACATGTCACCCAGTGCAATATGTGGCTCTGTGATGCGTTTTTCCGTGTCAGGCTCTGACTACCCAAATAATATTTGTTAGCAGAGCTGCAACTAACAGTTATTTTCATTGCAGATTAATCTGCCGAATACTTTCTTGATTATTTAGCTATTTGTTTGGTCTATACAAGGTTAGAAAACAGGTCAAAATGACAACTCCCTAAAGCCAACAGTGGCTTTCAAAATTCTATTCCATAGATTTTCTAATTGTTAACATTCAATTCACAATAGACAAAGAAATGCAACAAATTCTCACAACTGAGAAGCTAGAACCAGAGAGTGTTTTATTTTCATTTTAATGATTAATTGATTAAAAATAGTTGCACATTAATTTTCTACTGATTGAATTGTTTCAGCTCGACTTGGAAGTTTAATTAATTTATTGTTGCTTTGGTCTTTTCATGAGATCCTCTTATCTTTTCATCGCATGAAAAAGTGCAAAAAGCTACTTTCACCAGCTAACAAAGTGTAAATGATCCGTCAGCTGCATTATGTTAAGATGAGTGTGTGCTGTAAAGGATTTCTTTAAAAACATGACTGTTCATTGTTAGTAGAATAACATTTGCACAGGAACAGTGTTGTAACTGTTCTGCGACCTTCACAGCTAACGAACCAACAGACAAAGCTTACTAATGCTGTGCGTCTGAAGTGAGTATCTCTGCTGTTTGATGAGTGTGTCTGCAGGGATGTTTATGACAAATGTAATTCATAAGCAGGGCACACAGCATGTGGACGGCATATAGGCTATATGTCTATAGAGTCTATAGTAATGTATTCTGCTGAGCTGTCATTATGTCTGGTACCTGTTTGTACTGCGATCCACAGAGCGTAATATTACCCAGAGAGAAGCTATAAAAGCATGATTGGTGTTTGACATTGTTTGCGTTGTGGAAAATGAACACTCTCTCAGAGCCACTATGCATATCTGATGAGAGAAGTCATTGTTCATACACTGGCGGAGGAGGGGGGGGGGGAGAAAAAGTTTGTTCTGATTGTTCGGTGTGCTGAATGATAAGATGCAACAGCAGCAAAGTGAACTCACTTCATCTGCTTCACAATGGTACTTTTCCCTGATTCACCGGCACCTGGAAAAAATGGAGAAGAAAAAGAGGTTTATTAGAGTGTAAATAATTCAAGAGGTTAATGTTGCCTGTAGCAAGCCAAGTGCTGTTTATTCATTTTAACGCTCATGTAGACCAGCTTACTTCCTTCCTACTTACAGTGTTTTACACAATGATCTAATGTAGCCGAATGACATGATGAGGAACCGTGACAATGAAACCCGAGCATTATAACCGCAACCAAAAGGAAGTAAGAACTAAGAAACAAGAGTGTGTGTGTGTGTAACTTGAGGTCTGAGTATGACTTGGGTGTTTAAGTTAAAAGGAGTCTTTAAAGCTCTGGTTTGGCCTCTGCTCCCGGCCTCGCATGCTGATGCGTTTGCTTGCCAAGCTTGCTCTAGTTTTGTGTTACCCAACCTGGCATTGTATACGCCGACTGAGTGTTTAGAATTTTATTAGCAAAAACATCCCATCATCGAGACTCTTGGCCTTTACTTGGCGTACAGCTAACGATAACATAGATTATTATTGACAGTGCTGTGAAGTGCCGAGGAACACGGTGTCACTTCAGGATGTGAGGGCACTCGGTGCCGATGACTAATTAGATTTACGTCGGTGTAGTTGAGACATAGTTGCGACGACGCGCTGATGAAAAGAGTGGAGGGGGGTCGGGTGGGATGGGGCCAGCATAGAGGGAATCAGACTGCTGGCACGGTTTTTACTTTGTGGATCCCTCAAACGTCACAGTGCCATGGTAACTGCTGTTATATCCAGGACATCTCTAGTGTAAGGCTGCAGTCACCTGAGGAGGCTTTGTGGTTGTGAGCGCGTGTGTGACATGTTGGCTTCCACTGAAACCATTATCTATTATGCATCTGCTGCTCTTTCCCCTCAACCGTACTGTACTTGATGTCCCCGTGGTCAGTCACTCGGAAGTGTTCTTTTATTATCTTCTTTTCTTGTACAAATCAAAGCCATTTGTGCTGTTTTCAAACCACATTCATTACACTCTTGTCCTGTAATGGCTATTACCGTAAACCGCATTAGATGTACTAATGTGCACTCAACATCCTCATATTACAGCGGCCCGGTCTTGGTTCTAGTGAGGCAATTGGCCAGTTGTTGCTGACGTAATGTTCCTCTGCCACTAGGGAAGATTTTTTCAAACCACTTGAGAGTGGCTATTCCCCGAGTAAACACCTCCAGCTTCTCTCTCAGCTCTAGAAATAAGAGGAAGTGGAATTACACATGAAATCTACCATTCTGCCATTACCTCGTGACACTGTGAGCAGACACAAGATGGTTTACTCTTGCATAATAAATCATCCACCTAGTCTAGTTCCACTTTGAGTCAGCCTCATGCTGCAAGTTAAAGCTCAGCCTAAGCTTTATTTCTAATAATTTTAACAGCAATGAAGACATAAATATAAATGTATCCCACTGCAGTGTTCATACCATCTGTCTGAATTCCTACAAACTTTCCCTCGGCAACAACTGCATGCTGATAGTGCACCCCTGGCATGTCACCTTCAGGATAATTGGATGAGATTCACCTGAGGACACATTATTTTAATTAC
Source organism: Pempheris klunzingeri (assembly GCF_042242105.1). Taxonomy (NCBI): domain Eukaryota; kingdom Metazoa; phylum Chordata; class Actinopteri; order Acropomatiformes; family Pempheridae; genus Pempheris; species Pempheris klunzingeri. The sequence continues at coordinate 11,842,684 of NC_092033.1, forward strand.
GTGTCACCACTCAGGTGCCGCAGCGCCCTCGAGGGGGGGTGACGGTACAGTGGCAGCTCCCTGTGCTCTGAGGCCAAACACTGACTGTGTGAATCCCTGAGGGACCGGCGCGCAGGCGGCAGATACGCCGCTCAACTGGGCACGGCTGGCCGGTGAGCTGGCACAGTCGCACCCCTTGGCCTGCCCGAGAGCCATTTCCACAATGCCACACACACTTCACATACCGACGCTGTGCCTCTCAAAGTGGGACGCATTAAAATCCACTTCAGGCTCACACTGAAGTTCAATGTAGCCTCCTCATAAAGGAAACCTTTAGCTAACTGCTAGCAATGTGACTTCTCAGTGGTTTCTATGGTTTTTCTATGGTTTTGCTTGCTTTGAGTGTACTTAAAAGTGCATCATGAACAGAAAAACATACATGCAACTGTAATGTAATGAAATCGAGAAAACAACATTAGTCGCAGCCATACCCACATCAGTCAGAAAATAGTTAAAATACAATTTTCCAAGGAAGGAATTCCAATTCATTACATCCACCGGAGTGGAGGGGCAAGATTTTTGATTCAGCTTAAAAACAGGAGGGCTAATTTTGACAACTTATTAATGGTGCATCACACTGGTTGGGAAACACTTGGGCAATGGATCTTAAAGGCAAAAGTGATATCTGATTAATCGCTGTGAGAATATCTCCTTTCTGAATCTGTTTATTTCATCTTATAAATCTTAATTCATTTATCTTTAGATATTTGGGTGCGTAGAATTAAGAATAGAATAAGAATTAAGTGTGTTGAAGCAAGCTGTGCCGCATTGAATTCTTTTGTCCCTACTGTTCATTGCACAGCTACCTTCATTAGAAATCTAGTACTAGTACTAGTACTACCACAGAAATGGGAAGCACAAATACAATGGTAATAAGTCTGCTCACTAATTCTAAGAGTTCCAAGGGTTAAAAGTGAATGAAAGCAGTAAATTCAGCATCAAAGTCTTTATTATAATCAATGAGATGTGAACTATGGGTTTATGAGAGTGACTTGGCTCTGGGCCCTCAGCACCAGTGATATCATTAGGGTGTGGATCTTGTCAGAGTCTCCAGGCCTGATGAATACAAAACAAGAGTTGTCCTGATTTTTTTCTCTCTCACACACTCACATCACATTAGATTGACTTATAGTCAATTCCTGGAGACTAACCCTAACCATAACCACTACTTGCCTAAACCTAACCCTAACTTTAAACCAAATCTACACCCTAAAATTTTATGGCAAGGAAAGGAAGGCGAGTCCCCACAATGTGACTGTAAACAGACTTGTGTCCCCACAACAAGAGTAACACATGGCACACACACACACACACACAGACCTTTAAGGGTTACATGGCACCACAGGCCTGACCTATCGGCCCTCATGCAGAGTCATGTTACACACCCACAGCTTTGATACGCCCACCCCAAAACAGCTACAGATTCAAAACCACTGGAGCAGCTGGTTTCTGTTTCTAGCGGTTCAAACTATTTTAGGAAAATCCAAGCTAACCCTTCGAGTGAAAAAGGAGGGTTTTTTTTTTTTCCTCCCTCTCCTTTTTCCACAGAGAACAGAGCCATTTCTATCTACCAACCGCAAGCACATCTTTCCTCACGGAACTCTCCCAGTTGATATTCCACTAAGTACGAAGGCAGCCTGGATGAGGAATGTTTTATAACAATGGCAGTATGGAGACAAATGTGATTAAAATGGCGACCATGCCTGAGCTTTCTCCATTTATAAATTAACCATATGTTACTGCTACTTCTCTTGGAGAAGCAATGTGTGATGTCATACCAACCCAAAGTTAGTGAGGCTTTTGCTCTTTCAGGCTCCATATGCACTGTATGCCAAATCAATGGCACGAAGATACAGTTTTTGAAGGTCAGCAGGTTTATGGCCACCAGGCTGAGAGCCCAACACGTCCACTTTTAGGTGAGCAATCCAAGGACTGGAGCAGGGTTTGTGAACTTTGGCACAATGTGCTAAACACGTTAGTGATGCCAGATTAGCCGCGTGAGCTCGACACCACCTCTCTCTCCGTCTTCTCTTCTCTCACTCCGTCATATACATCCCTCTTCCGCTTTTACATTATCTCTGTCTCCCTACAGTCATTTTCCCTTTATGATTTATTGTTCCCCCTCAGTCAGTGTCCAGTTCCTCTTTTATTCCCTCCCTGTCAGGGGATTTAAGTATGAGTCACTCATGAAGGATTCCAGGAGCCTTCGAGCAGTGCTACCCACCAGGGGAAATGACCGCAGGGATCGATCTGCCAGCGAGCAGATCGAAGATTGTTTCCCACACACACTGAACGATTAACGCAGTTGTCCAATGATTTTTACAGTGATGAAGGAATGTGAGCAACTGCTATGGTTGTCCTTAGTTTTAAAATACGGAGAACATTTTAAAAAACAGTGACAAAAGTTAGACTAGGATTATTAATAAAATCTTCCCACAGTTGCATGACAGCAGTAGAAAGAGTAATTAGGCTGAGGAGATTGTAATCTATTTTAGCATGTAGATATGAATAGAAGGATAATTGGTTCCTGGAAATGATGGAAATAAAATGAGAGCCAAATTAAGACGAGAGCTAAATGAGAAATGTTCACTTTTGAGGGGAAAAAAAAAAAGAGAGAGAGAGAGAGAGATTGCATTCCCACTTTCTACAAAAGACACCTGAGCTTGCCAGCTGGTTTGGATAAGACAGCGTGCACACGGACTCACAAAGATTCAAATCATTTTTCATGCAAATTGAGTTTTTGACGTCAGCATGATGATTTCATGCCTGCGACTGGAAGCGGAGATAAGCCTGTCATTAACATTTAGGACAGTGGAGGAGAACCAGGCGGTCGCCACATGAACAGGTTTGCTGTATACACAAACATCTACACACTCGGTAGGAGTCACAGCCACGTGATACACAAAACACTTTGTTTTTTTAATCGTAGCATAAAAGAAATCCTTACAGCCCTGCCAGCCTTTTACTACCAAACCACATGTGCTGTTGACTTTGAATCTCTGTCGATGGGGTGTGTTTACAGAGTAGTGTAGCTACTCCTCAATGCAAAACAGTATCTTTTCACTGACATTTTTTCCCCCCCATCAGGTAAACAACTCAAAGTCCTAACCCAGGCTCCCTTCTTCTCTGCAGCGGAACTTTTTCATTTTTAATGCTTCAGTCATTAGCAGTGTTCTCGTCTTACTTTCACCAGGCGTCCCAGCCTGTCCGTGTGTCACCTCAGCTTCAGGTGGTAACCTGAAGAGGCTATCACGCTGAAAGGATCAAACACAAATGGTAGGACACTGTGCCAAGGCAGCCACGCGTGGGGGGCCGCACGACCTGGCACATGACTACGGCGAAAAAACAAAGCTATTCTACCCACCAAAAAAAAAAGGAGAGTGGTAGAACGGTTGCCACAAGGTTTGTGTCAGAGCAATGGGTGATGAAAACTCATATTCCACCCTACAGCGGCATAGCAGAAACTTGACCTAACTTGCTCGCTTTCAATCAGCAAGCCCCATCTGGCCTCCAAGTACCTGAGGAATGTGGTCTACCTTTAGTGAGAAAATATGTACATTCTTGCTCAAACAACACACCAATATCACACTTGAAGCCATTCGTAGCCCAAGAAATGTAAAGATTGTGTCCTTTTGATGTGTGATCCCATGAACGCCGGCGAGAGGGTTACTAAATCTTAGAAAAAACATGAAAAACAGTTATTTATCTTCCTCTGGCTCACAAATCTGCCCACAAAAGCCAGTTAAGAGCCCTTATTCTGTGCCTTCTGTCAGGTGTTTGCCTGATATTGGCGCTGGCTTCAGACTTCGTGTCCTGGTAACCCACATACCATGTGTGTGCATGTCAACATTTCCCAAAGCTGGGGCATTGATGGAAAAGTTTTTCACCTACGGCCTCTATTTACAAGGATAACAGTGTTTCCCCACATGTAAGTAATGCCATTAATTTTCACGTGGCTGCCTCCTAAACGCAAGTGGTTCACATAATTGTGCACACAGAAGCAATGACAGGGCAAATCACATGTAATGAATGCAATAAATTACTGTAATGATATATAAAAAGACTTCAGGGTGTGCGGTACCATTCATTATACACTTTCCCGGTCGATTTTAAAGGGATAAATCAATCTGCCAAAATAATACAGTATAGTGGATTGTAAGACACTGCCCAAACATAAAGAGAAAATGGTTTGGCGTAGAGTTAAAATTGGCCGTTGCTGTGAGTAATGAAAGGATCATGAGACAAACTATCTCTAGATCAGCACCTCATGTCATACAACTGCTTGGTTATTTAAGTTGATCTATGGCAATTTAATTTAAATGGCTCCTATTCAAATCTCATGTTTAGGAGGCTTATGACTGAATTAGACTTAATTTCTACCACACCATTATTATGATTTCCTGCATTTGTTGCGCAAGATGCTTCTCTGTGTGAATCTGACTCTTGAACTTGAAATGAGGGCAACAGGGTGTAGCAATGTGGCTTTCAAACACAGGGGGGGGAAAAAAAACTGCTGAGAAACGCAATCCCTTCAGCCCTTGACCCTGAAACCATCCCAAAATGAGTGGACTCAAAGTTTTCAGTCACATTCAGTCAGGCCTGGGCCCCTAATGAGCCACAGGCCCCCTTTTTTCACTGCATTGCACTGGACTAGACAAGAGGAAATGTGGCATTGTTAAAAGGGTTTAGTCAATACAAATGGTGTACAGGGGCTGCTGAATGGATCCAATGCCTACAACAGGGGGGGAAAAGGGAGAAAAAAACTTGCCATGTGAGCACGTCCGACTACAACATTTGACTAAAACGGGTTAAAACGCGAATAAAACACAATTTGACGTTAGCTTTTTGTTGTTTTAGATGATGTTTTGGGGGGTTTCCAGTTTAGAAATGTTGCGTTTACGGACCAGAGTTGACGGTTAACTAAGTGCAGCTAGCAAAGAGGGGAGTGACAACGTAAGCTAGCGATGCGGAATTGAAACTCCGTAACAGTTCATGACTGGCACCACCTAAAACTGACCAAAAACCAAACTAAATCAACCGACACTAATGTGGTTTCTTACGCTGAAGGGTGTCAGGCTAACACTGCTGTAGGAGCAGGGGGGTAAACACACACACACACACACACAGACGGAGAAGTTCGTGCCCCCTCCTCCACCCCATCTTCTCCTGCTTCCTTACCGAGCAGCAGCAGCTTGACCTCCCGGGCCGCCTTCTCTCCGTCGTCCCGCAGATTCCTGTCGATCATTTTGCTCCGCTCCACCGCCGCCTTGTCCTCCGTGCTCAGCGTGCATCCCATCCTCGACTGTGTCCTTCAGACCCAGGTGGTGTGATAAAAAAATATATCTAAAACACCATATAAACCCACATTAAATGGTTAAAACTGCCTTCACCCCGCACACACGCCCTTTTTTTAAATGACAGTCAATCGATCTGTTCGTGGGAGGAAAAGCGATTCGACTTTACAAAAAATGTCGCGGCGTTTCTTCTGCCCGTTCGGATATTTTCGGGCGAAAAACCCTCTTGTGTTTCGAGGTGAAGCTATTTTGATAACGAAACAATTCCTTGGTTATGTCTCCTCCACCCGTTCGCCTCCATTCGTTGCGGCGGCGACTGCCAGTATTGTGTGTTTGACGCTCCGGCTGGACGCGTTCAGCCAGCAGCAGCCACGACCACACATCCGGTCCGGATCTTCACAATGAAAGGCCTTGACTTCCACGCCCCTAATACTCAAAAAGACGTGTGGGAAAACACTGAAGTGATCTCTGTGGTAGTGACTGTTATATACTACGCAATGCTATACTAGACTAATAATGCACAAAATAGATTTAGAAATAACCCTGCAGGCCTGCAGTTTAGCAGTGCACCTGTAGTATCTGATGGATGCATTTAAGAGTGGTATTTATGATTGTGTCCACTTGGTGTTTATGGCTGTGCCTGTTGGTGTCTGTCTATCTAAATGAAGCATGAACTCGACAGGAGTGATTGATTATACCTCCTTATTTGGGTACGAATGGTTGTAAGTATTTTGGTACATTCCTGTACATTTTTAACAAAGACATCAGCTGTCGAGCTAGGAAGTGAAGAAGGAGTATAAAAGATGAGCAGAGAATGGGCTCAGGAGAAGACAGGGGTTACGCTGTCTGTTCCTACAATTGGCTGAACGTCTTCCCAGGCTTCCATGGTGCCTGTTAGACAACTGACCTTGTTGCAATAAACCTATTTTATTCACTAAGTCGTTGTCAGCGGAAGTTTCCTTTCATCAACTGCACATCATCATCATCATCAGAGAAGACACAACACACCAACATTTAGATCACATGCAGGCTAAGTGGTTCAGAAACAAACAAAGCACAATAGTTCAACTGTGCCAATGTGACATTTTAATACAAAAACTGCTTAAGATGTTGCATTCTGGATGCCTGGTGCTTGAGACTGTAACCCCGATGTGCCTGGTTTGATTGTGGTCAGGGACCTTTGTTGTCTAACTCCACTCATTGCGTGCCACTGATCCTCAGTCCTTTGCCAAATAGAACTGTTTGACAGTGTTGGGCAAAATGCTCTAAAAATACAGAATGAATTGAGACCATCATGTGCAATAGCTACGTTTTTCCACCCCAAATATGTGTTTAAATCTTGATCTAAACCTTATTTTCAGTCCCATTAACTATCAAAGGTGTATATTTGTTTTAAAATGTCCCACCAGATAGTATAACTGACTCAGACAGCCTCATTCAAAATGTATGACTACTGCTGAAGAGCAAGCCTGCTGAGAACATTACATAACACATGGATATATTGTGTGAACTTACAATCTAGGATGAGTTGTTACATCCGCTTTGATGGATGATTTTCAGTCTATTACGTGCAGTTCTTACAAGTGAAAAAAGCTCACACATTTGAGTGTTTCCATTCTGTTTTCTCATATCAAACAGGAAGCCGAGCCTTCATTTAGTGTGTGGCGATTTTAATACCAAACCTCAAAGCTGAAAGGTCTGACGCCTTTATTTTGAAGGTAGACGCCCAAACCGGAAACGTCTTGACAGAGGAACGCATTTCAAACATGCACACCCACAACTTAACTTAATGCTGCTGAAATAAAAAACTCCTAATTTTCACAATATGGGCCAAGTCATGTGACGTTTACATTGATATACAATAAAGATTAGATTCATTTGCCTTGTGAGTATCAACAACACATTTTTAAACAGATACATTAAAATATGTGATGCATATTTCCAGTATAATACACACACACCAATAGGCCCACTTCTTGGATCAGACATGTGACCTGTTCAGGCTTTACTAACTGTGTAACCTACATTTCTACCATTTACTGTTCCCATGGAAACCAAATGTCTAACCATGGCAGTGTCACTCCCTCTCCCTGTGCATTCAGCTGTACATGACCATTGTTTGTGGTTTAAATAATTTAGCCAAAGCCAAGAGTGAGTCTTCAAAGTCTTAAGGTCAGACTTACGGTCGGTTGTTCTCACTTCAAAACTTTCCGCCCCCCCCTTCAAAACTTTCCGCCCCCCCCCTCTTCCTCTCCAAGCAGTTTTCATTTCAAATGTGGCTTTTTGGGAGCACATGCAAATGACCTTTCCCCTCTAATCCTATACTGGCAGGAGGTTTCCCTCTTTGTTAGCCAGGCCCTCTCCAGGTTTGAGACAACAAGAGCCAGAGGGTGTAAACCCAAGGCAAAAAAGGTTATGTCATTCCATCTGACAGAGAAAATACCACAGACACGGGGTGCATTCATGCTCTTTGAAAAAGACAATGTTCCTCGCAATGAAAGATTCATGTATACCTCTGCTTACATTAGGATCTGTAAGATCTGTAAACTGTGCTTTCATTTTTTTCCCTGCGAGGCTGCATGTGTTGAAATGTATGCATTATGCAAGAGGAAACAACATTTTCTGGATGCTTATGCGCCATACAGCCACTTATGTTTCATTTATGGATTCAATCGTAGGAATAAATGAACCACGACAAACAAAATACGACACACTGTCTTTTTGTGTACACAAGATCATTCCAGATGGATAAGAAGAAAGTGGCTTGTTAAACTAGTCCCTGTATCCTTATCCCAGACAAAACAGGTACATTGTCTGACCGTGGTAACCGACATGGTCCTCATATCTCTTACAGGCACATGAATATTTCTAAGTGTGTGATTACTATTTATTTATTGCAGCAGCTGGGAGGGAAAAGTCTCGTCTACATAAAGTCTATATCTCGGCCCTGTGCGTGCCCACAGCAACTGAAATCCAATCCAAATGTTGAAGTTGTACTTGCAGGATCAATGTAAAGTCAGTCAGGTGAGATGACAAGTATGTGTGTTTGAATAGAGGGAAAGAGGGGACTCGGTGGGAAGAACCACGTGGGCAGCAGGGTCCTCTGTGCCGAACATGCAGTGGGAGGCGAGGGAATGGAGGTGCTGCCCTCCAGTGGTCATGACCATGTAACTTCACAGCGCCGTGGAGCAGCGTGCCTCATGTGGGCTGGGATCACCTTCTGTCCGACCCTACAGCGCAGCAAGGCTTTGCAGCATTAAAGAGGCAGTCCACCATTTTTTTTTTTTTTTACAAATAAGGATGAGTCTGCTTGTCGCTGGGAGCACAACGCAACCTGTAAAAGCACTTGTGTGATGTCTTCTATCGTTTTTTTAAGGAGCTTCCTGAAGTTGGTGAAAATAACCCCTTGTGAGGTCATGATGATGTCATCAGGGTCATTACAGCTTGGGCTTCAGACACAAAAAGCCTGTGGTCTGAAGCCAGGGAGGGAGGGCTTAAGGGAAAGGCACTATTCTGGAGCTTGACCTGCAGGGACTAAACGAGGACATTATTAATTAATAATCAATGATTTTTGTTTGGGGGAACGGAAAGACAGCAGACATTGGAACAGGAAAGTTACAATTAGATAACCCCCATGCACTGGCATTTTTTTTTTCTACAGTGTGGTTCGTTACTTTTAAATCAAAGACAAATTGCACAGGGTCCAATGATTACAACGTGCACAACCAATTTTATATTGTTGCTGATTAGGTTCCAAACACCCATGTGCAAGGAAGTCATTCATATCACAGTGAATCAAGATAAGCATGGTGAAACATCTTTTAAAGGAGATCAGTTGATTTAGCTTAGCCCCTTGAAACAGAACTTTTTTTTTTTTTTAAACCGTCCCTGCACAATGAGAATACACTTGATAATCGATATATTCCTCCTTTTCTGTTCCTGGTAAGCTTGTCGCTTAGACGAGCAGAAATTGGAGAGGAGACGAGAGATGAACAGACAGAGGCGGTTAGATAAGAAACAGAGCAGGAACGTAATAAGAATGAAATGTCTATGAAAGCTGTCATCACCCAGGTTATTGGATATCTAGAACTGGTATCTGTATATCTGTCTATCTCATAAGTCAAAATGAGATTTGAAATGAACTTTACTTTATGCACTACCTCTCTGTGTGCCAACTCCTCCTTTAACCTTTTTCCTCAGTTTAATGTAGCTGTTAATCTCCTGGCTGGATAGTGATTGCTGATATCATGAGTGCATCTCTTATCTGGACCTTAAACCTTTCTTGAAGTTATATAACTTTATTCAAAGGAGGTCCCTGGGCGTCTGCCTGAGGTGTCTGTACCTTTACCTGGCCTCAGCTGCTCAGTCAGCTCCTCTGATGGTACAGCCTGACTGTGCTGCTGCTGCTGCTGCCGGGACACAAACACAGACAAGCTGCACATACTAGCACACTCCACAAACACGGAGACAGAAGGAGAACAGGCTGCCAGGGAGACAGACTGACGTTCGTTCGGTCGGACGGAGGGAAACGCACACCACCATGGGCTGCTGTAACAGAAGGTGCGGGCTGATAGCCGGAGCTGTGTTTGGGGCGGTGGTAGCCATCCTGGGAGGCGTCCTTATCCCACTGGGGAACAGCGTCATTGGGGGGACAGTGGAGAAGGTATGGTGCTCAGTTTCATCCTGGGTTGGGGAATAGGGAGCGACAGAGTGTGTGAATGTGAGTGTGTGTGCAGAGATCAAGGTGAGTCAGGAGAAACGTGAGGGATGAGGTGTGCGTTTTGGAAAGCTGCTTCAATTGGTAAACCAGTAGCTGTGCAGAAAGCCAAGTGTGACTTGATCAGCGTCTGTGATTTCTTTTTTAGATGAAGAAAAATGTAAACGATTCAGACCTTCTTGTTTTTTTGTTTTTTCTTTTGAACAGAGCAGCTTCCCTTTTCATGTATCAGTGGGGAAGCTGGCCTGCTGGCAGTCTTGAGGCATGTTAAAAATAGACTGTCTGTGTGTCTGCGGGGTTTAGGAAGCCGTCATTGAGCCTGGAACGACAGCTTATGACAACTGGGTGTCTACGGGGGCAAAGGTATACAGGGAGTTCTGGTTCTTTGACGTGAAAAACCCCCTGGAGGTTTTGCAGTATGGAGCAACTCCAGTGGTGGTGGAAAAAGGACCTTACACATATAGGTAAAGTTGATTTGTTTACCTCTTAAATATCATTTTGATGACAGGCTATTAGAATTAGATTTGAATCAAATACAGTATAGAATTAGATCTGTTTTTTGCTTCCTCAATTAGCCCTTCATGACATTTATCTGATCAAATAACATAAAGTAATCTACTCTCCCCCATTCAGGACAAGATATCTCCCCAAACACAATGTTACATTCAACGACAATCACACCGCCTCCTTCCTGCTGCCTCTGGGCGCCATCTTTGAGCCAACCATGTCAGTGGGACCAGAGGAAGACAAAGTCGTCTCCTTGAACCTGGCTGTGGCTGTAAGTGAGTGTCACCCCACTGTGCGGTGATTCCTGACTTGACTCAGCTCTATCGTTAATAGTTACTGTGCATCTGTTCCGAAGAAATCCAATAGAAGCCGCGCCAGATCGAGCTGTGCCGCCCTGCGGTGGGTTGCTTTGGTCTGCGACCTCTCGTTTTACTGGTGGTTCCCAACCTGTCTGGTTTGTGACCAGCTGTGACAGGTTGTTTGTGAGCTGTGAGAAGTTAAGAGAAAGTGATTTCCCCTTTACAGGTTGTTCCTTTGAATAATTTATCTAGAGCTCAAAACTATCCAGAATTTGATATGAAAAGTAAGGATTAGAGAATAATTTATACAACTGACACTCTTTGTAGAGCAGAAATTCACTAACTTTAATCCAGTTTATCTTGTGACCCTATTTGGGGCCCAACTTCCAGGTTGGCAACCAGTGCAAGTATTGGATATTAGAGTTCCAGCACCAATGCAAATATGATAGCACACTTTGAGAAACATAAATGTGATTTTCTGCAACAGAATAAGCCCAATTCAAAGGAGAAAGAAGAATTCCAGTATTTTGGGTTCACTCTCACAGTGGTTATTAGCATAACATATGTAAACAAATGCATGTACGTAGATGAATAGAAAGCTAGCTTTGTTAGCCGTCAACTTTTCTTCAAAGTATCATGCCGTTAACAACAACAGCTAATAAAACAGGCTAATTTCTGTGTTTACTTTGACGGCTTTAAGCATGTTTCTCATAAATAGGCAGCTAGCTTGTTGAACTGGCGTGCTGTCCAGGGTGTTAGCTACAGTAGCGAATGCAGCAGGCTCATTTCTGTGTCTACTTTCTGTTGAATAAGGGTTTGAAACTACTACTTTCGAAGCTTTGGATGCTGACGTTGCTTGCATTGACAGATGTTGTTTTGCGGTGTTTTCTAAATCTCAAAAAAAATGGATGCAGCAGCTGGAAAGTTAGCATGACCCACGCCATGTCATGATGGCCGCATTTATGAGAAGAAGAACCAAGTTGAAAAATACCACAGTTTTCCTTTGACTTTTATCAAGAAACAAGCAAAGAACTTTACTTGTATGAAACAATGAGATTAGCATAATTATGACTCAAATCAGAGCATGTCCTATTACAAAGAATGAGTGAGAAGTGTACCAATCTGTGAGTAAGTGTTGGCATTTGGCATTTAACAGTTTTCTGTACTAAAAAAAGTATAAAGGTTTGATACCCAGCTCAACGGTGACTGTGGGTGTATGATTTGTTGTGTATGAGTTGTACTGTGTCGGAGTTTGGTGATTATGTGCAATTGGGAAATCCTGATTTCAGAACGGCGTCTATGATTACGGCCACAGTATATATGCCTTCTCTTCAAATATTGACAAGGCTCAAACAAGGAGTGCAAACTCCAACGAGACGCTCAGTAAGTAATTATGTAGTGTAACAGTCATAAAAGATTGTTCTTTACAGGCTTATCTCCTCATGAAACCACAGCAGTTTGTTTTGTCTGCAGTTTTGCATGTGAATCGGAGCCATGCTGTCACCTCTTGTAATTGACACTATGCAGAGAAGGAAATTAAAATTTGCTGAGCGTTTCCAAAAATAAAGATACTAAATGTTTTTGATTGTTTTTTGTTCAGGGTGCTTATTCTCTAGTTCCAAAAGTGTTTCATGGTGCACTGGAGAAACTGATAAAGTCAAGCAACTCATCCTTGTTCCAGCACCGGACAGTCAAGGAATTGTTGTGGGGTTACACAGACCCCCTGTTGAAAGGATATTTGGGCCTATTTGCACCCGTGAGTAAACAGATATTCACTCACACTTAGGTGTATAGATAATAAACACTGAAGAGACCAGATCAGAAATAACATTTGTCATTTTATTCCATGAAATGTATTTTCTGTAGTACAATGGCACCTATGACGGCTACTACACAGTCTACAACGGAAAGGATGACATCTCTAAAGTGGGAATAATTGACCGCTGGCGAGGAGAGAGGTGAATGTTATTCTGAATAAACTGATAGAGATACTGAGTCTTTTAATCAGGCTATACAGATTTGAACAAGTGAGAACGGCTTTTTGAATACTGCTGTTGAATCTAATTTGTCTGCCAAATTTCATTTTGTTCCGCAGGAACTTGCGTTTCTGGGATGACAAATACTGTGACATGATCAACGGGACAGGTGTGGCTCGTGCTGCTATGTGTTTTGTAAAAAAAAAAAAAAGAAGTCACATTCTAGCAGTTCCCAATGGAGATGAGTCACCTTTATGATCGTATTTCTTCTCCCCTCTTTCTCAGATGCTTCTTCATTCCCTCCCTTTCTGAAGAAGGAGAATCCTATCTATTTCTTCTCATCAGACATCTGCAGGTGATGAAGACTTTCATCTTGCGGAAGCAATTTCATCTGATCTAGTATGACTGTGCTTTGCTAACATTAAGTGAGTCAGTAAGTATCAACGACGGGAGATTTAATATCTTTAACTTGAGAACTACAACCCTTGGACTTTTTTCTCAGTAACCACTAGAGGTCAGAGCTTTCCAGTCCCAAAACCACAACCATGTACTTAAGTCTGTCTGATTTAAGTTGCACAGCAGAGCCAGAGACTATTGTGCACATAGAGGTCAGATGCAGGAAGACATTTGAACTAATCTTTGTGTTGTTCTGTCGTCAGGTCTGTGTCAGCTGGCTTTGATGCGAGCCTGGATCTGAAAGGGATCGAAGTGTACCGCTACACCCTGCAGCCAAACACCCTGGCCTCCCCTACTGTCAACCCAAACAACCAATGTTTCTGCAAAGACCTAAAGACCACCAAGAATTGCACCATGGCCGGAGTGCTCGACATCAGCTCCTGTCAAGATGGTCAGTTTGTATTGGTTTTGTTGAGCTCAACATAAATGAAGGCATCCCCAAACTTTCTCCTACAGTTTTATCATTCTGCTCAGCAGCTTGGCTATTGAATAGTTTTTTCTTTCATTGCCATCTAAACAGGAAAACCTATCTACATCTCTCTGCCTCACTTCCTTCATGGCAGTCCGTACCTGCGAGAGGCCGTGCTGGGCCTCAGTCCCAGCGAGGAGCACCATAACACCTTCCTGGATGTGGAACCTGTAAGAGCTTCTAAACTTTTATCTTTGTGATTTTTGACTTTTCAGGGGCAGCAGGTCTGATGCAAATTTTTTTGTGGTGTGTTTTCCACCAGACAACCGGGTTCACCTTGAGGTTTGCCAAGAGAATTCAACTGAATATGATGTATGGGCCATCGAAGGTCATCACGTAAGTTGTGCTTCACTTTTTTGAGGGAAAAGATTTTGGGAAAAACAATTATTTGCTTTCTTGACTAGAGTTAGAGGAGATGATTAAGGCTGCTCTCATGCCTGTGTAGTGAATGTGAAGCTACAGTTAGCAGCTGGTTAGCTTCGCATAAATACTTGGAGCAACTCACAAATTAACACATTAAGGTTACAGCTTTGGCACATAACCCTCATAAAACCACAACAGGTCATCATTAAACTTAAATGGTTTTGCGCAAACTATTTTTTTGGCTTTATATGGAATGCTAAGCTAATCTGCTGATGGATTTGGCCTCATATTTGCCATACAGAGATGAAAAAGTTATCCGTCCTCTCATCTAACTCTTGGCAAGAAAGCAAATAAGCGATTACCCCAAATGTCCAACTAATGAATTCCAACTCTGAGTGGCAGGATGGTTGGGTCTGTATCTGCACTGTGACAGTCAAAGCCAAAAAAAAATCAAGTTTGAGACGCCACGCACTGAATGCCAAGTAATGAACTCTTTCCCTGCAGGGTGCTTAACAAAGTCAAGGATTATACCATATTCCCTGTTATTTGGCTGAATGAGGTAAGATAAAAAAAACTGAGCCCTGCAGTCACAAAGTTGGCTATATTCTGCTGTCTTAGAGTGCATATTAACAAGTCAATCGCTCTCTTTCTCTGTGTAACCAGACGGCTTCGCTGGATGATGAAACGGCAGAAATGTTCAAGAGGGAGCTCATCTCCCGCATCCAGATGTTGGAGATAATACAGCAGTCGCTGCTGGGCGTTGGTGTGGCCATCTTCGTCCTGTGTCTCATCTCCTACTGTGTGGTGAGGCGCAGAGACAACCAAAGCAAGCTGGTGTGAGTGAATCATGCAGAAGTGTCTATTTCTGAGTGAGTTGCAGAGCATAGTGCATTTAAGCTGCTATGGGACATCAAACCTTTTGATAAGGACTTGCACATTTTTGTAATTTCAGTGTTATTTATAATGTCATACCTCCTTTGATACCAGGGGGGTAGTACTGTGATTTTGTAAAGCCCAGGAGCTGAATTCCTTTGCCAAGTATTAATTTAATTGCGAACACTGTAATATTAACTCAATCAGGGATTTCTAGATGGAGAGTAGATGGGGACTCCTCTAAACTGTCAGGTTATTAATCCGCACAGAGGAGAAATGTGTTTGTTTGACGTCCTGTAAAAGAAATGTACATGAATCCAATCTTGCGCAGATGTTCATATCCTTTGCTGAACTAGTGTCTTCAAAATGAATAAACGCTGAAAAGGAGTTTTTCATTGGGTGTCCTGTTCCTGGTATTGGATTGTTCCTTCTGCCAATACTGGTCTACATCCCCACTCGGCCAAAAGTGCAGCAGTCGTTGCCCCTGCTTCTGAAACAAACCTCTGCATTGTGCACGCTGAAGCAAAATGATTTGGTTTCCTCCTCACCTTGAGTGGCCCATAAATCAAAAAGAGCAATAGAAAAATGGGCTGGGGGGATGATTACACCGTGGTTATGAGTGGTACTTGGGTTTGTTTGGTGAGAAAGCAGTATTTCTGCCCAGCAGGAAGCCCCTCTTGGTTTTATAGGTTTTAAACGACCCTCTGCAGCCTCTTGGGTGTCTTTGATTGTACCGTGTGGTCTGAATCTGACATGGCACACAGATGAGGGAGTTTTATTGAGATTAAAACAGATACGTTTTTACCCCTCCTCCTTGAGGTGGTGCAATTTGTAACCTTTGGGTATTTCAGATACTGTGCACTGATCTTTGCTGGACCCTCTTAAGATTCCACGTCGTATTAAACCCATACATTGTCCAGTTTGTCAGAATTTCTTCTGTGGTTATCTTTTAAGAAATAGTTTTACATTTCGGGAAATATATATATATATAAATATAATTTTTTTGGCAAGACTTAGATAAGAAGCCACGTCGCCGCCATGTCGTCGCCATGGTGGTCTTTCGTTCTTTCCGTACAGAACTGCCACCAGCTGTAATGAACGCATTGCTACCTTTCTCTTTCGTTCCAAATGAAATGACTGGACGAGTTTATTACAGTCCTGTGACAGCCACAGACACTGGTGTTTTCTCCTTTCTTTTGGTCAAAGTGCTTCATTTATTGATTGCTGTTCAGCTGTTTTGACAGTTTCAACAAACATAATAAAACAAGTTGCATACCTTGCCTTTCAAGCCAGACAGTAAGGATTTATATCATCGCATGACCTCACCATGGAACCTATTAGGTAGACAGAGGGATGATGTGTTTGCCAGTAAAAGAGAAAATTGTACTGATACAAATGTCTGACAATAAAATGCACAAATCTTTCTGTAAAATTGAGATTCATCTGAACAGATTTATTCAGGCTATCATGACATTAATAAATAGAAATACACATGTTTCATAACACTGAAATTACACTGAGTTGAAGCTGACACGATGCCGGTCACAGTTCTATTAACGGTGGAGCAGAGATCTCTATGGGGGAGGGTACAACTAGAACGTCTTTTCTCAAAATGAAAATAATGCTGTATATCTCTGCAATTTGCAGATACAGTCAGATGGTGAAATATGTTGAAATCATAAACACAATAAAAACACGTTTTCACAAAACTCGGCACAATGTTAAATTAAAAGGATGAAACAACCAAACAAGAATACTCTGTACACAAGCAACAAATAAACTCTATCTACATTAACTATGCTTAGGAAAAAAAAGTCTATTCACATATGTCAAGTGGTCTATCTCACAGACTATGTCATTGATAATCACTATTTCTGAATTTATAGTAGGTTACGTCTACTGTGCTGTAGACATTGTGCAGAATGTGGATCCAAAAAAGGATGTTGTCATTTTGTATGTACCATATTTCCAGGTTTTTATCCAAAATGTGCGTATCTGCTTGTTCGGTTACTCAAATCCGATCCAGGCAAGGATCAAGAGACCTCTACATCACTGTTGAATTTCTATAAACATGCCACTGTGATAGAAACAAGAGAAGTATGATACGATGTGCAGCTGAATTACAGCGAAGCATGTTCTCTTACATGTACAGGAATAAATAAAGGAGAGATGTTTGCAACAACTCACTCGGAGTTTTATATTCTACTCGGTATTTTACTTCTATTTCTGTTAGCAGTGGATGTTGGCCTTTGAGCGAGTACATTTTTAATTTACACACAAATGTACATTTTATTACCCTACATGTGCCCACAAAGCCCTGTTCAGACATTTCCCTGAACAGAGAGAGTTTTGTTAGTTTAAAGTAAATACAGGATTGTGAGTAGAATCTAATTAAATATTAGTGTAATACTTTGAGATGGCACTCGCTGTCAAACATGCATCTGCCTCCCAATTGTCCCTTTTCAATCTCCTCTATTTACTATCATGATTTCAAATGACCTCTTTTTTATGAACAAAGGAGAAATCCATTGTGAGCGATCATCTGGCCGCTCCAATTTCCCCTCTAATATTTAAAGTATGATAAGATCAATGACCGTAGCTGCGCCTCAAGGTGTATTATTAATAAGCAGTATCAGCTACAGACTACAGTTCATTAGTGGCACTCGTAACAGGGCCGCTTCAGTTTGTGTTGTGACTGCGACAGCAAATGAATGGCTTGTGGGTGCCTGTGTAATAGTGTATGTCACAGCCATCTGGTCACATTGCCTCATGCAAGAAAAAGAGATATTGCAGAATAACAACTCCCCGCACCCACCTCTTCGTCTGTCTGTGCATCCACAGCGCAGCTCTGCAGTTTCAGATGAGAGGAAAATGAGGGTCTGGTTATAGAAACAGAGGAAGGTGTGCGTGTCAGTCTCTGCAGCTGCCAAGCCCCCCCACGTCAGACCTCTGGGAGGTGATTGCGGCGGTTGCGGCTCTTCCTCCGGTCCAGCAGGGGCTTCAGCTTTGCAAGGTCCCCCCTGAGAGGTCCAGGCGGCTGAGGCTGCTGCTGCTGCTGCTGCTGCTGCCTCTGCTGGAGGTTCTGGAGCTCCTTCCTCTCTTTGCAGTACTGTTGGACGGCCAGGCTCTCTGCTGGACTGAAGGCTGCCAACAGCACCTTGGGATGCAACGAGCTGGCCCAGGCCCACGGCGACTGCTGTTTGTCTGTCAGCACGCTCACCATGGCCTCGCTCAGCACTCGCAGGCGGATCTTGGCAATGGTGCGTTTGAAGCTGTTCTCGGTGGTCAGGCAGTAGTAAAGGCCCTGGTCGGACATCTGGGCCGAACGGATGAGGAGGCCGTGCTCCGTGGAGAGGACACGGTCGCTCAGCTTCACCTGTGATTGGCACAGTTGGACTGTGTCATCACCCCATCCACATGCTTTGTAGCAAGAAAATGGAAAAGAACCAAATCTATCTAAACAGTAACTATACAATACAGACTGGTGCCAGATTACAGGGGTCACTTAATCGTTTCATGAAGATTATGTGCATTAGGGTATCACCTTTGCATTCACCAGATTTCATCCAATTTGAACACACATGACAGATTTCGAAGCAAAGTGTTGGTCAATATAAAAAAGATCACTGAGAGACATTAAAATGGTAATCAAAGTGAAAGTGCTGAAAGAAGCTGAAGTGCTTTGGTCATCATCAGCTTTACATAAGAGAGCCAAAGCTGATGCTTGCACCCTAAACGCAACACTTTTTATTTATTTTTCACTGACTTCTTTAAAACCAGCCAAGCCCTCGTTTGGATAAGGCTCCAATAATTACACACCATAAAACCAAAGTGATTTATTTTAGGGCCAATTCCATTCTCATGGGGAAATAGCTATAAAACGGCCATTAGTCTGAGTCTACTACACAGAGGTGAGAGTTAAATCCATGAAAGATAGTGTCTTTATCAAGCAGGCACTCTCTTGCCCAGGTTTATTTAATCTTTCAAAGCCTTTCAAGGAGTTAAAGGGCTGTCAAATATTTGTCAAATGTTTCCCCGCTGAGAATCCAGCCATTAGTCAGGGTCCACATCGTGCTCAATCTGTATCACCTCTCATCAGGATGCTCTGCTGCCAATAAATGTTCGCTGTGTCATTCCTCAGGCGATACAAGGCCTTATCAAGCGTGTGAGCTCATTTGATTGCATGACATGTTTAATGTTTGATGTATTATTTAACTGTGTGACCCAAGCACCAAAGCGCTTCCCTATAAATCAGAAAACGGACATTTAATCAGTTGTATCGCTTAGGGATTTTCATCGTGTCCTTGGCTCCAGTTCAGGTATGAACAAGTGCGGGCTGTGACGATGACTGTTGACCTCTCTAAACATCAAACTGACCTCTTTCCTCCTGTCGTTGTCCCTCTGAATAAGCCAGCGAATAGAAGCCTGGGGAGACTTGGGGAGACACTCCAGGAAGGTGGTGTTGTTTTTCACGCCGTACTGTGTCATCTCCACTGCATTTCTGTAAGCTATCACACACACACACACACACACACACACACACACACACACACAGAGTCACGGAGAGTCACAGAGTCAAATCAGACGTCACTTGCTGACATACACAAACCCCACAGATGGAATCAAATCTGTCTGAAGTCTGAAGAGTGAAATGTTGACACAAGGCTTAGTCTGACACCTGCAGCACAACCGAACTCCACCCAAATTTCTTCAGTGTCTACAGACAACCAAACACAACAAAAACCAACCCTCGACACTCAGTTTCATCTCATTTACCGTCTCGTTCTTATTGCTGCTAAATGGTTCATCACTCAGCTGGATCTATGACAGGGTTCTGACTAATTAGAGGTAATAGCCATATGGTTGGTTCCCCAAGCTCGTGTTAATTTAGAGATGTAAACTGTTCACGGAAATGGGACACTCTGGGGAGCAAATCCTCCCCTCTCATTAAACTGCACCCTGCCAGTCCGCTGTGTGAATGTTCCTGAATGATGTTGTGCAGTGCCTGGAATCACAGACAAGGACAAACACCCCTGGACAGGGACATGAACACGAAAACGCTTCGGCTTTGGTTTGGAATCATTTGTTCTTCAAAATCATTTTGCCATCAAATGTGGACTAATTTTTCTCTTCTTTGTCCAGCCTATTTTTCCTGGACATAACTGAGTTCTGATTAACATCCATATGAGATTTTGACCATTTTAAAATTCAGCTCCTGAGAAATAACCTTCCTCTTGTCTCAACCTGCTTTAAGATCTTAAAATGCTCTCTATTTCTCTCACTGCACTGATCTTTATTTGTCTGAAGTAATTAGCTCCTCACATGATGGTAAGATCCAAAAGTAAAACCTGCACATCTCAGAGCTGTCTCTGTTATACTTCTATCAGCCTGTGAGCACAGCAAAATAACTGCTGATTTTCTTGTGTTTCTACTTTTAGTCTCAAACGGGACAGGATCATTTGTCTTTGATTGATTCATTCTTTTGCTCTTTATTTCTCCTAATGGGGGAGAAATCTCCAATTTCCCTCTGGGAGAATCTGCTGGCTGCCTAAGTGCTGTCTGTTGCTGGGCAGGTAGTGCACAGAGGGTTTATCAGAGCTGTTTTGCTGAAAACAGCTGCCTGCTGTTGTGAGTTTGATGGTCCGTAAAATCTAAAACAGTTAGCAAAAAGAGGCTAAACTCTGTCGAGCTGAGGAAATATACAAAGAGGGGTGAAAATTCTCTGAAGGTTTGCTCCTATGAGCGACTGCTTTCACACAACGTATAGTCATTAGTGTGGCTTTAATTACCTTTTAGATTGAATCCCCTGCATTGAGTGAGTGGATTTCCATGTATAATGTCCTGCCTTCTGCTTCTCCTAAAAAAAAAAAGAAGAAAATACATAGTATGAATACACTATGGCTAAATACAGAAACAACCTTCCTCCTCACATGTTCATCTCATTTTTAAAACTGAAGGAGAGGCAGTCAGAGCTAAAACAATATGAGGAAAATCTGACTGTTATTCATCTCAGTGGTGCACACTCATATGTAACAGCTTGAGGAGAAGGGCAAGTAAACAGCTGACACATTTCAGACGCTTTTTCCTGCAGGAAAACCGGGATCGCACTTTTGTTCTGCTCCCAAACTAAACTTGACCTGCGTCTGTCTGGAATGTCAAAAGACACAGGCAGCTGGTCCTTAAGGAGACCAGAGGCGGATCGTTTTAGAGGCGAGGTGTCGTTCATACCTCCCTGTCTGTGTTATGTCTAGACGGAGGGAGGGAAACAACAAAAGCAGAATTAGTGACATGGCTTATGTTCAAGTGTGTACTGAGGGATTCCAGTCATGATCTGTTCGCCCTCATGAACTTTTCTACTATTGTTCAACTCACTGTTGCACACATTCAATACGACTGGGTGTGGTACACGGATTGATTTAATATTTGTTACACAACTAATAAATATTATTTTGGTTGTTTATTGGAGGTCCAAACATTGGGGCAAGTTTGGGGCAAAACGGAGCATAATTGAATACAAGTGAACAGAAATACTGTATACTCTTCAACAAATGCACTCCGCTAATGTTTATTTAACATGTGTGAAAGTTTTGAATAGCTTCCACCATGAATGTGCACCCTAATCAACATCTGTCACCACTTATTAACACTGAAAAATTTGTTTTGGGGCCTAAAGGCTTTTTTTTTCTGAATGGCATCATTGTGGACACTCAGTATTCTTTAATTTTGTGCCAGTATCCAGTATCTTTCCATTTCATGCACAGTTTTGAACCCTACAACTGTAAACCTTTGTGTACCTTTTGCCGGTGGGATAGAAGCGAGAGCAGCTGAGTCCATCCCAGGCGCAGTAAGGGTCTCTGGCGAGGCAGCAGTCAGCGCAAGCCGAGCCGTAAGCGTGGCAACGGTGCAGGGAGACCTGCGAGACCCCGTACTCCGAGCTGACGTACAGCTGTTGCTGCAAAGCAAACAGTTCAAATGTCAGCCGCCCTGTTTGTCTTAATAAGTGGCCGGCTGACAGGAAAATGAGGCAGAGCGCCGAAACAATTATGGCTTATTATTTCCTTGCCTTTGGGAAGTTTATTATGCACAGGAGATATGTGTTTTGTGCATTACATAGTAGCCACAGACAATGAATAACATATTAAAACAATAAAACTGTGCTTAATATGTGAGGACAGCAAAGTTGGAAGGATGCTTACTTTTTTTGAAGATATTCTCAAGTTTGTAACAGAAGCTTGATTCTGAAAAACAACACATACAAGAAGCACGTTCAGAGCTTTTAGACAGTGTCGTCACTTGTTTCCATCAAAACCTAAAGGAACAGTTGGGAACATTTTGCGGAAGTGTGCTTATTCGCTTTCTTGCCAAGAGCGTGATGATGTCTTTGTGCTAACCTAAGCTTACCAGCTGCTAGCAGTAGCTTCATATTTACCATAAAGATTGGAAACAAGGAGACACAGCTACAGTAGCCTGGCTCTATCCAAAATCCACATACCAGCACTTCTAACATCACGAAATAACACATTATTTCTTATTTGTTCGTTATGCAAAAAAAAAAGTGTGAATAAGCGAATTTCGAATAAATAACGAAATCTTAACAATAAAGAAATAAAAAGAATAAATAAGTAGTTATAGCAGAGAGGGTAGACATCTAGAGCCAACTTCTGCCAAGATGTTCTGAACTTTAAAAGATAAATATATCGTGTCTTTTGAGAATAAATTGAAGGAAAGCTACAGTCCAGCTGCAGTGGAAGATCAAAGGAGCCGTGGCCTTTACGTCTGATCACAGACTGATCGCACATTTGGTGATCTGAGCTAACGTAAAACAGCATGTGCATAGGTTCACCTGGGGCAACAACCAGACCCCTGCACTATGCTAGCATGTTTCCCATCAGTCTGCACTCTGCACCACACGGCAGAGCATCCATCTCCCCCGAATGCCACCCTGCTTTTGTCTGCCTGCCCCTGGCCTTTGTGTTGTGGCCAAGCTCACCCTCCTCCTCCCTGCCTTTGATTTTGGGAGAGAAAGGGGATGAAAGTAAGGGAGGAACAAAAGAAAGGAGAGGGAAAACAGACAGCTGACCTTAAACACTTCCAGCTCCTCCAGGATCAGGTCTTCATGCAGGGACTGATTGCTCGGCAGCACAATCACCTTCTGCACTGTACCTTTGTCTGGGGGCAGAAAACAGGCATGTCATCATTGTGATCACACACACACACGCACGCACGCACTGTATTTAACAACTGTGTGAAACAAATGTGTGGAACAAATGTGGCATTACACACTCATGTGTGCCGGCAGTGAAACTAGACTACAACTGCTAGTGAAAAAAATAAACTCCAAGTCTGTTTTCCTTTGCCCATGTTTGCTTTTGAATTAGGCAAGATAGCCGTGGCCAGTTTTCATAGAAAAATCAACTGTGGCAGGAGTGGGAGTGGAAGCTCTTAAGCTCCCACGAGGGAGGACGAGGGCCACGAAAAGGGCAAAACGCGACGCTACTGTCATCAATAAGGCTGCTTTGTCCTGGGAGTTGGAGCAGCGGAGCAGGGAGAGGGAGTTACAGTAACAGCTCCTGAAAACGCCTGATAAGAGCGTTTTCCTCATCCGTCAGACAAAGCAGCATTTGGGGGCTCAGATATGGTTAGACAGCGTTGGCTCTCCTTCAAGAATCCGGGTGGGAGAAACAGAATGGAGAGGCTGCCTGATAAACACGAGCAGCTGTGAGCGAGAGTCCCTGAGCGGCTCGTCGAATGCAAGCATGGGCAAAGTGGACACGAATACATGCATAATCATGTGTGCACAGACACATATTATTCTGTGTAACCACCATGTTATAAGTGTGGAAACAACAGTATATATATATATATATATATATATATGAGGTGGGGTTCCCAAAACCAAGCGATAATATCAAGATTGACATTTGTTTACAAGAGGCAAAATAAGTTATCTCAACCCACCCACAGGCGCTTTCACCTGATTTAATTAAATGAAACCATAAGAGGTCAAAGTTCTCTCCATAATTTATGCTGCATGCTGTGTCATGCTGTCTGCGTTTTCAAATTTGCTACCACACCCACAGTTGCCTGTGTTATCTGTTTATCTGATGATCAGCTGTGCCAATGGGACTCCGCTCAGCAATCATTTACTTACGAAACACCTTACTGACAACACATATGAGAGAGGGGTGGTTTTACTGACGTTTTCCATCATTTCAGTGTAGATTTAGTTTGTTTCTAACTGACCTGAGGTGACAATGACTTCATAAATTAGCCGAGCCAGTATTAGCTTATAATAGATCTTTCTGCATCTGCGTATATATGAGCTAAACAAGAATCTGTGGCAGGAAAACTGCAAAGACATGTTTGAAAAGGAAAATGTTGCACTCAATTTTCTTTAACACATCCTTAAATAGAAATGGGTGTTTATATAAAGAAATCGTGAGCATTTTTTCACCCTACCTGCGAAACTGAAGGGAAAAAAAGATTTTCTATTCTTCTTCAATTGTCAGATTCTTTACATTTTCAAACACTGATATCAGGCAAAAAAAAGTCCAGTATCAGTTGGGCTCTAATGCTCATGCCAAAATTAGGTTGTGGTTTCTATATGGTTAGATTGACTCACTCAAAAAATTCATCATATTTATTGAATCTCATATGACTTTCTCTGTGATACTAAAGGAGTGATTTCTATTTTTGTATTATTTTTGAAGCTTATTTTTAGAAATTGAGTCAAACTGCACGAACCCTACCTGCAAAAAAAGAGATGTTACATCTGAATGACATTTTTTACATTTCTTTATCCATCCCAGTCTCCATAGCTGTGCACAAATGCTTTCTGGTGGTTTGTATAAAGTGAAAGTGGCAGAAAAAAATCCAATAAACAGTTGTCATGTCTCATGTGCTTCTGAGCAAATATCACACCTTGAAGTAAGGCAGTTGGATCATTATCCTGATAATCCTTTGATTCAGAACAGTTGTTCAAGATTAAACATTCTGATTTTTGCTTAAAAACCCTCAAAGCTGGCTGGACTTTGGTAGAATCTGCAGGACCTGTTTTCAACCATACCTGTGCCCAGGAAGAGCACTTGATAGTTGCCATCGGCAGCCATGACCTGGTCCACTGCCACTGACGTGTACTTGTAGTCAGCGTTGGTCCGGACCACAAGAGGTCTCCTCCCCACTGGGTAGATAAGGTTGAACATGACTGGGTGGTTCCGTACGAAGGTCACTACGTCGTCTGGGAACTCCTTTGTTGTGTGGATGTCAGGTGTGAAGGCTCCACCAGGACACTGAAGAAACAAAAGTAAGTGAGTGTGTTGAGGTTAAAAGAACGACATTCTTAGATCCTATCCCACAGATTTTATCCCTCTGATTGTTCATTCCCCAGTCTGTGACAATGAAGTCCCAAAACACAAAAGACAGTGTGTGCATTTCTTAATGAGGGACAGTTTAGAAATGGAACTTATTAAGATAACAGACAATATGTAGAGTTGTTGATAATTGATCTGAATATATGAAGATGACATATGGAGCCACACAAGGGCCCATATTAGGGCCTCTGTATATTTTACTTGTTTGCATATGAATGTTCTTCAGCTGTATTGTCATTCCTTTGATAGCAAAAGGTTCTTAAATCATTGATGTTATTTATTCATTTTTCAAGAAGGACGCTGGTAATACAAGATTTTACTTCTCCCTACTACTTTTCTGGTTAAGATGAATATTTTATGTAAAATTTTGGTTTAGAATCGTGTACTGCAGTAATGACTCACTAAATGAATGAATGAATGAATGAATGAATGGCATAGAAATGAACTCACAGTTCCGGGTCTTGGATAAGGGATGCGCCCCTGGAATGCCACCCACTGAAAGTTTGGCCCCTCTCTGTGAGCGAAGGGCCCGTTGAAGACGGTGAGGATGTCGGCCATGTTGTACACACACACTGCTGAGCCTTTAAACACGGAACTGTGGAAATGAGATGCATACTTTTATGAAACACAGGAACCTTCTGTGCTCAAAACCTGGAGACACACCCAGCTAGAATATTCTGCAGTTGTTTAGGAAGATCTGTTTCTGGGGATGTTTGAGTCATGCAGCCTGAAATGCTGCTCACCTCTTTCCCCCTCATTGATCTGATGTGGTTTGGCTCAGTTCTTTAAAACTACACTGCTTAAGACATAAAAGAGGCTTTGTTGAAAAGGGGGAACAGAAGCATATTGTGCAAAGTGGAGACACACAGCGTGGAGACATTGAGCTAAGAGACCTCAAGGACCTTTCTGTTTGGTTTGGCTGTGTTCTTTGAGCCAGGATACATTACTGTAGCCTTTCTATGATCCTGAGGTAACAAGTGGATGGAGGGCCTGCGGCAGTGTCACCCTGGGTTAACCAGACGAACCCAATTAGAGATCAGAACAGCCGGATCAAGTGACCATTCTTCTAACTTGCCATGTAGCCCTGCTGGCCGTGACTTTTGGCTGAATGAGAACAGTTTAATGTGTTTATTCAGTGTGGTTTTCTTCAGTTACCACAAAGGTCTAGATAGTGTGTGATAAACTCTTTCTATCCTTCATTTCTTATGTCAAAGATCATGATGTTTACATGATGTTCATTTTAAAAGTAGTAGAAACTCTACCATGTTTAGAGGTTCTGGGATTAACTGATGAGCTACTAGCCTTATAGAGCATAATATTTACTTTACATATATTCATATATGACTTAATATATTACTCCTTTAATCATTGCTGTCCAAAGAAAACCACTAATCTCCAAATTTTGAATTTGTCAGAAGAACTGAAGGGCTGTTTTTCTTAGCTCATCAAAAGGAGACATTTTGGAGATTCATGGTTGTCAAATTACATTAGATACTATTATAAGGATTTCAATAATAGAAGCGAAAGGCATAAATAAACCAATTGGTATTTTTATTTGTATTGATAGAATACTGGGAATAATTTCTTTTTGATTTTTCCTTCATCTTTTTCTTTTATTTTCACTGGAACACTTCCCAAAATATGGTCAAAAGTGACCACTTTGGTTTTTACAAATCTTTTTTTCAATAGAGAGTACATAAATAACATAAACTGTTCACAGTCATTTATCAGTTGGTCTATCTGCTTGTCTGTCTGAATTTGTCGAATGTTCACTATTTGAATTCTAAAATACAATGAAAAGAGTAAGGTGACCATCTTTCCACTCTGTCCTTTTTCCTCTGCTACCTGATGAACAAGGCTCTGGTTTCTGAAAAATACAATAATGAAACTCTGCCTGTGCTCAAAAATCCTGCTGTGTACTATTACTCCGTGCCTGTGGAACACATCCAACAATGCATATCATGTAATGCATATTCTGTATCAATGTGTACTATAAATATAGCTCATGCACTGAAAAAGCCATGCACTGTTGCTTGCGATGAGACAGAAAGATCATCAAATCAAAGGCCATATGGTTGAGCCACCAGGACACGTTGTAATTGATAGTTCATCATCTGAAGGAGCTACCCTGCAACACGACACATGACGTCTCTATCTAACCAGCCCTTTGACAAGCACACCCCCTCCTGCTGATATCCAGCCAGTGATTAACATAACCGCTGAGGCCTGCAGGAATGTTACAGTTGGCTTCATCGCCGTTGGTCTTACCTTGTGGATGTGAAGACTCCAAACACCAACAGACCCTTGGGCTGATCGGTTTCCAGCAAAAACATACTTTCTGTAAGGGAAAACACATATGTACACTCACAGACAAATACATATTTAATACCTTCAACAAATTCCCTTTATTCCGTATCACCTCATCCGTCAGGTGAGATTGCCAAAAAGTGATGAATGCATGAATTAATAACTGCACATGCTGACAGATGGATTGGCTTGATGAGCTAACTGGAAAAGCAGGTCCTAGGCTGAAGCTCAGACAGGAATGGAATAATATGCTCAGAAAGGAATACAAGTTAACCAAAAACAACAGAGGAGCTATTGTGAAAATTGATAAAAGAGCTACAGCTTTAATCCAGACCAAATAAAGGAGGTTCCACGGATTGTTTATGGAGAAAGCAATTGCTCAAAACCTTGGAACAAAAATAATGAGCTTTCGGGTATTAGGATTGTCTCTGGCTCTGTATTTTCTAAAATCCAAACTTGTTTCGTGGACCATGACAAACGGAGCTTGGAAGTCACTAAACAAATAAAAGGGAGATAAAAAAAAAACATGTAAAAGCACATCAATATCCTTCCTGTCCTGTTCCATCGATTTACTTACCCAGTTCGTCAAAGTGGGTTTCGGTGCCGTCCTCCTCCAGAACTGAACACACCATCCTGGCCTTCAGGAAGGTGGTCCACTTGTTCACCAGACTCCGCTGTCCCCCGATGTCATTCTGCAGACAGAAGCTACACATAGCAACTGGAGACCACAAAACATACACTGTTGATCTATTTAGGCATAGACAAAAGCACTCACTGGACACACTCTGGCCACCATGGTGTGAATATTTTTAGTATTTCCACTGTTGTCCGTTAACCTCTCACGGAAGAAAAAATACAATTTTGCGTCATTGGGGTCTGTTCCGTCTGGTATCAGATGGGCATCAATGAAGATTGGCTCTAAATGAAAGCAAGGAAAATATACTTTTTACAATGTATGTATAACTAAAAGAAAAGAAAACATCTCATCAGTGAAAATGAATCAAAATATTTATACACATTCAAAAGCTTAAGAGAATGTTGGTGTGCTCACCACTAAGCCACTTGGAGTTGTGCTGGTCTGTGCGCACTGCATTTCTCTTGGTCAGGCTCCTGAAGATGGCAGCATCTGTCCCCATGAAGTCAATGTACATGCCTGAGAACAGCTCCTGGTCTGGAGGAATGCACACACGCAACAATTCAACAATATGCTCACAAAATGTCTAGATGTTAAAAAAGAGGCAAAAAAGTACTGTACTTCTAAAAACCAAGAAAATACTGACACAGCCTCAGACAACTGAGATAATATGGATAATACACATTTTATTAAGTGAGTGATAAATAATGTTATGCTTCTTCTATGAATGGAAATAAAGGAGTGTGTGGGTGTCCTAATAAGAGGGGCTGTGCTCTCCACAGGTCTCTTCATGCTTTTTATCATTCCTTAACTCTCACTTCATCATCCATGTGTTCCACACCATGTGTTTTAGAGGATGTGGGGCAAACTTGGAGAGGAATAGGGGTATGTGGCCCACATCCAAGCTGGCTTGCTAAGGAGCAAGTGTCGACAGCACTCAGATGGCCACAGAGGATCCAAAATGTGAGGATGGGGAGATGAAGGAAAGATTTTTATCGAGCCCAGACACTGCCTCTGATTGTCCTCTCAAGATCGGAGTGTTGCATCTCTGCTGCCACGGCTTTGTCTTTGACCTCGACTCTGTTTGGCAGAGCACCTACCTTCCCACCCTTTAGTTTATTTCACAATCCAAATCTCCCACCCTCCCCCCTTTCTCCCTCCTGGGCATCTCTGAAGGCGCTCACTAGCTGGCAAAGCTGCTGCTGACATGGCCATGCTCAGGTGTCGGAAAGCAGAGCTGAGGGTGCAGCGTGTCGCCTTTAGCCGTGTCAACAGCAACCCTACACCCCTCGACCAATCAGAGATCAAAGGAAAGAGGGCAGGGGAGAGGGGAGGGTGCTGCCTGACCTGAAGGAGGTTGGCTTCTTCTGTGTGCATTAAAAACTCAAGCTGGCATTTGAATTCTCCTCACTTTTTGTGGAAAGAAAATTAACTTATGGTGATTCTATGAGTCCATTTTTCTATGTGGGCATTTGCCAAGACAGGTCGTCTGGAGCTGGAGTGAACTATTTTTAGTTACCACTCACACACAGACTGCCCCAATCAAATTTCAGTTCACACATCATTCAAAACCAAAAATGTTGAAGAATGCCAATGAAGGGGGCTGTGCTTGTGGAGAAAAATAAGAAAACTTTAATTTCTTCTTTTTTAGTAGAGGTATTTGAAGAGGCAGAAAGCATGAAGGTGGAGGTAGGAGGCACCTACTGAGCATGACGGAGACTGTATTCACTTGAGGGTTGAAGGAGCACCTCCCTTTTCCAGATTCGGTCCTGGAGTCAATGTGAAATACTTGTTCCTGTCACAGAGAAAAGAGAAGTCAGAGAATTTGGAGACAGTTTTATATGATAAATTATTCTGTCTGGTGGCCTCTACCACAATAAAACTGCATGTATGAGCGTACTAAGGTCCCACATGGTAGTCCTACTCACTTTTCCTTCCCTTTTGGGTTTAAGGAAGCACAGTAACAGTCCAGGTCTGGTCTACCTTAACTGGCCCATGTGGGACAGTAAAAAGAACATTCCATTTGGGAAGAGAGGAGGAATTTCCCTGCTAATATGTTGGATAGCCATCGCTCAATCTCAGGTGGAAGGACTGCCAAGTTTCTACCCCCTCCCGGTGGAGGTCTGGACGGTCCAAGCACCTCTAACAGAAGTCTGGGTAAATGATAGAGCCTCCTGTCCGATCCTATTTAGATCTGACCAAGGGTGGCAATGCAGCTTCCTTGAATGGGATGAGAGTGACGTCAACCAATGAGCATTTTTCCAGGAACAACACGTCTGTTCGCCAAGACGTGCTGGAAGTGGACTGAATCCATCTGGTGCTTTCTGTCATTAACACTACACTGCACAAAGAATCCATTTTAACAAGTAATCTTATGTTGCAATGAACCATTAAAGCCCCCATCCATTTAAAAATAGGTTTTGTTCATCGTTAGTGAAGAATGATGTGCGTGAAAGGTTTAATACTAAAGGATGTTTCACATAAATCTGCCAAAGAAGGAAAGTTTCTCCGTGCTTGTCTTTAAGGATGTGTACGTTGTGACATCACAACTTGTTTGGAAGTTAATCACGTAATCATGTCAAATATGAAGATTATACAAGTGTGATGTGGAAACTTGAAAACCACACACACGCACTTAAAAAGGATTCATCAGACAGTTCAACTTTTGAAAAAAAAATATATATTTGTGTATTCATAGTTACATCACAGGATTTTTATATGCCCTAAAACATTTCTGGAGGGGATCATTAAAATTATATTTTTCTTCTTATAAGTGAGAACTGTTTGTACTGATAAACGTTTCTGGGGAATTTCTAAAATAAGTTGTCTAACTTGAATGGAGTTACCACACGCTAAAAAGATTTAAAGACTAAATAAGAGACAAATTGACTCAGTAAGACGGAGTGCATTTACAAAACAGCACTGACACATGCAGATAACCTGTCTGTTGCTGCCATCCTATCAAGTTTCTAAACAACATAATAGTCTGGGGCACATTCTCGGAGCAAAGGTCCACACTGAGCTTTGTGTCAGCTTCCCTCTCCAGCAGCTTGTTATAGTTAACAGATCCCTTTTCTTGAGACACTGACATGTTTGAGCTCAGAAGTTGCAAACAGAGCAGTCTGCCTTTCAAACACAAACCCCAAATGACAAAAGGCACCGCAGTGCGGAAAGAGCCTGGGTGGGAGCTCTCTCGCTCTGCTTATTAGTGTTTGGCAGCGGCCGGCAGTCTGTGGCTAAATGTTGTTCACTCGGTGAGCACTTTTCTCCTGGAGGGCGTCCCTGCTCTCACTTACCGAGCCGTGTGGCCGGAGATGAGAGCGGCGCCGCCAGAAATCAGCCTCCATCCCTGACACCAGAGGGTCATTTTCTCTCTCTTATCCTCCGCATCTCCTCTCATGTGGCATCAAACTGAGTACATAAAAACTTTGCCCATATAGAGTTCGAGAGTCTCTATCAACGTTTGACTCTACGGCTTCTAAATTCTTAGTAGATCACTCATACTCCTGCTACCTGAAGTTGCATATGAATTTCATGTCAGGAAAAGATAAACTGTGATGAAATTATAGCAATTAATATATTCCTTCCGGTAGAGAGAGTGCGAAGATATTCTGCCTCATATTATTGCAGCTATCAATCACATGATCAAATGTGATTTGATCAGAAAACAAAATTCTACACCCACATGCCCTTGAGGCATTTTTTTTTTTAATCTCTCACAGAAAATTATTTTTGTTTACTTGCTCTGGGTGGCAGTATTCCCATTACTTGGATATCAATGCGCTCAAGAGTGACTTCAAGAGTCAACACTAAAAGTGGTTTTAGTGAGCAACATAAGAGGAGGAGAGTTATGACTCACTGTCCCAGCTGAGCAGTGACATTACGGACATTAACTCAATTATAGTTGATGTAATAAGGTTTATTTTTGAATTAAACTCAAGGGAACCACTGCATTATCTTTGGTCATAATATGTAGCTCCACAAACTGTCCCATCACCAAACCCCATTGACATTATTTAAAATTTAATAATAGTATATCCACACATGCAGTTTAAATACTTATGATGTAGGATTAGAGGTGTTGGGTGTTCTTTAGGGAGGTAGTATCATTCAGCAGCCTGTCCTCATCAAGTGATTTAATGTACAGTAATGGTATAACAGTAATAGGTGTGTTGATGTCCCCAAAACATGGTTTATACTGTCAAGAGCTTTTATATGAAGCGGAGTGAATCTGTCATCATGTGCCCACCTCTGGCCTGCGGCCCCTGTTGATGTACACACAGACGGGACTGTATGCTCCGCTGCCACACATAAACATATGAGTTCTGTTATAGGGCTGCACCACCCGGATGAAGTTCCCACAGCCGTGCTGGAAAATACAGACAATCACAGAAAGAGATGTTCATTAGATGAGAAGGAACAATGAAAAAGGCGATTCAACTTGCAGGAAATTGTTACGAGGAACCTTGTATATCAGGATCGTTGTTGCACCAGACTTTAAAGCAACACTTTATAACTTATGAGAGAAGAAACAACACATTGTTCCTATTACAAATGAAAAGTTGCATCCATAGGCAAGAACATGCACCACTGATCAATTTAATCCACTCAGGAGTTTTGCTGCTACAGCCTTAGTTGGTCTGGTATGACCAGTTACTTATGCTGGCTAATGTTAGCTAACTATCCATAAATATTGTTTTTCACTTGTAGTACGGTTACAATAGCTTAGCATTTAGCCCCACTGGTTACTTTTTGAAAAACTAAACTGGCGGTCTGACTAGCAACACACAATCCATTACAGTGCTGGAAAAAATAATAACTGTTTATTACTGCATATTTTCTAACCTCAGCTATGACATGATGCACTGAAACAGACATAACAGGGGATTAAGTCTATTTCCTGGTATACAGCCAAGGTGAACAGAACTTGTTTATCTCTCCTGAAGTATCCTATTCCATATGAGGGAGTTATTCAAACTTATCTAACATGCTATGACGGTTAGACAATCACATGCCGCACAATCAAACAGTCCCCGAGAGCTCACTGGTCTGGTATTAAGGCTGCTGGAAAAACAGCGTCAGTGGTATATGTGATATATCAAGGTGAGGCCGATCACTGAACGTCCTCTGTCTCTGTTTTCGCTTCTCCAACCCAAAAGGCAGCAACGGGAGTGCTGTACTTTGTGGCTAATTAAGCCTGAACTTGCAGAAAGGAAGAGGGAGAGGAAAGAAGTGGGGAGGAGAGGAAGACGTATCCAGGGAGCCGTCAGGAACTTGGCCATGGCTGCAGGAATGGCAGCTGCCGCAGCTCACGGTCAGTGCACGGCTCCTCTGAGAGCTATCGACGAAAAACAACTGAATTTTCACCGTCACACACCCATCTCTGATATTTATCCTCCTCCTCTTTATCTCCCTTGCTTTCTCCTCACTTTTATCACCCATTCATGCCATTACACACCCGCTGGGTCCAGGGTCTGCATCCATATATGATGTCAAGTTTCATAGAGCCACACATGTATGAAGGCGCATCCTGTTTGATTTTTCCTCTTACGTTTTCTATCCCAAGACAGGCAGCCTTCGTGACTGTGCCAGATAAACAGCATCCGGCCTCACGACCTCAAGTTCAAGTGGTGATCACGCTGGGTTTAAAGTGGAGGCTTTAGAGCAGGCAGCAAACACACAACCTGGTTGGTCTATATTTCTGCTTAGATGCCACCCTCGGGCGCAAACAATGCACGGTCGCTCTGTGGATCCCGGCTTGACCACAAATTCAATCGGAGGAGAGGAACTTAATATAAACAGATGGGAAGGGTAACCATAACAGAGGGAATGGGGGCCCTGATTTAAGTGAAGAAACCCATGAGTAAGGAGGGCAGCATTATGGTAGAGAGAAAATGAAATATACTGCGGTAAAAAAGAAACCAAGAGATGGAAAGAGTGACCAAGAAAAGTGGAAAAAATAGTAAGACCAAAAGAGAAACTGATTTTTTTTTAAGAGGTGAAACTGGCAGAGTTGCAAGTCAAAAAAAAGGGATGCCAGAAGGAAGGAGGGCCCATTGAGTGGCTCCACATAGAGATGGCTCACACAAATATTTGTGGGAGCCGGTCTGTGACTCAGAGCAGCACAAATCACTCAGAGACTGGAAACAGCTTCTTCTCTATTTCAGCAACAGCATGTTTTACAAAACCCTCGCTCTATAACTCCAGCTGCTGTCAGGGGATGGAGACGTGGTGGAGAATGTAGGACGATCATGCAGCACTGGTCGTGGTGTGCCGCTTTTTATGGTGACTCTTACTTTGAAAATTAGGGTTTCAATTTATGTAAAAAAAAAAGTTGCTTAGGAGGCTTCTTCTTTAAAAACTTTGCTCTCTACTCCCCCACTGCAGTATCTATAGGCAACTGCTCATGTAGACCAACCCAATTAGGGGTAAACAGAGGCGGAGGAGGAATCACTCTTCTGAGTCCTACTGTAAGTCTTCATTAAATCTCAGCTAACAAGTGCTGCTCAAAAATCAGGCTGGGTTATGAAATCTCTGCATCAATGAGCTTTGATTCTGGTTTATTTTTCTACGGCGCTCCATGGCCCTCCATCCTCCCACGCCTCGCCCTGACAAACTGTTCCGATGCCAGGAGGACTCCGGGCCAGTCTGTGACCCTGCAGACATCTGCTGCCTGCTGCACATGTGGCTGGACCTGACACAAGCTCACAGATGGATGGAAAATCCCAGGAGGTGGCACGAACAGTTCCCACTGAAAACAGCTGACAAAACCTCAAGTCTAGATTTTGACCATCACCATGGCAGACAAGCACAAGGGCTATTTCTGATTTATTGTTTTAATCATGTCAGTTTCATATGTAATTTGTAAGGCTCGCTACCATTAACAACCTCAGTATTAGCTACTGTTAATGGGGACCGTGTATGCACCATCACAGATGTGCTGCAGCTAGATAACTGTGATGAAGAAATTACTTTTACTACACCACTGTCCATGGCTTTATTCCTGTCTCAGCAGAACATGTGCAGTGAACATGTGTAATGTTGTAGTTTCCACAAACAAAAGAACCACGTGATCTGATTATACACAAAAATGTGATCAGTATTCTTTTTTATGTCGCATGGTCCAATAGTTTTTTCATAGGCTTTTCCTGTTCCTTTGCTAGACAGCAGTCAGTATGGCTACAAATGACTGTGGGATAGTTAAAATGTTATTGCAACAGTGGAGAAGTGTCGTGAAGTCAGCAAACTGAATCAGTATTGTCCATTTATAAAGGAATATTCACCCAATTACACAGTAATATTCATCCTGAAGCTTGCTAACATTAGCCATCATAAGCTTCTGGTCATAGCAGAGCAAATGAGGCAGTCAGAGCGAAACCTCTAAGTGCATTCAGATGATCAGCGGTGCATTTCATTACTATGAAGTCAACTTTTTCATTTTGTAAGAGGGAGAATGTGTTATAATGTTAATTATTTCTTCCAAAAGTTACATAGTTTTGCTTTAAAGAGAATCATAAAATGTAAAAAAAAATCTGACATAACAGAAAACAGACTTTTACACATGAGGAAAACATAAAAGTGAAGTTAAAATGTGCAGTAGGTGTGTTTATCACATGTGTTGAACAAAAAATGTGGTGTGTGATAATGTTCAAATGTTAAGATATTTACTGAATGCACAGTAAATATTAGCAGCTTCATGCGCTGCAAGCATTTATATCTGTATTTCTATTTATTTATAATTTGCATGATTTATTATAACTCTAATAACTCTACTCTATAAGACCCTCTGAGGTCCAAGATGAGAGTCTTGGAAGGTTCAGGGTTCTTACCGTGGGGTCCTTTCCTGCCATTTGGCATTCCTCTATCTTGCTTGCAGATGCAGGCCAGAACACCTGGTGGAAAGAACAAGACAGCACTTAAACAAGCGACAAGTGTGGAAGCGATCCTAGCAAACCGGCAGCAGATTGAGAGAAAGAGATACAACATGCATATGCCCATACTGAGGTTTGATCATATCCTGTTTACACAGACAGAAATCACACCCAACATTTGCGGAAAACAAATGTCCTAAAAGTTTCAGTGTCAGTGATTACAGCCAGCCACCATCTGTGGAAAATGTGTGTTTTGAAACCCAGGAGAGGTGCTTAAAAGGTCTAGCTCAATGAATATATCAAGCAATTTGCTAGGGAAAAATGGATGCGGTGCAGCACTCCCTGGGGGAACCTAAATGCTTTCCCATCTGTTTATGCACTTCAGGCCTGTCAATTACACTGAAGATAACTCCTTCACTGCATGCAGAATCAGTTATCAGAGCGCTCTAGCATTTTTATGCCTCTTTTGAATATCCCTAAAATTGGTCTGATCGTGGCAAATGTATGGTAATTTGCATATCATTGCACAGATTAGAATAAAACCACTGCAGCAGTTTTGTGATGTGCCTTACAATGTTCAATTTGACAAACATTTTATTTTCTCCTTTGCCATGGTGAGAGAAGACAGATGTAAGATGCAAGCAATGTTAATTACAGGCCTCAATAATAAGCATCTGCTGACCTTAAGCGTGCCATGGGTGATGTTGTTGATGTCCACGGAGAGGACATTATCTTTACAGCCCACATACATCCTGTCCTGGTCCTCGTCCATGTGCAGGATCCTGTAGTCCATGGCCTTGTCTGATATACTGTAGTGTTCAAAGGACTGGGACGCCTGCAGGTCTGAGAGGAGGAAAACATACAAATTAGCTCGTTTCCACACTGAGATGAGAGACGTTTTCTCCCACTTCTACTAAATTAAACTCAAGAGAGACGTACGCTTCGCACAAGCCCACATTTAGCTCTCTCTGATCAAAACAAGAACTCCAAATTAGGCCCCTCTGCGTGAGCCCGTGAGTTTGAGAGATCTCAAAATGAAACTCAAGATTGACTTTTTGAATTTGGAGGCTTCTCTTGAGTAGCTTCACCATAGCAATTTCCTATCGAAGCAAGCACGCAGCAGCGAGTTAGTGCCAGAGTACAGATCATTATCTGAAGATTAGTGTTGGCACCACATGCCAGCATTTTGAGTAACGAGAATCCAAAGTGTCAGGAGACAAAAGTTTGCATTCAATTCCAGGTCCAGTTTTATTTGGGTAATGTTCTTGCACATTCTGTACTGACTTTGCATATTAACAAAGCTACAACAGCTACTACTACTACTGTGCCTCTTCATGTGTGGTTAAACAGCAGTGTTTTAGCTACACTGGTAAGTAGCACAATACATTGTACGCAATATAAATCCAGTGTTGTGGGAAAAAAAATGCAGCACAGTTAGATGTCAGATGATTTATAGATGCCATTTTGGAAAAATCTGGGATTAAATGGGTCTCCAGAATCCTCATTGCTCTTGTAAGTGTGATTTTTATCAGATGTAAGTGATCAAAAGATGTGAAATTGAAAGTTGTCCACTTTCAGATGGGATTATCAGAATTAATTATCCGAATTACTCTGAAGTAATAACATCATCGCTATTGAGCAAAGAATAATTTGCCTATGAAAGTGATCTCACACGGACTTGTTGCTGAAGATACTTCACATTTCCACTTCACATTTCACTTAACTTTCATCCAGTCAATTAAAGCGCTGCTGCGACTACAGAGTACGCGTTCGTACAGCATGTACCGCATTAGAAAAATAAAAAATCTCTTTTTCTACTCATTAAAAAGTTCACATTGTTCACACACACGAAGTAAACATTCACAGACAGTTATTTTCAGCCTGTTTGCTCCAGAGATAGAGAACTCTCAACCATACCATCAAAGGCCTTCACTGTCGAAGCCAAACTCATGCATATTTATCACTTTTTCAATCTGCACTGAGAGCAGAGCAGGGGGTGTGGGGGGCAATGTAGATGTACACCCTCCATTTCCTCCCCTCCACTGACCCTCTTTGAGCTCTCTTTGCGTTCCCTCCTCTAATCAACAAACAGGTTGCCTGTGCTTGGCTTCAATGCCTTGGGCTAAAGTCACATTTTCATTATTGCGTGGCATATGCATTTGAGGCTGGGGCCTTTTATCTTGAAGAAAAGTGCCTTTTCTTTGGAACTCCTCGCTCTGATCACAGGCTGTTGCTCGGTGCGTTCACCACGTAAAGGCTGGAGTGTTTAACTTTAAATAAAGACAAGTTAACCACCTCAGTCACAGGCGAGTTTCCCACGATTCTTCACTCTCTGCATTGACCATGTTTAGGTGAATTGCCTTATAAGGCTGACGTCTTGAAGAGCAGGGTATTTTTGAACATTGTATCATCTGAAACAAGAGCATCATCTGGCGCCTAATGAAGAACATAAACAGAAATACGACTCTGTTTTTACCTGACTTGCCAAGAACAAAAAAAAAAAAAAAAAAAAAGCCATCGTGTCCTGTCAAGCAGATATGAGTTTAATAAAGAGGGACTTCTAAAAGAGAGGTCGCGTCAGCCTCCTGCTTCAAAGCTGAGGAGATAGTATCGCAGAAAGCGTCACAGAGCGCTCGGTGCAGAGGCAATATTTTCCTAACACTGAAAGGGCTCAAGATGTTACACACCTCGCTCTGCCAGAGCGAGAGCCACCAAGGGCGAAAGACTCACTAACAGCTAATTAAAAACATGCAGGGCTCCAAATTCTGCCAAAAAAATATCAATTTAAAACATCTTCCCATAATAAGTTCATGGGGGTGATGCAGAAAAACTTAGAGGTAAATCTTAATTTAAAACACTCAGCACCAGTCATTAAAGTTACAGCTGTTGACAATGGATAGTCTGGGCAGGAATTTTTGTTTTACTATCGCGTGTTACTGCTTGTAGAGGCAGAAATAATCACAGTGGTTGAGTTAAACCTCAGTGGGTTGAAGCCAAAGAACCACAGCTTTTTAAACTATGAGAGATCGGGGTGAAACCCTCTGAAAAGGGCAAGAGGTGAAGCATTCTTTGTACTTGCTAAGAAATGCAAAGCAGCTAAACAAAGCTTTTTGGCCATACTTAGCTAAGCCAAGCTGCTTTAGGATAAGCCGGTTTATTGGGCACAAAAGCTAATTTAGGAGTAGGCTTATGTGACATTTTGATTAGATAGTTTAATTAACAATAACTTTAAAAAGGGAAACTGCAGTCAGGTTTATCACTTAAATACAATAACTATCTAAAGCAAAAAAGGCCACTAATAACTTTTTTTCTGGAGCTGTTAACTGCATTGGTTTTTATCAGCTGTTTGTTGAATAAGACTTTCCTATGAGGAATGTCAAAATGATGAAATTGTTTTTTGTCAAACTGCTTCCAAGGTTAGTTAACTTTAGGCTAAATTGTTCATTAATGTTGATGCCTTCGATAACCAAGATTTTGGTTTCATTTGGATCAAATATGAAAATGTTAACTACATAATAATCTCATGGACCCTTTAAATGCTGCAAATCTGTGATGATTCAATGTTACATCACAAAAATGTTGCTTATATACAAGTGATCACAAGCACTAGTCGATGCTGCCAAAGTGATTTAAATTTCCCCACTGTAAACTCAAAGTGATGTATTTTACTAAGGGATGAAACTTAATTTATTTACTGCATTTCTAAAAGACCAACATTTATTTTTGCCATTCAGGTTTAACTGATCTCTGCTCAGAAATATTGAGGTTCTCTGACTTTTGACACAGGTAATTGACTTCAAATGATAGTACACTCCTGTCTTTTTAGCATCCCCCCAGAACATTCCACAAAGGGAACACGTTGTTCAGAGGGGTGTGGTGTGGGGTGAACTAACTGTTTAATATTATGGTGAACTTTGCATTGTTTTCTCAGTGGGGGGAAATAGGAGACTTTCATTCTCCTTCATGAGGGTGGAAGGCCAGTTAATCCTGGTGCTGAGATAGGACGCAGCGGGTGTGTGTCATATGGATCCAGCGTATTCACCGAAAGTCAAGTCGAAACCCTCTGGAGCCCACATACCATTGGATCCAGTATCTTCTCCGTGCTCTGCTTTCAGTCTCATGCAAACATATGAGTCATGCCTGCTCTGCTGCAGCATTGTAGACCAACATCAAGAGTTCATGCTGCC
Source organism: Pempheris klunzingeri (assembly GCF_042242105.1). Lineage (NCBI taxonomy): Eukaryota > Metazoa > Chordata > Actinopteri > Acropomatiformes > Pempheridae > Pempheris > Pempheris klunzingeri. The sequence goes on from NC_092033.1 coordinate 11,883,046, forward strand.
AGATGGTGCACCTGCTCTATCGGGGAGAGGGAGGGCTTTGAACAATTGTCAAGGTTTTTCAGAGTCATTCAATATATGCACTGGGACCAACTGTTTACAAAATCAATGCCAGCTCATAACCCTCGTATGAGGTCTTTGCAGACTGAGGTTCCTGCTAGTGTTGAGTCCAAGTTTCTCTTCACCACAAACTCAGTTTGTGCAGAATTAGACATCAGGAACAGCATTTTGTCACAACATAAAACAAAAGTTGAAGCTCAACTGTTTGTTGTTTTCGTGTCCGTGATGAAGAAATCCCCTGGACCACGTGTGGTTCATTAGTCGTGAGTTTATATGCATTCCTCATTGATCGCAGAACCTCCAGAGAGAGAAGAGTGTCAAAAGTGTTTGTGGACATCATTACTCAGGTAGCCTCAAGCAGCTTGTTGCAGCGTTGTGTTTTGGGATGCAGATTTAATCGTTTTGCGGATGCTGAAGGATAGAACACTAAATAAGAGAATAGACCTCTCCTGCTTTGTAAAAACAACTGAGGATTTGAAATGAGGACTTTTAGGGAAGATATTTTGTGATAAGATACAAAGTTGGGTACTGCACACTAGAACTGAGAAAAGCTGAAGCAATGTGTGTGATGAAATTACGTATTCTGTGTTGCTCTGCCTTTCCTGCTGCTGCCCTCATTACAGGTGGAGAGAGAAAGAAGCTGAAAAAAGAGAAAGGAAGCAGGGTTTGAGCATTGACAGTTGGTGGGCTTTCTATTATGTATGTGGGCAGAGGGGCGTTACACCTCCCTGTGGACCTCACAGCAGTCCCCAGTGTCCTGCTTTTGACTTTGAGCTTTGACCCATACAGCCCTATTGGTCAGATGCCAGACCAATGGTGATACTCTCTATCCTGATCCACGCTACAGACAGTGGGGATAGAGGAAAGGGCAAGGTGGCGACTGGAGAGCCCAGACTTCCTCTCTCTTTGATGTGTTTTTTTGTGTGAAGTGGTCAAGCGGAAGCAGCACAAAAGCCTTTTGTTGGACCAGCGGTCATTCAATATTAAAGAGCAGGTTGCTTTCTTCACTGCAGAAGAGATCGTTTTAGCTGAAAACATACCTCACATGTTGGAGGATGGACAATGATGCAAACGAATAAAAGAACTATAAGATTAGAGTTTTCCTGCAGTCATTTTATTTAATAATCGATTATCTATTTCAAGGGCTACTCCTGCAATTTAGTTATGTTATCACAAGATTCGTCATTAGCTATTCTTGAGCTTTCGATTGTATCACATAGCCTTCCTCAGCAGATGAAGTTTGCCCACTTGTCAGGGAATTTTAGATGTTCAAATTATCATTCATCATTTTGGTTTAAAAACTAAGATTAGATTAGTAAATATTGTTGGGTTTTGGACTATTGGTTGGACAAAAACAAATACGATGGTCATGTATCACTATTTCTCGACACTTAATGGACTGACATTATCATCAGATCAAAGTCAGATCTACAGAGGTGATCTGGTGTTGTGATCTGTTGTGACGGCCGGATGAATGCACATTCATCTTTTAACATGTGTGACAGGTTAATTGGCCGTCGGCTTGGCAAACGTCCCTTTTCAGAATTAAATACAGCCCTTTGATTTGTGACAGCAGACCATGCTTTTTGTTTTGGCTGTTACTATGGCCTTGAGGAAAAGATATCTAAAGAAACTACAAGCTGTGATCATTGTAGTGGGTAATTCAGCCGTCTGTAACCCGTAAGAAAATTGATTGTTCAAGGGCGCAGGCAGCAGGATAATAACCAAGAAAGGCGGCAAGCAACAGAGTCCCACAAACTGAAAAATAAAGAACTGAAAAGAACCTCTTTGTGATTGTGGTGAAAAGCCATGTAGAAATCGAAAAAAAAATGTGGGCATCAGAAATGGATCTGTCATTTGTGCCCGTTTGTATGGAAGCAATTAAAGCGCAGAGCAGATTGCAGTGCTCATGCCTCTCTGTTTTCTTCTGTCATGGTTATACGGCCACGAGAGGAAAGGCAACAACCACAGGAAAGGTTCACTCAGATTTTGAACCCATAAGACTTTCTGACAGTTTTGGCCTCCAAATTGTTCGCATGGTTAAATAACCAAGTTTTACAGCATTGCCTCCAGCAGTAAACAACGCGTCCATGGTTCTGGTTTGGGTTGTCCATACAAGGAGTGGTTTGTTGTAAGGCAGTGTCGTAAAAATTAGAGATTCATAGTGTCTGGAAAGTATGTGGGATCTTTATGAGAGAGACAACTGTAGTTTCGGACCGCCTGCGGCAGAGGTTTTAGGTGCTGGTGCCAACTGACTGAGCTGGTGTCGCTTCAATAGCCTTAGGGTCTTCTTCCAGTGTGATGGGAGATACCAAGAGTTGGGAGAACACAAAAAGAAACTTTGTGGCATCAAGGTTTGTTTCGAACAGAAATGTGGTGGGAGAAAAGTGGTTAAGACAAAAAAAACACAGCTGTAGTTTATCAGATCTTTCCTGCCATTTGCCAAATGAGGGAATCACCTCATGAAAACCCATCTGCACAGACTTCTCCGTCAACATGAAAAGGTGATAAAATCAGCATGGTGCAACAATATGGGATTATTTTGTCAGAAAATTAGCTTACCCATTATGAAGCAGGGATGAACGGCTTTAACCAATTGACTGCCTGTCTGAAGTGTTGGGTTTTTTGATTAACAACAGTGTCTGAACACGAGCCAAAAGGTCCCAGCACCTAATTAACACTTCAAGTTCGGACAGTGGGCCAATTACAAACCAACCTTGGCGTAGCCCATGCAAATCAGCCCTCATCAATTGGCTTTGTACCTGAAAGGCCAGCATGAATAAATGAATTCCATGCTAATGAGGCTTGCTTTCCCTTCAGTTCAAGGCAAACCTGTTCTACGGTTGTCAGGGGCAGCTGGTGGGAGGACCCCAGTCACCCATCTTGATAAATATTGAAGCAGGGGCTTATACCGCCCCTTTGCAATTCATCTCTCCTCACAAGATGGAGTGGGTTTTATCATGGAGGCCTGACTTCAAACCTGGTGCCAAATACCATTGCTCTTTGTCCGGACAATGCTAAGAGCTCTTCGGGTTCAATTCTGGATGGCTGCACTTACCTAACACAGTGTTGGCCCACTCACACATACTGCGCCAGTAAGAGACTTTATCCTGGCAACTGACAGGCCCCTCTAGAGATAAATAATAGCCGTTACCCGAATGGGACAGCCATCCACTCTCCTTGGGGACTAACTTGATGGTATACAGTAATGACTGGTGGTGTATACATATGTCAGAAGGGAAGTTAAGGTGTCGTTCCAGTGCATGGAGACCACCCAGGACGTCTTGCGCCGGCTGACAGAGTCGTCCGATTGTCTGTCCAACAGACATGCTCCACATTCCCAGGCAGGCCGTGCTCAGCACTCAAAATGCAAACAGCATGCACAAGCTTACTGTACTGCAACTACTTGTCATGGACAAATGCCAATGTTGGCTCAGAGACGAAGGCTTTATATCTATTACGTCTCATTAATTGTCCGATTGTTGTCTGTCACCAATTATCTATATCCAGCCATTCGTAATGGAAATCATGTGGCTGCACAGAATGCCTGAGCTCTTATGTATGTCTTCTCTCACTTTGGCTTCCCAGAGCAGACGCCGCATCTAAATATGACATGTGAGCCTGGAATGTATTTTCTCCTTTGGCTCTGTGTATGTGTTTGCGCAGAGTGATGTTATCCAGCACCAATGTCAACTGCAGGTTTCATAGCACGGCTGACCTGCTAAGGTGTTGGCTAATATTCCCTGTAGGAGCTGAAACTTGAGATGACAACCTGTCCATCATGTCGCCCTGCCAGCCAGCTAGTTTGCGTTCCCAATGCTCCAATTAGCACATGGCCTCCCCATCACATGTCACTGGCAGCCGTTCTCTCGCAGAGAACCAACCCTCACGGCCAGCCATGGCGGGGAGGCTGGTGGTACGGCCGTGACCTCTCACCCGCCACACCAGGAGCTTCTAGTTACTGTTCACCTCCGGCAGACAGTAAATCTCTGTGATTTTACTGTCAGTGAGGCTCTCATCGAGACTCTGAGAGTGAGGGGAGGCTTGCAGGCGATATGGGTCAGAGCATTTGCAGAGCTGATGTGTTTACTAGTCATGGAGGACGGCCAAAGGAAAAAGGAAAAGCTCAACCAGGTGGGACTCCTCTCTTCAAGGCAGGTTAAATGAAGCTATATTTCCTGAGTGGCACAATGTGGCTGAGGTCACGGGGTTATTTCTGTGGTGTTGAGAAGGTACAGATTTGCAGTGAAGGCACTAGTGACACATGCACCTGCTGAAACTTTTGCAGTTGGCTGTGGACTGCGGGAAAAAGGTTGTTTATGTACTCTTTTGATCCAGGTGCTCAGAGAAAATCCATTCAAGTCATAAAATATTTTCAATAATGGAAAAGGAATCCGTCTTAAGCCTTAATCCAGAGATAGTGAATGGCTTTTTTTTTTTTTACCCCAGCAATGTTAAGCACTCCTCACCTGATGGAAAAACTGCAATATGAGAATTGTTATTGAACTATTCAATAACCTGAGCTTACAAAATCTGTAACAAAGGAAGGAGTACAAACAAAGTTGCATAAATAGTTTCATAAGAATAGGTCATTGATTTGTGACAATGCCAACCTCCAACCAAAAGATTTTCCAGCTGACCTTGCCTATCCTTGAGGGGTTACTGTCTTTGTTCGTATTGACGACCATTGATTACCTTTCAACATGTTGCGGAGGAGGAATAATAAAACATTCAACAGGGCTAGCAAGGTCATACACATGAATAGCTGAACACAGAGAGACGGGCAGAGAAACGCAGACTGACAGAGGAGCTGTCAGACATCTCACATGCTGTCAGCCCCAAGGCGATGCAAGCTGGAGCTCACCGCAGAACCTCCTGCCTCCCGCAGAAATTGTCCATGCTGCAACTCAGGCAATTAGATGGACATCTGAGGACATAGGTCTGGAGGAAAAGCCTGCACACAAATAAGTAGCTCGCACACTGTGTATGCACCAGCATTCAGGCTCAGAACGGACACACACACACAGACTTGCCATGAACTCAGAACTATTTGTAGCATATCTTTGTATGCCCTTTACTTTACAGGCTTTGCTATGTTTACCACAGGAAAGTGGAGATGCTAACGTGCAGGTCTGGTGTGAAACAGAAAGCTGTCCTACGTTAGAAAAGAATTCACCTTTAGGCACGGACATATACATCCTGGTCTCCCTCTGGCTACTCATTGACATTTTGACCTTTGACCCCAAAAGTCTGGTGCCCCAAAGCTTGTGTCGACATTGTTGGACGATCATGATGTTCACTTAACAGACCATTTAAAGAGATTTCCATAAAAAAAGAGTGAGATGATTTATCCACAGCAGTAAACCCTCAGACAGGAGAATCCTTTGCATCAGATCACTTTTCCTTCCGCTCACACTGAATTTAAATATGAGGCATTACCTCACAAGAGGTTCAATGTAATATCAGCTAAGACTACTCAGGCAGATCTCCAAGAAAACAGAGCTTTGCTCAGATTGATGTAAGTCTTAAAATGGAGCTGGTTTTCTTTGAGGTATCCACTTAGACAGCTTATAGATTTAGTTCCATAACACGGAAAGCTGGAAAACCACATAGTTTTAACAATGATTCAGCAAAAAGTTTTGCACTGAAATGCAATCAAGTCTCAGGAATGCACAGTCAGGCACTTCGGAATAGCGCCATGGAATAACATATATTTTTTCCAACAGAGTGACACACGAATGCCTCTGCAAGCCCTCAGTACTGAATAAACATCCTTAACAGACTGACATCCACCTACAGCATATGAACAATGTCCTTGCTGCATGAATAATGGGGGGTGAGTGGAGGTAGTAATGAGGCATGATAAAAGTGTGGAGGGATCCAGTGTATCCGCTCTCTGATGCCTGGTTCCTGATCTCTGGTTCTGTTCAGGCTGTGAATGAAGTCCATGTGGCTCATACCAGTGCGAGGGAGCACTCATTAAACCACAGACATCACCTTAATCAATCTCTCCTATGTCTCAGCCAGGCTCTCAGCCAAACATGTGCAAAATCTACATTATCCACATGAAAGCTTGCCGAGGCTCGCTCACTTTCAAATAAACATCTTCCATGGTTTGACATACATATTGTATATATTTCTAAATTAATACTGTATTAAGTTAAGTTCTTTTGCCAGAACAGGGTGAGACTACTGATGAGGTTAAATGATCCTGATCATAAACATAGACCACTGCCCCAGCAGGCAACTGAAGGGATACATGAGGCTGAATTTTTGAGGATGGGGCATTTTGGGAACAGTCAGGCCAACCTCTGATATAGTAGCAGAGGCAATAAGCAACATATTAAACGTGCTATGTTTCTCAGCATTTGTATTACTCTTCTTCAGTTTACATCATATGAAGGCAACGTGTTACTGTATGTTAAGACTTGCAGGAGATAATGTGATGATGTTAATATCACACAGTAATAGAGCAACTTCTTAAACAGTACATTAACTTCCCTGATGTGGTATTTTGTCTGTTTTGAAACAAGATAACAGCTTTCATTAATTGACATTGGACATTCTGTGCCACAGTCCCATTTCAGATGGTATAAAAAGTTTCATGATTAAAATGTATTAGGTTCCCAACATTTAGCATCCCTAGAACCCCTATATGGAGATTCAATATGTCATTTTTGAATAACGACTCCTTTGGCTCCTTTGTCCGTAATGCCTTGTCACAATTCTGGCTCGATAATAAAAATTCTCCAGTTTCTCCTTCTATGATATGGGATGCTGCTAAAGCTACCATACGCGGTCAACTTATCTCCTACACATCCCATCAGAAGAAAATATTGGAGAACAATAGGAAACTCCTTGAGAAGGAAGTCTCTAATTTAGAACAACTACATAAACAATCACCTACAGTCTTAAATCTAAAAGCATTGGTGGCCGCAAAAACTAAACTCAATATTGACCACACACGTCATATTCAGAAGTTACTGCTTTTCTCTAAACAAAAGTATTACGAATTTGGTAACAAATCCAGTCGATTACTTGCCTATCATTTGAAGAACCAAAACAATGACCGTTCAATTAACATGATAAGGACACCTAGTGGCGGCGTTTCCTGTGACCCTCTTATCATTAATCAAACATTTCGAGATTTCTACTCTTCCCTTTATAGCTCCCAAAAGGCTGATTCTAATATCAATTCCTACCTTGATAACATCTCATTACCCGCTGTTGCAGAGGAGGATCGTTCCAACTTAAATTCTGAATTTACACCAGAGGAAGTCTGGGCTGCAATCCAAGCCATGCCAAATGGGAAATGCCCAGGCCCAGATGGGTTTCCATTAGAATTTTTCAAGAAATTCTGGCCCGAGATTCACCCAATTCTTATACCCGCCATTAATAACATCTGGAAGGGTGATACTCCACCATCTTGGAGATATGCCTCTATTAGCCTAATTTTAAAGAAAGACAAAAGCCCCTTGGACTGTTCATCCTATAGGCCTATCAGCTTACTTAATGTAGACTATAAAATAGTTGCAAAGGTACTGGCTCGTAGACTCGAAAAAATTCTCTCTAAAGTTATCAACCCAGACCAGGCAGGATTTGTGAAGTCAAGGTATGGTGTAGATAATGTACGGCGTGCTCTTAATATCATTCACTATATCAATACTAATAAAACCCCAGCATTTATAATCTCCCTAGATGCTGAAAAAGCTTTTGACAGAGTTGAATGGCCTTTTTTGTTTTCAGTATTGGATAAATTTGACCTCGGCTCTAACTTCATCAATGTGATCAAAACTCTCTATTCAGACCCAATGGCCAGTGTCAACACTAATGGCCTGATATCTGAAGGTTTCTCGGTGCGCAGGGGTTGTAGACAGGGGTGCCCTTTATCACCTCTATTGTTCACCCTGTTTATTGAACCTTTAGCCGAAGCAATTAGGTCTAACTCTGATATTATAGGGATCACAAGGAATGAGAAAAAACATGTAATTTCCCTTTTTGCTGATGATGTTCTCTTATACCTATTGAAACCTGAAAAGTCCATCCCAGCTGCTTTGAACTCTATAGCCTCATTTGGCGCCTTATCAGGTTATAAAATAAACTTAGGTAAATCAGCCGCTTTGTCTTTCAACATTCCTCGGGATAGACCAGTACAATCTCCTTTTCAGGTGTCAGAAAAGGGTCTCAAATATTTGGGTATTTTTCTCACCCCAACTTTGACAGACTTATTTAGTACTAATTACTCCCCTTTAATTCAGCAAATTAAAAATGACTTAAAGAAATGGTCATCCTTACCTACTTCTTTTCTAGGGAGGGTTAATGTTATAAAAATGAATATCCTCCCTCGACTAAACTATTTATTTCAAAACCTTCCCTGTTATTTGACCCCTATTTTTTTTAAATCTTTGAACACCAATATTTCTCAGTATATTTGGAATAATAAACATCAGAGAGTTAAGTTTACAAAACTCACTAAGCCGAGGGAACTGGGGGGTTTGTCCCTGCCTAATCTTCAACTTTATTATTGGTCGGCTCAACTTAAAATGATGACTAACTGGTTCATGAATAGACAGGACTCATTATGGATTGATCTTGAATCCCTAGCATGTCATCCTCTCAAACTGGATTCTCTTCCTTTTATGTACAATATAGACAGAGTAGAATTTCATTTTGTTGTTTACAATACATTATTGGCTTGGAAGGACGTTAGAAAATATTTGAACATCCCATCAGTTATTTCAGTTCGATCCCCGCTGGCTCTGAACCCTGATTTTCCTCCTCAGGTTAGGAGTATTGGTTTGTTAGAATGGATGTCTAAAGGTATCCTGGATTTCACCAGCCTGTTTACTTCTGACTCTTTAAAGCCATTTGAGCAAATTAGGACGGAGTTCAGCATTCCTTCTAAAGACTTTTATAAATACCTTCAAATCCGTCATTTTCTTGAATCCCTTCTGCGGGGGAGCAAATTTCGTCTGAATCTTTCTGAACTGGAAAACACCCTGATCTCTGCTGAATCATTGAAAGGGAAACTCTCAGAGTATTATGCTATACTTGTGCACTTCCAGACCTCTGCCTATGATTCTTTGAAGCCGCTGTGGGAGCGTGACCTGGGGGTAACATTTAGCTCCAGTGACTGGACCAAGATTTGTGACGGAGTGTTCCCAAAATGTACTTCCATCTCAATACATGAACAAAATTTCAAATTTTTTCATAGGACTTATTTCACCCCTGTTCGCCTCCAAAGGATGTTCCCCAACAGCTCAAACCTTTGTTATAAATGTAAAGTTCATAAGGGGTCATTTATCCATTTGTTCTGGTCATGTGATCACATCAAAATGTTTTGGAAAGGTGTACACTCTGTTATCCAGGAAGTGACTGGTAAACGTTTCACAATGTCATCCTCTCTCTATTTGTTAAACCATGTACCTGATAATCTTTTTGACACAGATACAAGATCTCTATTAACAATCCTGTTATTCCTTGCTAAGAAATGCATATTACTGCGATGGTCGGCCCCCCAGGTCCCTACGGTCAATATGTGGATGTCTCAGATATCGGCCCTTCTTCCTTTGGAAAAACTGACCCACGATCTGAATCACAAATCAGAAAAATTTTGGAGACTCTGGACCCCTCTGCATACTTTTTTACAAAAAAACTCTGACCGTAGCTCCATATCATAATAACTCAATATCTCACTGAAGGACGCAATGTTTTTTTTTTTTTTTTTTTTTTTTTTTTGTTTGTTTTTAAATCTGTCTGATAAGTATATGTGGTTTTTTTTCTGTAAAATTCTGTATATTGTATTGCAGTGCATGAAGTTAGTTTTGTAGTGGGTGGGATTGTTTTGTTTTTGTTCTTGCCTTCTTGTTTGCTTGTTTATTATTATTTGCACAAAAAAAAATTAAAAAAAAAAAAAAATGTATTAGGTTCAATATCAAGCCTCTAATTAAAATGGTAATAATGCATTTGGACAACGACTGTCAATTTTTGAATACTGTTCAAATGTTGGAAAAAATTAATTATTTGCTCTGTAATGATCTGTTCATTGCCGTATCAGTAAATTAAATATTGTTCTTCTTGCCAATGCAAATTGGAGAAAACCAGATGAACTATGACATTATCCAATTGAGAAGTAAGGTGTGGAGGCATTCTGGATTTGACACCATAGATAGAAAAATTATTTCCCAGCTTTTATAAAGTAAAACTGCCTTACAGTAACGTTGATGTTCAAGCGAGGCAGCAGAGGCAACACGAATGACAGTCGATTCTACAACATACTTTAGGATTGGGCTACATGTGCTGGGCTTGATACAGTAGTTTAAACCGACTCAAACTTATCTTTTTTTTTGAAAGACCTCCAGCTGAAGGGCTGGTGAACTTCCAAAATAAGTCAGGCTTTTTGGAAGTGCTGGGATTTCACTTTTAAAATTTAGTGTGATAAGACCAAATCTATTATACCAATGGTATCAGTTACATTTCTCTGCAAAGTTGCAGTCCAACTGGTCTTTCAGATCAGTCTACTGTAGCATTTCAGCCTCATTCTGACAGTAAATACATCAAACACGCCATGAAACAGGCCAAAATAAACACTCAGAGCACAAGAGATATTTAAAACAAATGTACAGGAGTAATTATCTTTTATCGCACAGAGTATCCCTAAATAGTCTTTGCTGTATGGAATGGGGGCTTGTGTTTATTATCCGAGGCACGGAAGAGAAAGGCATCGCTCGAGAGTTTATTATTTGGGTTAGCTGCATTTTTCACTGTTTATTATGCGGTTTTAATTGTGGTCTGGCTGTGTTTGCCTGAAGAACACAAGAGTAAGCAGAGTGAGGGAGAGAGGAATGTCAGAGACAGCAACTTCTCTGCAGGGTGTGGGGCTACGCCGGGAGTCCCATGAACCTGCCTTACCCCTGGATTGGATTTCAGTGGTGACATGAGGAGGAAAAGGGGGAGGATATTCCAGCTTCCAGATCTATGAACAACCAGAGCGTCTCACTCACTGGTATATTTTCTTGATTTAGTTCGTTCCAGCTTGTGATAATTAACAGGTTTTCACTTGTGGGAGCAGAAGAATCCAGACGAACCTTCTGGCCACCCAGCAGGTGCCAAACCACCTGCATCTGCACCTCTGGGACACCACTTCCAGCCTTCTTCCATGACTCTTCATCCATCTTTCTGGCTGCTTTGGATGGAGCCCAAACTCCCTGAATTCCTCCATCAGTGAGGACGTCCAGTGTTCACTGGAGAAATCGGCCTCCACCTCGGGAGACTCCCTACATCTGGTGCTCACCCATGCTGAACTCTCCTGCAGCCAAGAGGGAGTTCTGACCCTCATCCTCCTCAGTTCAAAATTATTTCCAGTTCAGAAACAAACAGGTGCATCTACTCTTGGCTCTCAGATGTGTTAAACTCAGGTGCTAAATCAAAGCTGGAATGTAAATTCACACCTTGAAGTTGGCTGTTTAGTTTGAATAAACATCCTCCTGCTTTGAGCTGCTCTTTCCTCTACAAATTCACCTACACCTATTCCAGGGAAAATATAACAGTGCATACACATAAACACGCATTAAGAATGAAATCTAGACCTGGTTAAAAGATACCAAAGATTTACTCTCCATTTATGGTCCTCCCTGTGGCAAAAATACTACAGTTTGTAACAACTCAAATGAAATCCGCACTCCGAAAGGGAATCAAGCGTTCCACGATTATAGGGATTTGCTCATTTTCGGCATGGCCACTTCTGACCATTTAAGCTGGCTATTTGGAAACACTGGAGGAATGAAGAGCGAGTGAATAATGTGACTCAAGTGGTCAAAACCAGATATGATGATGTGTGATGTGATGTGATGCTGTAGGTAGCCCCCTAACCCAATATTCAGTCATTAGTTTTGGCTCTTCTTCAAGCTGGCTGTCATTTTCAACAACTCGCACAGAATGCGGAGTAGAAATAGACTGCTGGCTGGTTCATATATTTGGAATGAAACAATAATCAGAGAAACCTGAAAGCACAAAAGGGAAAACAGACAGGGAAGGAATGAGAGGGAAAGCTTTAAAAAGGAAAGAATGGAACCAAATTGGAAAAAGACGTGGCAGAAGTGAGTCTCAGTGAGTCACACTCAGAGAAAGAAGAGGAAAAGCTACACCTGCTTTAGACTCATACTATGAGGCTTTATTATCCGTCTGAGAGCAGAAACCTCGCTGATGGACAGCCTCAGCTGCTCTGTGCTGCCTGTTCCACAGCGAGAGGTAGTGAAAGGCGATCAAACGTCTCCTTCAGCCCCTGCACACTATCCAGCCACTGCGAGAAGGTTACTGAGCCACTCATAGCTTAGGGGCATGAGTGATCGGCCCGCTCATCTACACTGACTCACGCAAGCATGCACACACAGTTAGTTAAACCTGCATACCCTTACACTACACTCTCATTTCAAGGGAGCATAAAAAATTCATGAAATAATCTATGTCAAACAAATTAAATAAAACAAGAGAATCAAAACCAGGGACAGCAACTGTGTTCACAGGCAGTATGGAGAGGTGTGATTAAAGTTTAACTAGGAACAGATTCAGGGTAGTTCTGACAAGCAGTGCCACCTCCTGCAGAGGTCTGACTTTTTGCTGACACACAGCAGGACAATGGATGGATAACGACTGTTAAAGAATGGAGCTTCCAAGGCCTGAGGTGTGTGTGTCTGTGTGTTTGATAGTTTGTGTACGTAGCTGGGAAGGTTGAAACATTAGTCTGATCCAAAAAAACAGCATAGCTGCATAAGATCTGCAAAGTCTAGGTAATTCCTATACCACTCCATAATGACGCAGCCTCTAGGCTTGTCTTCATTATCAACCATTTGTTCAGCATTAGCGCGCTAAACATATGGCATCAGTGCAACCTCATTACATCTGCAGAGAAACACAACAAATGGATTTGGGCCAAGCTGATGTTTTACATCCATTTCAGGGGTGCATGCTTGTTCTCTCTTCTTACCCTCAAAGGAAAGGAAGACTCTTGGCAGGGGCTGTGGGAGGCTGGAGACCCCGGTGGAGAGGAGAGAGAGAGCCAGGAGGGAGAGCGCCATAGCTGACACCAGAGGTGGCCTGGCCAACCCCTCCGGCCTGTCCATGACTGCAGCGCCCAAGAACCCTGACCAGTCACCACTGCCTGTTGGAGAGAATATCAAAGATCATGAGCACATGTTCCCCAGATTTCGGATTGTAATTGTAAAAACACATCAGTGCTTGTATAACTTTTTTTTTTTTAAAGGAAACCTACCCGAAATGGGCCTAAAAGACATCCAAGTTAAAGATTGGGCAACATTTGAATTTTTCTTTTTAAGCTAGCTGACATAAATGTTGTTTGAATAGTATTTACCAAGGCCACACGTCACACCACTTGAAATGTAGTCATTCCTCAATCACTCCACTATGTTGACCAACTAGTGGCTAACTAGCTGTAGTCTAACAGCGTAGCGGTTTATCAGAGCTTTCTGCTGCATCTGGTAACATGGTTGATAAAGTATTTACCAATAAACAATGAGATGCCAAAAAGCACATTACAGTCACGTGAGCCATTATTGAAATGTAGTGTCAAATGCAGTTGAAGAAACCATATTTATTCTATAAAAGAATCTTTAGATTAAATATGTTACATAAAATTTTCGCCCAATAGATTTTGAAAATTTCAGATCGGCTCCCCACAGTGGTGGCATCAACAAAGACAGTAATGTGTGCTGCGACACGACTGGGGTGAAAGGGACAAATGGACAACACAAATTGAGATTGACTTGAGCCATTAAAATAATCTGTAACACTATCTGTAATCACATATAACTTCAACTAACACTGGCTCTCACTTCAGCACCTTTTCATCTGCAAATCAAAGCTTGCTGGGATGCAGCAGTTTCAAGTTAACAATACAATAATGTTCATGAGACAATCTTTCTGATCATAATTACTTAATTCAAATACAACACCATCCGTTGCTATGAGGATAATTACATTTGCACGACACGACAGGTAATCAGTCTAAAATAGGTCCAGAAATGCTGACAAACGACACTGAATGAAGACACAGATGAGAGCCTCATGTCAGTTAAATCCCACCACTTACTATATCCTAGTGATGTACCTCTCTTAAATATGGATGAGTTAAATCTGCACAAAAGAGCTGCAGGAGAAACGCTTCCCTCAGCCTCCTCCTGTTCCTTTTCCATAACAGGACAAGAGCAGCTCAATTATTGATAGAGGCATCAGGCAGGTACTGTACTGCCTGTGGGGAACCCAACTCCTGAAATGCAAATCTCCTTTGCTGGAGTAAGGCTGTTTTAACCACCCAAACTGGCTGTTACACTACCTGCCTGCACAGAGCACAATCGCACGAGATAAAGACAATGTCCATTTTGCATGCACAAAGAAAATACAAGGGGGTGTGTCTCTGTTCTCATGGCTTATAGATGTGCAATGAAAAATTGATGGCTAAAAGATAGGAAAGCTGCATGATTGCTATGAAAATTTCAGTTTGGGGTGTAGTGTACAAATAGGGTGAGATATGGGTGTGTGTGGTGGAGTGAAGCGTGACTGATATATCGCTGAGGTGAAATTCTATAGTTCAGGTGCATAAGGATAACCAGATGGAAAACTGCAAAAGAATGAGATCTCTTTGGCTGCACTTGAGAGGAATAAAACCGCATGGGGCTCATCCAGACGGCCCCGGACGCTGTATTGCAGCCCTTCTAGTGCCGCATCATCCACACAAACACACACCCTCCCCCAGAGCCTGCCTCAGCTCGGGCGGCTCCCACAATTTGAGCCCCCATGCAGGCAGATGGCTCTAACCCTGTCCGGTCCTGCTCTGTCCTGCTCTCTCTCTCTATACAATTTCCCTATTACCTCTTCCATGCAAATAGTTTGACATATTCGTCTCTTAGATTTCTGCCTCCACCACAATACAATCTAGATAAAAGGCAAATTACATATGAAGTGTAAGACTTTCAAGTCTCTGAATGTCTGCCATGAAAATGACACAGCATTTGGCATTTTCCTTTCAAGGCTTTCTTAATAGGACAAAGTTCTTTGAAAGCATAATCACATTTTCAACATCTTTGGCCATGCAAGATCCACCTGTCAACCATTTGTTTTTTTTGTTTTTTTACCATTCCAGGACTTAACCCAGTCAGAACTTGACAGAACTAACATTTTTGCATTCAGGTCTCACACCAGCTGAGGCCACATCTCAAGTCCACCTTAAGTTTTATGTCTACAGCTTTGACGCAAAATAGTTTGAATGTATGTCTGTTGATTATTCACAGGACTAATTTGTATTTGGGTGCAGGCAAAGAGAGAGCAGAAAGTTACAGTATGGTGCAGCTCTTGCAGCATTGGATGGGAGTGGGAGTGCACCCCATCACCAATCAACAACTGCCTCTTTATTAGCCTTAAGCCACAATGTTTCCCTCATTTTAAGTGTTCTTGTTGTCTACACCTAATCTTACACCCATAGATTTTTGCCATACTCAGAATATTTCCTTAAGCTGAAACATACTGCTGATGCCATATGCAGAAATTGTAGAAAGGAAGAAAAATATTAGCATTGGACATAAAATTGTTGTCATTGGATGTAATCTGGGGTTTTACCCAAATGTCCAATATTGACATTCTTGTCTGGGGGTCAAGATTAAGTTACCACTAAGTGAGAGTGTAATGTTTTTTTTTTGTTATTTTGAGTGAATTGATGCTTTAAATGTTTAACACCTACCCGTCCGTGCATGCTCAGAGAGAGTCTCACAGCTGCTAAACCCATTGCCAAGGGAGTTTGTCTCCTTCTGAGTGTCCTATGACACCCCACTAGGTCAGGTTTTGACACTTCCTTTTCTTCAAACAGCGGCGGCTTTATGGAGACCATTACACTCAGACATGAATGAGCTCACTACCGACCTCCCTCGCTAACCACCGTAGCGCTCGCTTGGATTAATGGGTTTCCCAATAATAAAAAAAATAAAGGTGCAATTTGTGTTTGTTGCTATGAACAGAAAATAATTAATATGTCAGTTTTGCTGAGCTTGTCAAAGTCCAGAAATTCCAGGGTTGAGTTTGCCAGGGATCTGTGACGGCAATTAAATGTTTCCACAAAAGGAGGTCAGCCTGTGTGAGTGGAGAGTTATATTTCCAGTGGGATGCAATGATAATTGTGTTTATTGTGCATTCCTTGGCTGACAGCCTAATGAATTTTCCATCTCACTATTTCAGCTCAAAAACTAATATTGATGAATGTAGAAAACTGCAGCGCTATACAAGCAAACAGCCCCCCCCCCACCCACCACCACCACCACCACCACCACCACCTCGGTCTTCCCAAACTGAGTCTGTGATTGTTTGGCTCCCACTAATCTTTAATCGCATGAACATATACAAGTATGAGAAATTGAGACATTAAGTCCTCATGTCTGGATTTAGGTTTCATGGATTCTAATGTTTTTGGTATTTGGATGTAAGAATTGAAAAGGTAAACAACTTGCAAGTTGCTCCCTCTGGCCCAGCTCTAACAGGACAGTGTGTGTTCATACCACACCCCTGTCGCTCAGTTGTCAGCGGCTCTGTTACAACCACACGCTCACACACACACACACAAACACATGCGCGCACACTCACACTCACTCGAGAACAGCAAAACATGTGTACAAAGTATTAGTAGAAGTATTATAGATCTCTAATCTAATAATGTGAATCTTGTCATTGCAGCATTCAGACCCTGTGATTCTGGACGATCATCTTCGGAGTAACAAATAAGTTGCTGGTTTTTTTTTTTTAAAAAAGGAAAGAGAATATGTGAAGCTTAAATCAGACCAGAAAGCTTTTCTGGTGCAATAAAGTAATAGAAAAACACCAGGCTAACCAAAATACCATTTAAAAGTGCTAATTCTCTTTTTGTCATGACTCATATTCTTGAAATTTAAACTGTATTTAAAATAGATGCAGAAGTATGTGAGAGCATGCCACAGTAGCCTGATGTAATACTACACAAGATTTAGAGGGAGCAGCGAGTGAAATGTGTTAAACACTCTACAGTCAGATTGAGTTTACTTCCAGCTTTTCTCACTGGTGGGACTCTGCACCTGTTAGCCTCCTGCCTACCACCTCCTCTCTGCCTCCACTACAGCACGGTGCAGTACAGCAGGTAGACCCCTCTACCTACAGAGCAAGGATCCAGATCAGTCCCTGGTCCAGGACTCACCTTCCAGGAGCTTCCTCCAGTGCTGTTCCCACTTGAAGCCAGGTACCAAACAGACCTGGATCTTATTTATCCCCCTTTAAAAGACACCTTGTTTCCAGTTTCCTCCAGTGACACCAAAGAAGAAAAATGCTGCTATTCCATCTAAGAGCTCACAGAGCAGGCTTGACTGAGAGAGCACAGGAGAGAGGAGAGGAGAGAGAGGGAGGAGAGCGAAAAGACAGAGAGGGCTGGTGTCCTATTACACACTCTCCACTGAAGTCCCCCTCCTCCTTCCCCTCCGCCTTTTCCCCACCCCTCCCCTCCCCTCCATCTCCCTCCCTCTGTTAACTAGACAGCAAACTTTAACATGTACAGCTCGGAACATGAGAGGTGGAGGACTCGTACCTCAAACACAGAGAGGGTGAGGATGGAAAAGTCAGACACATTCAGGACAGAGGCTGCTTGTAATGATCACATGTACCCTCCATGATATGAATGAACGCAGACATTTTCCATATTAAGTATCATCAGTTTTTCCACAATAATGAATCAGCTTGTAGGTATTTGCTGGAACCATTTTAACAACCCAGCCACACGCTAAACCATGCAAGAAATTATAACTCAGCTCCGAGTAATAATTGAGGCTCGTGGCTCAAGGATGCATTACTAGCATAACACACCCCTTCTGTTCTGACTCATCAGCTGTATAAAAGAAGCGGACATATCCTCCAGGTCGAAAAAGTGAAGCCAGGCTGGGAGTGCTTTAGACCTGCACTCCTGAGAAAGAATAGTTGAAAAGGCCATCTGTATGCAAGTTTGAGAAAATGACCCTTCTTCAACACAGCATGATGCTCATTTTATAAAATTATAGTCCAATCAGAGGTGGGTTTTGTCTAATCCTAACCAATCAGAGGTGGTCTTCGCAGAATGAACATCAAAACTGCCGTCAGTGACTACCTCTGCTTCTTATCTAATATACTCCAACTGAACTGTCAAGTTGAATTATGGGCAATGTAGGAAGAAAGGAAGAAGAAGGTGTGGAATAAATTTTTTTTAAAAAAAGACGATATTTCTACTTCCGGAAAATCGTCTGGCAATTTTACAGGACTGTTAAATTGAGAAATCAGTGATTCTTTTTCTTAAGTGTGTTAGCATGCTAACTTGTGCTAATTAGCACTAAACACACAGTACAGCTGAGGCCGATGGGAATCATATTTGTTTTAAATGTATTTGTTCAAAAGCCAAAGTATTGGAAACATCAAAGTTTTGACCAAATATGCTTTATGCAAAGTTAAAGCTAGAACCTCTCTGAGCATAAATGCACGATACAAGCCCTCACCACGTACCGTCATCGTGTTTTGTAGTCTCAGTGTTTTTGAATCTGGGTTTCTGGCCTGATATTCCCATGCTTGCAAACTGTTAGTGATGTGTCTTACGTCAGCCACCAAAGATTGATTTGCCAGAGCTGAAGGGGGGAGCAACCGAAGTAACAGAGAAGGCTACAGCAACCTTAGAATCGTCCGAGAAAGGTTTTATGCATTTTGTCAATGCCAGAAGTCATTCGAACACATTGTCAGGGAACCATGGTCATCTGACAAAATGTTGTGCAAATTCATCAGGTTGTCTGTACCAAATTTCATGGCAATCCATCCAATAATCTTTGAGATATTTCAACCCGAGAGCCAGCTAGCGTGGCTAAAAACAGTCGAGTCAGTCCTTTTTCCCTTGCTGATGCATTCTCCCTTAAACAGCATTTACCATTCAGTATATTCAAACATCCTCTTTTGAGTAGTCTTCCCAACAGAAGTGATGGATTTCATCATCAGAATAGACAGTGAAGTAAAGTAATAACACAGGACATTCTTCATCCAGTGCGGTCAGCCATTAAAGCATATGCGGATATGCTTTTGGTGAGAGAAGCACGCTCCATCAATCCCAAAGCATGCAAACTCTGATTTGTAGAGAAGGTCTCATGTTCAGCTATTTTGAAGAAATGAAAAAAAAAAAATACAGTTATCGCACAATTGCATTAAATGGGCTTATTGGGGAAAGCTTGCTCAGCACAGGGAATCTAAACCATGTCAAACCTGTATCAACACACACAAATTCTTATTCCAGTACAGATTTGTAGTTTCAACAAGACCAGAGTCTAGACTTGGCTGGATACTGCTACAGTATGTATTACCATGTTAGCCTCTAGCAATATGCATTTAATTTAAATATTTCCACACTAAACTCCAGAGAGAGAAATTATGCTCTCTTTGCATTTTCATGAATGGATGCATTTGTCTTTCTCCTGAGCTGAGTGTCACATGTCACTTCACTGTGAGTATGAGCCAGGATGTGAAGGATTTTATGCTTTAGCACTTTGGCTTCAAGGTAGAATTAGAGCGTATTGCTAAAAATCACAGCTCAGGAAAGAAAAAAGGAAAGTGAAAGGAGTGGGTGAGCCAGGTCTATGAAGAAAGCGTCTAAAACAAAGTAAAATGGGGGGGGGGGGGGGGGGGGGGGGGGGTGAATGTGGGGATTACTGGTGGCTGAGACAGGAGGAAATAATTAGCCTTCTTCCTGACAATGGAGCCTGATTTACGCCTCTCCAATTAAAGTGTCAGGATGGCCCACTAGAGCGATGCAGGGTTTTCCGTTGGGCCGGATCATGCTCATCATTGGTGGAGAACAAGAATGGAAAGGGGTGGGTGAGAGCAAAATAGAGATGAGGTGTATCCTTTACCATCCCCACAACAGAGCTTCAGCAGTAAATTAACTTAATGAGTGTGAAGAGCCAAAGAGAGTGTAACCAGGTAACACCACAGAGGGTGAATGTCTGTCAGGAGACATGATTATAGGAAGCTCTTCCAGCAAGCGACTGTAAATCGTCAAAAAAAGATGCGTGAACACAGTCTGGTCATGCAACATCCAATCTGCATCGTCTCTGTTGCGCAATTCACAGGTGGCAAGGTTTTACAGTGATGTCGGTGCTGTGTGCACGCAATGCTCCTCTCCCGCTGCATGGCTTGTCCACGCACACAACTTTGAACAACCTGTCCCTTGTTAGGACTGCAGATGTTATACATTTGTCATGCTGATGTTAAATACGCAGGCCAAGGTCAGGGGAGGCCCTCACATGATGCTCGCTGCATCACATGCACATGCGATATTGAGATATTGTCACAGGCTGAACTGTACCATACTAATATACTGTCACCACTGATGTTATATTTTGGTTTGGGTCCTTGCTTTTATGGTTTTGCCTGTTCCTGAACGACCAGGAAGGCTCACAAGTTACAAAATACCCCAAACTTGGTGAAAAAAGTGGTCACAACCAATTTTTTTTATCTCCACAAAAAAAAGGTGTTCTTAAAATTACATCTGCTCTTCCCTCATTTAAATATCCAGAATCTATGAATGGGCAAATATTTCTCATTGCAAAGCTGGTGCTGCTGGCCACAAGATGTCTTTTTCACTCAGAAACTCATTATCAGTGCTGACAGGTTTATTCTGAAGGAGTTTAATGGACTGTCCAACACCCTCCAAAAATGTGTCTGAGGTGCTTATACAGTAATAAAATGTCTGATTTAATGCGTAACTTTTTAAACTTGCAAAGCAAACAGTCATACAGATTCCAGTCAAATATTATTATCAAAATATTAAGCGTGTCATTTTCTAGCTTGATGTGCAACTGAACCTTGAACTGACTGGTTTGCTGCACATATTGTACCTAGCAATAAAACCAGGCTTTTCCCATCGAGGCAGCTGATTCGACTTTACATATGTTCATTCCATCTGTGCAGCCGTTGCACATTTGTAGCTGACACTTCTGTAAGCCCGAGAAAGTGAGGAAAAACAAAGAAAGGCAAATCCATGAATAATGACATTGCCAATTAGCTGCCAGGCACCAAAGGAGAAGATGTGATAAATGCTAAACAGAAATAGGCGGCGCCCTTCACTTTCAACGGCTCACTCTAAAAGATTAATCGAGCGGTTTAGTCACCCCTGCAAAAGAGGTGAGGAATTCTGCCAGAGTCACGCTCCGTGTCTAAACAGCTAGAGGGAAATCTCCCTGCACCTTTTTCTCAGTGTCTGAAGTCATCAGCTGCGATATACACATTACAGTACAACTCGGGTGCCGCGTAGTGACGGAGCCTGAACCGCTGAGGTCGGCTCTGCTCCGTAATGTGGAGTGACTGGGGCTGAAAAGTGAGATGGAGTGCGACTTTCCCTGTGAGGGGGCCATTTTCATCATAGACACCAGCAGTGCACAATGCGAACCTGCAGATGAAGCTGAAGGTCCAGCACAGAGAGGAGGAGGAAATAAGGAAGGGTGGAAATAAAAGAGGACTCAAGCTGGTGGTGAGCCACAGAAAGGAGGATTAGTCATTTAAGTGACTCATTTGTCCACTGACACATTTTTGCTCCAACTAACTGTCTTCTAAAACTAAAACACAAGACCCATTTTTAGTCGCTTTACTAGCTATGAACCTAAATCCAGTTGATGAGGATGTAAACTAGTATTACTGAGTGGCATGGAGCACCAACACCAGAGGTTCATTTAATATATACATAGTACAAAGCTGCAGTTGCTTAAACAAAAGAAAAACTTAAACACAACTGAGGGATTGACCATCTCACACAGTAATGGCTGCTCAGTCAAACAGTAGTTTTAAATCCATGATGGCTGAAACCATTTACATTAACAAAGGTGAAACAAAACAATTAAAACTGCCAAGTAACTCAGCAACATTTAATTTTTCACGTACTGTAAGCTTTAAAATGTATAATAATCATACAATATTACATTCATGCTAGCGTTACCTCTCAGGGCTGACCCTGAACCCAAATACAAAGAAAAGAACCCACTGCTTCCTCCCCCCTTCAATCCCACTTGGTACAGTCCTGATTGCCTGGACAATCTGGAATAATTGCCAGCACCTGCTGAAGCACATGTTCATGAATGCAAACAGCTTAAATAAAGAAAATGTATTACTGAACTCCTCCAAAATTAAGATGATGAATGTTCCATAAGCAAAAAGAAGAGGGGAAACTGTTGAGTGAAAGGGCTTTTCCAGTGGTCCATGTGGGAGTTAACGACACACTGTTGTTGGACATGGATTTAGGCTCATAGGTGACAGGCATGCAGGCCCCCACAGGTTTTATGACTCCAGTGATGAATGTGGGTTTGAAATTAAACCATGGCTGCTAAAAATTCTTAATTGTGGCTGGTGGGTATCCATACATTACTCTGGACAGTGTATCAAGGCACCTATGAAAACACAACCAAAAATAAACAGCCTATGAATAGCTTCTAAATATGATCCAGGTACATTTAATTCACAAGGCCTATATATAAATATTCAAATTTAGCCTTTTTTCCAAAAAAGACAATATTCCAGTAAAGCTGTTTACATGGCTAATGAAAATGTATATTCCACTAATATTCCTGATTAAATGGAATATGCATATGTATACCCCAATGAACATGTCATTTATCACGTCAAAATAAAGGAGGAGTGAATCTGCCTTTGTGTCAAAACAGGGTTTTTTTGTTTGACTATATGAAAACAGCCTCCTCGTATCATTCTCTCTTGAAAAGGTCGTTGTTGCCATAGTTGTGCATATCTCAAAACCAACTGATATCCGAGGACTTGAAAATGTTTACAGGTAGGTGTGTTTCTCCTTCTGATCAGACATGTGGGCTTTTCTTTGGGCATACAGCCTCGCAAAATGTTTCTCTGAAATCTAATTGTTGCTGTTGCTAATTGAGCTGATCGTTAACAGGCAAGAATGCTCAGAAAACCGAATAATATTGGCA
Source organism: Pempheris klunzingeri (assembly GCF_042242105.1). NCBI lineage: Eukaryota > Metazoa > Chordata > Actinopteri > Acropomatiformes > Pempheridae > Pempheris > Pempheris klunzingeri. The sequence goes on from NC_092033.1 coordinate 11,906,118, forward strand.
CATCTCACAGTTGGATAATGCTACATTTGGAATAAGGCCTTATTCAAAATATCCAAAATGGAATATGCCGTTTACATGTATCGAATTCAGAATATTATCATATTCAAAATAAATGTGGAAATGCAAACGCAGCTAGTGATACAACTAGTAAGGTATTATCCCTTACTGCCTTACTTAAGTCTGTATAACTTTGCTGCTCTTTTTCTTTCATCTCGATCACCGCCACCAGCCCATCAACCCCAACATGGTCTCTGTCAACAGAAAAATGCCCCTAACATGTCCCTGCATGAGTAAATAGTAATTTCATTTCAATTTGCATGGATTAAGTGCTTGAACACACAGTTTAACATGCACACATGACCTGTCATTATAACCTCCTCTTAACTTCATCTTTAAATGTGTATCAAGTTGGATTGTAATGGCCTCTCTCTGTGTTCTTTTTTGTAGACAGTAAGGCAATGCGATCTTCATTTGATTTGACTATAATTAATTATTTCAAAAAAGAGCATCATGCCACAGTGTTTAGCAGAAAGGAAGAGCACATTTCTACTTGCTTTGGGCTATTTTTGACCACGATGGCCGGTGTGGAGCCCATCTGTCCCTGTTTTACCAGACACACTATACTGATGATTCTCATGTTGGTCTCCTCTCCTATCACTGCACATCATTTCCTGTCCTCCACACTTCCATCTCAGTGGGTGGGTGGGTGGGGGGGGGGCATAATAAATCAAATTAAAAGTTCTCTACTCGAGGCATTAACTTCCACAGAGGAACTAATGGAATCTGGTTATGATTTTTACGACTTCCTGCTTGTGTAGCTGCCGTACTACACGCAATACTGAACTCCTTAGTAAGATGGATTTAACACTGAGATCTTAATAGATTTATTAGACAACACCATCCACATCCACAAGTTTATTAGTCTGACTATTAAGCTTAATTAATTTACATGTAAAACAACCACTGTAACAGTAGTTGTGGTTTTGAGAGGCAGATTTACAAGCCTCATGTGGAATTTACATGCTCTTTACTGGTTTCTGAGCAATTTGCCACATACCAAAAGCCTCTGTATCAGGACTGCAGTGTTTTGTGATGATCATTTCCTCGTTTTCACGCATGCTCCAGATTTCCTGTTACAGTCATTGTGATGCTTTAAATCATACTTATCTGTCTTTAGGGATCAGCAAGATTACTTCCAAAAGATTACAAGTGGCCTCTTGAATTTAGCTTTCAGTTTTCCCCTCAAGCAGCTTCCAAGTTAGACAGAACTATTCTCTTCACTTTCCGTGACTATGACAAATATGTAACCCACATGTATTTGATGCTGAGGCTTGATCGGAGCTGTGCCACATCTTTATGAAATGCTATTATTCAAATTCAGAGTGACACTTTTTCACATCTGCACAGTAAAGAAAACTCTATTGATCTTGTACCCTACTTTATACTGATTTGTATAACATATTTGATATTTTTTGAAAACCTTGGGATCTGGCCTGGAGTTGAAAGTTTGGAGTTTAATTATTTGGGTTTAACTGATAGACCCATTGTTGGCTCTTGGGAAGAGTTTCTTTTACAGTGTAGATGACCTTAATATGCCGGCTAATAGGTGGGCAACTACCCTAGGGTGTGGATTTGGTACTGACATGAAACTATATTCTATGTTCAATGCGAACCACAATTGGAGGTTTCATGGGCCACCGTGAGTTAAAGAATGAAAGGGCAGATTTTTGGTCAAAATGGCTTTTAAAAAGGCTGGACGACACTCAAATGAGTAACACAATAACAGGCCTGGAATGATGAGACCAATGCTGTACATTGTGGATATTTGGCTTGATGAGGCTGATCGCTTTGGGATTACACAAGATGAGACAATTGGCCCCAGATGCTCTGAGTTGGGATCCAGTTTTTTGGATTCGGGCAAGTGACAGCTGCTGAGGAGAGAGGAGTCCTGGAAGCAGATCCCGCAATAATGGACTCACTGGAGGGTGGAGAGGTTGTAAGAATGAAAGGTTTGGGAGAGCTGTTGGCAACTGGGCTGGACTGTACTGCTGGGGGTGACATGCTGGAGGGCAGACACGGCCAGAGAAATTGGGTGTTTGGAAGGATGGTAGCATTGGATGCCATTCAGGTGGTATCTGATGTTTTATAGCTGTTGAGCTGGTCTCTGAAGATGAGAGTTGAAACAAGAGCTTGGAAGAGACTGAGCGCAGGGAAGAAGGCAGCTGGGAAGAAAGCTGCAGCATGTAATGGAAATTTGGACCAAGGGGTATGAAATACAGGACAAGTAGGCAAGCTGAGACAATGACAATGTAGCCCAGATTGTCACTGGAGGCAGCTTGTTTCTGCCAGGTAATCCTGGAAGACAGAAGTATCCTTTGAGATCATGGGGCTGGCATGTGTTCTGGAGGATAGTCTTTGGAGAGGAATGATGTGTCTGTGTTTCAACAGAAATCCTTTAGAGTGTCTCAAGGCAAGATGGCAGTGTGGAACAAGTAAAGAGGATAGGGAGACAGGTTTAATTAAGGTAAGATCAACAAGGAGTAGATACTTCAGTTCTGTTTCAGTAATGTTTCTGTAACGGTAGGCATAATAAAAAACTATTTACTGCTGAATCGTTCTATGTATTATGTGTGTCCTCAAAATTGAGCACAGCTGAGCTGGAAATTGTTGTCTTGTGATAGAATATATATATATATAAGTGTGCAATGTTCAACCCAACTGACTCGAGAAAGAGCGATACTTAACAATATTCCACAAGACTGAGAGAGACAATTGGACTAACCTCTCTGATTGGAGTTGTCGATTGTTAATGTTTTTCTGTTAAACAAAATAGAAGCAATGGTTCATGACTAGCAAAAGCAGGAAATATGATAATAATCAGTGAGCGGATTGAGCTGGCTCCAAATCTATGAACTCAAGTAATTCTCCATATCTTCGCATGCTCCTGCCTTGTAAAAGGCTGCTATTCACAGCGCAAACACATAGCCACTCAGCAGATGCTATCAGCTAAATAAGTTATTTTAATGATGAGCATGCCAGAGAGACAAAGAAAGACTTGAAGATTGAGCAGTTTAAGATGGTACGCACAAGATGCTTCCACGCGTCCTGCTACACCCTCATTCCACATCATCATCGTGGAGAAAAATCCATTTTGGCTTGTCAGCTACAGCTCATTAACTTGCCATGCCAGTTCCCATCTCGTTACTGTGCCTTCTGCTGCATTTTATTAAATTTCATCCCTCATTTCACTGATTCTTTTTTTTAAATACTATCAGACATGCATCCTACAGCTGCACATTCTTTGTGTTGCAAAACGTGTTTGCTTCTTTATATCAAGCGGAACAAGCAAGCATAAAACTTAATAAAGGGTAATTCTTACCATCAACTAATATGTATCTAACTGTTTGAACTTCCAAAAATAGCTTTGAGCAAAATCAGCTGATAGGAAAAGTTGTTTTTCTTATCAGTTGATTTTGCTTTCTTTTTTCTCAGGAACATGTTGGTTTAACCTCCAGTTAAACTCTCAGATCAACAGTGTGCTTGATTTGACCATTAAGACCAAACTTCGATAAGATCTACAGTGATTACTTTGACAGTAAGGTCCCTCAGTGATTGATACTGATGAGATACTACATATCAATTGGAGACAAATCTTAAAAAGGAAAAGAAAAAGCCTGTTCCAAGAGGCACATTCCACCCCACTTTAATTTATCATAATTTACATGACTGCAGTGAATAGTTAAGGGTGGAGACAGAGATAAAAGTCAGCTGTAGGGGGGACTGATTTGTTTTATCTTCTTCATCTGAAGTCCTGTGATTTGACTGTCACTGTGGATCACTGCAGTTGCTTCAGATTTTCATGTGGCCCCTCCACAGGAATTTCAATCAGGCTGAGAGGGGATTCACCACAGGGATTTTCTTGTCAATAGGTTCAGAGCAACAAGATCACTCAATCGTTGCCTTTGTGGTCAATGCGGTTGATTGAAATATATATTCTGTGGGCGTTCTGAGCTTTAAGGAGATCATGTCAGTGTCAATTCTGAACAGTCATGATTGTCCGATTGAGCCTTAATTTAAGGTCATAGGTCACGTGTCCGTCACCGTCCTGCTGTCAGTCACAGGTTGACCTCCCTGAGAAATGGAGAAGATGCAGATTTTCTGCTGTCGCCGCACCTCCTCCCACAATATGAGAGTGTACAGAACAATGAAGACACCAAGTCCAAGGAACCGGAGAGAATTCCACCGATTTAATACAGCTTCCCTAGGACATTGTTTGGACGTTCTTTTTTATTCCACATATTCTTTGTTTCAACCACTAATATTTCGACCGGAGATTTGGGTGTGTTATGCAAGTAACGGCCAATGTAACCTTGAGCTGCTAGCCTAGAGATGAGGAGCAGGCTACAGAGGTCTGGTAAACTCACATACCGAGGTTTTCCAACTGAGTTTGACTCAAGTGACATCACTCTGGCCTTACAGATAGCAAAAAAAAAAAAGTAACACAGTATACATAGAGTGTTTAAGCAAAAGGGAGCGATCGTCATCAGTCTTGGACAATGTAAACACCTGAAGTTCCCTAAAGGCTCCTTTTTATAATAATTTTAAACACCCACTGACAGCTAAATGGGACACTTTGCAACACTCATGGCATTGTTTGAAGTGTAAAGATGGATGGATACTTTATGCATCAACGGGCAAAAGTAAACCCCTCGATATATTGGCGTTTTCAACTATCCCTCGATGCATCTTACCAAGATTCTTTAGTTCATAGATGAGCACGTCTGCTAAACTCTGACTAAAACTCAAAGGATATACAACCTCGTTAGGCTGAAAGCTAGGGTGTCTCTTGAAGCACATGGCTCAACTGCCATCAATTTATATACATCAGCAGATTGTTCAGATTCACGGAAGCCACAGCCCCCCACACACTACCTGCATTATGAACAGATGTGCCAGGAGCTGGAGCCCCTGATCCAGCGGCGCATGACGAATGGCTGAATTTCACCTAAGGCCAAGGGTCAAGTCGTATCCCTTACCCGACCCTGGCATTAGACACAGATGCATGATGTCAGTTCCCATGTGTTGGGACTGGAAGGTGACTGCAAACCCTTTGACATGCCTGACACTTCCCCACGGAGCTGCAATCCCGGCAACCGCTCACCATGAACCGTGAACCCTCAGTTCCCAGATACCCACCTGAAATTATCCGGTCCCAGAGGAGCTGCAAGCTTTCTTTCATTCACCTTCACCGACAATTCCCCTCTACCAACCAGGCCCCAGACACCCACCAAAGTCATTCACCTGTGGAAGGAAGCACATAGTAAAAGAAGAGGTTCAAATGATGTCTCAGCATACAGGTCATGGTTTCAGTATGTCATGGCCTTGTAACTCCTGGTGTGCAGCAGTTCCTTTTCATTATCTATTGAACACTACACAGGCCCACCACTTTAGTGAACACGCTCCTAAAAAAAAGGAAGCTGCTGCACTCTTGTCCTTCCATCAAAACCTTTTCAGAAATATCAACATTTTACCTCTTTTCATAATAAAATATGAACTAATCCAGCAACTACTGACGCTGTGCGCTGTAGCTTTAAGGATGAATGGAGGGCAGTTTTGTATTCAGCAGATGTTGAATTTATCAATGTGATATCTGTGTCATTACTGGATAAAAGGTGATTTCATGCAGCTGTTTTTACACAGCAAACACAATGAAGGCTCCTCTCTAAACACATGTGTTGCCAGAACAGAAATCTGTGGCTTGTTTTTCACTTCATTGTACCATTATGGTTTTGCTTTTCCTCTTCATTAGCTTCACTGTGCACTAGCAAAGATAGATAACAATATATAAAGTTTTACTTACTTACGACTGTTCTCAATATCCAGACAGACAGAGCAAAGATGTCTAAATATTACCCATACGTACATCCGCACAAGGTGTAAATTTGTGTGAAACAAAGGTCCATTTATCAGATTAGAGTGCCTGGATGGCAGCAACAGGGAGGGTGTATGGCCCTGTTTCACCCATCACTTATAAATTCGGGCTTGTGTAAACTTCCTGGTGTTTTATATGCTTCCTGAGGTCAAGGGTCACCTGATGAGAATGACCAATCACAAGATAAATCAACGTCTGAAAGCATTTTGTCATCGGCACACTAGAATTCGATTAGCTATAATTCATTGTAAAGGGCCTCAGTTGGCCCTGTTGTTACTCATCTTGATGGATGATGTTTTTAACAGTGAGCTTACATATACAGTCTGCAGACACTGCATTATATGGGAGTGCTGAAACGTAACACTTGCCGTGAGTTACATTGCAAATTACTTCAGAGCAGTATGCGCTTTGAGTCCACCATAAAAACTTAACACAGAAAAAATATGTCACTTTTTTTTTGTTTTCAGCTTGTTCCTCTGCCTCCAAGTGGCCAAAAAATCCATTAATGCAGCTATAAAATGTTACTGTTTTTATCCCACTAATGGAAGAGCTTTAGATAAGGCAATATCGGTTGGTTGATACATCACTTTCTCTGAATATCTCAACAACTATTTGAAAGACTGCAATGAAATTCTGTAATATCTATGGTGCCCAGAAAATGAATCCTGCCTTGGTGACCAATAGGTCAAAACTTTCTCTAACCCAGTAAAATATCTCCACATTTACTGAATGAATTCTCACTAAGCCTTGTAGAAAACATGATTTACTGTTGGAATAACTTCGTGATCGTTCATTGTAAATATAATATAATTGTCTTACATCATGTGTAAATAGACAGCATCGCAATAAAAACTTCATTAAGTCATGATGTTTTAGAACCTCGTTAAAATGATCAATACAGCTTTAATTAATGAATGGTTTCTCTGCTGCTAGAGCAAACATTATTCTGTCTGTATTTCATTTTTACTAGTGAAGCTGGACTTTAATAAAGTCATGCAGGTGCCTGACATGCTTTATTAGCATGGCTAATCGCGTCAGTACACATTATTTATTTGTGCTTATTTCAATCTGGGGACCCCTAAAGACCAAACTAATCAAATCCTGAATGACCCTCTGATTGAGGTTCAGACAGTTTAATCAATATGCCCTGGATTAGTGGTAAGACGGTGCCATCTCATAGGCTGCTACTTTTAATTACTGTACCGCTTTGCATTCTGGAAGAAGGCAGTTTTAATAACCATCTTAAGTGTAAAAGGAAAGCTGAAACATTGCCAAGTCTAATTTCTTTCTATCAGGTTAAGTGAGAAAAAATAACCACAGTTTTCCTAAAGGTATTTTCTGGTTCCCTTTAGAAAAGTCACATACAATCCTTCAAGAAAATTACAGATCCAGCTATAAGATCTGCAGTATCATTTTAAGCATTTTTCCCATTACAGCCAAGGATTCAGTTGTTTCCTCTGCCAGAGTGGTGCTGCAGCGTGAAGGTACGCAGCATTTTTAGCAGCTGAGTATAACCGTTGGAAATCAAATTTTCCACTCATCTTATCAGGTCTGATTTGAATCACTCACACTGCTGAGAGTAATACCTCCTAAGCTTGAAACTGGAATCGCATGGGGAGAAGATTATATTATGGGAGGATATAGCTTCATCTTCATTCTTGTGTAGGGGAGCTGCTGCTGCGTCCGAGGTTAGGCCTGCTTCGCCATGAAGAAGAGGCTCATTACGGCAAAAGAAATTAGGCCATCACGAGGATTAGAAACATATGTGAACAAGATGCACAATTAAGGTACTTGGAGGAGATTCAAAAGTGTGGAACAAACAAACACTTCCATACGCCCATCATCTATCAACTGTCAGTTTTTAATTTCAGCACCACTCTTTGTGTGCCAATAGAAGACAAATTCATATATTATGGAAATCACCCACGCGTCTCATTCTGACCAGCCCCTCCCTCGCTATATTACTTTGAGTTGTTTGCCGTTTTGTCTGCCACTCAGCAGTTCAATTACAATGAGCTCCATGACCTGTCATTTCCCATTTTCTTGATTACTTCTGCAGGGTGACCCCCAAAAGACTTCAGGTCCAGATCAATAATCAAACCCATCGCCCGTCTGCAGACTAAAGGCAATGCCCCGCCCAGCCCCTGCTGAGTTCCTCAGACTTAAATGAGGAGGAGGGTAACACCGAGGGGCCATATAGAGCCAAGATGTTTAATTAGTTTGACCCTGTGAGTGCCATGGGACTGTCTCCAGCCCAACTAGATGAATAGTGCTAATTAGCTGAGTGGATGAATGGGGAATACTCACAGGTAATTCCATGCAAGGCTCTGATAGATTAGGTCAGATTTAACCTGTGGACTCATTTTCCCAGGAGACTGTGGGGCGGACTTCATTGTCTCAGTTCCAAATTGGGCTGGACGGCCATCTGCCACAAGTGGGTACATCACTTCAGCAGAAAACCAGTCACTTTGGTATATACCAGATGATATATGAAGATGAATGTACGTACTAGTGCATACCAATGAAACAAGAAAGATGAGGCCTGAGCCACTTTGTTAGTTTTTTATGACGCAGTTTTTGAATTTTTGCTGTTTGTAAGAGGAAAACAGTTTTTATTTAAAGGGACCTGGACATAATTTCACTCATATTTACTCTTATGTAATTGCTCACAAGCACATCCGTGAGAGAGCAATAAAACATTCAGGCTCATAGCACGCCGACATTTGCCAAGCACACAGATCCCAACAGAAAAGAGCCAAGAGATGGATTTAGCACAGGACAGCAGAAGCTGTAGGGAGTCCAGGGAAAATTTCATTATGTTTCTCCAAAGCCAACTTGAAGCAACATTTTGGGGCAGATAAACAGATGAGCTTGCGTATAATATGCTACATGAGCAGTGATGAGCGGTTCTATGGCTTTATTTATCCACATCCTGAAATATATGAATTAGTTACTCAGTACGCATCATATTTATGAGGCTGCGCTGTCATAATTGTAATATTGACTCACTAAATGGATTGTGGTATTATTTATAGAAATCACTTTTTAAGGCTGAGATGTGCACAATCAATCTAATACAGTAGTAGCTGTATTGACAGATCAGTATTGACTGCATATTCTGCATGCACACAACACTTTCATACTCGCCAGCCATGCATAGCATTATAGTCATTGAATTAAATACATTTTATGAGGTCAATACTGAAAACTCAAATCCAATGTATGTTCATTATTCCGTCAGCTAATATAAGCAGCTCTGTTCTGATTGTTTTTACTTGATTACAGTATATGTGAAGTATTTGTGGCCAATTAAACACAGAAGAGAAACATGTGCTGTATTTCTTGTGTTTTGGACTAAAGAATCTTTAAAACCTGCTATGTGACTTTGGGCAACACTGGCACCACAACCAGACAAGGATTTCCTGGGTAATTTGGTGGGAGAGCAGACAACAACACTGGAGGAATGCGATCATATATGCTGGTATTTTTGAAAGGAATGCCCACAAGCTATGCATAGCTCAGCTCGTTAACCATCAATTAGAGATTCTTCTGGATGAACAGATCCCACCTGTTCGCTCACTGTGACACGGCAAAGTTAAAAGTTCAGTAGCTCTGAATTTGGAAAAGGGGATGAATGAGTTGGAATTATTTAAAAAACAGCAATGAACATTCAGTACCACATGTCAGAGTGAGTGTTTGCTGTGGTGAGTGGAGCTTCGCTGTCCAGCTTCCAAACTAAAAGCATCTGCAGAGGCACTTTGTGACTACATTCACATCTGTTTCCTTAAATTGGAGTGCTATAAAATGCAACTGGAGGCCAATGAATCTTTGTTGTCTTAGTTTTTTATCATTTGTTCCCCATAAACATGTTTCCTTTTCTGTTGAGGAAAACAAAGCGTTTTCTAAAAGTTGGGATGATGCATCGAGTGGAAGCAATGATCTATTTTAACTGTAAGGTCAGAGTGAGGACAAGGACATTAACCAGTAAAAGTTGTTTTATGTCAAGTGTGGATACAGATGATACACAAATGAGATGGAGAAATGAGAGGGTAAGCAATGTGTGAGTTAACAGTTGGTATACGACTCCCAGGGGCCCTGTACGCTTCTACACAGTCAGTTTGACACCAAACACATAATGGGGAAGGCAGGCAGCCTCTGGTGATTTGGCCAGTAGTCCTCTCTCTGTCTCTCTCTCTTCCATTCAAACACACACCAAACACGCACAGACAAACACACTGCATTTCATGGTTTGCTCTTTGAGAAACAAACACTGCTATTCCCCATTCTGACGCTTCGTTTCCTGAGCATGTTTATGCTAAAGCACATCGTCCATTAAAGTCAAACCAAGATGGCGGCAGTTAAAACAAAGCTGGCAGGCCATCGAGCCCCAGTGTCACTTAATGATTAATTCTTCTCTAAACAGGGAAATGTGCCAGAGAGCTGAGCAACGTTCAGCTGAATTAATCAAAGCCAAGTGTTTGATTCTCGGCCACCTGCTGTTGCTGTATCACTTACCATTGATCACAGAGTTCAACGGAAGCAAGGCTGAGTATCAACAAACATTCATTTTCTAAAGAGGAAATCAAATGTTTCACTGTGTTTACACGATGGATTACTACCCACGAGTCCACCTCTCCAGCCTTGACTGTTTACTCATTTCTCATAAAGGCAGGATCTGGTTCCACGGAATCCCACTAGGGTCTATCTTTGGACCACAGTTTTTTCAGAAATCTTTGCGCAAGGATACGTTTAAAATTTTGCAGAGCTATATTAGGTAGAATTCTGGCCGTGGCTTTTCTGCAGCCAACAAACCTGCATATCAGAGTGCTATGAAACTTAATATGAGGGTTTATATGAAAATCATCTCTGCCAATGCAGACATACAGACCTAACATACAAAGATTCATAACAGGGAATAAGGAGAAAATGGCTCACGGGTTATGTGATCTAGTGTTGAGGATCTTCGGGCTTTCAAATACAGGGTGGTTGAGGTCAAAAAAACTTGGAACCACAGTGGTTTGAGGTCTCACTGTTCCCCCTCTGCCATAACATTTCATCAGCATGCCGCGGATTTGAACATGACAAGAGACATTTGACTGGATCAGCAGACCCTCATTATCAGGGCAGCTCAAGACAAGGCACACTTGTTACACATCTGAAGCACATCAAATTCCAAAAACGTTTTTATGTTTAAATTGCTTCTGGTAATCCTACGTGTCTTCAGCATCTGACAAGGCGAAGAGCTGTGCAGAGAACATGAGATGGAATATGGTATTCATCATGGATACCATCTCCAGCACAGATGAGTTAAAATGAGATTCTGGCTCTCTGCCAAGAGGTTACAATGCTATTTATTGCTAGGACTTTCACGTTAGTGCTGTGATGTATTGAACTGAATTGAATGAAGCTTATTTTGGGGCACCATTAATTGCCTTTTGGGCCATTTAGGGACAGCAGAACAACCTGTAAATACCTTATGAAGTTGTTGTTGCAAACAGTTATTTACACATTCAGCTGGTACAGAGCAACACTTTTGTTCATTTAGAGTTCTGTTTCAGGCTACCACATGAATGTATGTCTAGTATTCTCTGTCCCTTTAACTCTGCTTTGGTCTTCAACAACTCCTGACTAGGCCTGTTGGACAGGGAAAACCATTCCACATTATGAGAAAATGCAGATTGATACTACTTTCATATCTGTCTGTTCAAAATAAAGCCAGAGCCAAATTCTGAGAAGTAAAAATTATGCAACTTGTCAACCACAACTTACTACCGATGAAGGAAATTAGATATAATATGTTTATTTTTTGACATTGCTAGCTAGCTATTTCCCCTTGTTTCCAGTCTTTGTGCTAATCTACATTGGCTGCTGGCTGTGGCTTTCTACTTAATGGACAGAAAAAACACTTTCTGTCCAAAATGTTGAACCATTCCTTTAATAAAAAAGTATGAATTAGTGCAGCTTTAAAACATTCCTTATTTTGATCACATCTATATTGCTCCCTCGGAGGCTTACTTGAAGATTAATTTCAATTTTCCAAATAAAAAAGATCTAAAGGGAGTCTGTGAGATAAGACATCATATAAATGTCACAAAGAACATCATCCTCACGCAGCAGCATTATCAATCACTCATACGCTGTCATTTTCAGGCATTCATGGGCCGACTGAGACTTCCCTTTGAGACCGCTCCACCTGTGGCTGGACTGCACCGAGCCAAATCAAATTAGGGACCCAGGGCTCTGTGTTGAAGCACAGCATACCACGACTCCCATGTGAATTCTGCACCTCTTCATAACAATACCCGATAAGAAATCGGGAGGGTAACAGAGCTATCCCGTGGTCTGCCAACTGTCTTTCTCCCATCACTGTATCAAAAACATATTATCCCCAACAAATCAGCTTGGTGGGAAAGCTGAAAAGTATCCCAGGAGTGGGATGGTTGTGATAGCTGAATTGGCTTCACTCATAGGATTTGAATGACATAAATGAACTAGGTATTGTCAAAAACTTGATTTGAATCCAGATTCCAAATGTATCAGGACAATAAAAACCCACACAACACTGTTACTTCAGTTCTATTCACTTCATATGACCGTCTCCTGGCTGTTGTGATGTTCTGGTGAAATACAGTGTTGATTCCTGGAAGCCGGGGAGAGCAGGAGGCTGTTTTGAGCAGACTGCCTGCTCTCACTCACGCTGTGTAATTGGCTCTCCGACACAGCGAGGTATCCCACTCCCCGACTAACACATTCCACCTCTGTCCATCCATCTATGCACCCATCCAACCAACCCCTCCCCAGTTTCCCCCGCTGGCACCAGCTCTCCTCTACTCTCAGCTACTATTATACACACCACAGTAGCCACATTAGAATAACTGGGCTGCAAAAATGACCATGGACTGTTTCTAGAGATGTGGTTTCCACTAATGATCTGCTATAATGCTGAGTAACTTTAAGATTGCATTTTTTTAGAAGGAGACTCCAGACCAAGAAAACTGCAAAATCACCCACTCAAGACACAGGCATGACACTAGTTGATGGGCACATGTTCATGACCTCACCCTGCTTGCGGCTGCAGCTCATAAATCACCTCCTAATGTGCAGTCATATTTGGAGTTTTTGAGTTACAGTTTTCATTTTGCTCACGAGGAATGACAGCGATTCTCTAAAAAGCCCTGTTTGGTTATGAAAACTACATTTTCCACAAGAACATCTTGTGTCAAAAGATCTTCAGAGAAAGAAGTCTGTAAGGGCTGTTGCTGATTTTTTTTTTTGCCAGAGGAATGTTTTCAGTGGTGTGGCCGGGAGTGTTTGATGCCTGAGATCAAGATCCTGAATTACTTGCTCATGATGTCCGGGAAAAACAAGGCCAAGCTATACCACAAGTCGTCTGACTGGCAGACAAGGGAAAAATCCATGAAATCTTTAAAAGGTTTTATTATGGCAGGCTGCCGTACGCTCATTTTATAAACCACATGGATAAGGTATTGAGCTGTTTAATTTGGTGCAGAAAGGCACAATGTGTATGCGTGTGACACATTGTGATGCCTCCTCGGTCCCTCTCTGCCAGCGGAGACTTGAAGCATGAAAATATGTCTGACAGCTGTGGGGAAAACATATGCAGCTGATAAGCATGAGTTAAAACAACTGGGTGTTCAGCTGGAGGTGATCACAAAATATTTCTAATAGGAAGGACACATTCCAGATTTGACAAGATTCAGTTCTAATTAAGCCGCCTCAAAAGCAAACCCCTTCTCCCCCAACACACCACACCACACAAAAAAAGGAGCCCAAATTAGAAATGCCACGTTGTTGATTTTTAAATTATTTTTTTTTATGCAGCCCACATTTTGTGTCAAGGTAACAAAAATACATTGTAATGACTTCAAGAGCTCTTAATGAAGTCATACAGCGTGCATGTATGCAGCACATAGACTCAGAACTGACAGTAAGAGAAGACTTTTACTTCTTTTACATGTTGTTCTATTACATTTAGCTCAGCTGTCCCCCATTATTCCTCAAAATTCCTGTTCAAATCAATAACAAATGACAAGATCATGTATCTGATAAGAGGAGTAAGGCTCCAAGTAGGAGCCAAATTTGGAAATGCTGCCACCTAGTGACCATGATCAAGCTCAAATTACAGACACATTGTTTCATAAAAATATATTATATTATACATAGGAGCAGGTGCATTACCATGAGAAATAGGCAGGTTTAATAGTTTCCTTGAAAAGGAACAGTTATGTTCTTTGTATTTATGGTAAGAAGAAAGATGGAATCCACCTGTTTTCTTGCTCATGTATGATCATTTAAGAGCTATGCTTTGCCACAAAATGTAATTCAGCTGTAATGATTTTTGATTGGATTACAAAAGACATAAGTTGGGTGTTAAGAAGTGAGACAGATATTTGCAATGTAATATTATAAATAAGTCACTGTTGTGTCAATTTGTTTTAACACTGGTGGCTTGGCACATAACAACAACTACTGTTAAATATTGTGGGCTTAGGTTAAACTGCACTGCATGATATCATGTCCCAATGTGGAGATAATATAGTTATGATATGATAGAAAATCATACACAAGGGCATTTTTTATAGCTATCTCCCTATTTTGGTAGAAATATCACACATTTATCAAAAAAAAAAAATTATAGTAAACATGATAAAGGTGACTGCAAGTTTTAAGAACATGAAGTTTCAGATGAAGAACTCCAAGCCAGCAGTTCTGTCTGCGGCCACTTGGTGCTGCTCTCTCAACATGCATCACGCCGCTGAGGGTTATACGTGACATTTAGGGATAATACACCAAGGGGGTGAAATATTACAGACTCATTTTTCATGATGCATACTGATAAGTCAATAACTCAGGTAGATAATAATCTTTCTTATTAAATCTGAGGAGGAGATGGAGATAAAGAGAAGCAGAGCAGTTAGTCATTTTAAAACTTTAAGACAATTAAAGCGTGCGAGAAGGGCTGTAACTCACTATCGGTTTGATTTTTATATTCAGTGAAGTAACAGAGCAAAATGAAATGACTTGCCGAGCAAATATTTTACAATTTCACCACAAGTATACTTATATACATTTCACAATCCTTCATATATTTACTGAGTACAAAACTAAGACACTCAGAAAACCACATCTGCTTTAAGCCTATAAAAACATCTGCATCAAGCAACTAAACTTGAACTACTTGAAAATACAACATTATACACATTTTGCCACAAGGATTTAAGGACTTTTTTTGCGCTTTATGCCAGAGGTGAGTAATGGTACCATCCAAAACAATAAGGCATTACAATATGGGAAAATACGTATGATAGATGGAGCACAGCGGTTGTGAGGGTGGGAATGCTTTAATGAAACTCTGCTGTCAGACTCAATCGTGGGAGCAAAGTCCTGAGCTGTTTTCTTCAGTGTCCCAGCTTCTTTATGCTCCATCAAGTTGTGCCCAGAAACATCCCAAAAGCCATCATCATCATCATCATCATCGTTAGAGCAGCGCAGGGAGCAAAAGGCTGATCCTCCGTCTTGGAAGGAAATTCTGCTATACAGTCCTCACCTCCTCATCAGTCAGTCCTCCTGAGTCAGAGCCAGTAGCTTGGGCATCGGATGAATGCTGACATGCTGAGAGAGAGAATGAAAATCCTGCAAGAAGAAGAAAAAAAAAATTCTGTGATCATCATATACATCTTCAGAAATTAAATGCTATGCGGAGAACATGCAGCTCTGGTGGCAGGAAATGACAAACGCTGGCAGACCAGCGTTTCAAAGGCGGGTAAAAAGGCTTGAATTGAACCAAAGTGCTAAAATGTAAGCAAATGTAAAACCAATTGAGTGGAGGAGGGAAAACAGCACAAACCAGATATATACTTTCTATCCACTCCAAGAGGAGTGAACTGCAGGAAAGCCTATTACGGCAAGTACCTATTTCCCAAAACGAGTGGGGAAATGGGTAGCTTTGAAGCAAATATCTATCAAACATTTTACAGTTTACTCAAATGAGCAATCAGTGGTATTGATGTACACAGACTCTTAAGTACGAATCTGTGGTTTTCGTTCAAAAGGGCTTTTACTGTCAAATTGAATGAGCACAGCAATCTTTTCTAGACAGAGGAAAGAAGCATCTAATGCCGCCGTAAAGTAATTTGATGACATCAAACACGTACACAGTCAGCATAGAGGGGGTGGAGGTGACTCTGCACCAAGCTGTCAAACTAATATACCGCTCATAGTTTGATTCTGCATATTTCTTTCTTTTTAAAAGTAGATCAAAGGTCAGAATTATCAGAAAAGTCAGTATGCAAACTAGCCAGAGCCCATTACAAAACCCACATCGTTTGCCTATAGTCAAGTGCTCACTTTCATGATGCAAGTGGAAGCTTATTGGAGCTCATGGGTACACAGTTGATTGATTAATAATGCCATCCTGTGGTTCACACACAGATTCGTTGCTGGATTTATCTTATTTTCATATAACGCACAGATAAGCCGGATCAAACATAATGTATTACAGTTAGAATCTGATAAGACTGACAGTGAAAAACAACTGCATTTTAGGAGCTTAATTCAGTCCTTTAATAAATCAAATCCATGGGTCTTTGTTGCACGTCCTACCCTTCTCTCACCAACTGTTTCCTGTCTTCATCACTAGTGTTAAACTGGATAACGGCCAAAAAAAAACCCCAAATTAAATGATCTAGAAACATGTTGATGTACTTCACATAAAAATGACATACTGTGATATTATCTTGAAGGCTCTGTCTCCGATTAAATCTTTAGAAAAGGAATGTGTTTATCGCAGTCAGTGATAAAAGCATATGTTGGAGGATAAGGATATTTATTGTCACCATGTCAGATATGCGATGCACACTACTGTCCCACGAAGCATTGTACAAATGAAACGGAGGAGATGCTGCAAAACATTTAAATACATTGTGGGCAGTGATGAGACGGCTTCAAGAAGAACAAAAAAAAAAAAAAGAAGAAATCTTTGGAATATTATTCTTAGAATATTTAGCGCTCTGTTTGTGAATTACTACTGGCAGCTTGTGCATCGCTGAATATCATAAACAAGTGTATTGATTTTTCCTCAGTCTCATTTTCGACCTTGAAAACTATTAATTCAAGGTCCACTCTCTAGCTTTCTCCTCAGCAGATGTGTTGGAAGGCTCATCTGTTTGAGCTAATGAGTGGACTCAGCTCCATTAGCTGAGGAAGACAAAATGTGGACAAGCAATATGTGGATAAAAGCTAGTGGAAAGAGTAAATACACTTGAGATACACTGAGGTGACATACATGTTTTTGCATGCTAAGTGCAAAAGTAGTACACAATAACAATTAATATATACCGCTCTGCCTACTGTATAAGATTTGTATGTACATTTGTATTTGTATTGTACACAAACATCACCTCAAGAGGGTCTGAGATCCTTTTGCACGGCTCTGAACAGCTGTATCACAGCATCAGTCCACGCCCCTCTCTGCTGCGGGTTGCTGACTCGAGCCAGCGTCTGAGTGCTGTACACCAGGGTCAGCACCGTCCTCTCAAAGTCCTGCCAGCTCAGGGGCTGCCGCCGCTGGTAGAGCTCTGCTGTCAGGCGGCGAATGTCGGAGAGCCTCTTGGGCAGGACGTCATCACAGATCACCATCAGCTTGTCCACGCTCTTCAGGGAGGCCAGCTCCTCATCTGGGATCAGCATGGAGTGTTCCCCACCTTGGATCTGCATACCAGCTAGCAGGATCTGGGAAGAGAACCCAAGAACTATCTAGTTGCACTACTAACCAAACAAATGACTGAATGATTAGTTATTCACCTCTTTCAGAAGTGAACTGAGGGCATCGTAAGATTCTGAAAAATGTTCATTAACATCAAGAAAACTCATACCTAACATTTCTGCTTGTGATTATCAGAGCAGCAGCAGTTTTTAAAAAAAAAAAGTTTTTCATTCAGGAGCTTTCAGCAGTGGACGACAGTGAGTGACTTGGACAGATATTTTGCACATTCTCAACATACTTAAATTCCAGCAATGAGCCCTGAACTATTTCAACACTTCTAAACCCACAGGATCTAAACTGACCTCAAAAAGCAGGTTGACGTCCTCCACCGATCGCTGGAACGTGGGGTTGATCAGTGAATATGTCCCACGCTTTATCCTGTGTGCAGATGGATACAGAGCTAGAACACATATGAACAGGAAATTGGATTAGTGGATCTCCCGCGTATTCAAGAAATTAGGGAGCACATTATCCAACGTGGCATGCATGTGGGTGGGCCAGCGGTTGAGTAAACACAGATATATTACTGCTCAAATATTATGCAGGTGGGATAGAATCTGGCTCCAGCTGTGCAGAGGGTAATTGGTTTTCGACCCGAGCCACACATGCTCCTATATTTACAAGTGGCAGTGGCCGGTGCATCCAGAGGTGAGATATCCCCGCTCACAGAGGGGCAGGTGTTGCTGACCTCATTTGGTCAGATTTCAAAGCGAGTCCATATGTGTAGCGGACCGGAAACCCCGTAATCTGAGGTGTGCAGATAGGGCTGGAATGAAACCCCTCGCTCTCAGCTGGTGGGAACCGTTGCTACTGCCACATCTCTATGATAAAAATAGCATAAAATTCAAAAATTTTTTACTGGAAGTGATAACCAGAGGCAATTCCACATGGTCACACACCTCTTATCCAGAGCTAGAAAGTAACTAAGTACGTTTATTCAAGTATTCAGTTTAATTTTGAGGTACTGATGCTTTACTATACTTTTAAGTTTTTTTGTTAATTCCTCTTATTCCTCAGAATTGTTTTTGTGTTTTAAAGGGGACATATTATGCAAAAAGCACTTTTAAATGTCTAAAGACCATCAAACTATGAGAAACGACCATCCTCTCTCTTTCTCTCCTGCTCCATCTTTCAGTAAATGTGTGTGAAAACGCTACGTTCAGATATGGCCACGTGTGGGACGTCACACGCAGGGATCGGTTGAACACGTGCACTCCTTCGCTCCTTCAGCAGGCTCACAGTTCTACCCACTGGAAACCTGAATGCATCTTGCTGTCCTTCACTGCTATATGTGGTTAACCCTAGCTCTGGTAATGACGTGTCAAAGGTACGAGCAAAGCACGTAAATTAATCTGTTTTTGGCTGCAAAGGCCCACACAACAGTTTTTATCCATCCACCATGTGTGGAAGTGAAAACTCAGCAGATTTACTTCACTCTGGATGAACCTGTAACATAAATGTCTTCACAGCGACACAGCAGACACGACTGCTATGTGTTTGTATGTGTGTGTGTCGTGTTAATGAGTACTGTTACCGACACAGCACAAGAATGGATCGATACTTTCCGTACCCGACTTCAGACTTGCAGGCTATAAGTTTTGCCTGTTTTATGTTATTATCTATTATGTTATGGTTAGCATGTGGCTCAGCTAACGTAGCTCCCCCTCAGAGCGGGGCCTGCCCAGGCTTGTGGAAGCTGACCAATCAGAGGACACTGAGCTTTTTCTCTCTCTAATACTCATGTCTGCAATTCTTTATGTTTGGATTTGACTGCTTATTATGCCATTCTCCTTATTCCTGTAATCTAGTGATATTGTCTCTTTAAATAATTGAAATTCAGTGCTTTCTTTCTATGAAGACTTGTAAAGCCTGGGAAAGATTGAAATGCTTTGTATTCAAAGAGACATCTTTTGGTTCACTGGCTTAAAATGCAACAGCAAGTTGAAGCAAAATTATCTAAATTCTTAATGAAACCAGGAAGACATGTCTTTGTCTAAGGGATGATTCACGAACTGGCCTGACCGTCCAGCCCCATATTTGTGGTCTTATTTTTGCATAGCAGCCCTGCGTGATAGTGAGCAGACATTCCCACTTGTAATGGAAAGTCATCGGGAGGTCGAGTATAAACAAGGGTTGAATAAAAAGGAAAAGAAGGAAAGACAGCAGAGAGGTCACACAAGGAGCTCAGAGTAACCCCATCCACTTTTCCCCCTCCATACTGATTATAATACGACTACTAATGGTGCCCTGACTCTTTAAATATGTTCATATTATAAAGCCTCCTATTGTATGAGACTCCAAGACCAATTTGATGACGCTGCTTCAGGAGAGTTAAGTGAAAAGCAAAGTTGATTAGAGCTGAAAGGGGATTCACAGCATAATGAAGTAAGTTAAACCTTCCTTTGAGCTCCTCCAGACATCTCACTCTGGTTTTTTCCACAGCATATATGGTTGCCAGCCAGTGCTCGGCCCAGTGTGTAAGCCAACACACAGATCACACACATTGATCTTAATGAGGTGTACAGTATAAACACTGGACTTCATCCGAATTCAGACCCAATTGTTCTCATCTCGTCTACAGCGTTCTGCCCTGCCAGTTCTGCAGTAATAATCAACCCTGCTGCAAGCCAGATACGTTAAGCTTTACAGTATTTGTTCGGCCAGCCAAAACCACATGCACCGTCTGATCTCTTAGGGTACCTGCCTCCTGCTTGGGTGACTGCCAGTCTCAGCTCAGCTTTGCTTTCGCGATCCAGCCACCATTCACAATGTAAAGAAAATCTGTGGCTCAGTGTTGCAGTGTTGGAATAATAAAACCCACCACTGTGGCACATTCATGTAATCCTCAAGATATTATCTCAAGCCTGTCATCCCTGAAAACTACCCCAACCAAACAGCGTCATCGCCAGGATTTTTAGAAATACTAGTCCCCAGTGCAACTCCACCCACATTTATTTATTTTTCTTTTTTTTTAATCCACCAAAAAAACGTTTAAACCACATGTGGTTGTGGTACAGAGCACGACTCAACCTGTGAATCTGTATTCTAGGATCTTGTACGGACACTCACAAAAGCAACGTGTTTCACGCTATACATCTGGTCTTTATGTTAAGCTATGCTAATTGTCTCCTGGCTCCACCTTCATCACAATCAGAATCAGGATCAGCTTTTATTGGCCGAGCATGTGAACACATAGAAGGAATTTGACTTTGGTTTTTCCACAGCTCTCGTGGACTGACACACAATCAGACAAAAAGAGAGACAAGAGCACCAACAGTGAACAAAGTAAACACATATTCATATTGACTTAAAAAAAAGATCCTAAAAAAAATGTACATTAAGTAAAGCCCTAGCTTGTAAATGCCTTCCTTAATTTGGCAGGAGCTGTATTGAGGGAATTTCTCTGTGTCCAACACTGACTTGCAGCTCTGAGTACAAGGTGATAGTTTACACTCCTCATTGAGTGAGTGACTCCCAAATGAACGATAGGGAACGCCCGGGCAGTCATATTAGACACAGAAAAGACACTCCAGCTTCAGTGGAGCATTGTCAATGTAAACAAAACACCACCCAGGGGAAAGTGTGCTCATTAGAACAAGGGTTATGTTACTAAAGGATGGAGGAGCTGCAGAGAAATGACAGCTTAGAGGCTATCCCGGTGCTGATTTACATTTAAAATTAATAACCTGTGATTTACATAGCAGTTATCTGCTACTCTCTGGCATTGTTTGCTCTAATGCAATAGTCCATGGGCATGCAGGAGTGTGTGTTTGATGTTTGCAGCAGGAGAAACAGCAGTTTGGAATGAAAATATTGGGAGGAACAGCACTGCCACTGATAAAGAAACAGACCATGTGACTTATAACATTTATAAAGCTAAAAAAACAACCCTGCAAGTAATTTAATGTTGCACGTTTTAACAGCAGGCAAAGAATAAAGGCAGGCATACAGGCGGGCAGAAGATGGTTGAAACGCTACGGCTGCAGTGCACAACAGAAAATCTGGCAGGGAAGTGAGGAAAGAGTTGTGTGTACTGAGGAGCTGGTGAGGGCGATGGGAACAGGTCTGCGGCTCGGTGTGGAGGTCAGGTGATGATAAGGAGTGGGAAAAGGGTCACTGCAGTTCAGAGAGGGAATAGAGGAGAGGAGAACTAGGCAATGAAACTGCTGGTAACTCTAAAACGGTAACTCTGATATGACATGGTAAATGGTCTGTGTTTGTATAGAGCCTCTCTAGTCATCTCAACTACTCAGATCACTTTTTACGTTACATCCTCATTCACCCGTTCACACATCATTCATACGGGAGGAATCTAACTTTGAGGGAACACACACATTCACACATTGAAGCTAGGCCTCAGGAGCAAGTGGATGTTCAGTGTCCTGCCCAAAGACACTATGACATGCGGACTTAGAGGAGAAAGGGATGAAACTCTTCCGATTGCTGGACGACTCGCTCTGCCTCAGCAACATAAGCTATGTAGACTAAGCTAGAAACTTATATTCGGACAAATGCCACAGTTTAGTCTCTTTCTCAATATTTTTTGCTGATAAGGATTAGGCATTGAAATACATGATATACATTCAAACACCATGCAACTAAGGCGTACATACTTTGATGTCATAATGTGAGCTTAAATCATCATCAAATGCCCCCTGCACTAGATTCCCAATTACAGAGTGAAATAGATTTGTAAGTGTTTGACTGTAAGGTTTTAACATGTTAATGCAGGGGAACAAACAAACATAAGGCGATTAATATTTTTCAGCTGATTTGTCTTTTCCTCATTTTTCTCTCTCAGGTTGAATATCTAATGTACGTTCCCCTCCTTACAACATCCCAGCTTATCCTGCCGCTTGCTCTAAGCCTAGTCATACCTCCCCTCCCTCCCCCAGTGCTCCAAACAATCAGTGTTTGGATGGGCAGGCTTCCCCCGGTGTCATTATGCACAGACAGGGAACTTGTAATCTCCTGCTAACTGCTTGCAAGGAGATGAGGGAAAAACAAAGATCCATTAATTAGCCGGGCTAAATGGTATTCCTGGCTGGAGGGATGGCTTCAAGGAAGAGAGGGAAAAACAAACAAAAACAAAAACAATATGGACGTCTGGATCCCCGTAGTTAACTGTAAAAAGGGGTGAAAAGGACACGGCGAGAGTAAAATGTTTGCCGCAGTGGTCCATCTACTGCTTAGCATTTCAGTTTATCTCTAAATTATGTTAAAATCCAAACAAACTGCACTTTTTTATCAATTCAGATAGAAAATATAGTATTTATTATGTATTCATATGCTCAATAAAACTGTGAGGAGGCTAAGCTGCAATAAAGTCACTTATTATTGGCAGAGAAGACAAGATAGGATTTGACACTGGATATTAGAATACTATATATACAGTACAGGCCAAAAGTTTGGACACACCTTCTCATTCAATGCATTTTCTTTATTTTCATGACTATTTACATTGTAGATTCTCACTGAAGGCATAAAAACTATGAATGAACACATGTGGAATTATGTACTTAACAAAAAAGTGTGAAATAACTGAAAACATGTCTTATATTCTAGTTTCTTCAAAGTAGCCACCCTTTGCTCTGATTACTGCTTTGCACACTCTTGGCATTCTCTTGATGAGCTTCAAGAGGTAGTTAAAGGTAGGTTCTTGCCATAATATGAATTCTAACAGTTGTCCAATAGGGCTGTCGGCTGTGTATCAACCTCATTAATAAGGCAAGAAATCCCACTAAGCAACCCTGACAAGGCACACCTGTGAAGTGAAAACCATTTCAGGTGACTGCCTCTTGAAGCTCATCAAGAGAATGCCGAGAGTGTGCAAAGCAGTAATCAGAGCAAAGGGTGGCTACTTTGAAGAAACTAGAATATAAGACATGTTTTCAGTTATTTCACACTTTTTTGTTAAGTAGTTTTTTGTTCATAGTTTTGATGCCTTCAGTGAGAATCTACAATGTAAATAGTCATGAAAATAAAGAAAACGCACTGAATGAGAAGGTGTGTCCAAACTTTTGGCCTGTACTGTACATATATATATATATATATATATGTTGTTGTTGTTGTTGCTTTTTCATGATTTTAAATGGCCATAAAAAAATTAAAGCTGCACCAATCAATACTTGTTATGTATCTTTTTTTTTGCAATAAAACTACGAGACATAAATGTTTAAATTAATTTAAAATAAACAAACAAAAACAGTAGAGGTATCATTAGTCACAGTATTTTCCCCTCCTGTTGCTGGTTTCAGTATCTTGTGACTTATCCAAATACTTCAAGTTATGTGAGCGCTGAGAAAGGAATTTCCTCAGTGAGAGGATCCAGTAACAACAGGCCATCACTTTTCACTGGAAAATTATCTGTTGATGTCCCGCATGTCGCAATGGTTCTGATATATTCTGAAGATAAACACATTCTTTCACAGCCTCACACACACATATACACACACGTGGATTTAAACCATCATGAATGTTCGTTTCCATTTTCTAAGGTTTTAAAAGAGGATGCAAATCATTGCAATTTGTGAATAATGAATCATTCAAATCAGCTTTTTACATGATGCTGACATTGTGACCTGAACAAGATAAGTTAGATATAACGTCTGCATGGAGCAGGTGAGTCTGCACAGCCTCTCCAAGTCCACCTACCTTTCCTGCGGTGCTGAGTGGCTGCCAGGTAGACGGACAGGTAAACCACGATGAGTAGAGCCCACCACTGCGTCATGTTGATTATCGTCAAACACAGATCGACTCACACAACTCGAGCTACGCTCACAAAGAAACGAACATCACAATGGTGGATAAAAAAGCTCAGACTGTTGAGTTTTGGCATTTGACATGCATTGGTTTCATATGCAGGATCCACTCCTTCATTCACTGTATTCATTTTTCTGTTGCCTCCTCCCTCCCTCCATCCTCTCTCCCTCCCTCTCTCTCTCTCTTTTGGTGTGTGTGTGTGTGTGTTCTCCACTCAGGCCAGGCTGTCTGGGCTCTCATCTGGAAATCATCAGGCTTTGGGTAGTGCCTGCCCTCTTGGCTGGACTTTCCTCTCAGCTACTGGCTGACTGCTCGACAGGCTGACTGGTTCAGTTACTGAGTGACTCTCCAATTGACTGTATAACCAGGTGACTGGCTAACTGGATGAGGGGCTGACTGGCGTGCCGATTGATTGACTGAGCATAATGGCATCCCATGAGCCAGAACCAAACCTGTGCAAGTACAAGAGGTGGATGGTTTTAGTAGAAAAGTGTTCTAGCTTGATCAAGCATCCTTTTCAGCTTAATGTATTCTTTCAACTTGGGGTTTATTTTCCTTGTTTGGGCCAACAGTTCTGATAACATTGTACACACAAACCAAGTTAACTATTAATATCTGGGAACACAAAAACCTTGCCATTATTAAAGTAGAGGATCTAGAAATGAGCAGTCAGAATATATTTGACACATTGTAAACAAGCCAACAGTTACCTACCTCACTGCACAAGGAAACTACAAGCGCACAACTTAGTAAGGAAGGTCACTGCCTGAACTGAACCAGTAAACTGTGATGGATGAGGACAGTGGACAGTTTCTGTTTCTGTAGCCTAATTTTAGGGGTGGTCAGCTGTAGGCATGGTTAGTCAGCTGGTCCAGACTAAAATCTCTCAGCAACTACTGGATGGATCGTCAGAAGACTTAGTACAGGTATTCATGGTCCCCTGAGGAATGCACCAGACTTCTCCTCTAGCACCACCATAAGGTTGACATGTGTGGTTTTGAGTGTAACATCTCAAAAACCTTTGAATGGATTGGCGCAAAAATATTGTACTGAAATTTGGAATTCTAATAATTCTGGTGATTCTCTGAGTTTCATCTTCCATCAGGTCAAAATCTTAACATGTCCAATACTTAGGTATCCTATACCAGGTCCTGCAACACCTAACCTGCAAAATTAAAAACATTCTCATCAGCCTCAGTCGTACTTTGTGTTAAATGTTAGCAGCACAAATGTTAACATGCTAACACACATGCAAAAAAGAATACTGTCATCCATATACCTGCTAAACATTACCGCTGTAGCATTGTCATTGTAGCAAGTCGAACTGTGCCTAAGTACAGCCGCACAGAGCTATCTGTCTAGATTGTAACATTAGATAACAATTGCGAGATTCATACGTGTTGTTTCTGCATTGTGCGCTCTGTTTGACATTGGGTACTGCTAACCATAACCAGAAACCTAAGCATAGCCTTAACCCTAGACCAAAATCTTAAGAGAGTTTCACCAATCTGTGGTTACCATCTAGATGAAACCTTATTGACAGCTTTACAATCATCTGACTTCTCATGTATCTGAACCAGTTGGGCAACGTTTTAGCACTGTCCCCATATTATCAGACCTCAGCAAAGAACTGAACTTCTGAGTACAATTTTATCATAAAACAATCAAGATCCCAGATAAGTTTATAAAATGGTTTATTGTAACAAGATCCAAGCTGTAATAATAGTTTTTTCTTTAATGTATCCTGCACAAGCCTTTGTCATGTGTTTTGACTCAAATTCTTGGTTAATTAACAGAATTTCAGCATTACAAAGAGCAAAGTCCTGACTTAAAAGGCCTGTTTGATTGCAGCTAGCGTGCAGCAACTAGGCAACGATGAAACCCGGGCCGAGGCAGACAGAGACAAACGGCTACAACCACCACCAACAACGTGAGGAGCACTCAGAGCATCTTGATTCAAGGCTGTCAAGACCCTTTCCACGTCTTTATACTCTCTCCTCCACAGCCTTTTCTGCTCTTTGTTGTCACAGAATATGTGCATTAAACACATTTCCCCATTGTGGTGCCAAAGTGCATAATAGACAGTGTAGGTGCTTAGGATTTCAGATGGTTTGCTTTCTTGGCTCTGCCTCTAAGGCTGCATCTGCCAAAATAAAACACAGATAATATTCCAGTAACGGTCTTGCGTGAAAGAAAGACACTCATGCTCAATCAGTAGCTTAGAGAGCAATAATTAATTATTCAAATAGAGGCTGCAGGTTTTATACTTAAAATATTTATTCTATCATTGTAAGGCTGATAAGAGCCCACTATTCCTTATCGACGCTGTGCTGCTGGAATAACCAATGATGTCTGGTATCTGTGCGCAGTTATCATAAGCTTTTTGAATCAGAGGCCAGTGCATTTTTTTCAGCTAAAAATTCCCTGTTGACAAAAGCAATCACAAACAGCAGCCCCAGTGCTCCAATTTCATTTCAGCAGCGATAAAAATATTGAGTGGACACGTGGGAGCCATAACTCTGTTAATCTGGATACTTTTAGAGGTGTTTGATGTCTGTACGAAGGAAGTTGTCAACAATGCGGCACACACGTGTTCCATTTTAATGCTCCAAAAATATGATGGCAGGAAATAAAGTGGGAAGCGGGGGCGGAAGAACCCAACAACAAACGGCTCTGCCTGCTTGATTAGGAGACATAAAACATAATCTTGTTAATCTAGTGGCATTCAAAGGTTTGATTAATCTACACAGCGCTGGATGACGCTCTGCTGCTGCCATATGTTTGATTGAATGTTAGCTCGCAGCAGATGGGAAACCAAGGTATGATGTCCTTCTCGCTTTCTTTTTTTCTCAAGCCTGCGGAACATAAAGCACATTTACATGGATGAGGGAGCTGGTAGAACGCCTCGGTGGACAAGCTGTAACTCTTGTCTGCATGTGATTCACATGACTAACACATTAGCTGACAGCAGATGGCATTCTGAGGGACAAAACAAAAGCCACAAATTGTCTTGCCTGCAGCTCACAGCTTACCTGCAGGGGCAACAACTGTGAGAAAAGAAAAATGGTACTGGCCTCTGAACATGTGGGGTTATGAACACACAGTCCACGCTGATGCACTGTAAAA
Source organism: Pempheris klunzingeri (assembly GCF_042242105.1). NCBI lineage: Eukaryota > Metazoa > Chordata > Actinopteri > Acropomatiformes > Pempheridae > Pempheris > Pempheris klunzingeri. The sequence goes on from NC_092033.1 coordinate 11,933,723, forward strand.
ACCTTTTTGGTAATGACCATGAGGGGGCAGTGTTACGACGCACATCCTGAGCGACCCACAAGTACCCAACTTATCCAAGATCCTGCATTGATTGCCGCTGCTCCCCAACTCTTTTGGTGATGCTGTATGAATTCAGGAATAATTTAAATCTATTCAGATAAGGTCTGACAATATGAATGCAGCCACTTAACAGAGATCAAAGGGTTGTTTGGGTTCAAACCAGGTGGGGACCCTCGAGACATCCTTTAGTTTAATTGCTTCTATGCTGTAAATCACTGGAATGCCTCAAATATGCAAATTTATATGAGGCCACTGTACATCTGAACTTGCATGAGGCTTGCTTGATAGTCAAATTGCTATCACACAAAAGTCTGCAGCTGCAGTTTTATCTTACAAAGCTGTGAGTCGGGATAATAGGTAAACACCTGACCTGATTGTGCAAATATAGAAAATGCTGAGATGTGTAAAGCTGAGGTTTTGTACTTCTTCCCAGCCAAGGGATTGTGACTCATGGGGAGTGTTTAGAGTAATGGCAAAGTTGAAACCATGTTATAATATATCCAATATTGCCTCTGACAGCTTGCAGGAACTGAAGCCTGGAGGCCCCAGCAGGAGACTGCATGTACTAGATGTAAAACACACTGCCTTCCTGGAGGACAGCCTCCAGCTATGAAATGAGTTGTATGTACATTGTTACTGTATTGCCGTTCACTTCTACTGTGTTCACAAGTCTGTGTAAAACCAAACCGAAGCCTTTAAGATGTTGGGAGTTAGAAATTTTAATTATTTTTAATCCCCAACCAAAGCTCTGCTGAAAAGCTTTTTTTTTGCCTTCGTCAGGCTTTCACTGGATATTAGACTTTGTTCTCGCTTGATCCAAAAGGTTGAAAAGAGGCAAAAGCACATAGGCAAGTCAAAATTATTTTTTTGGAGGATCATATTCACTTAAATTAATGCATAAGTGCAGGAAGCTTAGGGAAAAGCAGGAACAGGCTGCAAGAGATGTATCATGACAACAATTAACACTTCTTTGTCTTGACCGACAAAGAAAACTGAGAAAGGGTTTGATAACATTTGGATAGGAACTCTTTAAAAGTTTAAAACCAAGGTCTACTGATTGACCATATTTAATGGCAGCATGGCAGCTGTCACAACAAGTGAGGCCGGTGTGAGAGCAGGCTGTCTGGCACGTCTCTGCTTTGCTGGCAGGAGGCACGCATCAAAACGAGTCAACAAAAATACAGAGCGAATGAGTGTTCAACCACAATGGCTAATCATCATACCTCAAGCAGAATAATTACCTCAAATGTCCATCAACACCTCTGCAAACAATTTCATCAAGGCCCATCTGAATAGAGGCACAGTCACAGCTCAGCGATGAGTCTTTAAATGAAGTTGGCATATCTTGGACAGCTTGCATTATCATGGTTGGCCCTGGTGGGTGCCAGTTGTCTCCAAACCCAAAAAAGCAGCTACTTGCCTGTCTGATATACACCGCAAGTGCCGGAGAGGAGACAGCTACAGCAGCATTCTAGTCCAAACAGACCACCTGTCTTATTACTGCAGCAGCCACTATTTTTTACTTTACAATACCGTAATTAGTCACTGGAGTAAATAAAGCTTTTTAACTGTTGTGGAATTAATAGAATGTCTTACTGGAGTTCATGTTGCTAATTTCCTCCTTTGTTCTCCTGCTTGTACTGTCTGACCAATTAATTTATAATGACCGGGCTCGCGGTCCAGATGGCAGCCGCTGTTCCAGTGTGCACTGCAAAACAAAGTAGTGTAAAATTGTGCGTAGGGTCAACACAAGACAAGATCACAAAGGTTATTGTACAAAATACTTGTTGCTCTTAGGAGAGTCATGTGGAACCTATTTCAGGTTTAACTTTGCGCATTCATAATAAACTGCAGATGCTCAAACTTTCCATTATTGACAGATCATTGTTGGGCAAAGTTGGCAATTATTCTGGAGACCCAGACCCTCATGTAACACAAGATTGCTTGACTGTTTTCTGAACCAACATCCCAAAGTTTAATATGAAAAGCCAAAAAACTGAAGGTGAAACACAACTGAAAAAGTTTAGACTGCTTGGAGCAAAATCAGCCAAAACTGCTGTAAAGTTCTACTGCTCTCAAGGCCAGGGGATGAGGATGTACCGTCTTGCTCAGGGACACTTCGGTAGGGTAAATACCAACCAGCCTTTTGATTTGGTTCTGAAGCAAATGTGTTCTACCCTCTCACCCAGCTGCCAGTAACTGCTGCCTAATAACTAGAATAATGATGGATATGTATATTTCATTTCCTGTGTAATCATTGCACTGTTCATGCTTCAGTGTGCGTCGGCGGGCTTCTGCATGTTAATGAAAGGTGCTTATGGAGTCATGGCGAGAGGCGAACACATGGGCAGAGCAATAACATCTGTCACTATGATCATGACCGATGCGTGAATTGGACTCACGACTTCCAGTTACCATCATCAGCCGGTCTTGAGTAATGAGGATGTGTTTGCTGGGCTTGATCACTGGCGCCTCAACATTAGCACACCCCAGGGAGGGAGTTGTCATGATGTGAGCCAGAGGCACCGAAACGGACTTGACCAAGAGTTGTGTACATACGACATGGTAATGAAAACTCTTTGGTGCTTATGAATGCTATGAAGTATGTGTATGTGGGCTTGTGTAATTTGTTTTTACAGGAATTTCCAAGAAATTGACCAAGGAGAAAGATTGAAAAAATTATGTAGATATCAGTGTATATGATACTGCAATGGTTCTATGTCATTGTCAGCCTCTGAACATTCATTCATTCAAGGCCAATACTCCCTTTAGCCTGATTCAGTTCCATGACAAATGATGGAATGAAAATACTTCAGGCTCTTAGTAAGAAAGTTTGGAAGTTTTGATGGAGAAATGCCTTACTTCTTACTTTTGATGCTTTATTCAGTTTATTCTGTTGCTCCAAAGACTGTATCTTCAAAAGGATATGGTGGAAAATATTACTGGTCAATATACAATAAACCCAGGTCACTTGGCAATCTGGGAAACTGCTGACCTGGAACCGAAGTTCCTGAGATCAGTCGATGTCTGAGCTGTTGAGCTGCTCAGGCAAACAAACAAACACAGCAAAAACAAAGTGGTGGTCATTTTCACATGAATTGTACGATGTGAATTCACCCTAAATACATCTTTGAATATTACGGATGAAAACAAGATGAGGTTGGGGTACAGATTAGCAGTGGTATAAATTGTGTCCGTGACATGATGATATACATAATTAAAATTTGCACTTTATTTCAGTCATCATAAAAACAGGCTTGAGAGTCTGAATCTGCTTCTTTCCCTCCCCGACACCTGTGCCTCTTGGGACAGCTTCCCCAACCTCAGCAGACAAAAACCTCCCAGCACCTGGTCCACAGAACAAAGCTGCTGCCCTGTGAGACATCATGTGGATGAATGAAAGATGGAGAGCAGAGGGAGAGCGAGAGAGCAGCAAATGAGGTCAGTTCCAGGTCCAGGAGGCTGTGAGGTGTATTTGTTTGTGTGTGTGTGTGTGTGTGTGTGTGTGTGTGTGAAAAAAACACCCCCAGAACTGGGAAAACACTGCTGTATGGGGCCCACAGTGTTTTGTGGGGGCATTTTGCTGAAAACCACTAGAATAACAACGATTTTCTAAACTGTGTTGTTGTTATTGATGAAACTAAAAGTGTCACAATATTTGTTTGGTGATGGGTAAGGTTAGGGTAAGGGTGAGGGATAGGTTAGTATTCTTTAGTCCCCACATGGATAGCGATACATGGAATGTGTGTGTGTGTGTTATGTTTGGTGTTTGAGGTAGTAGACTTAGGTGGGAGCTGAGTTTGAAGAGGTGGGTTGCAATGTTTGCTCTTGGCCCTGAAATGGAGAGCTAGACATCAAAGCTTCTGCAGCCCGGACCCCAGATGGCTAATAGCAGGATCAGGCTGTAGCCTTCTGCTGATGATGCAGTGTCAGTGGACACAGGTAGAGAGGGGCGGCTTTATCCCACCAGAACTTGGAAGGAAATATATTGGCAGAACTAAGGAGAGGAAGAAGAAAATGTATTAGTGCCATTTGTGGTGGTTTGTCAGTCAACGAGACAGCTGTTCTAGAGAAAAAAAGACCATTATAATATAATAACGATATACATAGTCAAATCTTAACTTTCTATACACATTGACACAGCGTAGTTGGACTTTAGAAATGTGGTTCTCTAATTGGTTGGAAGGTGAAATCCAAAGATGCTAACATCAAAAGCAGGAGGTTCCATAAAGGTAAAGAACCACTTCCTCACAGGGTGTCATTGTTCTTGTCCTCCAGCAGCATAGCACACACAACAAGACAATCCGTGTTGTCCTCCTTTTGTTTGTCGACAGTTTATTGCTGTGTTAATGTCATATTGGGCAGTGATAATGAGCGGTCAAGTGAAAAATAGCTGGAGGTATTGAGAATTTTGGCATCAATATTGGAAACAGCTCCCATATCTCCAACTTAGCTAAAAACGCATACAAGTTACAGCACAACAGCAGCAAAATTGTGTCAAAACCACCATCACAGGCAGTTAAATTCAAATAAAAAGTATTTAGATTCAGTTTATTGAAACAGAGCAGATCAGAGAGAATAATAAAACCCACCAATATCCATTACATGCCAATACTTGAAATCCAATTTCACCGTGTGACCTTGGCGGTACTATTGATGAAAGCTGCTTTCCATTAAAAACATATCAAATGAGGTGGATTGGGGGCAACAAACAAACATTAACTTTGCCAATGTAACATAAATAACAAGAGAGATGCGGATACATGATGCAATAAGCAGCTGGGAGCCAGAAAACTCTCTCAAAAACATTTCATCTCTCAGCTTGTGACTGGATTTGGGCTACGTCTTTTCAGCCACCGACAAGCTCTGACTTTCTGTATGTGATTTGAAAACAACATCTGGAGGGAGGGAGGGATGGAGCTCAGCTTGAACCTGCCTTTCTCTCTTCATTGTGCGCACGTCTTTGTGATTGTCAAGCAGTCACAAAGCCAACCAAATCCAAATCTCTCCCTTGTTAAAATCTCACACTTCTTCCTCCCCCTCCCCCCAATCCTCTCAATGCTGTCTACCGCAGAGCAAAGTGCCTTGTTAGATCAGATCTGTCGCTGGTTCTCCTGCAATATCCCTGGCTCGCAAAGTCTGGATTATACAATTAAACTCTACATTTTTGCATTTCAAAGCTTAAGCCTTCATCAAAGCACAAACATACAACATACGCACTCAAATTCATGAAAATGAGCAAGGAAACTTAAAGTTCGCCCACTCAAGTGAGATGTACGTGTATCCTAATCAGAAATTAGTTTGTCATAGTTTTGGGTCCATAAACTGTTCCTATCGTCTCTGTTTTCTCTTCTCAGGTTATTTACTGTGAATGCAATTCTTTCCTCTCCGCTGCGGTCTCATTCATTCGTCTCATTAGCTGTAACCCTGTAAAGTCAACTCTCAGAGCTTCCTCCATCAAGGCTTTTCCTCAGGAGCAGACTCGCTTTGGTTGCTTTGCTTGTTCCTGCACATCCTCAGGACCAGCCAGTGACAGCAAACAGCCCAGGATCTGCCTCGCTACTCAGCTACAACTCCATAAAAAGCAATAGCTCAGTTGTTATGTCCACAGTTTAAGTCTTGATTCTGCTTGCGTTGAATGCTTTTCTCTTTTTCGGGGGGAAAACTAGAACCGTGCAGTGGAGCAGTAACAAGTCCAAATGTCATGAACTAGCATCTTTGGTCACACAGATTTTGGCAATGAATCAGTGCCTTAGAGAACTAGTGTGACAATTCTGGGCACAGTTTATTGGCTGAGACAATTTTGACTTGGTTTGTATGAACAAAAGAACATTTGTGCCGAAAGGCATCAGTATGCTTTAAATGGTGTTTGTCAGACTGCTGAACAGCCTCTGTAACCCCCTCTCACCAAGCCTTTCCTCTGTTGGAATTAGAGGGACTACCTCTGATATTATTTGTATCGGACACTTTATGGAACAACTGGCCAGCTGTGTCAAGGTCAGACAGTATTCAGGGTTTGAACTGAACCTCTCCCTTCCTGCAACTACTGTTGCGACCATTTGTGAGTGTTACACCATGAATGACACTTGAGGACAGTTTGCTCAAATGCGTACAGTTGAAAACCTTTGCCTTTAGCAACTTGGAGTATACTGACACCTGAAATATCAAAACATGGAAAAGTTGGACAAGCTGACTGGAAGTATTGATTGAAAGATTATTAGAAGATACATCTTTACAACCAGTAACATGACTGCTAGATTCTTTCTTAGTTGTTTTCCTTCCTACCAGTTTCTAGTTCACATTAGTGATGATTACCTCTTTAAAGGAACAGCAATATTTTGGGAAATGCTTGATTGGTTTCTTGCTGGTTACATAACGAGAATGATACCACCACAAACGTCTACAGTCAGGAGACAATTAGCTTAGTTTAGCGAACAGAAGCATATAGCCAGCCTGGCTCTTCTAAACCTCAGTGCTAACCATGTTCACGATAAGAGTCCAAGGAACGCCCCCTCGTGTAGTATTTACAACCTCCAAAGTGGGAATTTTCTGAAATCTCAGAGTTCATGCGCTGTGATATGCAGTTGACATTTTCAGAAATAGTGGAGGCCATGGAAGTTAATTATTCGGTGGATGGTAAGCTTAATATGTTGGAACCGTATAAAGTTTTTCTTGGTAACTTCAAATGTAAGGATAATGCTAATATTTCCAACAGCCTCAAAATTCCTATTTTTATGTTACTCTCTCACTAGCTAGCTAAAATGTTCACCTCGTTGGCTTCTAGAAGACGTCTTTTGGCGTCGTTGTTGCCTAGCAGTGATGCCTAGCAATATCGTTCTCACGACGAAACACCAAACATGTCGTGTGCACAACTTCACGTCATAACCACAAGCTCACCGTCTCTATTTGCAGGCAGCATAATTTTCTTCAATCTGTACAAAAAGTTATGTTCTGCTCTGCAGACCAGGAAGTGCTGATGGGCGAATCCTAAAACAGAGGAAGGCTAGCTGTTTCCCCATACTTTAGGTTTTTTTCCCCCTAGGTGTAGCTTCATATTCAATCTACAGATATTACAGTGTTATCAATCGTCAAGCCTTTTTTTCCAAAATGTTGAACTGATTATTTGTTCTTGATACATCCCCCCCCCGGCACAGGATGCAAAAAGACAATTCAGGTTCAGCAGATGTGGTGCTGTGTGTCTGCTGCCTCTGTACTTTGGGTATAATTACAAAGGCTACTATATTTCCAAGTTGATATGGAGCTTTTTTCAGGGTTTCTCTGCCAAATCAGCAAAGTGATAGGAAGGAAGGATAAAGTGCTGGAGATCAGAGTGTCCTCAGGTGCACTCTTGGCTTCTTAAAAACGAGTCTAAGAGTCTGCTGCCTCCACATCTTGCCTTCCTATCTCTTCAAAACACAGCATCCTAGACTTTTTTTTTTTTTCCCTCTGATGATCCAAAATGATTTTAAGGGCAATTGTGAAGCATAAGCTTCTCCCTGACTTACCCCTTCAGCATTTTGTTTAGCTTCCTGCAATACGGGGCCTTGGGGAAGAAATGGCAACACAATGCAGCATGTGACTTAACACAAAAATTTGGAATTTATTCAATCAAAATCCTCCAACTCTTTTTTTCCCAGGATAATCTTTTGGATTTGTTTTAATCTTTCTGTGCTCCAACTTTGCGTACTAACCCAGAGTGTGAAAAAGCACTGCCCTAGATGTGTCTCTCCTCCCCAGCAGTTATTACTGTTATTTATCTCCCCCTGCTCTCTATCTGTCCATCTTGCCTACTCATGACTTATTCCATTATGTCTCCGAATCCTTCTCGCTCTCACTCCCTGAGCCCCTCCCTCCACTTTTTACTTTCTTTGTCTGTCTTTCATTGTACGTCAGTTTCTCTCACTTTAATCGGTTCTCTCAGCATTAGGTTTCTCGCTCACAGCATCAAGGTCAGTTTTTCAGTTACAATCACAGATGTAACGACACTGACTGGTGGTAATCCCAGCCTTGAGCACAGCGCCGTGGTTACAGTCGGGAATACCATGCAGATGCACATGCAGGTCAGGATAGCGCTTTTGTCTGGGTTACGTGGGGTCGTTCTCTCGTTTTGGCAGTGCTGCTTGGGTGCGCCGGTTTGTTTATCATCATTTGTCCTCTACTGTCACGCCTCCTGGTCAACCCCTGGGCCCCTACGGCGATGAATGTTCTGACCCCAGCAACCAGGCGCGCACACGGCTGCGCACACTCATTCCTCATCTACATGTGTGTACTTGAGCCACAGGCGAGGTATTTGCGACCTTACATAGAACTGTCTATGAATTCATACAAGCGTGCGTCTTTGTGAATAGAGAGAATGAGGCCACCAGTGGGGTTGCATAGATTTTTTTTCTCTGCTGATAGTCCCCAGCGCTCAGGGGAACACTGACCCTGGCAGTTTGCTGGCGAGCTGGGGCCTGCCATTGATCACTTCTAACACAATAAACAAACAAAGTCCTCCATGCTGCCTCCCCTCCCTCCCCATCATCCCTTGCTGCGTCTCCGAGCCAACACCAGACTCCAGGGCACAAACTGGCAACACTGGGCTCATAATCCTGTATTACCCAGCTGAGGTTTGCTTTGTACTGATAAAACTTTACTACGATATACAAAATAAATCACATAAAGAATATTTATTCAATCCGAAGGTGTTATCAGCACTGAGTACAGCACACACAGCCACAAAATCCCAGTGACTTTTTGAGGAAAGATAATAGGGTGGAAGTAAAATACTGAAACTTTTTTAAAATCTGTTCTGGTCAATGAATTTGTTAATGTTAGATGATGAGTCTGGATTTATGAGTTCTATTTACTTTGTGTCCAGCCACTATTTCAACATGGGTGAGTGATTTTTATCCAGTGAACCAGTGTCAGGTATGATGAAAACTGAAGTCTAACAGACTGCATGGGAACGCCCGAGGAGGGAGCTCCTGATGACATCACAAGATGCGAGTCGTTTTTTTTGTGATGTGGTGCTGCATGACTGACCTCGCAGCCTTTCCTCCAGGTTTCGCATTATTCAAGAAACCGCCAGCCATTGATTCAAGCTTCACACCTACAGGTAGGCAAACTCCTCCCTGAAGACACAACACTTAGTCCAAAACATAAATATTTAATTGTGTTGAGCACAAAGGCAGAAACTCCAACACCGGTTTCATATTCAGAACACGTCTACCCATGAGAGCGAATTAGCATTGAAGTTTTGTGAAACTTTCTCAAAGATTTGAGAAGAGCTACAGATAAACAAGACACTCTGTATAATTACTCAAGTAGCTACGCCATAATTAAGACCCATACTATCAGTTTTCCTTGACAACTTGATACGAACCTTTTATTTTTTTAAAACTACTGTAAACAATACAGGAGATACTTTCTCTTTGTGTGGTTCTAATTCTGGCATGGAAAAATATATGGTTTCTTTATTTCCCACAGTTTCCTGATTGCAAATGAGGTGACAATGTTCTTTGTATGCTCAATTGCTTCCTGGGTTGCTTTTTCTCGTCTCACAGCGATGTCCCCCCCCCGTGATCAAGATGAATCAGCCTTGCAGAGAGACCAGCCGCTGTACGGTTCACATTATTTGCACTCACCACTCTTTTGCGCTTGACAACATAATTACCAAAGCCGAGGCCCTGTGCAATTAAAAGCCAGTGACTGCTGACAGCGAGGGCTTGCGCAGAGGGAACATGGCAGGGATGAGACAGGATCTCAACAAAAGGTGTTCTTAGAGAGGAACTGTCCCGGTGTTTCAACGAGGCTGACAGGAGGGCACGGAGGATCGGGAAAAGTTTTGCCATCTCGGTGGTCTAAAAAGGTCTAAAAGTCCCTGAAATACCATGAATCTCTTTTCATTAGCATGCGTTGAGAGAAGAGCGGGCGAGAAGCTAGTGAGGAGCGGTTTGTGGGGGATTTTGGAAAAGTTTTCTTATTGCATGTGTTGATGAAAGTTTACACGTCTGGGACGGTGCTGGACCCTATCAAAGCACTTGGCCTACAAGCGCTGATCCCACAGAAGTCCTGCAGGCCAGACTGAAGGACTTGAGCCAGATGGTTAAGCCTCATAGTGAATTAAACTAACGAGGCATTCAGATACTCCTCATTAGCATGTAAAGCTAAACATTCTGCCGCCCTTAGAGTTGATTAAATGGGAATACCAACATGAAAAGTTCAGCGGTATCCAATATTTCCTGACTTTGTGAGATGATAAGGATCCCCTGAAAGCTGTGTTTAACAGCCTGAGAAATATTGTGGTCTGACCTGGAAACCGTAGGTCATGAGTTGGTTAACAGGATAGGAAAACAAAACATTTCTGCTAAACAAAATTATGTTTAGTTTTTGGATTATGCGGTTTCTTTTTTAAATATTGAATAACTTTAAATAATTCAGTCTGAGAAGAGAACTCTCCCAGAGGTCCGTACAACATTTTTAGCATTATTCAGCTCATTGTTTTGGGTTTCAAGGCTGGCAACTTTACTGTTTTGGTTCACTTTCTCTTCAATCAATCTTAATTCCAGAAGCAGCAGAAAACTTTTGCGAAAAAAACTCCACAAAACCCATTGTGCACTGCCTGCCGAGCACATTAACCACCTTATCGGGTGAACATAGTGGATTATTTAGCAGGTAAGGTTTAAGTCAAATATTCTTATGTGCGGATGATGGACCCCAAAACAGAGTTAAAAGGATACTAGGATGTGTAAAGAGTAACTGTTTGCCACAACAACTTTATATGGCAATAATGGTTGTGTTTAGAGTTTGTTCCACTGCCTCCAAGTGGCCAAAAACAGCAGCATTCCTTTTGGAAGAGATTTTGAAATGGGGCAGACCTCGTTGACCCGTCACGATGCATTCACTCTCAAAATGCAGCCTTTGAACTGGGACACAGCCACTGAGAAACTGTAATATTGTATAACAGTCCTGGATAAAATGGCAGCAGGACAGTCAGATTAATTCCATGGGTCAGATGACTCAGTTACCAGCTGATAGAAACGTCCCTTTGGCAGGGAGCTATTTAGATAAAGACATACTAACACACACACACACACACACAGTCACACAGGTCTGCCTGAGAGCCCAAATGCATGAATACATGGCCGGAGGGAAGTAACTGTCAACTTCGATGTGCGTTAAATCTGAATTATTGTCTCCCTGCATCTATTTTTATGGTAATATGTGGAACCCTTCTGTGCATTCAACATAAATCAAGAATACAATTTTTGCTGTTTAATGAAGAAAAATTACCAACTTGTGGCTGCACAGCTTGTTAGGCAAACAAAATGAGTGGAGTTCCCGTTGGGCAACATGGTTCCAACCTTTCCAAATGAGCTCTCCATCACATACAATCAATAATTGTCATGCCTTGCTCCACTCTGAGAGTGCAGCGGCTTTCAACTAGTCCAAATTGTACACATTGTTCTGCCAAGCCTACCAGTGCTGCAGCCACAGAATAATCAGATGTTTAGCCCTCTTATCACACTATTTCACTGCAAACTCGCTGGTCTGTTTTATAGAGCCGAAAAAATGAAACAAAGAGGAAACATTTGTGAATAAAACAGCTGTGAAAAACCAGCTCCATATCGTACAGATACTCCTCAGCTCCAATAACAAAACAATATATGCATGAGATGCTAAAAACCCAGCATCACAGCATTAGCTGTGCTGTTTTCATATAATTAAGAAACCTAAAACAAATTATTTACTTCAGTGCAGATCCACAACTCTGCAACGTCACAATCCTGCACATAACAATCAGCCGTTGATGAGCCAGTGCTCATCCTGTGAGCACTGGCTCATGGTAGGAATGTAATGGCATTTTCATTAGGGAGTTTATTTGTTTATTGGCAGTTTTTGAAGAGACACAATATTGGTTTAATTAGGAAAAAGGCAGAAAGTGGCAGTTTGGGTTGTAAAACAGCTCAAGAAATGAAAAGGCAGTGAGGCATTAAAAACAAAATGTTGTGTAAATCAAGTCTGCCACGGTGCTTAATCATCCTCCTGTCAATAGAGAAACTTTCTTTGAACATGTTCACTGCTGTCAATAGTCTCGGTCTTTTACTCTGGATGTATGCTTTTTTAATATCCATGAAGGCTGTCTTAACTTTCCAAGCTTGCACAAAATAAGATATTTTTCTGCACTTACTGATGAATCTTGTAAACATGACCACAGATGATGTGTTCTGACTATTGAGATCTAAAACTTTCTACAGATAGACTATAAAAGACGCTTATTTTTTTTTATTTTCATTTTTTTTCCCCCATCGGTGGGTGACTGTAGATGGATCTCTATTAAAAAAAAAAGCTTTAACCACAAAGCAACATTGACGACCGCAGCTGTCAGGCTGATGAACAGTTCAGTGGAAAGACGATGCCCGCTGCTGCTTATGTAAAATAGAAAAGTTTTGCAGTGTTCACTTCAGAAAGTAGCGATAAACACAGCAACCAATGACCTGCTCTGCGGAGTTAATAGAAATTGTCTGAGAGGTGAGAGTGGTCAGCTGAGCAGTATACAAAGGATTAATTGAAAATAATGAAATGTTCAACAGGAACAGGAACATATACATAACGAGATAAAAGGGCACATTACCTCTGCCTCAGTTCACAGTTGTTTATGCTATGACTGCCAAAAATCATAAAGTTTCCTTTTGTTTTAAGATTTATTTTGCTGCAGGAACGACTTGATCACACTCATACAGTTACACATTTACACCTGCACAGTAGAACCAGTCTGAGCTGTGTAGCGCCATTGGAGCAATTGGGGGTTTGAGGGACTTGAAGAAAGGCAATGAAGAAAGTGTGGTGTTTATTATAGTAGTTTAGCATGTGAGCATAGCAGCACTTGCTAATTAGCACTGAACACAGTTGTTGTTAGTTTTTTCATTTGGTCATAAACCAAACACACTGGATTAGTTGACTTAATTTATCTTAATTTGATCTGATGATGGTGCCAGGCAAACAATTCATCCAGAGGGGGACAAGAATGTTTGTACCAAATTTCACAGCAATCCATCCAATAGTTTTTGAGACATTTCACTTCCACATCATGGGGGGCGCTAAAGGAAGTCAGAGGGTGATCAGAGTCATTGGGATTCATCCTCTGGAAACCATGAATGTTTCTATAACAATCTACTAGTTGTTGAGATATTTAAATCTGGACCAAAGTGATGGATAGACCAGCTGCTAGCATGGCTAAAAAGAAAAACCTTAATACAGCCCATGCATTTTAACTTTTCACTGTAACAGCTGGAGATCATCCAACAGAATAGACAGCCCAACACCACAGCTCCAGTGCAGCTCCATGTTTTTACACCCCTCCTTTCACTTTTTTCATCTGAGTCATTACCGGAAAGTCACCTATTCCCTGTCGAGCTTCTCCTGAGCTGATGCTCTTCTGTCAGCATTTCATCTCCACTTGCTGTCACCTTTGAAAGTCTCAGTCAAAGCAGCAGATTCTTTTTGAGATTTGCAAACATCTTACAAACATCTTACTGTATTTGTATGCAATTTTTGTCAAATTGCCAGGTACGATTATTAAACTTTACAATTTAAGATTCATTTTTTGCTTAAATCAAATGAAATGATAATAGACATTGATACTGATTAGAGGTCTGTGGTACATGTACAAAGTCTCCAATAAGGTTTGCACGAGTTAGATTATGCTAAATAGACATTATACAGTAGAATGCTTGTAGTAAGTAATGAGCTACTTAGTTTTCCATTCATCCAGGCCAAAATTAACAGTTTTGAGGAACCTCCATTGGTCACTCGTTTTATTGATTTCGAAATTAAGATATCTGCCACCACTATTTCTATGTCATTTCTTGGAAATCTTCAAGTACTAAATTGTTGGCAGTGTTTTTTTTTTTTTTTTCATTCTCCATAACTAGTGCAATTTGCCAGGAGTTTTAGTCCTCTTAGGAGATGCTATCTCTCCTTTTAGTCATCTCAAATTCTATTTTTAACAGACACGTCCTCCTCCTCCTGCTGCCGTTTTCTTTTTCTTCACTTCCTCACGTTATCTCATCTTAAAGCGCAGAGTGGTGATCAGCACTGACAGATTGAAGCCACCCTTCATTTCTGTCAAAAGAGCCATTGGCTTCTGAGGTGCGAAGAGGAAGTGAAATGCATCTCTTTGCCACCCACTCCTAAAATTAAAAAGTCAAATGTTCACATCCCCTGCCTCTATAGGTCTCTGCCGTGTTTGTCCCGAGCTTCGGAGGTTTCAGTGCAATTTGCTTACACGTGATCCTGGGAAATAGGTTGTAAGGTCTAATCAGCATGGCACAGCACAGCACTGTCTTGCAGGTATGAAAGAAGGCTGATCACGTATGAGCTTTAATGGCCTACTTACCATAATAACACCTGGTAGTAAAGCGTGCTCTCTGGAGTCAGAATTCAGCCCCACACTGACACGTTCCCATCAGTGTCACATGTCCGCATTATGCTCCATAATGGAGGTCAGCAGTATAAATAATGGCACGTTTGTCATTAAATTAACCTTCAAACACTAACTCAAGTATGCATTAGCCTCCCAAAGACCCCCAGCAATAAATTCTGGGCATTAAAAACGTGCTAAATAAAATCATAAAAAAAAATAGAGTATGCCTGCTGTTCAATTTTGCCTACTACTTGTAAAGATAATGACCAGATGGTGGGACAACAAGGAATTAATGTGAAGTTATTTTAGAAATTAATAATCTTGAAGGAGAGAGATGCTTGGGAAAATAGAGTCTCGCCCCTTCTGTCAGCTTCAGTCTCAGCGGAGGCGCCAAAGTGAGTAAACATTAACAAAAGACCAAGAGGGATGTTCAGAGGACGGAGAGAAAACACACAAATAGTTCTTTGAATAAAAGGTCAGCCACACTGCTGCTTGGGCTACTATGAGTTGGAGCACTTGTGAAATCTCTTTTGTGCCCAATTAGTTTCTGTTGTGCATCTGCAGAAATGAACACAGGAAACAGGACTGAGGATCTTCTGTCACCAGCCCTCAAAAGTTAAATCTGTTGAAAGTTTCTCATAGTTTCTAATATCTCATCAGGCTTAAAGAGAGCAGTCTGATCATCAGTCTCAGTGACTAGATTAAATGAGACGGTAAACTGACTCATCATTTCTGGTTGTTCTGTTATATTTTATGAGCTGGGTCTGATGCTTTCCAGCCACGGATATCCTGTGAGCCTGAATTAGTTCTACATTTATTGTCAAACACAATAAATGACAAACAAATGCATCTTAAATTGTTTCCTTCAAGGCAACAGATTTAAAAAAAAACCCAAAAAACAAGAATTTTCTGCATCAGACTCATCATCATATTGAAGCGACACAGTTTCCCAGGTTATATATAAACTTTCAACAACCCATGTGACCACTACAACAGGTGTCCTTAATCTAGGCAATCACTGCAATTAACAGCTGTGCTCCAGTTCCACACCTCGTCCTAAATCTAAGATGGTTTCGAGTATGTTGTGTCTACACTTGAAAAGTGACAAAATTACGTATAATCAAAAAAAGGCAGCATGCAAGTGAAGTGTTGACTGTTTTCTCACAATGCAATTCACACAAGAAATAGTAGGAGCCACTCACAGCTGCAAAACATGACAACAAGGTGTGGCAACATCAAGCACACATATTATGTTTTGTTAATTAATAAAAAAAATTGTGAAATCTTTGAAAAAAAAAAGTTGAAGCTGCACATTATTCTTAATTTTCTGTCGGTACAAAATGGTAAAGAGCACTGATTCTTGTATAGTAACTGCAAGAAAATTGAAATATGACAATCAGTACATGGCTCATACTGCACAGTAAATGCACCGGTTCAATTGGACAACATTTAAAGAGGAGTGAACAAACAAAATTCTCCTAGTTGCATATCATCCACGAAAAGGTGATTAGCAATTTTGTAAGCCACCAGCTCTTTACAAATAACACTCAAAACCCTGTGATTAGAAATGGCAATTTCTTTTCAAATTGAACAACTGCATCCAAAGTGGTAATGAACTAAAACAAGAGTGAAGTATCACCATCCAATAACCAAAACCAACACATTTGTTCCACTGGCAACACGCCAAAACCTGAGGCTCCATGTGAAACAGATATGTTATGAAGCAGCTGACTTGATTTTACTTGCCAAGCAAAACGTTTAATTTCTTCCCTGCAGACAAACTCTTTCTCTTCGCATATCCAACTGTAGTCATTTCTCTATTGTCCTCAACATCCAGTACAAGGCAGCGATAAAGGCAAATACTGAGCTAGAATGCAGCATTGATATTCATAAAGTGTGCAGTAAAAGACTAAGGTACTGAAAAGGTTAATAGAGTGCACATAATCTATTCTTCTCAAAAGATTGCAATTGAATTACCTTCCAAGCCTGGAGGAAAAGCTCAACTCTGAGTAAAAGAACAAAAGGGAAAATTAAGGTGTACAGGTATTTGCACCGCTGTCACTTTGCACAAAGACCAGTGGAGCGAGTAAATACTTTACTTCCTCCTTTTAATTTCTACACCCCAAGTCTCTGCCATCAGTTGGGCTTGACATTGTAATTTCAGCCCACCATTTGGTACCCTGCTACGCCACCCATGATACGTCTGTATTGTGGTTCTCTCTAATTCCATCGGCAAGTGAGGGGAAAAAGAAGACAGAAGCAAACAAGCATAATCAGTCCCCCTGAGAAGCTTTTGTTGATGGGTTAAACAAGTGCCCTTGCTGCCAGCAGCCATTAGCCACTGCAGCTAGTGCCAGCTCTGACAGAGCATGGGGATGTTTAGGACTCGGAGATAATTTGAAAAAAGCCCTATAATTGGCCGCGATCTGTCTGACAGCTTTGAGTGGAAGTCCCCGGGGGCCTCCATACCGATGAATCTTCCTGATTTGAGCTTGAAACCTTCCTTCTACCTTCTACGGGCAGTATGGGATGGTCATTGCTGGAAGTTGCTTAATCCTCAAGTCCTTTAAACTTATGAGACACTGTGTACCTGGACAGTGATCGGAAAAGGTTTAGGAATGATGGAGTGCTGCAGTGGTACTTCTGGGCAAGTCAGGATCAGAGGAAAGTTAAGCACTTTTCAAGCACTTTCAATGTAACGAAACCAAAAAGGTGAAAAATAACCTACAGAACACCTTTATACCCACAGACATCAATGTATATTGTCACTTTGTTTTACCAGCTGTTCATATTAACTTTTATTGTGCGTTTTGATTATGAATATTAAATCCTCGCCCACTCTACTCAATGTCTGGTGTGAGATTAATTGATAACTGACCCTTCTTTTGTCTTGTCTGAATTGAGGCCAGGAGAGAGAGAGAGACAGTTCTGCTGTTCTCATCATGGCTTGCCATCCCTGTAATGGAGTTAGTGCACCAGCCCTCTCTGCTCTCACAGTACAACCAATTAGCAGCAGCTTGCCTAGTTCCGTATGTTGAATGAAAAATTCACAGTCACCCTAGACTCAAACAACTGGCGTCAAATGCTCCTGATCCTGTTTGGAATAATCCCTCTCTCTGCCTTTCACTGTGGGTCTTCGATTAAGTGCTACCACTTGTTCCACAAGATCCTGCACCATCCGAACCAGCATCAGTACCCAAAGTATCCTTTGGAATATTTCATCTTATATCTACAATACAGGAAGCATTCAGCATTACTCTAGGAAGTAAACTGGCTTTCATGTATCGAGGAGGAAAGTAAAGGTGTAGAGGTGAGGGTAGTAGTGTGCGTCCAACTGTTATGTAGGTTTCACAAATCTCCAAGTAATAATAGCTTTTGTTTTAACTGTAAGTTATCTATCTCTGACCCTCTGGTTGCCTGAAGGGTTCAGTGTGCTTCAAGCAAACTACCTTGTACAAATATGTCAATGCCAATTCCCCTAAATGCTATATGTGCTACCAGTTGTCATTCATTATTTGTAAGTAGGCTAATTTAAAGAGTGAAGACACAACTATCCCTCTACAAAACCACACCACCCACACTTATATAGGCATATAACGACAGTCCAGCAGCAGCAGCGTCTGCCATAACTTGTGGATTACATTGAAATTGAAAGTTGCAACACCATAAAGCATTGACTGTAGAAGCAGGATCTTTCATGTGGAGGAATCACTGAAGCAGAACATCATCAGATAAACGGGTAAACGGGTGTCCCGTAACGGGATAACAGTGTCGACCGCTCACCACATGACAAAGCACTCTTCCTCCCATCATGCTTCACTCGGCCTCCTCCTCAGACGGCCCCTGACCGGCGTAACAGGACCCTGGGTAACTGACACCTTAGCCTCGCAACACAATAAAACACTTAATTAACAGAGTAGCGATGATAAACAGCACTCCACTGACCGTTTAATGACTGGATCAATGCTGTGACATACAGCCTATCTGAGACTGCCAGCAGGATTCACTGCCATATTCAGCCGCCTGCATAGGAACGCAAGTAAATCAGAAAACTCTCCACACACATATGTATGTGAGCACTGATCAAGATGTTTCCTTTCACCCCCGGGGGACTTTAAAGCTTTAATTTTGGTGAGATAACGCTCCACTGTGTTTTCTATATGTGGATGATTCTTCGCAGAAAAACGGCTGCCTCGATCAAAGAACTAAGATGTTTGTTTCAGATCTAAACTAACCATCTAAAGCACCAAAGTCACACAATAACACAAGCAAACTAACGAGGAAGCAGTAGGCTAGAAACTCCCATTTCCTGCACGGGAAAATTACTGTTTTTCTGAAAAGCGTCTGGAGGGTTTGAGGTAAGTAAAAAGAAAGAGAGTTCTGCTTGTTAAGCAGCAAATATATTCCAAATATAGTGACGTCTTAATCTGATGCTTATTTTTGTAGGTGACCATTCTTTTAGGTGAGTAAAGTACATTTTTCTGCTGCCCCCAGCCACAGAAGTAGGCTTTCTTGCTTAGCATCCATACTGGCAGGTAATACTCTAACTACAGATAAGTAGCCGCGTGCAACTCACTTCAAATAACCCAAACTCTCCCTTGAATGCGTTTACTCTTAATGAGCAGCACTCTGCCACTGAGGCCTCCGTCCTACCGAGAGAGAAGTTGGGAATGGAGATACGCTGTCATCGAATGCCAGGAAGAGATATGATCTTAAAGCACGGCAGCATGGCAGATGCCAACATTAGTCAGAGGGGACGACACAAGTGGAGACATCAGCCCTGTCGTAATGGACTTGGTCTTAGCCTCAAGTGCAACCTGTACTATTAGTCACTCAGTTCCCTCTATCACTCTGCCGCAGACAGACAAACAGCGCCTTGAGAAAATAAATGAATCAATAGGAAAAACAAAGAAGATCTTTCAAAGATTTCACTGCACCACGGGCCACAGAGCGCCTCGCACTCCATCTGAGCACTCAGAGGGTACGGTGCCCTCATTCATTTTGACCGAGAGAAATGGCTGGTAGACGTCCTTCTGAAGTCTTTGTGAAAGGATATGGTACAGCAAGTTGGCCAAGAAGGTTCAGAACTGTTGTAAAATACTCCGAGTGGCCATTTTAAAGTTGCTTTATTAAACTTTTGGCCGTCGAGGAGCAGAAGAGCCCTAAAACAAGCTAATGAATGCAAAGCCTGACATACAGATAATGTGTTAGCTAACCACTGTGTACAGCAGAAACAAACGCCCCATTGGAGATGCATTTCTGGCCAGCAGAAGAATATAAGTCAGCATATTCACTCTTATTTGAATCTCTTTTAATCTCCAATCAGCCCTTAAAAAAGCTGCTTGTGTCTCTGATAATTCTCTAGGAGTGTTCTTCTGTTTTTGCAAATTCACATTTCAAATCATCTTAATAACTTAGTTTGTTTTCCTTCTGCATGAACTCTTTTGATAAAAGTTTTTAACTGTGGAGATGAAGTGTAGCATACGTGAAGTTTTTGGCTGAACATCACAACACAGAACATCCAAAGGTATGTGATGTATGCGTCCACCCTGCCATCAACATGTCACAACAGAAACCAATATTTGGACAATCCCCCACTCCTGAAAAATCCAATTGATGTGACAGGAGCGTAGCTCGGCCACTTTAGCTCGATCTCTTTGTTTTTACCAGACAAAAGTGGACAGTGGACAGTCTGTCGTGGCCTGTGGCCCCTGACACTCTGATGCCGCTCTGTACATGATTGTTTCTTCAGCATGTCTGTCCCCGGTGATCAAACTCAAGTCCTTAAATCACATGCCCATCCCATTCTACTGTGCAGCTGAACAGTAACTCAGCACTTCATGTTTCAGGAGTGAGCAACAAAAAACAGAGAAACGCCTTTTTTTTTCTGAACATACTTGTTACTGCATACTGTTTTCTTTTGAATGAAACAAGAGAACAAAACATCTAACTGCACATTACATCGACCCATTGATTGGAATATTAACCTCCTCCATGAATTATTCTTCCATTTTGTATTGATTTTTCATTCATTTACATTTTTCTTTTCATTTAATTTTTTGTGCAGATCCAGATTCGACAATATATTCAACAATAATATTGACCAAATGATAACACCAGCGTCTATGGCAAAGTGAATGGTGTGGTGTGACTAAACATGAACGTGAAACTTTTAAAACACTTGGAAATCAATCCAGACACCTATAGAGGTTGCACATGCAGATTTGCATCTCATAGAAACAAGACTATTGGCCTCGGCGGAGGTCTGCCGTCTCCGATTGCCCCTCTAGTCTGTAAATTTAGCAAATAAAGTTATGTAGACAACTGAGATTATTTAAAGTTGCAGAAACAGAACGTCAAAGTGCAGTGCAGGAGCGGCATCCTCAAACAAATTACCCAGCGTTCAGTGGCACGCACAACCATGGCTGCCAGCCACGCTGCATTCGAACTGCTCAGCCGTCATAACAGTATTAATGAATCCGCTTTTACATCCAATTAAAATGTTCCTGATAGCATTGTGGTTGCATCGATTTCTCTGCAAATGGCTGTTCAGCTGAGAACATTTGCACTGAGGCATCTACGGGGATTTGGATTGGACTCACAGCAAACTGGCTCTGAGTACAAACAAAGAGGGACTGATAAGTAAATAGCCCATAAGAGATTTATGCTTATGCATATGTGTTTAAGCATGACAGAGCACAACTGCCTGCTTTTAAATATCCCTTCATGGTGGGTCAACTGATGTTGGACACTGTTAACGATGCAGGTCTTCAGCCCTTCAGTCTACTCTCCATCTTTCTCTCTCCAACTTTTGCTTTCCTGAGCAACAAAGATGCAGGCAAGATTGTTTGGGGAAGGGAGAGGCCCATCTCACTTCCTTTACTCGACAGCTGTTTGGTCTGGCATAAAAAATTCAAAATGCAGGAGCATATTCACTACTGGCAAACAGTATATGTCCACTTGTGCATATACGGACACAAGAAAAATAACATACACCTGCAACACACCCACTAGAGATTATCTGAGCACTTGTCATACATGATAACTCTGAGTAAACTTGCCCGAGTGAACGGGACAGTATATAATCATGTTTATGTATATGTAGTACACAAAACTGCGTGCTAGACTTCACTTAGTTGTAAATGGTCAAATGGTCTCCCATCCACCACTCGTAGAATGACTGGTTTGTCTGTTAAACTTGGCTATTTGGTTGTATAACTGTTAAAATCAGACTTATCAAACAGTTTGACGGAGCTTAATCAGGCAGTTACATAAATGTGCTCAATTCGCAATACAAGTCCTGCAACATAAGAGCATGCAATAAGGCGTATGCGTTCAGAGGAAAGCGTGCTTGGCTTTCCCCTCCGCTAATCCATCATTTAAAGACCCCTCACTATAGCCCTGTGCACTTAAGCTACACTATTAAATACAGTTGGCTCCTGCAGCCATGCAGGTTTACAGCCAATTTGTGTGCACTTGAGTGAGTGCCAAGTGGAGGCTATACAGCGATTCAGGAGACTTGCAGAGGATCCATACGAGGCTGATACACTGGCTCGATGTCTCTAAAATACTATGCAGCATGTTTTGTGTCGCTCCATACTGTTATTGGAGGTTTATCACAAACAGCATATGGTAGCTTGGTTGTGCAATGAATAGTTTTGAGGAGTTTGCCGAGGAACATAATTCAAGAAGTACATGGAGCAACAATTAAATGCAAATCATCAGATTTTTTTGGATGCGTGGACTTTTTGTGGCCCCAATTACAGATGTGGCTGATTTCCAGTTTTATAGTGTCTATGGTAGGTAATGAATAGCCATTAGTACGCTGAGGCCAATGGTCAATGAGGCTGTGCCTGTTGGTGCTCCTGTTTGTATCCACTGCACATACACCTGACGCACAGTCTCTATATGAGCCTGTTGTTTTTGTATTTCTTCTGTATTATCTCTTTAAACAGCATCTGCATGCTGGATGCTCTATAGCTATACATCCTACTATTAAACAAATCACAAAACAACCTAAATTCAAATGTTCAACAGAAGTTTGTATAGTGATTTTCAATTTGTTGGACTCCTTGGATTCAATTGTTGATTTCATGCTCGGCTTGCCTCCAGATCACGTGACTGCTGAACAACAACTAGGGAAATAAGTTATAGATTTGCTGAAAATCAGTCATAAGCTCAACTAATGCACAAGACAAGGAGTCAATAATAGATTAGAGTGAGAGAGAGGCAGAGAAACCCAAAAGGCACTCAGGAGTCCATGTTAATTATGCTAATGATTTGGATTTGCTACTCCATTAACCACCATTTTGAGCTGGTTGATCACAAGGGTAGCTCCACATAAAGTCTCTGTAGCAACTGTGCGGAAAAAACAACAACAAATGAGGCACAAAGAGAGATTGTGTGTGTGTGTGTGTGTGTGTTTGCGTCCATCTTTGTGCACGCATGTATGTGGGCACATGTCCTAATTACTGCATCTGGTAATTACTGTAGAGACACTCAGCAATCAATTAGGTCGGTGTATGCAATGGGAAAGTACTGTATATATTTCAACTGACTCACAAATCATCATCAATAATGCTTTCAATTATTTATGAAATGCTTTCACTGGTTAAAATAGGCAGTTATAGAAACTCCTGAAGAGAAATTCCCTCAGATTCAGCAATTAAATTCACGCAGTTTTCTTTGAAAAACAGCAGGTGGGAGCAGAGTTCAGTTGTTGTGTATGACCTCCATTACACTCGTTTCTTCTTGTCAGAAGACTGACGCTCATGTTTTTGTGACTTAAGGAATACTCTTTCACATTTTTGGTTATCTTATTGGAGTAAACAAATACAGAGGTTTGGGAGCAACTCATCTGCGCAGCACAGGACCACATACAGAATGATAATATGATACTAAACAAAAGATCCTATGCGGGATTAGTGCCCACGTCAGAGCCCAGGAATTGCCCTGGGTGCCTGTAAAGCAATTTAAAAAAAGACAATTCAAAGACCAAATGAAAATGTACTGCCAATGATTCATATCACATTCATCATCAGCCAGAATCGCAGGCTCTCTTCAGCAGACATCAAGATTATGTGCTAGTTTGACAAAGACAAAGGAAAAAAATGGAGTCTTTTATATTCCGAGAATGTCACTGTCAACCAGCGGACCTCAGTTTTCTCTGGTCGCTCACTTTGAAAGTAATTTAAATGAGCAGAAATAAGATGGTTCGGGCCGGGGGTGGGGGGGTGGGAGCAGTGAGATGAGGCTGTCAAAACGTGGCCAAGTCATTTCATCTTGATGTTTGCCCACATCGCAATAATTGATTTGTCTTTGTTATCGAGCGTGAGGATACAAACATGGCAAGTGGCCTAGAGAGGCATGTGTCTGTCTGATTAACAAAGCATTGCAGCACTCACCGAGCACTTCAGACCTCTCTCACTGTGTCTCAGTCTGAAGCTTCCCTCTGGATGGGCTCATTTGACAGGGCCTGATGCGGCGCTTCACCACATGCTACAGCTTAGTTACACGCTTCTATTGACTTCTTCCACTCAACTTCTACCCCATGGACTCGTTGGCTGGTCCATCATTAATAACTCATGTCATGTGGACAAGCAGCCTTCAAATCCACATAACTTTATTTTTTAATTCTAGTTGAGACCCAAAGGTTTCCTAAGACTCCGAATCCATCAGGCTGAATTGCAGGGAAATGTGTGCAAAGTGACTCATCATCAGACATCAGTGGTGTTGAAGCCTCTCTCTTTTTTTCCTGTTCCAGCTTTCACTACGTGTGTGTGAATGCACACCGTTTAGATTTGGCTTTCGTTCCCACGAATAGAAGTGGGGCTTGTTGAACATAGAACCTCCTGACTGCAAAAACCAACACACTACTCTTCATGTCCTCGCACCACCTGAAGAAGCGAAGAGGAGGATTAACTTTATTTTGGACGGAAATGGAATGGAAACGTCCCCACAATTGATGTAAACCTGGAATGTGTGCGTGACCGTCAAACATACATACAATAGTCACAAATTAATATTTTGGATCTAACTGTACAATAAAACCTCAACAGTAAGTGTTACAATAAAGCGTGCGTTAAAACTATTTGGCAAACAAGCTGAGAAGTGGAAATCGACAGCTGAAAGTAATCGAATAGGTGAAGCATCCGGTCTTAGTCACACAAATACAAATTTGACCAAACAGAAGAGGAGACAGAACTGAAGCAGAATGAAAACATCAGCATAATCTGGTATCACTTTATCTTTTGCAGAAGGCATCTTTTGCTTGTGTACACCTACATAGTCCTCGCCACATCTATCACCCAGAATTAATACACACTGAGGTCCCGCAGGTACTTGTCCCAGGAAAACAGCATTCATTCCCACTCCATTTATCGAAGGGATACTTGCAGAGCATTAGAATTACATCAAACTGAAAAAATCTTGAGAACCACAAATACATTTCTCAATGCAAGCCAACATGTTTCTACTCAGATTTATAGGTGTTCTCCTCCGAAATCCATTTTGGGTGGTGAATTTTATTGTACAGTCATTGCACAGAGAAAAATAGTCAATTTGTTTGTCCTCTGTTGGATCATACTTTGTAATTTGTTTTCTGTTGTCAACCTCAACCTGTTTCAAATGAGAGCAGTGTGAGGTGTAAAATATTTATGAATATACACCAGACAAAAGGAACATGCAACACAGGTGGAAATCAGTTTGTTTTTCCTCGACTCCCCGTCGGGGGGCTCAGAGCTTAGAACAAATCACATAGGAGGTGGAAGGAATTGGTATGATTGCGAAGTAGCTCAAAATTTCAAAGGTTTCTCTAGCAATGGGTGATTGTTTGCGTGCTTGACCTCTTTTCATCTGGTAAACTACAAGACCACGTCATACTGGGCCTGTCCTTAAATAACTATGGTATTTTTACCTTCACGTCTGACATTAAGGTGAATACTCCAACAGAGGCAGACCTGTAAAGATCCTTTTTTTGTTGAACCAGAAACAGCCATTATATCACTTGGTTCAAGCCACCAGAGTTCCATTGACAGCAACAGTAATTTTACCTCGCAGAACACAGAAGTTGCTTCTCTAGTTGCTGTGACTTTGGTGATTTAACGCTTTGTTTTGTATCTAAACCAGCTCCTCAATACACCAAAGTCACACAATAACAAGCAAACTGAGCGATCAAGGAAGCGGCAGACGTTTCCAAGTCCGTTTTCGTCACATTAAAATCATTTTTGATGCAGTGATCCTACAAAATTAACATTTCAGAGTTACCATGACAATACTTGGTATTGACTGCTACAATTTTCTATGGATAGCTGTTAGCATTTTGTGTATTAGAACTGACTGTCACATTATAATATGGATCTTATTTGAATCCAGACATTCCGACAAATCTCATGGGAGTTAAAGTTGGCCTGTGATTTATAATGGAACAGCTTGAGGCAATGGATTTGTATGGCATCAAAGATTAGAGTCTGGAGTTTTTCAACTTTTGGGACAGAGTTGCTTGAGTTCACAAACACTGATTAAGTCGCCCAAGGCTATGAGAATACCAAGGGTAACATTTGTCAAGCAGCGTGATGTCCTTTGTACTAGAAAATTACTCCATATATTAATCGCCGTCTATATGGCTAATGGCAGTTAATGTCTTCATACGATAACAATACCATGGACAAGAACAATAAAAAAGGTGGCAAATTGTGAGTAAATGAACATTTTTATTTCTGGTGCTTGCTGTCAAATAACTGCTGAGAATGTTTCAAATCGGATGGATTATTTAAAAAAAAAACTAATGTAGTTCTCATTTTACCACCAGGCAACCTTGTGAGTGCTTTCATAACTTTAGTTGAGTTAGTTTTCAAAGAAATTACAGATGGCAAACATTTTTATAGATATTTTTATTTGTTTTTACAGACTTTTTGTCACAACAAAGTCAGCAAGAGCATTTTTTTTTGTCCATTACATTGTAGTAATTCATTTGAAAGCAACCAAGAGAGGACCGGCGACCATTTCATAGCTTAAAAGCAGAGGCAATTTTGACATGCAGCAAAACAGGCAGGGCTTTTCACCAAATCCAAGGCAAGGGGAACAACCCCCACTATCCAGTTTCAACTCTAACCCCCATTTACCCATCGTTCAGAGCCCCGAAAGCCTGTCAATTACAAAATACACAGAGAAGCTGCAACAAAAAAGGAATTTTTGCTCTGAAATCTCACTCCAGGGATGACAAAATGAACAAATTCCTAAAATTCCTTATTCTATTATGTGCTGTTAGCGTTGCTCCGAAAAAGGGATTCAGTAACAGATTTTTAAAATTGCAACATTCAAGTCTTTCTAGTTAGCCAGCATGGTGATTGGTCAAAGAACACGGAATATCTTTTATGCGTTACCAACGTAAAATCTGTCAAAAACACCATCTGATATGTAAGTGATATGCCAAGTAGAAAAGGAAAATCTGACCCCTGGGTCTCTCTCAACCAACATTTGCAAAGTTTCAAGATTGGATTGGAGGGACAGTTTAGTCTATTAAAAAACAATTCAAAGAGGAGGCCACACATAATGAAAGGTTAATATAATGAACAAACCTTCTTTTCAATCTATCTACTATAGTACAGTGCAATTACTGTCCATGAAATTACCCCTGGCCACACAATACTTACACTGAAGTTGTAAAAAATGTTAACACACAATTGATCTATTACCATTTGATTTTTTTTTTTTTTACAGTTTTAAGAGAGAACCGCGTATGACAGATGTGTTTTTAAGTGCTAAGCTTTGCGTTTACATTACAGAGTGATTTCTAGTCTGAGCAGTGTTCTATGATCCAGGTGTGACAGCGCTCCCCCAGTGTTTGGTCCCTAAGGGAGACATAATTGACAAGTCCTTCTGTTAAATGGCTACAAGCAGAGGCCAAAAGAAGTGAAAAATCCTATCCCCCCCAAAAAAAAGTTAAGGAAAACCCATCAGACAGACAAAATGACCCTCCAACAAACAGACAAAAGCAGTGTTAAGACAGAGGTTGATCAGGGTAAAAGGGGCGAGTTCATCTTCTGCGCCACTGCATCCATCTGTCTGTCCGTTCACCCACCTGTCCAGCCACCTCCCACACTGTGGTGTCTCACTTGAGCAGAGCCTTCATGGCAGCGTTGTCTGCAGCTTCAAAGGCACTGATGCCGTCCGGTCCTTTTTGGTCTTTGTCAGCTCCCTGTGGAGGAGAGGGGATATGAATATTAAATATGCTTAGTGGGTACATCAAGTCTTCCTCGCAGTATGATGCCAACTCCAGTTCTTTGAGTCAGGGGTTAAGGTGAGGAGAGGAGACTTGGATCTATGGCCTCTTTTCACATGAAGCCTCCTATGCCCGTTTGCCAGGTATTAGACATGCAGAGATGAAGACTGAAAACCGTCTCTAAGTCAGCAACCACCTGCTGGCTGTTCAATGTTCATTGCCACACATACATTAGGAAGTTGAACTTCTTTTAACCGTTTTTAATATCGATAAACATTAAAAGAAATGCCCATTGCTCATTCTAGTAGTAACTCTATTGGCAGCCACTGCACGTACTGTGCGAATACATTCTGTACACAAGTTGTAGCAGTTGCAAGCTTGCAAGAGAGCAAAGTTCAGCATTGCAAACTGTGTTGATGGTTTCTGGGCCATTGAAAAGTACTTTAGAAAGAGATAGAGGGCCAAAGAGAGCCTTCTGAGCTCTGGTCCAGAAAAGGGAGAAAACCTAGCCTTAACACAATGACCTTAGTTAATATAAACTGTGGTCCTTTTCATATATCTAGATAAGGATGGTATGGCATTTTTAAAAAAAAAAGAGATCTTCTATCAATGCCTTTATCCAACAACAGTTCTCACAAGTCCTAGACGATTGCAGCTTAACTTCCCAAGTGAGTCATCTGGCCGCAGCTAGCACAAATATGTATGTCATACCAGCAGGGCAAAGAAGGCCAAACAGACATTTTAGACAGCAGAGGTTACAGAAAACTGGCCTTAGAAGGGAGCATTGGTGAATATGGATATAGAAGAAACCAAGTTACAATGACATTAGTAATCAGACTCCCACACTGGTATATTTTATGGTACATTTTTGCACTCTAATAAATTAATCAAAGCTTAAGTTGTAAAGATTTCAACTTCTAACAGCAGGAGTGAGTTGAGATAAAGCTGAGTTAAAGTAGTTTGTGGAACACAGGCCAGCCTGGAGTTGAAAGTCAGGACTTTCTATGCTCTCTGTGGCTCAGGAACTACATTTAGATCCTTTAGATGTGCAGTTAACGCTCCCGTGTTCCTGAAATGGAAAAGTTCTAGGGGTGGAAAGGTGGTATATCTGGGTGGCCGGCCATGTGTCATGGAGAGCAAAATGTTGACTCTCTATGGTATGTCACTTGGGCATACAATGCTTCTTAAAAATGTCTTGCATATGGCCGCTGGCTCTTTCTGAACAGCTACCCTTGTATGTTATGAAAACCTACGGGTAAAACTTCTGCTTCTTTCCTCTAACTCAGTCACTAATAACTCGCCTGTCAGCCTGTCTTTCAGACAGCACAAGCAAAACCAAGTCACAGATGCCGAGCACAAATCCATCTGAGCTCTGATGGATAACAGAATAAATCTGAAAGAGATGGGAGTGGATGCAATCATTTGGATTACTAAGGACAAAAAACAAACGTAAAAGAGAGAGAATGAGGCAGGCAATGTGTTGAATGCACATGTAGTGACAGCAGATTTAATGGGCAACAGAGGAGTGGAGGGGCATGTAGTGGAGAGACATCCCTTTGTTTGGCCTGCCAACTTTAGCCTCTTAGCAAAGGGCTTACAGAGCCAAGGCAGAGAGAGTCTATTGTTGCGTGGAGAAGCAAGCCATCAAAAACAATGTGACCCAGTTCAAGTGCCCAGCAGTGTGGGGATTGTTGTCTGGGTGCAAATTCCATGCCACAGGAGCAACAGAGCGCATCCTGAGCAAGAGAGATTTACCAGGGCTGAGAGGGTAACCTGTCAGATCTGCATCTCTAATTGGTAAGGAGACGGAAGACAAAGTATGAGAGGGTTTTGTCAATTCATAGCATGCTTCATATTTCTGGGAAGTGTGCACCTGTCAACTGTCCAGTTATGTTACAGCCCTGTTGTTTAACATTTGAACTGGTCACATCACAACTGGTGACCCAAAGCCCCATAGAGGTAGTATTTTAAACAACCAGTTTGGTTTAAACAAAAAGGACCAAATTTTAAAGGAACATATTGGATACTTGGATAGATATTGGATGGTCTCATGTTGACTGTTAGATGAAAAGATAGATTCCACTCATATCTGTATGATAAATAAGATACAGCCAGCAATCAGCTAACTTAGCTGAGCACAAAGAGTGCAAACAGGGAAACAGCTACACTGGCTTTTTCACCCAATAAACGCATTGATTAACACATTGTATCTTATTAAACTGTACAAAAATGAAGTGGAGGTAGGGGTCTCTCCGATGGCTGCTGAGTAATGGTTCCCAGCAAAGTCATCATCATACAACATTAACTTTTCAAAAAGGAGTTGTGGAGTAAAGTGCACATTAATCTAGTCTTTAAAGAATGCAGTTGGCATAAAACTTATTAAAGATCTCTACATATATTGCAGTGTAACACAGATTCAATCATGAAGGCTTTGGTGTCCGGGCCTTCAGATTTCAAAAAGAAAATTAAATGATCATCCTCCTCTCAAATACAGGACAGGACTAATATCTGGGGTAAAATCAGATTCCTTCTAGTCTCATCATGTTTTAATTAATCTCTGATATGAACCGTTGCTTTATCTACCTGTACAAACATTGCTGGACCAAAGTATAATGTTATCGTACTTTAAACTTTTCCAACTGCTGCTGACTCATTCATATCAGGTACCTGGCAACCAATCGTTGTGCTCTCCGCTCCAGTGAGTTCATGGGGTGACCGGGAGGATGGAAAGATAGGAGGAAGCTTTCCTCCACCTTCCTCATTTCTTCAGCTCTTGGGAAGTCATTAGTAGCTGGTTGAGAACATGCCTGGTAGCCGACTACAGGGTTCATTGAGATGGCAAGGAACAGCATTACACCTTGACCCTAGCTCTTTCACCATCAATACTGGTCTTGCTGGGCAACAAACAAGGCATCTGACAAACATAATTATATACTGTGTGTATAGCACAATATTTGAGGTGGAACAATCTTAAAATAAGCATTCCCTTCTGGTCACCACATACCCTGGAGGGGTCTGGCACAGATTCACACTCCCTATGGGTATTTATGGTAGACTTAGAATAATAGCTCTGGCCTATGCTCCTCCCCGTTACTGCCTCTTAGGATACACAATGCCATCCTCCAATGGCCATCTAGCTCAGTGGCAAACTCCCGACACCACTTACATTAATGAGCTTTCCCCAACTCGACTAATGACCCCCTCATGAACACCTCACTGTCCAAACATTATGCAGTCTAAGAGAAGCTAGTGGCCGAGAGGGACACAGCCTAATGAATAAGAATAGACTCCCAGGGTGTCTCCAGTCAAGCTGAGATACATCACTATCCTGGATTATGGAGCCATACAAAGCACTGGGTCAGTAACATAATGCTCCCGACCTGCCAAAGTGTCCATTAAGTTTTCATTATGCCAAGTGAATGGAATTGAAAGGTCTCCCATACACAGATATTGGGCCAGAGTCTCACTCAAAACTTATTTAAAATGCAATGCCCACATCAGACTATTGCCCTGTCAAACATAACTGATCTGTGTGACAGCAAATTTTATATGCAGCAGAAAAAAATGAAAGACCAATATCTATATTGGAGTATGCTGTGACAGCTGTGTGTCTAGTTGAAATGAATATATTTGGTATAAGTTGAGGAGCTGAAACAACCTTGGTCAAAATTGAAAAAATAAATCCAACAAGCACACAAGGTGTTGAAATGCATGGCGGAAAGCTGTATGAGGCTGACAGGAATACACATGGTCACATGGTTTTATTAGAAACCATGGATTACAGCAAGACTAAAAAAAAAATGGTATGGATCCCAATCCTGAGAGAGAAATAAATGGCCAATCCCTTCTTTGTATCAAGGACACACACAATAAGGACACCTTATAGGGTCAAGTTTTAAAGACAAAGCAAAAATAAGAACCGACTTGACAAAATAACTCTGCCTTTTCCAGTCAATGGTCATGTACACAGTTCCCCATAGAAGAAAAGGTTGTGTATTCACATGTACATGCCTGTGTGTGCCATTTCATTGTTGACTTAAAATTAACTGGTCGGCCTCTGCAGACTGTAGTCAGCACTCTTGGCCAGGATCTTGCTGCTGGGTCACCTATTGGGGTTAAAAATGGCCTTTCATAATTCATCGCCAACAACAGCACTGCACAAGGCCAGGGGGCAGGGGTCAGCTCCCATGATGCACCTGGGAACCAAGCCATTTTTCATCTGCCAACACAAGAATGTTTGACAGTAGAATAGTCACAATTCAGTATTCTCAGTGGGTTCCTTTTATCCACAGCAGCGCAGTGTGGTGCTACAGGTGCTGCCAGTGAGTGGGTATGCAGCTGCACAGTCAATGGTGTGGCTGTGGGACAATGTATTCAACTCATGCTAAGACACATGGTGAGTTTTCAGAGCTGCCAGGGGTAGATGTATTGAGATCTGGTCCCCGTGGTGATTGATGACCTTTTGGCTGCGTCTGGGTGTTAATCCTTGTGGTGCTTAGTGGAGATCAGTGCGAGGCCACTGGAGGAGCAAACTCATGGGTTCACCCATATCTTCGCCTTCCACCATAATCCCTGTTCAGATGAGCTACAGCTGCCCGTCTTGTCTCATATGACACCACAGACAAAGGCTTTTTAAAAGGCCCACCCAAGGGCTTCATTTTCAATGCAGAGGTGGAACTTGGCTCACTGCCAATTTCATATGTAGAGTTTTACCACAGTCAAATGTCCAGTGACGTGGATACCCTGGAGTGTCGTTGTAATGCCCCTTCTAAAATTGGAGCTGGAGCCAATCCCAGCTGACTTTGGGCGAGAGGCGGGGTACACCCTGGACTGGTCGCCAGCCAACACAGAGACAGTCACACTCACACTTACACTTACTGGCTATTTAGAGTCATCAATTACCCTAACATGCATGTCTTTAGACTGCAGTTCGAAACTGGAACCTTCAAGCTGGCAGGTGCTAACCACTGCACCACCATGCTGACAATGTGATATTAAAAACTACTAGAGACATAAAGTGCATTATCTAGCACACAGCTCTGATCTCAAATTGAACTACAGCCTGTACTTCCTCTTCCAAGCAAAGGCTGACCAAACATGACCAAAAAAAGAGATCACCAAAAATCCCACCATCTTATTGTCACAAGAATACTGAAGGTTAATATAGTTTATAGAAAATAGCTCATATATTCCAGAGCCAGTGATGGAAACAAGTACAAATTTAAGTCAGAACTTTGCAGGCCTCTCCGCCCGTGGTTGCCAACATTATGCTAGCAAAATGTATAGGAAAGAACTTAGTGAGTAGCAAACTGCTATTTTCTTCCTGTTGGCATTGGCTGCTTCTTTCAGTTTATCTTTGAGCCAACAGCATTGACGGCCAGCTGACAGCAGTAACCAGCTGCCTTCCAGCTGCTGGCCGAATGCTTGCAAGACTGCTGGCTTGTTGATGCAAGGGCCGAGGCGTGCGGCTGTGTTGATGAAAATGGGAGAATTAATACAGCCGATGCCAACAGGAATAAGTAAGCAGTGGAGTGCCACGAAAGTGTCTCTCTCACCAAGCACCAGTGTTTCCCATACATAGATCACGGTTTCCTCTTTTCGAACGTCTGCTTCAGAGAGCTAAAACTGTGAAGTGATTGAAAAGTCTGCCTGAATGGTGCATATGTGATTGTATTGAGTGCAAAAAATGACTTCACTAATCTGTAGTGTGACTTTGCTTGTGCATGCCCCCTCCTGTCTTCCCATTACTTTCGTTGAGCCAAGATGATACCACCGTGAAACAACTCTGTGGAGGGGCTTTCATTTACCCTGCCTCATTTAGCCTGGCTGGGAACAGACAGCTGCTCACTCACCCTCAGCCCCTGAATATCTATCTCCCCATCTCTCCTCCACAAATACACATATCGCTTTACAGCAGACTTTGACTGTAGAGCATTCGAGCCCTCTATAATACATCATGCAGCCCTTTAAGCTGTAGGCTCCTCTCTCATAACGGTGCTGATCTTGTGTCATTAACTTGTGTTTCAAGCAAGCTGAATTTTATAAAGCTATACCATGGCCATTGCTAAGCTTGCATTCTTAACATCATTGCAGTCTTGAAGGGGGACGTCATGCAGCTACACGATGTAACCAATACACTTGTCTTCTAGCTACAAACATAAAAGGAATAATGATATCCAAATCAGGACATTTGCAGCATACACACCTGCTATATTCCAAAGAACGTTTCAGTGTTTAATAAGGAGGAGATCCAGACACAAACAACTGAAGGAGGGATTATAAAAGCCAAGCCGGTTGTGGTACCCATTTGTGTGACATTCACTGCTCACAGGGGAATCAATTCCACTGCAGTCTTGCTCATTTGGGCCTAGATGAGCAGAATATCGGCCATTTATATGCATAGGACTGGCATGCGTGTACTTTGGAGTCAAACATTCAGGTAAGATGTGCAAGAATAGACATTGACATTCCAAAGCTCTTCCACCTATAAATGAGCTTTCTATTTCACTGTGTTTGTTATTCAGTTGCATTTCTACAGCCTATGCCAGCTGAGCTTGAATCAGCATTGTCTCTCTCCTCACAGCTGTGACTGTGTGCACGTGCCCAAATGCATCTACCTGAGGTAGCATTTAAGATCGTTCCAGAGCTAAACAACTGTGGGAGCCTTGGGTAGAAGGACAGGGCAGAAATTTAGATGGAGCACAGGCCTGTGCACCTATGAATAAAAGTGCTTCAAAACAGACACAAAACAAGTGAACACCAGCTATACTGTCTCATGCTCTATGAACATTCCAGCACAGCCTCCACAGGACTGTGTTAAAAGGGCCTTTTGTCCAGTGAGTTACCTCATCAGCACTCATGGCTCATATGGAGCCTTTGAACACATCAACATGCACTGAGGGGGGGTGGAGGACCCCAGGGTGCTTCCCCGTGCAGGTGCATGTTTTGTGCATGCTCAAACCAAAGTACCAACCTTTTCTAGCAGGACCTGGACACAGGCGAGGTGATTCTCGAAACAGGCAGCGAGCAGTGGAGTGACCCCATGTTTGTCTGGAACCTGTAGGGGGAGCGGGTGGGAGAGGCACGAGTAGGAAAAAACAGAGTAAGACACAATGTTTAGAGAAAAGTTTCATACATCAGCAGATCATAGGTGCAGCCCCAATCCTCCGACACAAGGGCACATCCCTCCTTTTATCAAAAAATAAATAAGAAAAAGAACGAGAAAGAGGTTTTATTTCTCCCCCATGGTTCAGAAGCTGAGGTGTTCACCAAGAGAAATGGAGAATTGCGCAAAAACATGCATGTCATGGGAACAAGGCAAAGACTGTATTTAACTTGAAATCCTTGTGTGTGTGTGTGTGTGTGTGTGTGTGTGTGTGTGTGTGTGTGTGTGTGTGTGTGTGTGTGTGTGTGTGTGTGTGTGTGTGTGTGTGTGTGTGTGTGTGTGTGTGTGTGTGTGTGTGTGTGAAGTCTGGACTTTTCGTTGTGTCCAGTACTAATGTTGCTAATGTCGGGTGCCTTAAGCATCATGAAGGACTCTAGAACTCTCCATAGAACACAATTGATCTAAACATAACAGCCATCTAGGTCTTGGAAATTGTTCTGGAAAATCGTTTATCGAAAGTTGGTTTCACGCTTCTCACAAAACGTTGCTTCCTGCCTTGGCTGAAAGTGTAGTGGAGTTTTAGTATTCATGCTGCTTAGCACAAACAATTCTACTGGTTACTGAACAGGCGTTTGAGACCTTTAGAAAAAGCTGCAAATTACAAAAGAGCTCCATCCAAATTACAGACGGGTAAGTGCCCTTTTAGTGAGCACGGATCAATCTACTACAACACCAGAAGAGACCATTGAGGCTAAAGGGGCCAATCAGGCTAAATGTGAGGTCTAGCAAGCTTAGACAATTGTTGAGTGAGAGAATGGACAATGGCTGAAACAGCATATGATAAACTGGTTTTAATGGCCAGACTGCTTTAGTTCAAACAAAGTGATAATAATCATGCCAAATCAGGCAGCTTAACAATAGGCCTAGACTATGAAGGGAAGCAAACATAGGCACTGTTATTTTTTGTGCTCAGTGCAACCCTGGACAGTAGGCAAATTAATGCAAAAAGGCCTTGATGGGAGCTGGTTGTTGCCGCTCTTACATTGATATCTGCTCCCTTAGAAATGAGGAACTCCACAACAGCTATCTGACCAAAGTCTGCAGCCAGATGCAGAGGCTTCCTCCCACCTTCCAGGGTCCGGTTTACATCTTCAGCCTGGAAGAGAGAGACACAACACATTAGCAGGGCTGAAATAAATAGTCAGTGCTGTCACAAGCCAACAATATGCATTTGAGGGAGATCTGAGGACCCCCTTTACTTAACACAGAAACTCTCACTGCTGAAACAAGCTCACAATGACATTCAGTGACAAACAATTACATGCACCTTCCTCTCCTTTTCACTTCCTTGCTGTGGTGCTGTTAGACCTCAGACTGTCAAACCCGGCAGCCAACAGAGAAGACAGACACACACCACTATTTCTCATTCCCTTACCACACAAACCACCTATGCAGCTTAGTGTGTACCAGGTGGCCCTCCAGTGACAATACCTAATGGAAGACTTATCAATCAGAGCTGTGGCTGTCAGTTCTGACTTTTCTAAAAACTTGATTATGATTAACTCATGGTCTGAATAATGATGGAGGCAAGTGGGGCAAAAAAAAAAAAAACATCCATTGGCTCAGAAAATGGGCTATAAGGCTAGAATATAGGAGTAAAATTTGCTGAAAGGCCCGAGAACATAGAGGTATATCTTGTTACACAAGTCCCTCATGTAAAAAAAAAAAAAAAAAAACACCTGATCTGGGTTAGTTTGGTTATCTAGTTCCCCTGGGGCGACTATGAGCAAATCTAATAAAACCTTGATGCAAATCAAAGGAGGGAAGAGGGAAAATAGCACAACTTGGAGATGGTGAATATTATGAGATTAGATATCATCTGTTATTCTGATTATCCTTATCTCATGATACAACTTAAATATTATCCTTTCCTGGTCCCAATTCCTACAGTACAGTTAAATGACAAAAATGTCTGAACTTTGACTGAGTGAAAATAAATTCATTCCTCTACCTGCTGCAGAATTCTGTGTTCAATCACAAAAATAATCTTTGTTGCATCTTGTTCCATTTACCCTTTCCTGTGGGTGAATGAATGTGATGACCAATTGCACACAAACCTGTTCAGGTCTGCACTTGTGACCACAGACTAATTCAGCAACAATATCATAATCCACTGTAGCACTCGCCCACTCGCTTTTATCACAAACTCCAATGAAGGTCAAGTACAACACACTGGAGACAGTTCTTCATTTTACACCCAACCTCACTGAAACCATTAGCATGATGGATATTGAACCTCCATCTTTTCTAGTGTTTAAATGTTATGGCTGCAGCCCCAATGGCTGATAACAGTGAAATAGTTTCATTTCCACCACAGAAAAAGGATAAAGCACTGTAGAAGTTTATGCTGAGGGTTGTGTAGATAATCAGAAATGAGAAAGCAGTCCCCGTGGAAGAAAAGCTCATCCCTGTTAATGGATGAGCTTCAAAAAGAACAGTCCAAGTCTTCTAAAACTTCAGCACCTATAATCAGGACTTTAGATTCATGGTGGTTTGTACACCGGATAAGATTCAAAACTTCCATGGGTCTATCATTGAGCTACATCAAGCTATCAGCTGTATTTACATCTTTCTCAATAAACAGCAAGCTTTCATGTCATTTATAAGTAACCAGATGTCATTGCTATCTACAAGTTGTAAAATTACAAAACAACACCACTCATATGAACTGTGACAACCAAAATCTATCTATAACTTTATTGTGATGAAAATATGAGCTGAGCATGCAGGAGGAGATTGTTTTGAGTCTTGATTTAATTATCTTAATCTCAAAAATACATCTTCCACTGTCATTTGAGCCTTTACACTCAAATTACTTGAAAAAGATCATGTGCTGCACTAGTGACCTGGAATATAACATCTACAGAACATATGTATACAAAATTATAGCAATTTAAGAAGCACTGCTGAGTACGCATCTCATATCCAAGCGAAACTATACATCTGTTATTCAAAAAATAAGCAAATACCAGCTCAACATTAACAATAATTTACTGTGGGATTATGAGAGCAAAGATGGCCTCCTCCAGAAGAGGCAAGAGCACAAGCTTTAAATATTTTCTTTTCTGCAGAAGCTTGAAACACTTTCAGCTCAGTAATGCGACCTAATAGGCAGCTACAACTTAAGGCAAAGACATTTCCATCAGTCTACTAGAACATTTCTGTCTAGTATGGAGGGTGCCGACGGATTTGCAGTAGCCAGGCCTCTGTCTGCTTCGCTACAGCTGAGACCCCCGCCCACCAAAGCTAGCGAGACACTGCTGGAGCCCGGGCCCGTGTGGTGTCTAGTTCGCTAGCAGTTAGCTAATCTCACAGCATGTCAGCAGAAACCAGACGGTAATAAACATTTTCCAATTACATATATGTGTTGTTATTACTGTTGTCGACGCTACTGACCATACAATGGCCATGTCGTTAGCTGAGGCTGTTGTTAGTTAGCTTACCAACAGGTTGCTTTCAGCGGAAAGTAGCAACCCCAGCGTTTGCTAACCGAACTATACCTGTAGCATAGTCAAAGCCAAACCCACCGTGTTTACCGTGCACCGGTAATAACTAACGTTATGCGGTTAGAGCCCATACAGTTAGCAAAACAGTGACCCCGGTGCCCATCCTTCAGGTAACGTTAAGAGTAGCACTGTATGTTGCTAACTATGCTAACTTGACGTACAGATTACTTTGTCTTGTGGCACAGTTGAAGTGTCTCCAAGCGAATTAAAGCTAAACTCACACCACTGTAGATTACAAGTAACGTAGATAAGCAGCAAACCCGAATAGCTTGCCAATGTTAGATTACCTAACTTACCATTAACGTTACAAAACTCCGGCTACCGTTAGCTAACCAGCTAGCTAGTTAGCTAACTAGCGTTATTTACCTTAGCTAAGCAGCCGCTTGTCAGAAAAATGTTGTCCACAACTCACTCAAAAAACACTCAAGTCAGTTTTCTTACCGTTACCAGTTTGGCTTTGACCTCGTCCATGTCCCCGGTCTTCAATGCCCACATCAGTTCTTTATCTCCCATCTTCCTGTGTTTGCTCCGGTGCTGCTCCTTCCCTGTTGTGCTGCAGGGCAGTTGTGAAGTTAACGTTAAATGCTAATGCGTTAAAAGTTGGCTAGCGGGAGCTGGAAAACTCCTCCTGTCGTACACCTCGACTGAACACAAGGTCGTTTTTAATGCGCAATAAAGCAATTTTAGCGGGATTTGGTGTGTAAGTGTGACCCACCGATGAATGGCAGGTAAAAATGGGCTCAAAAGAAGTTGTGGAAGGCAAAGAAGGAGAGGGATCCGCCTTTCTGCAAGAGACAAGTGTTTCCG
Source organism: Pempheris klunzingeri (assembly GCF_042242105.1). Taxonomy (NCBI): domain Eukaryota; kingdom Metazoa; phylum Chordata; class Actinopteri; order Acropomatiformes; family Pempheridae; genus Pempheris; species Pempheris klunzingeri. The sequence continues at coordinate 11,972,890 of NC_092033.1, forward strand.
ATGTCCTACCTCACCCGGAAGTTAATATTTAAGGGGAAGCTGTATGTTGCATGTGGGCGCTGATCTTGAAAGGACTCACACGAATTTCAAATTACATGCAACAAGATCATATATATTATTTCCATTATTCTTAAAACATATGCAGTTAATGATTGATGACAGCTTTGATATTACCACTGAAGTATAGAAGCGGAAGTCACACAGGTCGTGCCGTCTTTTTGTCTTTCATGGCCAAAGCAATGATAAAACTCTTTTATTTTCTCTTTTGACTGTCGTCACATCAGTCCGTCACTTCTGCATACCGAGTTAGACAGTACAAGCTGTTTATCTCTCTTCCTCCTCTGTACAACACTCCACACATACCACTCATAGCCATGATTTAGAATAAGAATAAAGGCTACAGATAATAAAAAATTAAATAAATATATTATATATTATATATAAGTATAAAAATAAAACAAATACAAACAGCAACTCCATGAGAGAATTTTGGATTCAATTCCAAAATCTGATCAAGGATCTTCCAAATTAGACCCTTGATCAGATTCCTGGTCCTATTTTAAAGTTGCTGCCATGTCACTCTAAAACCATGCAGTTTAATGCTAAATAAGCAAACCAAGCCCATTTGAATATTATCTTATCATTGCAGTTGCAGGTTGGCTCAGATCAGATCTTTTTTTATCAACTGATCAGGGTTTAATTCCTGTGGCAGCCCATCCTGCTACGATTTCCTCGAAGAAGACACCGAAAGTCTCCTGTTCCAGAAGATGAACCTGTACTCTGACCTCCCAACAGAGATAAGTAAAATACCAATGCACTTGTATATGCATGAGAGATTGGACCCCCCCCGGCCTTAAAGAGCCAGTGGTCCTCATGACTAAAGTCGTGAGCATCATTATTTTCAAGGCGCTGGGGAAACCGAGGCGTTCGACGCAAGCAATCTGCACGTTGAGGGCCACCTCTGTTGTCATCCACCATATGAAGAACTGCTCAGTCAGTTCCTGATAAACAGAGGATCAGCCACAGATAGACAGCATGGCAGAAGTGGGGTGGGGGAGAAGAAACAATCGTTACTTTACCTTGATCTGTAAAGGATCAAGGGCAGTGCAGCAGCTTCAAAGCCAACTGCCTTTCTGCCATAGTCTCGCCCACAGATCCTCCCACATCTTCTCCCTCCCTCCATTTTCTGCCCCCTAACCTCATTCTCCCAATGAGGCCAACTGTACACGTCCTCCCTCCGGCCTCCCTGCACGAAATATAGGTGATGACAAGTGTACTATCGTTACAAGAAATCCACAGCCCCTTGGAAAAACCAATCAGTCCAGAGGATGGAGATGACAATAAAAGACACAATTTCAAGAAAATTCAATATGTTACTATGATGAGAATGAAAAAATGCAGCTAATGAGATTCAACTACTCTCCCGTCTTCCTCCCACAGTTATAGCTCCCTTTTACAACATCCCTCCCCCAGACACCTCTCACCTTTCTTTCTCTCTGACACACACACACACACACACACACACACACACATAACAGAATGAGCGGCTGAAGCACAGGTATTTAAACTGTTTTATGTGAAAGTAGTAAACTGACCTACTAGTGTATGTTGCAGATTTTACACCCAAATGGTAATAAGGACACAGATGATTACTGCCTAGGTTTCTCCTGCTTGTTATGCTAATGTGACATATATGACTGAAATGACTCCCAGAATGGGTAATCGTAAGTTCCTATGTAGCTTAAATCAATTGCGGACCAGTGATGCCTGCAGATGTCTGCATAATAATGGTCTTTGGGCATTGCAGGAGTTGGTGCTTCAGTGTTCCATTACATATTCTCAAAGATGTTTTCACCTGTTTGACAAGAATATTTATACTTCATGTGTATTTCATTAATTGTAGTGCAGGTTTAAAAAACACCTTTTCGGTCTAAATAGCACATTTTATAGGTGCTACTGTGGGAAAAGTAAGCCGCTCCTTTGTGAGTGAACGCCACAATAGGATTTATTTTAATGTATGGATGCCAGAGGGAAAGTTTTCCGCCTGACAGAAATGTTAAAGTCGTTCTATCCATAAGCGTGACAGCATGGCACCTCCATTTTTTAGTCTGTTAGCAGCGCTCAGGCAGCAGAACTACACTACGCAACTATGTCCATTAAAAAGTACAGAAGGGGCTCAACTCCACTACGCTCACTTCTCCCCAGCTATTCAAAACAATCCTGAGGTTAATACTCAATTTACAGTGTGGATGCATTTTCCCGTAACTATTAGAACATTCAGTGCGATAAAAATAAAGTAAGTGGTATAATTAACAGACATAACCTCTGCAGTAAGTCAATTAGATATTTTTTCATAGATCAAATGAGTCCATTCTCCTCAATGAGAGATTATAATTGATGCTTTAAATCTGAGATGATACATTTTGGGTTACTAACTGTGCATGAAAGAGCCACATTACTGGATGGTATCCACAGGAGAATATGCAAGGCCTCAAACAAGAAGTTTGAAGTTCTGATACTTTACTTTTTTCATACTTTGCAACATTACACATCTGCTATATTAAAAGACACCTGAAATTACTAATTCCTTTGCAGATTAACATCTCACATGCAAAATACATAATGAGCTCATAAAGCTTGATGCGTTACTTGAATACAGTCAGCAGAATATGGAGTCATCAGACCATGTTCGTCATTAATATACTGCTGAGAGGAAAACGCTGTGATCACATAGGATAAAATTGCTATTACTCAAAGTGCAGGTTATAAAAAGTCTGCTAACTCAGACACCTTTAGAGTGGTATTTGTCGCCACGTGATGAATGTAACAGCAGCTTAAAGCTTTACTATGGCTACTTTACTACCTGTGGCTAATTTTGTACATCTGCTCTTCGGTGCTGGGGAGATAGCATAGGGTGGGGTTATCAGAGCCATTTTTGCTGGAAACAGCATCCTGCTGCTGATGGAAACAGGCCTGTTAAAAGCAGTGAGATTTGGGGGGAGGTGGGGGAGGTGAAGTTGCACAAACCAAAACAGTAAGCTGAAAGATGCCAAAATGCTCCACAAAGCTGAGTGGAGCTGCAAAGTTAGTTGATAATTCTCTATGGGTTCATCACTGTGTCCCCTTTTTACATTACATTACCATTGTTAATGTAAAGATATTGATTAGACTTGCTTTAATTTCTACAATTTCAACTCAACTGTTCCATTGTAATATTGAAATGTGAGTACTAATTAGACCACTGTTATCTATGGACACATTATCACATTCACAAAATAAGTGTCAGTCCCTCCATCCGTTATTTGAGTTTTGAAAGCAAAATAAGACGATCATATCTCCACCTCCTGTGAAATCCCCCCTCTACGATGTTTTTCAAGTCCATCCTCATCATGATGATTAGTGTACTGAAGGGTAATCCATACTTACTAAATTGGTTTAATCCACCCATCCCAGTTGTACATGTCACGGCTAAATGTAATGTGATTAGCGAGGCCTGCTGTGACCGTCGCTGACACCCAGTGTATCTTGACTCTGCAGCTTTAGAACAATGCTGGAGATGCTCTGAGAAATGCCTAAATGTCAGGTCTGTTTGCTAAGACAGCAATTACGAAGCCACCTGCTTCACCAGGATTGGCAGGACTGGGGAACATATACAGTCAACGACTTTCATGACATTCATTCTGTGATATTTTGGAACTATATATCAGCTCTAACATTTTTCTTTACTATAGACCAACTTCCATGCTGAATGAAAGAGAATAATAATTGGATTGATCTTTCTCTGTATTTCTCTGAAATAAGGAGTAGGCCTAGTTGATTTTGCATTATTTGTGGGTTTTTTTTTTTTTTTTTACAATTTTTGTTTAGTTTTGTATGCATGACATGTTTTAGTTTCAAATGCCTTCAGATTCACAGGAGAATTTCCAGCAGATTTGTCCTTCAGTCCCTGTCTTATCTGTGTTCTCAGGTGGTGAGTGTTCAGCAGCACTGAAGATGGCTGAGTGGTGAAGTGTGCCACCTGTGGAACCACATGACAATGTGGGACTGAATACCAGCAGAGTCGAGAGCAGTCTATCACCCACAAGGTGAAAGAAAGACAAAAGTACTGAATTAAAAAGATGACAACAAAGGTCAGTGTTTAAAAAACAGTGCCTGATTTCATGCCAGCAGTTGGAAAGTCTGTGAAATATGAAACATGTCAAGGTTGCGTGAAACCAGATCAAATTAGAACAAAAGGCAAAACAAAACTCTTACTTATGCAACCTCTGTGACTCAATCAATACACAAAAAGCCATAAAATGTACAAATTAAAGTCAATATATTTTGTGTATATACATATTTTTAGAATACACTTATGAAAAACATGTATCAATACACTATAAACCTGCATTAATTGATGTTTTGTTAACCAAAACTGTTCAGTTGCAGGTCATAAAACCAAAATAGCGGGCTGAGAGGTACTAAAATGCTCTGTAGATCTCAGGGCAATTGCAGTGTCTGGTGATAATTCATTGACTATTTCAGCTTTAAAGTATATTAATGAGACTATACTATTAATAATTGTGCCAAAAAATAATGTTTATATATGTTTAAATAAAGAACAAGTTTAATACACTGCAACTTCAGTGGTTTCAAATTAACGTTAACAGTAACGTTTTTCTTTTGACTTATGTTCTGTGTTGCGTCACAGGTTTGATCACCATCACCAAGTTAGGGATGAAATCAATTTCCTTAACGCCCAGTAAGATGATTGATTTATACCTCCAACCTCACAATCACAGCTGGCTTGTTGTACTCAGATATTGCACAAGGAGCAAATTTGAAATCCAAACCTTGAATGTATTATCGCACAGAGGGTGAGCATCATCTGGTTTTTCTGCTTCACTATTTGAAAACTTTTGATAAAGGGAGTGCAACCACAACTCTTTGTGATGAATTTATAAAGCAGGAATAAAAAAAAAATGCAGTTTGGAAAAGTAATAAAAACTGGTAACTGCAGGAGAGCGTGTTGTGTTCTGAAGGCAGAGGAAACATTAATTGTAAATAATTTTCCATCCAATAGACCCATAAACTATGGAGCACAATCCCAGGAGAAATTAAATCTATGTCGATGCCTGCAATGCAGAGATAAAGGAAGAGTAGTTCATGAGGCAATGGATAGTCATTCTAGATAGTCGATAACATGACTACTGTAGGTTGTGTGCCTGCACGTTAAAGTTAATGTTCAAGTGCAATACTCTCATTCATGTCTGTAAGGGATTTTCTGAAAAAAGTGTCCTTAGATATAATAAACACACAAACTAATTGAATGATCTTAAAGAGGACATGAGACTTTTAAGGACCTACCGCCCCCCTGGGTCTTATTTACTTTCTATATATCTTGTTTGGGAGATGTGCTCTGATCTATCTGTGGCTGACTTGACTTTGTTAAAGAGAGCAGTCTATGTGGCCTCTGTGGGCAGACGTGCTGCTTCCTCTGACTCCACACGCTGCTTCCCTCTAGAGGTCAGGCCATGGATACTGCCTTCCATAATGGGAGCGTGGGCAAGAGGAGATAACCATGGCACAGGACAGGACCTGTCTTCAAGCAGAGGCACACTGATGTGAACCGCATTCAGACCTCCCAATCACCGTGAGCGTGGGTTTTGAGATGCAAAGACACTGCAGTCCGAGAAATGTGCTCTATCTCTCCGTAAAAGTGGACAGATCTCTAAAGATTCACTTGTGTTTTCACGGACTCTGTGATGAAGTTGCTACTAAGAGACCAGGATCATCGCTGTAATTCTCGGGTGGTTACAAGCACTAATAAATCGAGTAGAGACACCAGTGGCTGTCCATTGTTCACCCGTATCACCTTCCATCATCAGGCCCTCACTTCCATCAGGCAGTGCTCTGTCCCATCATCCATCAACCAGAGGTGTTGTCCAATACCGGCTGCCCCTGATCGCCCCTGACTAGGCCTGACTGGGGGCCTCTGCTTTCTGTGGTAGATGTGAATCCTGATAGGATGTGACAACTTTATTAGGCACAAATCAGGCGGCCGCGGTTTCATTCTGTGCCGGATGTGTGAGCGATGTGCCCCTCGAGCGGTGATTTTCGTCACGGGTGGGATTCTCTCTCTCTCTCTCTTTTTATCTATCTCTTTTTATTCAAAGCCTCCAGGCCTTTCTCAGACATAATCAGCCCACTCCCACCCCTTGACGATCTACTACAGGAGCCTTTGGGGGACATATTGTATCTCGAATTGTTGGTCCTGTCACTGGTGAATAGCGTCAAGCCCATCACAAGAAATGACCACACATGTCACTTCTGACCATTGTTAGCTCCAAGTCACATCCAGTCACATGACATAGCTCATCAACCCGTCCACACCATACCGAACATATAGAGCCAGCTGCAGAGCCCTATCGTAAAATACTTTTTACTTCCACTAAATCCTTCCGGCTGTCATGGATCACAGGGGGAATAAATTTGAAGGGACTGAAAACATGATTGGCTTTAGTGGTAATAAATGAGTACAAGGATAAATAATGATTTTCCATATCTCCAGTACATTCCATTTATGTCAGGTGAGATTATTTATTTCAAAGGAGAAATCCCCTCGTCAGTATGTTGAGGCGCCGGGTTAAATAGAGGGAATCCTGAGGAGATTAACACAGGCATGTTCCCAAAGCTCCTCACTTGAGAGCAAAATGGAAATCATCCAATTTCTCTGAGAAAACTTTAGGCAAATTGAACAGCATTACGGACAGAGAGGGGAAGACAAAACGGATTTGGTGCATAAACATTTTTCTCTGCACTTCAGCGGCATTCACTCTGGCTTTGTTAGCAGTTCATCCCTCAGGGGGAGATCAGGAAAAAAAAGACAAGACGACAGAAGGCATGGACTATTTCCATAAGTCCTTTCTTCTCTTCGCATATGCAGTATGTTCAAGTGAAAGTGTATTGTTTGAAAACAGGGGAAATGATAAGTTCTTTTTACAGTTCCAGTGCTGAAATGTTCTAATTTTAGGCTTTGATAGATAGACGTCAGCTTGGCTTGTTGATCTCGGCTCAAGTTAAAAAAAACAAAAAAACAATAAAGGAAGGGTAAATTCAAATTCCAAAGAATTTCAATAAACATCAGGTCTCCAGTGAATCTCATAAGAGAGATTTATCACATACCTCCAGGATTTGTAGTGCTGCGTTGGAGGACAAAGCACATTTCCTCCCCCACTGATGAATCTCGCCTCTGTCACAGTGGATGAACTTTGTTTCCCACAGAACTGCAAATACAGACCCGGCAAATATGACACTGTATTTTTCCTCCATAGAGGGAATATCAAGCTGGTGTTTTAGTAAGTGGTGGCATATTTCTGGAGGTAAACTTTTCCACTTATAAGCTTTTGATCAGCAGCAAAAGGAAGTTTGAGCAATTTCAAGATTTTTACTCTCTTCCGGTTTCACAAAACACTATTTGTTTGAGTAAACAGTCGCTACTGTCTCCTGCGGCCAGAAATGAGAGAAAGTGTTTTTTCCCATCTCCATATCTGTGATGTGTTACTGTTCTTTGGGGAATGACTTGGAAATGATGAAAGCACACATTTGGATTTTTAAAGGATGCTGTTACTTTTGCTGTTCTCATTTTTTTTAAGCTCTTCTTAAAGAGGCGGGCCCATCTGGACAATATCACACACCGCCGTATTGGCTGCGTGGTTTCTTGCTTGGGGAAAAGACTCATTCATCATTGAAAATCGTAACTAAACTGCGCAATTTGATCGGTTTCTCCAATCCGAGCGGTACATCATAAGCGCTGAATATGAGAATGTTGTAAATGTTTCACACTTCACCCTCACTTTGCCATTCAGCTCAGTTTTTCAATCATTTTTCAAGACGATCTGTATTGAATTCTCCTCTGCTGATTCCGCAATCATTCAACAATCCACAGACAGATTAGTGAAGGCACAATGGAAGCGATAAGGGAAATGATCAGAAAATAAGGACCATTACTTCTGAATACCGTGAGCAGCAGAGTTCGTCTTATTAAAAGTAAAATCTCACCATCTTTCCTCTCTTGTACCTCTGCTGTGATAACTGATCATACCCAGATTACACAGTAGCTCATTAATGAACTGCAAGTGTGGGACTTTTCCTCTTATACTGTAGATAGTAACACCTGTGCGTTGTGTTTGTTGGGGGAGGGGGTCTTGTAGATAAGTATCGGAGTGTGCAAATCAATGTCTCTGTGCTTACAAGGAAACACAAAGGTGTAGCATGTGAGACTGGGGATAGAGGATGTGTGGATGGAGAGTACGTGAATGTGCATGCATGAGGCAAGGATGCAGCACTATTACGGTGTATTACAGAACTGCCCACAGGTTAAGCACCCTGAAGTAGGGGACAGCAGCAAAGCCTGGCGGACAGAGCCGCAGCTCCATGGATGAGCCCATGATCTAAATTCAATTAACAGGAGATGGGCTCATTAGCACTCGGCTGGATACTCAGGGAGCCTTCCGGCATGCATGTGCTATAGGCAAGACAGGCAAGGCTGTAAGCAGTATTTTTAACTGCAGAGCAGATTATGCAGATTAGTATTTTCAATATTTTATAGGAATTATCTGTCTTATCAACTCTTGGGAATGAAAGTAAGGCGTATTTATATTTATTATGAGTAAAAAAAACACAAGCTGGTGTGTTTTCAAACATATAAGGTAATTCATTTAGAATTACTTTATTGACTGAATTTATTTAAATTTTTACATGTTAACATGAGGCTTGCCTCTTGTACCCATGAGAAAAACATCCAAGGTTAGCGAAATAAAGCCAAAATATTATGTTCCATCAGGCTCTTTTGCACAGCAGACATTTATTGCCATAGAAGGAAACGTGAAATGTGTTACTAATTACATTAACATTGGTTCTGTTGTGTTCAAGTGTCCCAGTTAACCATGACAGTGTGACTGTGAGGCAGCACGCACATACCAGGACCCTGACACTGAAGCAGCTAAATGGAATTCAGCCATTAATTTTAGGGCTAAATTTGACACCTGTGCTTTTCTTATTGTAACATGTCAAAAATGTCTTTTTCAAAAAGTGACAGCTTCAACTCAAAAATCTGTAAAACACCATTCACTATGGCTGTCAGTATAGATTCAATACCAAGTATAGTAGATCTGACCTAGAGTGATCCTTAAAGTTCGAGTATTTCTATAGATGTTCAGTGATTTTTGAGTTGATAGAAACATTGCACATTAGTACTTCAAGGAGAGAGCTCAGCTGCTAGTCTGTGATTGGCCTGCTGTGACACCATGTTCTATATAATGACTGTACTTCACAAGAGAGACTTCAATTGGAGCACTGAACGGTGGGAATGTGACTGAATGTTGTCTTCGGCATGTTCGCTCTTCATACTCCACACTCCATTGTGCTCAGAGGTGCCATCGTTGCACACCTCATTGCAACTTGCTTTGCCCGCTAATGAATTAGAGAGAACACCATCCTTTCATCACCTGAGCCTCGCAAGGTCCCAGTTCAAAACTCATCACCTCTTCTTAGCTTTCTCTTTTTTCCCCAGTAATCCCCACCCCCACCCCTCAATCTTCTGCTAAAGCAATCTAGTAGTCTGACACGGGTACAAGAGCGAGGAGATTGCAGGCCATTCAGACAGCGATTCCTGGGAAAGACTCTGATTTCCCCCAATACATCTGTTTGTAATGGCAGTCCATATTGTTTACTGAAATGAATGAGGATTAACCAGTTTCATTGGGTGCATTAGCATGATGATATCTGCATACCTGCCTCTGCATGCATTTGAATTTACAGGTGAAACAGCTTGAAGCTTTCGGTTTGCATACGTGGCATTACTTTTGTTCCAGGGCCTGGCTATGTCTTTCATTTGCATAATTGTAATTACCTGTGTGGGCAGAAGCCCGGCTGCTGCCCCACGTATCTATCAGATGAGGGCTGCTTTCCTCCCGTCCTCCCTGTTACACTGTGAATCACCTAAATTGGCCAGTCTAAACACCTTGCAGAATCTTGGTGAGTTACAACTTAAAAGGCCCTGCTTTCCTTAATGACACATTTCGTTGAATGCTGCCTGAGCTGGTTTTTGAGCAGGAGGAGAAAAATCAGCAACGTTTTATTCCTGCTGACCAAACGCTTTTTCTCTGACTTGATGCATTACTCCTGGTTTTCCTCCAGTCTGCTCTGCAGTTGGTTTCCACTGAACATCCTTATTACCGGTGTGTGCCACGCTGGTCTCATGCCAGGTCTGATCCAGTCCTAGCCATGGTGGCTAATGAGCAAAATATTTTCCCACAAGATAAATTGCAGTTATAAACAAAGGCCTCAACTTCCAATACCCTTCTGGACTGATCGTGTTGTCAGAAGAATGAAACACAATAGTATATTGCGTGTTGAGGCCAGTGGTGAACTTTCCAAACATCACTTTGTTCATTCAAGCTCTGTTAAATGGATGAGCCAACCAGGCTTAGCGAGCTTGACTCATTTATGCCTTTTCTCCTCATGATAAAGTGCACGTGAAAGAGAATGATTTACATAATTTTCATGTGAAATGTGTTAATTAGAAAAACCATGTATACTTTAGCTGCCGAAAACTAGCAGCGCTTCAAAAATCACAGCTCTTTCATTTAATCCAAACTTTACATGTGGGACAAAAAAAACCCAACTATTCAGTGGCAGATTCATCACAACTCAGAGTGAAAATCGGATGAGACCAGAGTTAACCTCTGGAATGCAAATCAGAAACTTCTGATGTGGATTAATCTGTTAGAGCACTACAGAGTGAGGGTGCTCATCATCCAGTGGAGCCCTGAAAATGGAGATAAACACTGTCATTTTTTTCTTCCGAGTGTGCCCACCCACTCTGAAAATGAGACCTGACTCATTGGCAGAGAGAAAGAGAGGGCTCAAATATTTACTATGCTCTGCGGTGTAACTGCTACCTGGAGATGAGGGAGGATGAGATGATGAGAGGGAGAGACAGAGACTAATGGACAGATAAATATGCAGGTACATTTTTCTCTTGAGGCTCAGTTAAGTTTTATCTGGGAAAGTCCGCTGCTATCAAATGCCTGAACTCAAACAGAAGCTTTTACATAACAGCCTCAGAACCATCAAACATTTCCGGCGAGGTGCGTCTTTTTGCCTTAATTCATTCACTTCAGCGATGCTGTCACCAAACACTCTGAAGTATCTGCAGAGGGCACTACCTTTGCAGCAACTGAAACTAATTAGACTTTGAATATGTAATGAAAGCAAGCCCCAAGTCTTTGCATTTGGTTTTTGCACTCAGACGCCTTTGTTGGAGCTGTGTGCGTCTCCATAGCTCCACAGGCTATGGAGTGCACTCGTGTTCCACGGCTCCTCCGCTATAGGTTGCCATCTTGGTAGTTGCTTCGCTAAATTTAGCCAGACGTAAACACCCAGTATCTCCACTCCCCACATACAGTACATGTGCTGCTTTTCTGTGGGGATAGAGCACTCTACTCCCAAGCAATCAATATTGGATGCACCTACAGGGACTAACCAAGCAAATGGCTTGAGGCTAGACCCAGTCCCTTCCCACCCATTTTCTATATATAAAACTGGCCTGGCATATAATGAAAAACATTACCTGCCACCAGGGCACATAACTCTACCAGCAGCAGACGGAGGAGTTATGGAGTGCGGGCCAAAGAATGATCCAATTACACAAATAGTATTTTTACACTAGAGGATCATTTATCATGGCACTCTATAGAGATAAATCATTGCAGCACTTTGGTTTGAGATAAAATTCCCAGAAATCACTTCATAATGGGAGATAAAAAGTCCATCGCGAAATAACTGAACCTGGCCTGAGCAGTCGAGGATTCGGAGTGTGTGTGTGTGTGTGTATTTCCCTGTGTGTGAGCCAGTGTGTGTATTTATTGGCTGTGCAATGCAGCTTATATGCGCAGGTATCAAGCCTGTATTAAACAGCAGCAGACCTGCTTCCCCCTCCCGAGACAGAGAGTAGGCTTCTGCACAATCCCTCTCTGGAGAGTATCTGTCTCTCTCCTGTGGTGCTGCCTTGTTCCTGATAAACAAACACATATGACAGATGTCAACACAATAGCAACCAGCCTTGCCGTGCGCCTGCTTCTCCCTGACATCCCGCTCATATGCAGGCGCTGCAGAGCAGAGCTCCTCAGTATGGACATCTACATACAGAAAAGCCCTCACAGGCAGAATGATACTGGTTTTAAAAAACAGTTTGTAACAGCCTGAGCCTTATTTTGTGGTTTGGTCATCATCCCTGTAGAAAATATTGTATTCTGAGAATCAGCAACATAGATGGTAAAAAAAAAGTAGTCTAGAGGAAAAGTAAGGGTCAAAGGATCAGACGGGTCTATGCAAAGAGAAAACAAAAGCAAAGAGACAATTTATTACCCAAACTGTGTGTTGCACGAATGAAAAATGAGTTCTGAATTTTGTTACCACTCATCTCATTTGTACCTGAGTCTAACACGTCCACACATCGTCCTTACATAATTTGTATGTTTTGGATTATGTGATTTATATCTCCCAGGATACACTGCCCTGGTAAAGTGTAATCCGAGTCAACATGGTAAAAATTTCAATGTTTTATTTGATGTGATCCATTCTTGACCCGTGGTCATTTCCATCACTGCTTCCTAATCCTGGTCCTGGGGGCCCACTGCCCTGCATGTTTAAGTTGTTTCTCTGCTCCAACTCATTCAGATCACAGCTCGTTGTCAAGCTCTTCAGACGACTGAGATGCCAAAATCAATCAGTCTGAGTCTGAAGAATTTGCAGGGGTCTCCTGTATTACTCTCATCCTCTCATCCTACTCGCCATTCTTTATTTATATAAATGTAATTCATATAATTATGATTATCTATTATTATGGTCATGATTATTTCTGATCAGGCTGACTAAAGGATGACAGGTAACCTGAACCATGTCATGTGACCTAGATCCCAGTCATGACTTTTGATAAATGGTACTCGATTGGTTGAAAACCTCCAATCCTGCCTCCTACAGGATGTTAAACAGTTTGTATTTCCTGCTGCACATGGCCCGTTTTTTCCATCCCAGTTTGTAAACAGACTTCCTCATTCAACCGTGACCTAATGTACTTTTATCCTTCATGCCATGGTTGTGCCACAGGGGTGTAAACGAATAAACAGTATTATTCAGATATGAACAGATAATGTGCTCCAAGCAGATACTGTACAAACAGCATACGACAGAAGCTGGGCTCAAGTCAGGGTGGCCTTAAATGTTCAAATATAAAGAGACAGACAGCTTTTTTTATCAATAGCGTTCAACTTCTAAATGCTGAACCATCTTGAGATTCATCTGGGCCTGTTTTAAGTCATCTTAAATTTTAAATCATCTTTTTTCCTAGTGTTACAATCGCTGGATCTTTTACCACTTTGCTTCTTCATTTCAAGCTGGACCTTTAACAGTTACTTAATTTGACCTTTTTTCCTTTTCTCTTTTATTATTTGATTCATTGAAGCACGCAGTTAAAATATTATGTTGTTTTGTATATTTTGCTGGCAGCTACAGTTATACATACAGAATACTTACAGTATAAGGAGTATTAATTTCACTGGAAAACAATAAGCAGTCTAATAGATTTACAGATAATAGCTAGCATACACAGTTCTCCCACAAGACAATGGATTATTCGGAACATTTCATGTGTGCCCACTCCAAATACAGTGGTTCGAATACCGTAATCTGCACTGACCCAAAATGATCCTCACATAAATTCTACATTATCCTGTTTTTTCCTCCTATTGTAAATTTTCTGGAAATGTTTGGAAATGACTGCACTGCATTATAAAACCTGACCTCAAGTCACAGAAGAGGCAGTAATTGCAACATTATTACGCTCTGTTAATGGATGATGAGGTATGTCTAATAGCCACATCTCAGCCATGTTAATGGGTCTAATGCACTGGAGGCCAATCAAGAGACTTTTGACCCCCAAATGCACAAGTAATAAAGCTGTCTTGGCGCACAGATCAATACATACTCCACACACTGGAAATTACAGTCCCCTATTTCTATAATATTTAAGGAGCAGAGCCAACTGTAGCAGATCTGCCCTTTAAAGGGCTGAAAAAATTCTTCAAGTGGAGACATGCTCTTATAGAAAGGTTTTCTGTCTTCCTCAGCGTTCAACATTTCAGTCAAAGCCACAGCTCTTATTTTCTTCCTTGGGGCAGCAGTGCCTTCACTGGTTCAGCATCTCTTTGCCTTTGCAAGTGTTGCCCTCTCAGCATGTAGCTAGCACCCATCGTTGAGTTATGATCATGCCGCTATAATGAGCAGGAACTGAAATCCTGTTGAACACACATCATTCCCCGGCAATGGTGGAGGAGGGGGGGGGGGGGGGGGGGAGGAGGAGGGAGGCGGGGGGAGGCGGAGTGAGGGGGTTAAATATTCTGCAGCGTGGTCCGATCTTGCCAGTCTTCAGAGAGTGATGAAGCAGCCCCACAGATCCGCAACATACACCCCTATCTCTGTGCCTAATGAACGAATAAGCTGCGCCCAGGTGAAAAATGAGCTGGCTCAACACAGCGCCTTAAGAGGAAAAAAATGGGATTCCTTTCCCCTCGCAAAACAGCCCACACCCCCACTTACTATTGCTCACCTCCCTTCTCTCTAAAGTCTGATTTCAGTGGGGATGATTGATTAAACTGATACCCCCCCCCCCCCCCCCCCCCGTAAACCTCTCCACAGCTGCATCTAATTTGGTTTGTGCTGTTGCAGTGGCCTGTGTTTACAGCTTTGTGGTTTCACCTGCAGGGACATTTATGCAGCCACAGTGCAACACAACCAGATCAGGTATTCACCAGTCAAATAAAGGTCTAATGACATTAGGACACAGTCAAAGAATACTTTTTTGACACTCAGCTGACACAGTGTATGTGGAAGTAAAGCACATACTGAGTCATCAAACCGCGCTTGCAGGAAAGGTGTGTTTTCCAACCAAACATTGTCCAGTGCCTTTGAGGTTGTTTGCAATTTGCAATTTATCAACGCAATGCTAAAAAAGCCCAAAGGGAAAGTATCTGAAGCAGCAAACAGAGAGAAAAGGTGGCAGTTCAGCATTAATACAACCATGAAAGTCAATGAATGCGGCGCTTCAGTCCCCTCAGGCAGAGACAATGCTGAGATGCAGATCACAAGGCGTTGGCGTGCCCTCTCTGTGTCCTGCGGAGGTCGTTGTCCAGCTGGCGTGTTGCATCTGACGTAACCTGGCACATCTCTTCATGCAAAGCACTGTTGTCTGGGGCCACTCGCGTCGCTCTCGGCACTAAAAAATGCAGACACTTCAGCTCAACTCTCACAAAAACAAACCGGCCGACCTGAGAATAATCTTAAACTCTCTTATCGGCCTTGTCAGCAGGAGATCAGGTTGGCTTCCCCCTCCCTAGGAGCATATCAGTCTCTTTTCTTTGATTCCCTCCCAAGGCCTGGGTGGTAACGTCAGCTGACTCACAGTAATGGTCTTATTTAGGATGATGCCTCCGATAAGCTGAAGGGACTGCACGCTCAGGAAACACTAAACTAAACAACTGGAACGGGGAAATCTGAAGTTTGTCTGCCATCACCAGAATGAGTACATTCTTAACGAGGTGATAGCTGTTGTAATACAGTTTAATGCAGATGAAATGTAAATCAGGTAAACAGAGGGGGAAAAATGCTTTGAATTCTGATCTGACTGCTCTGAAAAGGCTAAAATAATTTTCTGTATATGAAGACACCTTGGGTCAAGTCCTATAACTTTTTACGAACTTGAACAAAAATCTGAATAGTGACATTTTCAGTTAAACAATGGTATTTTTTTCATTTGAACTCTGAAGGTGATGTGTTGTGGGAACTGCATGTTCCAATACAACTATGTCCACCAATGATGTATGTCATTTCAGTCTGCATGCTGTTATTTTTAACTTACTTACTCCATTTTGTTGTTTTGCTGGGGTGAATGTGATGATCCTGGTTATAACTCCTGTAGTTTGTTCTTGACATTTTCACTTTTGATCTTCTTTCTCTTTATGGTTGCACAATCGCATTGGCTCTGAATCTCCTTGGCCGATCACCCGCAGAAAAATATGAAACATGGGATTGGAGCCCAGCATGGATAAAGGATTTACAAATACAAGGTACGTACGTGCATGCATGAGAGAAGACGTGAAAGAAACAGGCACTGTGTGTGACAAAATGTTCTTTCATGCAAGCACAGACAATAAATTAAAAGAGCAAAAATACAACTTCAGATAAAAACCTCTTTAACAAAGAAGATTTTAAAACATACACTACACAAAATACTACATACTACTGCCAAAAGAAACATGGTTAGTGATTTTTTTGTAATTTGCTGTAACATTTGATGCTGTTGTGCAGCGTATTGATGATTTTTGATTGACCTTGTGCGGAACTGACTTATTGATTGAAAGGACAAAGCCCTCAGGTCAGCTGACTTTAACAATCACAAGTTCGCCAGAGGAGGTCAACCCTGGTGCTCCAAGGAGTTCCCGGGAAACCTGTAAAATGCATATGGAGTGGGGTTGTTCACTTATTCTCACTTTATCGTGTTGGATGTGCACCATTAGCCAAGTTTGGCATCGTCTATGTCACTATCATGAAAGGGAGCAATTGATTTCAACATGGATCTACTCAGACAAGTCACTGTGTTGAATATCAATTGCAAACCTTCAGAGGGCCCATAAATGTCCACTGAAACATAACTGTCTTTTTATAACAAGAGTCTCGTCTTCAGATGGTGGGATGTTTCTGTAAATGAGTTTGGGGAGTGAGCGCAGGTCACAAGTGAAGAAGATAAGGCAGCTTGCAGATGAGGCCATTTTTCACCTCTGTGAAAGTGAATCTCTGGTCTGTGTCGGGATGTGCTGCATGATGGGTGCCTGATGGGGGCTTGTTATCACCACATGCTCCAAATTTGACAGGAAATGTGGCAACTCTTGGGACTTTTAGGCGTCATTTGTTAAATTACATGTACATGACTCATAGAGCCAGTCACTCAGGTGGTACTTGTTGAAGAATCTCTGTACACTTTTGTATTAAAAGTGTTATTGGACCTACTGATACAAAATGAATCATCTTAATTATAACCCCCATTGCACCGCACATTGACTTCCACTGATATTATCATTTTGCACTTGAAGTGAAAGATACTGTAGCAATTGCTGGCAAAAGACCAGGTTTGTAATTGAATAGAAATATTATTCCGTGCCATGCTTCCATTCAATGTTTAGTACAAAAGATAAATTCAGATTAATCTTAAAATCCAATATCTTAGCTACACTTTAAATACCAAATAAAAAACGACCAACTTGTACCCCAATACCAAACACTGAAATTAATTTTTGAAAATAATTTCTAAATGTATTAAACAATATTCACTTTCATATATTGTTGCAGTTAAGCAACATTCACATCCTTTAGCAAACTTGCATAAAAAGTCCAATATGTGAATGATGAAGCAGCATTTTTTCCCTTCATAACAAAGAAGAAACAGTAGGAGATAAGTTCATCTCTGCTTTGAGCTTATGACTTTATATGCAGGCTGAAAGACACCCTTGGGGGAAGGACACAGGGGTCCAATATCCAAATATCCAATCATAACCTCCGGTTTTACTGTGTGGATGATGCATTTATATGACAGCCATATCCTTCATTGTATACATAATGTAAAGGTCTATAAGGGTCTTGGACTCCAGCCTTAGCTGAGAGGATGTACTACTGACATGCTTATCTGTGCCCTGGCAGCCCTTCTCAGCAACACAATCACACTCCAATACACCCTGAATTACTTTGAACAAAACAAATGGAATTTACCATTCCAGGAGATAAGCAAAGGGGGCATGTGTGAAATAGACAAACAAACAAAAGGGAGACTTAGAGGCAGCAGTAGAGTTAATCTTGGTCTGGGGCCGGATTAACGACCATGCTGGCGTTTTCTTGGAGAATTATCGAAGAGGTCTTGGTCTTATAACTCCATCCATAAAAGGAGGCACTTCTGGCTATGAAAGCTGCAGAGAGTCAATGAAGAGACAAATAAGTAGGAATAAAGAGGACAGGCTTTGACTGGTTGAGTCCACATTTTCATTTCATGGCCTGTGGGGGCAGCTGTGAACTTCTAAAATCTGCCTGGGACACAATGTAGAGACGGGTTTCTTATTAGGACTGTACTGGCATCTCAAATAGCTTTCTGTCTGTCATTCACATGGATGTACGTACATATCTATTTCCATTTCTATTCCTTTCCACTGCTCCCAGGAACACTGTTTTGTGAATAAGAGTACTTCAAACATCCAAACTTGGTTAAAATTTAGCTGCTCTTGCCTTCCCCACATTGCCTCCCAGACTGTGAGAAGCTGTCCGTGCCTGAGGTCTTTTGCGGGAACACTGCAAGACCCCAAAATTGTGACACCCAATCATCGCCTGTCTTGGCAGCCCAGTTTCTCAGAAACCCCACAGGAGGTACACTGATTAAGAGAGGAGAGAGGAGAGCTGCACCTTTCAGCCGCTCTAAACTGAAAAAAAAAAGAATCCCCCCCCCAAAAAAACAAGTGGACGCTAAGCCTGTCTCCGCAAAGACGGAAGACAGTATGGATGGCAGAGGAAAGCAGAGGAGTAAGTGAACCCATCTGACATTTGCTATTCTTGCCAGCCTTTCTCTGTGGAGTAGGACTGTCTTGAGCTCTAAAACCCCACAGTGAGTCACAATGTTTTTTTTGCCTTGCTTTAAAAAACTTGTATAAACTTGAATGAGAGCCTCAGTCAAAATACCTTAAAATATTTTAACTAGTCAAGACCAGTCTGATAGTTCATTTTGTGAGGTTTGCATTGAATATCCTCTGAAGCTGTGAATTTTGTCAACTCTAAAAAAGTAAATAGTTAACAAATGGTGAAGGGTCTTACATAATCGGCTGCAACAGGCTTGCTGCAAAATGTTAAAGCTGCACTAACAAATATTTGAATATGAACAATCGGATCAGTTGACTTCATGTAATGTGGTTAGATAACCATTGAGAATTACCACCAATCTCTTTAGTTTTCCTCCTTTAGCTTTCCGTTAAAGCACATTTTAACATCTTTTAGCTCATTGTTTTGGTTTTACAGCAACTTTAAGTCTTTTGGATTCTCTCACTGCTCTTACCTTGTTTCCAGCTGCAACATATAATTCAAAAGCTCTGATAAACCCACTGTATGTATTCACCCAGCACCAAACAGCACACAAATTAAGTTAAGCAACTGGGTGAACACAGTAATGTATTCAAAGAGCCGGATATTTCTTCAGAGTTGGTGAAGACCGCAACAGAAGAAAAATGAATGGGTGATTATTGGACTTTAATTTGTTGGGTGACAAGAAACACGACAGAAATTCTAACATCTCTCAGTATAATACTAATACTAATAATACTGATGATGATATATCAGCATTGTGTATACAGGTTGTTCTGCTGTCTCCAAGTAGCCACAGAAAACAATTACGACTTAGAGAAGAAGATTCTTCAGCTAATTTTGGAGCTGAGCAACTCTGTGGTCCATTTCGTTACAGGTTAGCCCACTATTAGCTCATTCCTGTTTTTGCTCTTCTGTAATTATCCAGTACTTAGTCATTAATTTACCTCATAAATGTGGGGAAATCAGGACAAAGAAGATGTGTTTCAGATAAAAACACAAAACTGAAGGTACACAAAGAATTAAATTATTTTCATTTTCAATAGGGCCACCATCACAAGACACACATCTATCAAGTTTCAATTGTACAGTTGTAGATAAGTAGTTTCTTCATTAACAAACTGACTTGCTGGAGCATATTGTATTGCAGTTTTATACCCTTCCATGTAACGAATGCAGTAGAAATTAATCAAGCGATGACCCATCCAGTCACCTCCTATTCCTTTCAAGATGATGGAAAATAGAAGGAAAACAGTTTTGTGTCTTCCCTTAGCTACCGTCATAAATCAAAACGGGTGCCATGGCGAGCAGCTGTCATGCAGGTCCGGTGTGGTAATTAACACACTCATCGCTGTTTTCATACACACCATTTTTATGTAGACACACTCGCTTTCTGACTGGAGCAGAGTCTAATTCCAATTACTGCAACAACATTCAGCACAATAAACATTTGAAAGGATGCTTCAGCTCTGGCTCAGACTCGTGATGAATTACCACGCAGTCATATTATTTAGCTCTGCATGATTAATGGTGATTTAAATAAAAAAAAGAACTTGTCCTCATTGTTGTGCAGTTTCATTCTTTTCTCTGTGAATGCCTGAAATAGGTTTGTAATACGAGATAATAAGCAGAATGAAAAATGCCTCGAATTAAAAAGCCACTCAGACTGTGAATGTGGACATTATGTGTTTTTTGTGAGGGATTGAAAGCCATTTGGGCGAAAGTACACACAGCAAAGCGGAGGTGAGCAGTGCTGACATGTGAACAATTGCCTTCTTGCTAATGATTGTGATTCAGGTTCCCTGGAGAACTTAATGTTGTTCAGTGTTTGCTGAGACACCCAGTACCACTAAGATGCTTGTGCATTTTTATTGATGATGTCATCTTTTTCATAGTAAGTAATCTGACCCAGACCGACCTTGGTGGTGGGAACAACACACCTTTTCTTGCGACATTCTTCTTTTTAAAAGCTTTAATGCCCATCAGTCTGATTTATTAAGTCAGTATTAGACGTTCCTGCGTGCACAGCAGGACGCCTTCAGCACTGAATGAAAGCGTATTCTGGCCAACCTGGCGTGCAATAAACGTCCTAATGCCACTAATTATGAATATTGTCGGATAATGAGTAGATGAAATAAGAGAATTACAGTTCATTGCTAATGAGTTCACCTAATTAGGCCGTTAATTAACTCTAGAAGAGGTACATTATGGAAGGGGAACTTTGCTGCATATGCAGTTTAATAATGAGAGCCAAAAAAGGGTCGGACATACACTGGGGGATGCGTAAGAGGGGAGCACAAAAATATGACTTCTTGTCTTGACCCTGTCTTCATCAGACATTCAATCAAGGTGTTACACTCTTTCTTGCAGCACGCTGTCATCTGTATCCACCTTAATAGTCAAGGCGCTGCTCTAGCTGTACATGCAATTATACAGAAAATGTTCTTTCAGATTAGGTTGCATGTAAGCAGTGTGCACAAAGGTTGGTAATACTGGCCTCATTTTACATCCAGTGTTCACTGGTGTATAAGATCTGATGGTTTACATTTAAATGCCAACTATAAAGAATAATGGAAAGGCAGCCCCAAAAAGGATTCACCTCCAAAATGAGCCTAATCTAAGCACTCCCCATGAATGTTGCATGACGTACTAAAGATTACAGGTTACAGTTTAACATCTCCATTTGTCACCCAGGGAACATGGTGTTAAAAGCAAAATGGCTACAGTCAAGTTCAGCACATCATTTATTCTCAGTTAGTCAGCTGGTCAAATTGAATTATTCATGAAACAGTGAAACCATTCAATTTATTCAACCACAGTAACTCAATCGATTTTCTTTATTATTATTGTTAACATGGACATCATGCAGCTATATTGGCTACACAGTGAATGTTCCATAAAGAGTTCAAATAATAATCCTTTACCCCCTCAGACAGTTCTTCTAGAGGGTCGGATAATTGTCGGGGGACTGTGGATCGCCTCAAGGGTCAGTGCTGTTCCACACTTTGTACATCGTTACGCTCTCCGTAATTGAATTGCAGAAAGTGCAGTTAATTAAGCGATTAACGCTGCGAACATGGGAGTTATCAGAGAACAAAAAGGCTCCCCGATGGTGGCAGCCACTGACCTTCTCTTGGGGGAATCTGTCGCTGCCTCAGAAACGGTGCTGATGCCACTGCTGTTTGCACAAGAGCTGTTGCTTTTTTCTTTTTCAGGTAAATAGTTGCAGTCAGGGAGTGTTTGGCAGAGAACGGCAACTGTACTTGCACATATTTTCAGCTTAAGTTGAGAAAATCTTACAAGCTGTGAAAGTGCTTATTTGTTAAAAAAAAGTTTACACTAATGATGTGCAACATTTTTCTCCACTCTTAGTGTTAATATACTGCATTTGACGACATAAATACTGACTTGTGTTTTTACTGTGAACATACATTTGGTTCTACTGTCCTGGTGACGTACTTACTACTCAGAGGGTTACTGTAGCTGGCTACAGCCCTGCAGTAGCTATTATTTTATCTTCTCAGCACTGTTCTGTATTATTCTCTTTGCATTTTATTTAAATTGTCATCATGTAATTCAATAATGAGGGAAAAACTCTCCAGGCTAACATGCATGCTAGCTTTTGGTTGTTAACTCCGTTTCTACTGGGGAAGTTGCTGCTTACATGGTTAATTCAAAACGACATAGTTGTATCATTGACTCCTGTCTCCTATCCCTCTTTGTAGAGAAGTATGTACTAGTGGAGGTTAAATGAAATCGGCTGATGCAACACAGCTCACATGCTTCATTTTGCACTCTCCAGCTCCTTCTAAAGGTCAGTCTGCTCACGGGTCAAAGTTTAATGAAGTTGAATGTGATGCGGAAGATCAACCCATTACAAAAGAATCGATTTAAGCATGAAATATTTCACTTCAATGATTGTGTGACCAGGCCTTAAGAAAATTGGTGTCTTTTACATCTGCAGCAACCGTGCGTCTCATTTCAGCAATTTGACTACATTTGTTTGTGCTGGATTGTATTTTACGTGACAGTAGATAAGATTTTCATGTCTTTTCAGCACCAGCCTAGACTAGAATCACTCCTATCTGGAATTTGTCCTCTGCGTTGAGAAAAATCGACATTGTGATGCTCAGTGAGCAGCGCCTGATGTAACACCAGCGGCTTAGTGAGGTGTAATGTCAGCGCGAGTATATCCTTAACATGTATGTCTTTTGATGTGGGAGGAAACTAGAGCTCCCGGAAGAAATCCACATAAGCATGGGAGCATGCAACCCTACAGAAGAAAGGCCCCAGTGGGGTTTGAACCCAGGTCTTTCTTAATGCAAGGCAGCAGTTCAAAAACACACTATAAAATACCTCAAACTTAAGCATCAACTTCCTCCTGAACAGCAGTGAGAAAGCTACATCCAGAGAAAGTTGGCTTCAGAAGTGATAGTCGCAGACCTGCTTTGGTTCGCCAGCCAGTTTGGTAAATATGAACAGGCTGTGTCTCAGTATTTAAGTTTCCCACAGTTGAAAACTTTCTTCATTCTTCATTTTGATGCCACAAAAGTGTCAGTCTATGTTATAACCACCAGATTTCCTTCCCATCAGATCTCTTTACCCCTTGTCTAATTACCATGGTACACAAATTCTTTTCATATTTATGTCCAAATTGATGTAAAGCGCTTTGTCTCACTGACAGTTATTTTTGACAGCGTCTGACTGCTGCGTGCTTGATTTATTGTTCTTCCTGATTGAATCTAAAAAAACAAAGAAAATAAAAATGAAGAAATGTAGCTGTTAGCTTAAGTTCCATCGGGAAGATCATCACTGTCACACTACTCCTCAGAGATCTCTGATTATTGTATAACTTATATATTTTAGAAATCCTCACTCACTCTAATGGGTGTGCTGCTCCAAACCCTGCACTACTTCACCACCAGTGGTAAGACCCTGTCTATTGCTCCCCAAGGAGGGGAGGGGGGGTCATCCTAAATTAATTAATTTATCAGATTTTACCTTCTATAAATTATCCCTGCAATGGGATCAACACCAAAGCTCTTGTCTTGTGTATTTTAATAAGGATCTGATTTTGTGCTCTACTTTCTCTGTCTCCCCTGACAGAGCTCATTTACACTTTGCTGTTAATATGACCAAATATGTTTTGGAGCACCTTCACAGAGGCTTGGAATATTAGATCTTCAGTGCCTCTTGGGTGCATCTACACCAAGAGTTTGCTCCCGTATTCGCATCCTCTGATTGCAATGATGCATTTTAATGCCAGATGGAGGGGGGGGTCACTGAACAAGACGTGTAAAAGAGGAAAGTGAATTGAAAGATTCTGTGGCTGTGGCTGTCGGCCTGGTGTCTGTCATCATAATGAAGTACCTAGAGAGGGGCCGCGGTACCATTAGACAGACAGTTGTGAGGGATGGGGGCGAGTGACACGGGGTGAGAATGAGACAGTGGTTTGTGAACATGGAAGGGAGATGGGCAATAGCGCTGCAGTCTGCTCCCAGAATAAGATCAAGCAACCAGTGTGTCAGAGTTGAAAGATTACATTTGTATTCACCGTCAGCAATGTGAGCTTCCATGGCTGAGTGTGGGAGGGCATGTCATCATGTGGTAACTAACTGCAATACTGCTGAAAAATGACTAGATCTTCTCTGTATAGACAGCTACAAAGAATGATGAAATTTGTTTAGTGTGTCTGAAAAATGAAAAAATGTCCGTAACAATCTCCCAGAGCCTAAGGTGACATATTTGAATTGGTTCTTTTGGATCAACAGTCCCAGAGGGTAAGACAACTGAAAGACATTACAGTTTTTGCTTGTTAAATAACTTGATTAAACAATTATCAAAAATGACTGTTTACTGAAGATCCCCTCCAGTTTTATAACTAATAATTCACAGCCTGAATTAATTATTTGTCTCTGATATGGTTTCCTACAAAATAAATGGAATATGCAAATATGTTTCATTGGCTTTCAAACTTCCAAATCATGTTACACGTACATTTCTTCCCCAATGAGCAGATGAATATGAAAGCTGAGTTCTTGTAATAAATTTGGGTTGTGGGTGAAGGTCAAACCAAATGAAGTAAGACTATGAAAAATAACCTTTTGAATGGAGAGAATGCTTCATTATTATTATCATTATTATTATTATTTATTTATTTATTTTTTGTCAGTCAATTAAGCGATTCATTCTTCAATCACTTCCTGTAAAAATATGTATAATTGTTGTGGAATTGGAGAATAATTAACAAAGTCTTATAAAAGCAAAGTTTAGCAAAGTCATGTTCTCTGTTCAAAAGCTCAGAAACACAGGAGAGAAAACTATTCAGATCGGACAGATTTTGATCAGAAAATGAAGATTTACTTGATTGTTTTTTTCTCACTTGCCTCTTTGGACTTCTGTGGATTCCCTTGCCACATTCTTTTCAAAAGAAAAACTTTTGCGACTGTCAAGAAGAGAAATGCAGTTTTCGTTCAAATCTGTGTGACTGCATTATAAGATGGGAATCCTCATTTCCTACCTCGTCCTCCTTCCTCCTCTCTTCTCTAATGATGACTAATATGACTCGTCCCTCATCCAATCGTAATTTCAGAGATGACAAATGTGCGTTACACTTTTCACGCACTTGCCTCCGCCTTCCCCTCAGCCAGAAGCACGACGGCGACTGATGCTCGCCGACTTGGCTGCGACTCGCTGGCTTTGAGTGACACCTGTATTATTCAGTGGAAAATTCAGTTTAAAATAAGGCCTGGTTTACATGTATAATTAATTAGACTCATCTCTCAGCAAGGCATGGCAGGTAATCATTAATGGCAACAGCTAGTCTGAATAGTAGGTGCCGAAAGAGGAGTGACTTTACTCATTACAGGCAAACAGCCTGGAAATAAATGGGTGGCTTTGGCAGAGAGAAGGGGTCTAGGTAGATAATAAGGTCTTTTTTTTAAAAAGCTGGAAAATAGGCCAGGCCTTCATGATCTACAAAAGCTTTATAAAAGCTCTTTTTAGGAGTCATTCTCAGCCCAAACTTCTCACATGACTGCGTTTTGTAGATTAGGATGACTTCGCTTTTTGAGCTAAGGCGTCTGAGTGTGCTTAAGGACATGCCGGTCTAATTAGAAAAAGGACATCCTATTCATGTTGACTCTAAGCTGGAGCGCCCAGGCCTCGGCCTCCTGTGATCAGGGTAATTTGTCTGTGGGCCATGACATCTCTTCTATGATTGCATAAGATGAAAGACTAGATGCTTTGCCAAACTGCTGGAGTATTAGCGTGCACAGAAGCTACTCGGGTCTGCTGACCGATTGCAAAAAATCTCAGGGTCAGCACATTAACTCATTAACCTCTAGCCCATGGTCATGCCTCAAGATTGGCATAATGAAGCATCATTTGCCCCAGCACAATTCCAAGCCAGAGTGGGGACTCTGCCGGGATTTCCGACTGTTTTGAGGGGAAGAGTCAGCTTTACTTTACTGTTTCAGCTCTGCATAAAAATTTCAGACAATGTTTTCCTTTAGCCTCAGGCTGCTTTGGATAGAAGGCTGGATATGTGATAAGTGTGTGGCATATCATCCATGTGTGAAATGTCTCATGGTTGTTGATAGTGGGTGTAAACCAATATCAGAGAGGTTAAGCATCATCTACACATTGCAAAGCAGCTGATACACTATAGCCTTGCTGTCGACAAGCAGCAAATGGTGAAAAAGCCTCAAGGGCTCAAAAAGGGCTATGCAGGCTTCTAGTGCATTAGACTCCATCGATATAATTACCTCTGAACTAAAAACTTGAATGTGTTGTACCAATATTACACTTTTTCACGACCACATTTAACGGGGTGTAAAAAATGCATTGCCTGCTATACTTAACCTCAAGACAAGACAGATATGATTGTTTCTCTGACGATGGTATGAGGTGAACAGCAATGTTGAGGCTGGGAGCAAGAGGCCGAGGGGTGAAAGGAGGCAGAGCTGTGGTTGGTCACTGCCCGGGGCACCAAATGATCTCCAAAGACCTGACAGATCGCCCATGCCCCTGAATAAAAAAGGCAGACTGAACATTGCCCTCTGGTAGCCTCTAGCATAGAAAACCTGATCTTCAGATGATAGTTAGAGATGGGTGAGAAAGCTCAGGTAACTAGTCATAGGGGGCTCTACTCAGCTCGTGAAATAAAATAATGCCTTCTGTGGCTCTGGGGGGAGCTTCAATTGTGAACTTGAAAGTCTAAGAGTGAGAACCCCAGTGATGTCATGAGGGTGGTCTCGGCTTTTGGGTTTGGAGACGATACATTTTCAACAGAGAAATTTAGTCAAACAAAAGGGGCTATTAAGTTGCATTATGGGAAAAATAGGGTCCACCATTTTTGGAGCTTGACCCTAAAACCTCACTATATCTCCTAAGTGTCCAAAGTTTAAATAAGTGCAACCCCTAAATTTCACCGGGCATGTCCGCATCGCCTTCCTGGTTGTGAAATAGTTTCGTTCCTTTCTCTGCACGGCTTCATATCCCACTGGCAGCGTAACAGAAGTGGAGTGCAAGCTAACTTGCTGAGATTATTTTTCCTTAATTTTTTCCCCATTCTAACATGAGCAAGCAGGCTACGTTTCTTATTTTGTCTTTTTTAATTGCTTTTATTGTAGGCTTTTATTGTAGGTGCTATTTTGTTATTCTGCGGCCTACAGACAGCAGGCTGAAGTGAAAGTGTTTTTCTTCTTCCGAGGTAATTCATCTCTTCATCCGTGGTGATGTCACCGCTTGATGTCTGGCCTAGTGCCACCGCTCATAAAATAATATTGATGTTAATGATGTGAGCCCGCATGGGGTGTTTAATTTAGAAATTCGGTTCGGGTTCTCTATGCTGTTCCCGTGTGAGACGTCCTGCCGGGCTCGTCTGCTCTGTGCTCCCTGATGCGGCCAGTCAGCTGCTTTTGTAAAAAAAAATAGACCTGGCGCATAACTTTAACAGAGAAGAGCAGCCACCCACTTCTGGGGTGCTACTAAAATGTGCCGGGGTGCTTCTGGGGCAACTTGAAGCTTTAACTAGAGAGGACGTGATCAGCACCGGTGGGTGAATCACAGACACAGATGCACCCGGTGAGATAACCATAACAGTAAATTACTGGAAAAGGCTACTCATATAACCTTAGCCATGATCAGTTGAGTCTGTTTCTCAATGGGTTGTTTTGAATAGTGCTGACAGACAATATATCTTATACGAGGACTTGTTGAACAGCTATGAGATGTGGAAATCAGTCACTAATGCACAAAAAACACAAGTACGACAGTATATTGGAGAGGCATCAGGGAAACAATTAGATGAGGCGATCTAAATAGACAGTAGAGCCTACAATTTAAACAGACGACCCTCTGACCCCCCAAAATGTAGTTGTGCTTTTCATTCCAGAAACTTGACTCTCTTTTATAGCAGAAGGTCACCAATGATAATGCCATTTGCAATAAAAAGAAAACTAATAAGCAAGTGCAGCAAAGTTTTTAAAATTTTTGTTTTTTTTTATTGTCACCTGTTTTGTTAGCTGAGCACACCCTTTAGACATCAATGATTTATCACAATATAAACCAAGCTGAAATGAAGCTAAAAAGATAGAACGTATCCTCTACAGAGATGCCACCACATAAGTGCAGATCTACCAGAGCTAAGGGCAATATTCTATAAGAGTTTCTTCCTCCTTCGTTCTTAGCTATAAATTAATTTCTTTGAAAACAAGGTTTGTTCAAGGTTACGTTGCTTCTTTCATGAATAACAGACACGTTATTAAATGGCAGCTGCGCCTGTGCCACAGAAAAACAGCCTACTCATAGAGGGATCGTTTGAAGTTACATTGTGATGCTCTCTCATTGTTATTTAATGAACTCTGTTCATTTCTCCTCCAGCAAAATCCATTAAAATCAATCATTTTTGCCTCTTTTTTCCCCTTTTGCTTTTTTCTCTTCCTCCTACAAACCTAACTTTAGTAGAAGAGATGAGAGAAAAATCTCCAAGGCTGAGAGAAAGTAAATCAACTAATCTAACCGTAGCCTTCATTCACATCCAATTCATTACCAGGCCACATTGAGTGGAGGGAACAGTATGTACGCCAGCAAGTCGACCAATCCGCTCATCACCCACTAATAAACACCGGCGCATGTGTAAGTGGAGGAAATATTGAAAGAGCTTGCAGAGGGCTTGCTTTCAGATCACAGCTGCCCCCTACCTTTGTTGTGGATGGCAAATGCCATTCGGATAAATGCTTGACACACGTTGCTGTTTTAACCCAAATTATCCCCGAGCCTTAGATCTCTCAATTGCCTAATTAACAGGGGGATAGTCTGAAGCCTTTCAAGTTCTGCACTTAAAACAAAACCGGTGAGAGATGTAGTGAGTCTGTTCTTCCTTTGTGCACCTGGAGGGAGGAATCAGTGATGACATAAGGAGGGGAAGGGTCTCAGCAGTAAGGCAGACCCTCCTGCTGTTTCCCATTTCTTTCTCAGTGTCTGCAGTTAAATGATATGTGAGGTCTGAGAATCTCTGTGGGTCCTTGAAGGGGTTCAAGGGGGAACCAGCAAAATGAGGGAGAGGTTTATGGTTTTTTTTTTTTTTCCTATTCTACTTGTGGTTCCCTTCTGCTTTTTCTGACGTTCACTCTCATCTCATCCATTAGATGAGCTCTAAATGTGTTCATTTCAGTTCACATTGAAGATACACTGCGCAGGGTTTAATTGGATTTACTGGCAGAAATAAAAAATGATATTCAGAATTATGTTTTCAGTGGTATATAATCACCTAAAACTAAGAATTGTTGCCTTTTCTTCCACCATGTTGCGCTGCCATGTTTCAACAATAGGCCCGAATGGACAAACAGGGCATTTTGCATTTTTTATGATGGAATGGCAGCTTAAAGTTGGTGGTTCAAAGGCACCGTTTTCAAAATGAAGAAAAGAAAAGAGTGAATTCTCATCAGCCAACATAACTTCTCTTACACGCTTGGTAAGGACGCTGGTGAGATGAGGAGTATGCAGTAGTAGTAGCAGTATAGCAGTATAAGTAGATGCAGTATTTGGCTAGATGGACGAATACCAATTTGTAATCCCATTTATATAGTTCGCATTCAACAAGTGAAGCATTGTTAATACTGTAGTTTATTTATAAAATAAAGTCAATCAGCATCCTTGTGTGTGCTGGAATAGTGATTTGTGGATTTACTGGGTGCACCAGCACCCAGGAGAGAGTCACTGCTGTGCACGTGGTGTCGCAGAGTGTTAAGTGGATAAGTCTTTTCATTAAAACATAATATCTATATTTTTTTCTAATTAGTTAAGCTACTCCACAGTCTTTCCACTTTACCTCTGGCAGGTACCACCTGGGGTAGAAGTACCTGAGGTTGGGAGCCACTGACTCAGGTACGGTAAGGTAACATGTGAGATTTTACCTGCTCGCATCTGCATGCATGGAAGAAAAACCTTCACAATAATTTCTCACTGAAATCGAAATCTCTGGATACCCTCTTATTGTCCAAGAGAATGATGATGAAAAGTGGACGTAAGGGAACAAAAAGAGGACAGAAAATAAAAGAAGAAAAATGTATTCCCTTTGGGTTTAGTAGATACATTTACAAAGGTCTTTGATGTCTCGGAATTTTAGATTTTTTCACTTATTCACGCTCTTCATCTTTCCTCACCGACCAGACTTGATGTTTTTCTTTTAACTGTTGGTATAGTTACTCTCTACACCTGGATCTTTTATACACTCTGCCTATTTTATCTGACAAGGTACACTGACGCTTTGCCTCAGAGAGAGAGAGAGAAAGAGAGAGCTTGAAAAAAAGAATTAAAGGAACATAACCAAAACCAGCCAACCACTGAAGGCAACAATGTGAGAAATGGCAGAAATCGATATGGCGTTTCAACTTATCCCCCACATCCTCCCGCGCCCCCGAGGATGTTGGAAAGAAAGGATGACTGAGGAGCAGCAGGAGTCTTAACATGGAAGAGCAACCACATAATTGAAGGGAAAAGAGCTCAGCATCTAATTCTATTATCAGATGGTCCCTGTAGCAGACACTGTGTCGTGTGCCAGCGCTAGCAAGGAGAGGTGGAGGTTATAGAAAGAAACTAATCTTTGCACATGTTTTCAAATCTTCCGAGGAGCACACGAGATGCCGGACCACAACAAATCAATAGGCAACCTTTCTTGAACTTGCTGAATTTAAAAAAAGCTTAAGTTTTGGCTGTTTTTCCTGTGATAAGATTTTACTCACCATACAGGAAGACATGGGGCCACGGAAGCTTCCAGTGATACATTCTTGCCTTTTAGCTGTGGTCCATGTTGTGTTTACAGTGACACTTTACAAAAAAAAAAACCAAAGAGGTGTAAAAGTGACGTCAACCGAACCGACAAATGATTCACTGATTGGACAGTTTGCATGACGCTGTCCTGAATCATCAGCACAGCATGGATCCATGTGGGAAAATTAAACTCCGCTGACTGACAGCAAATCATGCTGCACTTTACTGCACATTACTGCGTGTGTTCACATGTGAAGAAAGATGACAGTTGACAGTTTTTGCTTCTATTTTAATTTGAACATTTTGTTCCTTATTGTTTTTCTAATTCATTTAAAGCTGCTATGTTTAGAGCCAGCAGCAGCCCCCAGTGGTGGTTAAAAAAAAAAGACAGAGCTCACCCAATAACAACACATAAACTGCACTAATTTCACTGGATTTACTAAATATTGAATTACTAATTACCACTAACCAAAGCTTTCACCATCAGAATCATTTCAAAGATGCTGTAATCACATAAAAATTCTACATTTTGCGGCCATCCATTGGAAACCCTTTGGTGATTTTGAATTTTTCATATAAACTGAAAGTTTGTTAAAAAATAAAAATAAAAACAGCCCACACAGCCAAAACTCAGTACATTGTCTTCACGGGTTACAGTGGTTTTAATTAATTATTTGCAATTAATTGTTTGAGTTATTTAGCAAAAATAACTCCTGTACAAGCTTTACATAAAACTTTCATCAAGGAAAAACATGTGTCTATTAATCTGAATCTGTTGTTGATCATTAACACGCCTACCAATTGATTAAGTGTTAAAAATGTGCACAGCAACAATGTGGAATAAGGTGGTGGCCTTTTGCTTACAATTTTTCAAACCGATAAATAGAATTTCTTTTCTGTTCCAAATAACTTGGTTTAGGAGTCAATTTAAAGTTGGCCTTTGTTTACCTCAGAGCGTCCCCGATCTCCACAATAGAGCCGATAAGTAAAAAGTTTAAACTGAAATAAGACTTGTTGTTCAAGAAGTTCTTAGAGAAGCAGAAGTAAAATTACGTGACTTAAATGTGGAAGATCACGCATCAGTGGGCCATCATGACAGGTATCATCCCTGATGCATAAAGACGGGATCATTATGCCATTACATAAAGTAGGTCTCATGTGAGTGAGACCTTACCAGAGAGAGTGATGACAAAGTTGACTAAATTTGTGGTGACAAAATGTCATTCAGACACATGCGGTGACACACAATCTCTCTATCTCCTCTCTCCCCTTCACACACACTGAATAAATCCATAAGCACTGTGTAGGAGCGTGCTGCCATTTTCTGCTGTCACCATCATTTTATTCCCCCGTTAATATTTCCCCACCTCCCTCTCTGTCTCTCTCTCCCGCAGGCCTTGCTTGCCACATTTGCTCCACAAGCATAATATCCACCTGCTTCTGTCAGACCGCCTGGCATTTCATCCCGGACATGGGACAGGCAGGCGGGCACGGGGCCGTAATTGAAATCCTGAGCAGTAAGACTCTGTATGTGTGTGTGTGTGTGTGTGTGTGTGTGTGTGTACATAAACATATACAGCACATACAGGAGTTTATGTGCATGTGTAAAACGTGCAGCTGTATGAATGTAGAATATTGCGCTGCACGTGTGACCCTCTGTTTCTGTATGCATGATGGATCCGCTCTCACCCCGAGGTTTCGAGCTCTATTCTAATAAGCAACTGTTGACAAATACATGCGCCAACACTGCGGGTCGCACTGGTGACCCTGTTAGTAATGAGGAGGGAGAAGAAGAAGAAGGGATGAGACGGGGAGGGGACAGAAGTCAGGCTGAGAAAAGAGCCCTCAAGGTGTCAGCGTAGGAAATATTCAGTCCAGGTTAAAAATATGCATGATGTGTGTACAGCAGAAAGGAGATCATAAATGGAGGAACTTTGTGGGTAATGTCAGGGGCAATACTTTACTATTTACAAGTCTGAGGATGTCGAGTGATCGGTGAGGGAAAATTCTTGTCAATTCTGTGTAGAGATAAGAGCAGACAGGCATAATGCAGGGTGGTGAGGTTGGGGATTTCAACTCGGGGCCCCAAAGAAAACTTTCTCCCTGGCGAGCATTAACAAGTAAATCTAGAAAATGATGAACAATTTTAAAGAATCTAAATCATTACCACTGTCACTAATTTTCCAGTTTGGAAACGAGAGTATTTTCCTTTCAATAATTTTCTCCCCAACATCCGTAACCACCCTGACAGCAAATGAACAATTATAATATGTTAAAAACATCACTGTTCCCTAGTCCTGCTGTTTTTACATTAATATTTATTTACACTCGATGAGTTGAGTTTCACAGTTTCAAGCCATTAGTTAGAAAGTTTGCCTGTGTCACGGGTTTACGACAGAAAAAAAGTTTATGTCACAAGTATATGGTACGATTATTATATTTTATGTTTTTATGGTGAAATTTATCTGTTGTAAAAATGTGAATGCTTTCATTGCCTCAGCGTGTCCTTCGCTGTGGGTAACGTCTGGAGTTGCATCTTTTATACTTTGCTTTGAAATGCTTAGCAAGGCCATTACAGTTAATCAAAAAATGGTATAAAAAGAAATAACCTTGGCACAAATGTAACCCACTGAACATCTAAGCTCTTAATCTAAGTACAATAGTTATTTATGTTGGAAACAAAAAAAAAAAAAAAAACTTGACTTTCAAATGAAAAAGCATTATTACTTCATCATATCATTGGGGATCGCTTCATACTGGCCTTCTGTCTCCAGAGCTCCGGTGAATCCTCCAGAACCCACGCAAACCACACGACAATCTTTCTGCAGATGGGTTGACACCTTTAAGCTTAAGCTCCTCTTACGCAGACAGGGAGCTTGCGAGGGTGTTAAAAGCATGAGTCGTCTTTTAAAAGCATCAGGACCTGACCTTGAAGCCATTAATGCACTAATTTGACTGATAAGAGCTCCCCCAGAGTTGTTATCGTCTCCTAATCCTTATCATCCCGTGCCCACCTGATTGTTCCGCTGGTTGCGTTTGGTGATCAGAGGGGGTAGGAGAAGGACGAGGGATTTCAAGCTTTAAGTAGAAGTACAGCTACCCCGTTTTCCGGCTGCTCCCATGAGATGCACCTTCTTCCACCGTATTAGGAGGGAGCAGTGATGACCACTTGTTGCTAATTCAAGACTTGAGGTGTGTGGAGCTCTTAACGTGGTCGGCTGGGAACCTGTGACCAGAGAGCAGCTATACTGGGACATAAATTGCTCTGTTATCTGGTTTGTGTGCGTAGGTTTGTTTGCGGATGTGTGTGTGTGTGTGTGTGGTGATGTGAAGGACAGGAGTGCCTGACAGACTTCTCTAATTGAACCACGAAGGAGGTGGACGTGAAAGGAAGGAGAGATGCCACGTCCCACACTCTAATGCAGCTGAGATATTGTCCGCTGATCATCGGGCTGAGGGGGTGGGGGTGGTGAGGTAGCCGGTTTAAGGCCAGCACAGTGTAAGAACCTCCTTTCTGCCTCAAATTAAATATCCCTCTCTCTCTCTCTCATGCTCTTCGTCTCTGTCGCTCTCCCGGGAGGTGTGTGTGTGTGTGTGTGTGTATGGGGGTAATTGGTGTTAAAAATAGTCTGGCTCTATAGTAGGTCACTGTATCACTGCCTTAAATAATGCATAAATAAAGCCTAAAAAGAAGTTCTAAAGACTCTCTTGCGGGTCACAGTATGACAGAGTGGTGGCCTCAATAATCCTCTCATCAGCTTTAGTTACTGAATTCAAATGCCTACAAATGAATTGATATTGCACTAACTCAGAGCTTCTTTTTACTTCATCAGGCGCTGTACCTGATATCATACCGTTCATGTATTCTTCTCACACCCATTTTATTCTCTCAGGTTTAGAGACCAGAAGAGACTAAATAACCTTGTAATAAAACATCGAAAAATACTGACACAAATTCTTATATAATGGAGATTTGTTAAAGATGTAATTTTTTATCCCATTAACTTGAGGATAATTTTTTCTCTAAATTTTAATGTTTAAATTTGATCAGTGTTTCCTGTGCACCAAAGGTTGGGTACATGGGGACATTAAACTGAATATCACTTTGATTTTAACAGATTTTTTCCTTTGCAAAAATATCAATAGAGACCTTTTCTGTATTAACGAGTCCATAGCTACGCTAACAGCCCTGTGATTTGCGGTGGTGCTTAGAGCTAAATGCTCATATGGCAATCCATTCAATAGTTGTTGAGAAGTCTCACTCAAAACCACACGTCAACCTCATAATGGGGCTAACAGTAAGGTCGGATGATCATAAAACTCATTAGCATTAATCCTCTGGGGACCATGAATGTCTGTAAAATAATTGGTGTTAGTCCTCTCAGTAGGTGTTTCACTAGATAAGTGAAAACCTTGACCTGCTGGTGACTTTAGTTTAAAACGCAGAATCACCAAACTCATTAGGGTTCATCCTCTGGTCAACATGAATGCCTGTACCAAATTTTATAGCAATCCATGCAATAGTTGTTGCTGTTTTTCAGCCTGACTGATTAATCGTAAAAAAAAATTTGAACTGAAACATATATATGGTTTAGTGTGTGGAAGGGTGAAAGTGAAAACACTGAGCTCTAAATATATATTAGGTCCAATATAAACAGAGAGGTTAAAGGTCAGGATAAAAACCGCTTACAGGCATGGCTGTTTGTCAACTTCACTTTCATGCCTGGGTGGAAACGGTCGAGCTAAATCGACGGTCGTGACTTCAAAACAATAACCATTACCAGTCAGAAACTGCACTGACCTACACGAGCAAGGTCAAACTGCAATGCATTAGCAGGCGTAAGCCACGATATTATAGTGAGCTTTCCTTGAATCAAGGACAGTGAAAATACAGAAATATAGGGTGGCAAGGACTAAATTATGAGAATACCCTCTGGCCTGACCAGCCATGGCCCAGAGCTATCAAGTCATTACTGTAAGGATAATGCTGAGGAGAGAATTTCACATTCTGCACAGGACACATTAAAAATAAATCAAGGATCAGTAACAAATAACTGTGCCCTTCTAATTAGTTATTTTTTGTACAAAACAATTTTCCACTGCCATAAGACTCCTTTCTCATCATAAAGTACCTTACTTAATGCAGGACTGTGCAGGAATAAAAAATAACCTTAACTTTTTTTTCTTTTACCTCATACCTTAAAACCGTCTTTTCATTTGATTCCAATTGACTGGCGAGCGCGGCTGTGATTGAATCCCAGCCTTCGTCTTTTGAAGTGCATGCGCTCAATTTCCATTTTCCATTCTCACGCTCCCTTCCGATGCTGATGCCACCTCTGCAGCTCTCATAACATACCGTTCTATTCAGGGTTTATCAGGCCACAGTGAAGAAGCTCAACTCTCAAGTGGCCCTCATCGTCCGCTCGCGGCAGCCATACGGTGCGAGACGAAAGAGCCTTGGTGATGAGTAAAGGCAGACAATATGACATCTCGTTTTATCGCTGGTGACATCACCAAATCAGTGTTTACAGTGTGAATAAAGAAAGCAGGGCACATGCAGGGGATATAAATAAGTGCTGTGTATTATGTGTCGATGTCTTTCACGGTCGCTCTCCGTTTTTCTCCTCTGAAGACTCTTGAGCGCAGCTATTGAGCAACAGGCAGTCTGACAGCTTGGCCAGAGCCATTAAGATGCTTAGGTGTAAACACTGTTGTAGAAATACGACCCTGCTCATTCCTATTTTCGCCAATCACTTCCAGGCGCAGCAAATGATCTCCTGCAACACTGTCCAACAAGACAGCATCAAAGCATTCGGTGATGCATTCACTGACAGCAACCAATATATGAAAAAGTCATCTGGATCCACAGAGTCACGCATGGATGCTTTTTCAATTCCAGTAAATAAAAGTAATCAAACCATGCAACACACACAAAAAAACATTTGCCTTGTGGACCCTCTGTGATTGAAATGTCCTTTTAGAAGCATCTAATTGTTGACTCCTCTCCCCTTGGGCATCTGCTCTACCTCTCTGGGGGAAGGACAGGCTAAGCCACAGGCAGAGCTTAGCATACGTATGAAATCACTAATGTGGCAATAAATGCTGTGACTCAGAGTCATGGGAGCAGGGACTCCCGAGGAAGCAGATATAGCAGCACTTCTCTGTCCTCTATAGGTGGACTGCATAAAATCATGTTACATTAATGCATTCCACTTTATGGGTAAACAGTCAACGTGTGCACAGAGGATGTTAAAGATGTCACTCAACCCGTGCCTCAGCTCAATGCACGCTATGCAGTAAAACAGGTTGGGTGTGTGTCAGTTTAGCTGCATGTGGATGGGTGAATCTGCTTTGACATTTAATTAGTAAAAATAGAGCATTCAGATGGAGTCAGAAGTGACTCAAGAAAAGGTGCGTTCACTAACTGTTCAGTTCAGAGTACATAGACAGAGTTCAGTAAAATCATGCCAAACTATTACCAGCCAGATGTTTCTGCTGATAAACCCTCTGAGTGGCAAATAAAGTAAAAGGTTGCAGGGATTTATGGTCTGGGGAAGTTGCTTTTTTCTCTGAGTGGTGTGCCAGGTTGCTTATCAAACATGCATAGCCTATTAACAGCCCTTTCTGGCTGCAGCTGTTGCAGAGCTCTCCGTGATCTCTGAGATTGGTACTTGTTTCTATTTATTTCAAAGGTACATCTAGAAGTTTAGGCTATGTTTCATAGAAAAACTTATGATTCAATTCCTTAATTTGTCCATGGTAGTCTGGCTTCACAGTGTTTCACAAAGTGTTTCAGGGATATTTTGATATTACAAGTGAATCAATTGACTCCATGTAATGTCAATAGATACAAGTGCAAGTTACTGCTACTGGAATCCCAATGAGAATCAACATGGTGAGCTAATTTGCTGGTCTGTGCAACTCCAGCGTCCTTTAGCACCGTGGCTCGCAATTCCTGACAATTAGCTTTCACAAGCTAAATGTACATGGCCTGCCCAGTAAGACGTGCCGGAAAAACTACATAATGAGCACTGAGTAAAGAAAGTCTAACAGACATGGATTTCTGGATTCACAGATGGTGGCTAATCAACAAAGTATATTCCAATGGGATACCCATGTTGCTCTGTGCTGTAAGTAGGCACGACTTGTTAGCTGTAACCTAATAACATGTTGCAGCTCTTACTGGGGTCTTTCTGCAATAAAAGGTGCTAACAAATGAATTAGTTACTTGTGTACTTGTAGAACTGCACATATGCTAACTACTTGCAGTCACAATCAACAGCAGTAATAGCGTTGCCTGGTTTGCATGGATCATGAACTTGGTGAACTTGGTTTCATTG
Organism: Pempheris klunzingeri; assembly: GCF_042242105.1. Taxonomy (NCBI): domain Eukaryota; kingdom Metazoa; phylum Chordata; class Actinopteri; order Acropomatiformes; family Pempheridae; genus Pempheris; species Pempheris klunzingeri. Next base: position 12,011,217 of record NC_092033.1, read on the forward strand.
CATGTTTTTGTCAGTTAGTTAATGAAAAGTCTCCAGTTTGTTCTGAACACTCAGAGCTGGTGGCAGACTTTAAAATGGAATATAATAAAAAGGGGACTCTGACAGTGCTTCTCAATTACCAAAAATCCAGTTTGGTGCCAGAGTATGCTTTGGCACTCAGAACACAGCTTTGTCCAATGAAACAACCATTTGCTTGCTTTGCTGCATGGGGGTGGAATGAAGAAGTTAGCTATGCACACAATGAGTTGGATAGCAACTACATCTGTTTGGTTGCATATATACTGAATTTCAGCGCAGAGGAAGTAGTATCTGTAAAAAGCTGTAGCTAATCCAAACCCTCACAAATGCGGTACCTGCAGAGAACTTTACACAGTTTCCAGAAGCCTGATCCTGTTTGATACGATCACTCACACAGACACACAGACATGGAAATTCAGTCACAAGAGAGAGTGTTTGAAATGTGACTATAGACTCTTTCATAATTCAGCTTCCCATGGCTCTGTGAATAATACTGCACCACTGAAGCATATTAAAACATCTTCCATTTTATCCTTTGTTGGATTCATTAGCAGATAAGCCCCATTTACTATGACAACAATAGAACTATGGCCCATGACTGAGAAAGCTTAGGGTAGTAGGCTTCAGCCATGCCAAGCGCTTAGTTATGCACCCATATGGAGAAGCATTTGCTGCTGTTTTTTTTCCACTCATCACCCTGGGGCACGATAGCATTAGCTAAACGCCTTGAAAGCAAATACTGACACCTCCCAGTGCAAGTGCTGGGGCTCACAGATGCACCAAGAGAGGAGCCAGCTGGAGGGGAAAGACAGAGAGAGGCTGGAGAAGAGGAGAGAGGGAAGGGAGATTTGTGTCAAGTTATTTCCTCTGACACAGTGGAGCTGCAGCCAGGACGCCATGGTAACCAGATGGACTTGCTGTGAGGCATATTTCATACTTCACACCACAACCAGTCCAGTTTGTTAGGCACTACTTTGGCAATGCCCCATGGCAGCACATGACACTTGTGCATGGATTTTGAGAGTACATGCTCAAACTCAAAAATCATATGTAGGTTTTTGAACTCACTTCCAGAGAAAAATCCGACTCCTCAGTTGCACTTTGGCTTTTAACTACCAAGAATATCTACTTCCCGGTGTGTCCCAGGCCAACACTAACGCAGCTCTGACTGACTGGCTGACGACAGTTGTAGCCTCGCCAATTTACCAGCGCCTTCATATCGAGGTGGACAGGTGGCTGGTCAGATGCCCAGCTCCCTGTCCATCACAGTGGAGGAACTCTTCCTTTGTGACTGGGCAGATGTCAGATGCTTGGCAGGACTACCACCCAGATTCCCCCGCAGAATGTCTCCAGACAGGCTACTGCTCCTCGCCACAGATAAAAGCAATCTTCTTGTTCCTGAGTTTGTTTCAGACACTTTTCCCCCCCCAACTGTCTTTTTTCACTTGGCTGGTTCCACTTTTAATAGCTCACATAGTCAAGTGACAAAGGCAGACTGAGTGGTCGAGACACTGATCACTAATGAGGGGTAGGTCTCTGACTCACCCATATTCTGGCTCTCCTGCTGGGATCACTGTGGGGAGCCTCTCAACTCGTCCTAACAATCCTTATAATACCATATTCAGACCCACTTTACTTTTCAAACGGTGCTTTGTCACTCGCATTTGCTCTTTTTTCTCCTTCCCTCCCATGGTGAGAGATTGTGTATTAAATCATTAACGGTTGTCCTAACAATGCAAATTCCCCATGAGCAGTGATCTGTCAGTCCTAGCAGACACAGGAAGAACAAGTACAGTAAAGAAGCTTATGAATAAGTGAACCTGACATTTTGTTCTTTGAAAAGTCGCACGATTTCCATTGTTATGAATGCTTTCACTTGTCCCCCTATGATTTTCAAGAGGAGTTGTGTCCCTGACAACTCCTCTGCCCTCTTACACTCAACCTACACTTAAACTACAGATTTTTAGCTTGGCTGGTACATTATACCAATAATATTGAAGCCAGAATATGTAGGATTTTGGTGTGGTTATAGAATATTTCCAGTGATTTTCATAATCTGTAGGAGTTTTTGTTTGAAGGAAAATGTCTTATGGGTATTCATCCCAGTATTCCCCAGGCTGCAACCTCATCTCACCAAAAAACTGTGAGTGTTTGAATTACACATACAGAATCTTTCAACAAAATCTTCTAATAAAAGCCAGAGCAATGAGCAAATGAAGCCCAGTTGCTAACAAAGGTTGAATAAAAAAAGAAAAATCACTTTACTTTAATAGGTTACATGGTAACTTTAGCCTTATGTATATTTGACAGCACAAAGTGCATCAGCACAGCAACATATTCATGCCCCATATTCACCACTCTAATGAATTCCCATTGTTTCTTCTATTCATTTTTTTCCCCAAAGCGGGGAGAGCAACTGTGTGATGATTATGGCGTGACTATGAGGTAATACATCATCCTAAATTTATCAAGGCAACAAATAAACATTTAGGAAGTGTTCGGTGTTGAGCAAACAACATCAACAGCAAATTCAAGGAGGGGCAGATAAACGGGGAGATGTCTTTCTAAGGTATGATAAAATACATTTGGAAAATAACAAAGATGAGGAATAAAGGGATTTTTCTAATATGAGCAAATAAATGCTCTCTCTCTGGAGTAGAGTTAAATAAAGCCAACAAACTTAATGACTTTTGGAGAATTAACTTTGTTAAATGTGATTGTAATAGATGAGCCATAAAAAAAACAATCAATCACTGTACTGTTCCTGGTGCTTCTAAAGCCTAATAATGTCCTTCCCAGAGCTAAATAACAACAAAACTCCTCCTCCTCTGCAATTATATGCATGCATTCAGAGGCAGAATTGAGTTCTAGATCCAAAACTGCAATTCATGTCACTGTTTGATCAGTGGGCTCTGAGTTGAAGCAGTTTGAAATTGTAAAGTGATATTATCATGCTACATTGGCTCCTCAGTGCAATGGGGGAGAAATGCAAATTGTTAGCGGCGTGTTCCTCCTTAGTTTGAAGAAGGAGTTCCGTAGGCAGCTTCCTCTCACCATATGCTCAGCCAGCTCAGCTCCGTCCTGCAGGAGCCACCTCAGCCCTGCAAGTCTGCAGAGGAAGTTGACATAATAGCCCAAAGTCACAAATGACACAAAAACCCAAATAAGACAGAAACTCTGCCACGACTGCTCCCAGCTAGAGAGGGTTTATGTGTGTGTGTGTGTGTGTTTGTGTGCTGCTTTCACCAAGGTCCTAATGTCTTGAAACACAGCATCTGTTCAGTACTATGTTCTGAAGCATAGTGGCAGTGAGCTATGTTTAGTGAAGAGGCCATAGGCACAAGGAGAGTGTCTCTGTGCTCCTATAGATGAGATGATTACTGGGTAAACAACACTAGTATTCATTAAGGGCTATGCATCGAAGCTGTTTCAATCAGGAGAGTTTGATTGAAAGAGGGGGCTTAAAGAGTTATTAAGACACAAGCTAAGCTGAAGATCTGCATGGATGTGATCTGGCACTAGATTCCTGATGAAAGCTGAATGTGAATGGGATGGGGGTGGATCATGGCAGTGTGGCAGGAAGGAACAGATTTTAAAAATTGACAGCAATAAGGCGATTGGCTCGGTTGGGATTGATTGACCCTGATTGGTTGAAGCAGCTAGCTGTTACATGCTCACAACCCCCCCAAGTCGAAAAAAAGCTCAGAACCACCCAAACAATGTAATGACATGCTTATCATAGGGAAACAGAGGAAGCAGGTGCAGGTTTCGCCCGTATCAGCTCGATTCACACTCCGATTTGCATCTGCCTCATTGCTACACCTTCTTACCCAAGTCTATCTTCATTCACACAGAGCAGCCCCTAGAGTACACAAAGACACAAACACCGAAGCAGGTGACTGTTGGCACCGTCCACCATCTTTCACCTAAAATGCACGACAGCTACACAATGAGAGGAGCTCCCCGTGTTAGCAGACTGACAAACTGTATTTTAACCTGTCCCCAAGACAAATTTGCTCTGCCAGTTCAGGGGAAACCAAATCAAAAGACAGAATGAGCTAAGAGACAGTTCAGGTGTTGAAGCAGCACAGTGGAGACGCAGTGAGGCATTTAGCAGGTGTTTACTTTAGTCTATTTAGTGTATATAACATAAATCATTCCCAATCATACCCAGTCATATGGCAACAGGACTTCGGGTTTGTAAGCCCCATATTTGAACAGAACAGTCACACGCTGCTAAAAAAAGAAAGATTTTGTGTTATTAAGCCCATCAACCTTTGAAATGGCATTGCTTCCTTGACTAAAACTTAGTTCATAATGAACTGAAACCACAGTCACTGTAATTGCAGCATTTACAACCCCAGACGAAAGCAGCCGTACTGTATCTTTTCAAAGCTAATGGAAAGGCATACTTAGAGAGCTGCCTCTCAAAAGCATGGATGGATTTCATTTAAAGAGAAAATGTGGTGGAGTGCACACAGAGAGCACAGTACAAAGCACTTTTGTGTAAGTTACGAGTTGCATGGTGAAAGACAACCTCAGTCCGCAGCCCTGCGGGGAGGGTGGGTGGGTGGGTGGTTGCTGCTGGATGGGTGGGTGTGAGGAGGTGGGCAGCGGACGCTGATTGAGTTGTAAGTGAGGTTAAAAGGGGTGAAAGGGGGAAGAAAGACAGTTAATATAGATAGTGAAGTGCAGCGGGGTGAGATTTAAGACAGGTAACATTAAATCACTCTCAATGACCAGTCCTTTAACTCAGTGTTCCCTTTGTTTCTCCTCTGAGAGTAGTTAAAGTCAGGAGCATGACCTGCTCTTAAAACGCTTTCACAACCAACTTAGAAGGTCATTCATCGAAAAAATTATAAAATGAGAGATATTTTACTGTATCATTACCTGGAAGGCCGTGCTTCACTAACTAAAAACAGTGTGAAATATCCCCAAGTCATTAACCTGAAGTGTTGGTTGCTGAAAACAGGTTAATGTGGCTAAAGTGATGAACTTCTAGTGATAAATGAAGACAAAATGGAGGATTTCAACCCTCATGGGTCAAGGAAAGCCGAGTACGTCCTGAAAGCTTGAGATTTATTGCATGATGTTGGCAAGGAGCTTTGGGGACTGTAAGACGGGTCACCACAACCACGAGGGACCGGGTTATCACGTCTTGGTGCAAAGCTTTACGGGGGCCTGGGGGAATCATGAGTGTGTACCCCAGACTCACATACCAAGATTGGCCTGGAAACTTTCATCTTAGGACCCACAAGTGAGTAATCTTCCTCCTTAACAAGCAAAACATGGATCAAGGGAAATTGTAATAAACGTGGAAGGAGCTATACAGGACTTTGAACAGGCGAATTTCACCCAAGGCGGAAATCCCATCAGAAATCCCATCAGAAATAAAACACAAAGGATTGCATGGATCTGTTTCATAAAGAGTGTTATGAGAATTCTTGGTGAGCGCATATGGGTGAATATGTCTTCTCTTGCATTTCCATTTGTTTTGAGATCCAGACTGGACAGATGCAGCGAGGGAGAAAGAAAAAGAGCTCCAAGGCTCAGATGAACAGTTTTTGTGCGGAGGCCAGGTGGCAGATTGCTGGAGTTGGGAGATGAAAGCAGGAGAAGACCACTGATCTACTGTACAGTACACTGCTGCAGGAGATGGATAGCACCCCTCTCTTCTATTTTCTGTCTCTCTCCTCCATGCCCATGAGCGAGTGATGCATCAGGGTCAGGCGTGGTTGAGTGTTGGGAGGATCAGAGCGGCCAGCGCCCACTCACGAGACATATGAGGAGGTCAGAAAAGGATTTTGAAAAGGAAAGAGGGAGTGGTGAGGAAAGGATGTCAAAAAAAAAAAATCACAAGAACTGAGCATCGCACCAAAACCTGCTCTGTGTCTGGTACTCATGTATTTTTAGTTCATAGTTTTTTGTGAAGAGAATGTTGCAGGTATGAGGAATATTTCAAACACAGTTAGTTAAACAGGCAAAGTCTGACAGCCAGCATCCAAAACCTTTAAACTTTCCCACAGAGAACTCCAACCGACCACCACCGCCACGCTCTGCTGCAGGACATCACGAGGCCCGCCTCACCTGCAGCATTTGCATACCTGTTCTCATCATCTTGCATAATCCAATAACAAATGAATGACGGGGGCTTCACTTTAAGGTATCAGAAGTCATCTGCCAAGGGAAAACTTAAGGTGTGCATTCATTTGCATTACTGATGAGCCCTGTGGCATCTTCCCGGGCAGATAGTTCATATTTTGTTTATGAGGGCACATGCACGTTGTAAATTCTCACCCGCAATCCAGCTGTTCAGTACACACACACACACACACTCACACACACACTCTGCCATTGCAGCACTCGATACATACATGCACACACATTATATACATTATTTAAATCTTCACAGACTGTAGTTCTTTATGTTTATGTTTATGTTTTGCCTCTTCCATGACTCATTTTCCTCTGGCCTTCTTTCCTAGTCTCTGAAGAGATGGAGGTTTACACATAGGATTATTGCTGTCCTTGTGTAGAAAAGAACTAAAGAACTGATCAGGTCTTGAAGTTGTTTAAAAACACCCATATTTATATTTTCTGACCTTCGACACCAGAACTCGGCCTCTTGTTTTCTGCATCCAAGTCAACTTGGGATATGTTTATCCATCTTCATTAAACCAAACTTTTCCAGATTGCACTGCAATAAACACCAAGCCCCCAAGAAGAGCTTCTGGCATGTTTTACTATAAGTTTACTTGTATTTTCTGAAGATTTATTTGTTTAATGTACTATTTGTTTTATGTGTTCATTTTCTCTTTGTTTGTGTTGCGTCTCCTGCCAGCAGTCGCTGTTACTGTGTCTTTTAACCAGAAAAATGATCTATTCTTAACCTTAACTGAAAACATCCTGCTGGTGTATATACAGCCTATTGACAGGGGAGCAGGATCAGCAAATCCCCAAGCCCCCAGCAACAGTGCCAGGCTGTGTGCTAATTGGAAATTAGTGACTCACACAGACCTAGATTTTTTTCCACGCACAATCACTTTTTGTGTTATTACAATCTCAGCAATCAGGTACAATGAAGCTTAAAAAATCATATTCATATATGGTTTTATACCGTTTATGTGTGTTGGGGCTCAGCTGTCTCAGTCAAAGAGGTATTCTAATGTGCATGGTGCCATGTAAAATTGCAGGGACCTGCACTTCACTTGGCCATGACGTGGTTTTGTGGGGCTGTGGGGAAAATCTTGAGGTGGCTATTTACAGTAGCTTGGCAATCTAAAAATGGTGGGTTTGTGCAGGATTTGCTGTATCTTGCATGTGCTGATTTTTGTGACAATGTTCTCTGAGTAACCAGCAGTTCAGCAGTGTTTTCTCTCCACTTCTTAGTATCGGCTCAGCTTGTTTGGTACCTCGAATGAGGCGATATCAGAAAAGTAACAGGTACCAGGTCCTATCCACATTTGCTGCCATTGGCAAACCAAAAAAGAATGGTTCCAAGCTAGTAGAGTCAAGTCCAGCTAGTTATTCTTCTCGGCTGAAAATGATGCTATAAGAGAAGTGGGAATGAACCAAAATCGTAAAGATGCGGGCTGTAAAACCGAAACAATGAGTTGATAAATCTCTGCAAAGCTGAGATGGACCGGTGATAATTCTGTGGTTTCATCACTGTAAATGACCCTTTCACATAACAGTCATGTGATCAAACCAGGATTTGAGGACAATCCCCTATAAAGAGCCAGCATTGGATTCTTTTAACCATGAGGGCAGTGTTTTCCTGACATTCAAGCAAGTAGTTATGGTTGCCTTAACTTGAACAGAACAATGCAGGTGGTCCTATTTTCCTCTTGCACTTCAGGAAAAATCGGCCCATGGCTTTTTCAGAAGTCATTGTATAAACTGATGAAATGCATGGTCTTTCCTCACTTATTCAAGTTTACTGGCCCTGGGGGCAGCTGGAAGGGCATTACATCACACAGTAGCAGTGTGCACCATCTCTGGGGACCGAGCGTAAAACAAAGGAAGAAAGGCTGGAAAAGATTTAGCAGGAGAGATTAAAATCTCAGTGGGATGGCGAGAAAACGACCCCTTTGCTGTTCAATTTAACCAAGCTCGGTGGGTGACTTTATTATTTATATTCCTATTTACGCCGGCTTTGACATTTTTATCTCCATTCCCACCGGCCAGGCACAGTCAGAGCATCGCTTTCGACCTTGGAGGAAGAATTCTCCAAAACGAAACTTTTTCTATCTAAAATCACAACAACTTTGTTTTTTGTGACACCAAGACAAAACCGTGATCCGCTGTGCATTTGCTCATTCCAATGATAGTGGAGGAGCTTATTATACAGTTGAATGACTAATACTTCATATTGTCATAGGACAGCGAGCGTCAGAGATGAGGATCACCATTGTCCTCTCCATTGTGTGTCGCAGCTATTGTCATCAGTCGCTAATTAGTAAATAAGAGCTGTTGACACACCGCTGCACAGTGCTAATGAACACAAGAGGTGTTAAGCCACAGGAGACCCAGTCACAGCTATATTGTGGAGGTGGGTGGTGAAACGACGAAATGGCTTTGTGTGTGCATGTGTGCTTGAAAAGAGGGAGAGAGAGAGAGAGCGTATTTGCGCATGCAGGAATAGCACATCTCCTGTGATTGGATGTTAAAACAATGAGCAAAGTTCTCCTCTTGCGATGCTCTAATGCATGTATGAACTCCAGACAGAAACCATATGGGATTCACAAGATGAGCGCCATCGCAGGGCTTTATGAGATGGTGGCGATGTGACTTTAGAGAAGGAGCTCTGATTGAGACAATAACTTGTAAGCTGCGCCTGCTGGCACCGTGGTAGGAATGCATGTCTCTTAGGGAAGGAGAGTGGATGGTATTGGGGACAGAGGAGGGGTGAGGAAGAGGAGGGAGGGAGATAGAGATCTGTCAGGTATAGAAGGAAAGAAAAACAATAGCGCGGAATGAGGAACAGGGCTGCCTGGGAGTTGACAGAAAGACATCAGTCCTTGGTGACAAGGACAGAAACCCTTATCAATGAGCTGCACTCTGCAGGGCCAGCAGAGACAGAAGGGAAAGGAGGCGCTGAGCTCCAAAGAGTTTGTTTTTCCACGGATGAAAATCCACTAAAGACTCTGCCATGGACTCTGTATGGATTTTCCTCTGGATTTGTAGTTTGTCCAAACGCTCACCGTACAGCGATACCATGACATGTTGAATTTGGGCTGTTATTTCTCTTCTCCAGTCAACTGAGAAATATGCTTTGAATGTTTGCCAGGTGCTCAGATGCATCAAAAAACAGCTGGTAATTGCTTGTGCAGTTACATCTTAATGTTAACTAAATTACTATAATCCATGTGTACACCAGAGCATCATATTTTGAAAGGTGGAAAGGACATAGAAACGCCATTTAAACCATCATACTGTACATTCTATATTGCCACCGAAGCTACAATGATAAGTTGATCATTTCAGGGGATATTTTGTTGATTTTCAACCGGCTTTGTATCATTACGATGTTGGCAGTGTATGCTAATGAACAATGTTTCTTTCCTCTGAGCAGGGAGCTCCTCTCACGCTTGGTGTCACAAAACGTGTCATTATGGAATAAACTAACAACCATGAAATTATAACTGTTATTTTACTGTTAAGTCAGTTATTCCAAGGGCAGATAACATTGAACAGCAGGGTGCCAACAACATGGAGGAAAGTTAATCATTTATTTGCATATATTACTAAGATTGTAATGATACAGAAAATTTGGTAAAGTGTCCCTTTGATCAATATTTCCCACAATTTTGATAAACGATTCATTTATCAGGTAAATTTCCAAAGTCTGCCACTCCTGAGCTATTTCCAGTTTCTGAATTGAATGTGTGGACTGTTAGTAGAACAAAATAAGCAATCTGAAAATATCCCTATGGATACTTTTCTTCATTTTCAGAAATTTTATAGACTCAATATTGGCTGCAACCCCAACTCTCACTCATTCGAAGTAAGTCTAACTTTAAATGAATTCAATTGTAAAGCTGTTTTCTATCATGTGCTATATTTCTGAGTCTTGTTTTTACAGCTCTCAATTTAAAACCAGCTCTGCAGGGGTCAACAGCCTTGCAAACCAGGGTGACTCATCTCTCATTCAATGGTAAAATAAGCTCTATGATACATTTTGGCTTTCACGAAGAAAATATTCTGGACTGAAATGTATGAAGTAGATACAAATCTAACAACAAGTTCTACAGATTTTTTAAATAGGTGCTTTCCTATTGAAAATGGAAGTCTGGCTGGCTGCTGTTTAGTAAAATGTCAGTTTCATTATAATACTGAGAAAATGCTAAGATCAGCTTAAACACAGACCTGAATTCATACTTGTCATTTAAGTGGAGGGGTTTGACTGGATGTAAAACTGAGATACAGGTATTCTTATTCACACTGAGAGGGAAAAATGGGACCCAGTCACAGAGCTCCACACCGGCCATCATCAGTATTCTGGACAGGCCCTCGGCCACTACAGTAAACTGAAGACCAGTCAGCAAGTGTCTGTAATCTGCTGTGAAAGCTGGGAAACATCTCAAGCGTTCAGCCGGCGACGGCTGTCTGCTCCTTTTGCTAAAGTCAATCTCCCGCTTGACTCTCCTCTCCTGCTCTGATGGATACGTGTGTGCATGTGTATCACAAGGAAACACTGGCACACACCTACACACAAGAACAGATGGAAACTCACGCACAAACAGAAAATTCAGTGAGTCATTCATGCAGGGCTTGTGCCCACAAGGCTGCCAGTGTGAAGGGTGGATGCAGGACAGAGATGGGGGGAGGGGGGGAGGCTTGAGTTTCTCTGGCTGACAAATGCCCGCTCTTACTTTCAAGCCCCTATGAGCAGGTGATTGATCAATCTGAGGACGACGCAGGGACTTCTACAAGGGACAATCAATGACACGTGGTGAGAGAGAACAAGTGTGAAAGAAGGACACTTGACTGCAACATGGTTTTCTCAAGTGATGATAAAGTCTATCATTAAAAGGCAGGGTGTGTAATACTGGAGAAACTAGATAAACTAGCTTGATTTTGAAGGTATCCAACTGAAAAAATGCCCATCAGGCCTCGCTCCAAAGCCATTCCCCTCCCCACATGAATGCACGCTGCTTGACTCCTGCTGGAGGACAATGGTTCATTCTGTACACTGACTGACAGCCCCTCTCAGCTTTTCAGTCAAACAGATAAACAACTCTGTTAAATACCACAGTCACATAGTCAGATACTTTTAAGTCCTAGTTGTTGCTCAGTGGGCTGTCATGGTGCACACATCTGTGAGCCATGGCTCTCTCTCATTCTTGGGCTCAGTAGGTGTGTGCTCCATGAAATGTTGGCTCTCTCAGCCCAGCCATTCTCGTTCAATGACTACCTTGAACTTTGGGGGGACTGATGCACAGTCAGTGCACAGGCAGAGCAAGCGTGCTAGCAGCCAGGTACATCGTTGTGTCGTTCGGCCTGAATAAAATGATTGGATGGGTTTATTACAGGCCTGTGAAACACTGGATTTTTTTTCTTCTTTTGTCAATCTATTTAATTTATTGATTGCTGTTGGGCTCTTGTGAGAATGAAAAAAAAACAAAAAGACAAAATGCTTTTAAAATGATAATTTGATTTGTGCAAAGGAAGAAAAAAAAGGGCAAAACTGAGCATTGCGCTTAACTGCATATCAAAGTTGGAGTCATCATTTCTGTATGATACCCTCCATGATCCCACTGCGATTGTGAAATTCGGTCATGGGAGGAGTTTGCCTGTCAGAAACCTACCTCCCCTACAATTGTGTGAACATTGTTTAGGCGTGTGTGAATGCAGGAAGCCGTCTGTTCTCTCATCTCTACAGTACCTGCCACGCTGTTTTCTCAAGGGTCCACTCATCAACACAACCGTAATAATGAATAAGTTACCAACCACCTGTATCCCTTATTGATGGATTTGAAGGTTTAATTGCCTGGGCAGAGGATGGAGCGTTGTCTGTCACTTAGGCATTTTTCTGCATGTCAGCTGCCATATATTTAACTGAGATGTTCTCCACTGAGGCAAAAACAAAAAAAAAAGGCACAGCAGGAGTGAAATGAAGGCTTCAGTCTGTGTAGAGGAGCTTGTCAAAGACAAAGACAGAGATAAACATACAGAGAAAAACATACATACAGGGACAGAATGTACAAACTATGATGGAGAGGTATGGAGTGAATGCAGCCTGGTCTGTGTGTGTGTCAGTGTGTGAGTGTGAGGTGCTGGCTGACAGAGTGTGTCGGAGAAACCCAGGGGACACTTGCAAGACAGTTGGATGGAGTTGAGACTACTGTCTTACATTCACAACACACTGAGCAGCTGGCCACCTATCTTCTCTCTCTCACAAACACACAAACACACACACACACACACACACACACACACACACACACACACACACAGAAAAGGCTTTTATGCACACAACTATAGTCAGACAAGCTAAGAGGGGAAACCTAAAAGTGTAGAGTGAGATTTGAGTACAAGTGATATCCCTCACAGCGAACACAGATTGGTACTGAAATACGCCGCCACCCTTTAGCCCGCTTCTTAAGTCAGTCGTGCAGGCGAAGCCAAACAGCTGGAAAGATGGAGAAAACAGAAAGGACTGATAGAGGGGAAAAAGGAAAAAAATTGAGTCAGTCTTCCTGAGAAACCGATTCCAACATGAAAGCGGTACCGCGTCACGCCGCATTAGGTCGGATATAGATTGAGGAGGACGTGCATGCCAATATTCTACACAAAAACTGCCTGCCCTGAAATGTGTGCATGAGTCCTCTGCAGACCTGACAAAACTCCCCACCCACAAGTGAAATCAGCAGATTGTATTCTCTCACCTGTCATGCTGACATCAAAGGCAATTTTCCTGTGTTCATGCTGTCCGAAACGATCGCTTTTATTTCCAGTTACAAGGCAAACTGAGGGTGAGAGTCACCTATTCTTCCTCTGTAACCTTCAACATATGCGGCAGTCCAAACCAGAACATGTGGACAACTTTAAAGTATTATTGTGTAATAGAATAGCAGGGGGTGTCCAGTTTTCTTTGGAGAAAAGAGACACATTTCTCACCAGCTATTAACATGTCATCTGTATCTGTATCATGTTGATGCAAATGCACAAAGAACATATGAGGCTCAGAATGAGTTTGACTCCATCTGCTGTATTTTTTAACCTGCATTCTAAATTCACAACAGCTCTGATTTGAGCTGCTAGCATTTTTGCCACAACAACACCTGCTGAAACACATGCACGGCCCGGGCTGTTTGCCACCCTGACCTGACAAAAAAGTATTCTTTAAAAAGAAAATGAACAGAAATATTCAGTGGCCAGTGTATAACCATACAGTAGCATTACATTTCCAGGAGCTACTATATGGAACACTGAGGTTATCATTACAAGAAACCCTTCACTTGCTGATTTGCAGTGAGGAAAAATACTTTTGGAACAGCATCACCGCTTCATCAGGGCTGAAAGGTGGGACCCATTTAGAAAGCACACTTTGCGTAAAATTACGTAATCTTCCAAAGCTTTTTACAGCCTCCTTTGATATGTAGCTGCTCAGACAAGGGCACTTTCCTCTTCTCCCATGTATCTAATTAGCAGCGGCTGGTCCCTGCGGCGGAGACCGAGAGGTGGTCTCACCATTGTCATTAATCCTGAAGTTCTCCTGCAGAATACCACTGTACTTACTTTAATTTAACATGCTCAGCAGGGTTACGGGTCAGTTCCTGATAGCTGGCCCCAAACACACACACACACACACACACACACACACTCACGCACGCTCATGTGCACACATGCTAACACACACACACACACACGCAAAGTCTCAAAACAGCATCTGGTTGGCTACAAGGTGAGTCAGGCCTGTTCAGCCTGTGTGCCCTGCAGACTCAGTGTGCTGCCTGGTTGTTAGCAGCACCATCATCAGCTGTGTGCTGGCTGGTGTCTACTTTCAGACTGGCAGAAAACACAGCAGCCTTCTTGTCAGGCACAACAGACAAGAAGGCTGCTCAGGAGATAGAGAACTTTGTCTCTTACAAATTACATCCATCCACAGAGAAGTAATTTGCAGTGGCCTTAAGATTTTGTAGGACACTTTTGTGGGGGATAAATACTAACCTAAAATATGCCAAATCAAAAACCTCAGCCATGACAATAACCTCAATGTCACCCTGTCTCCTAAAAATTATGTATATTTACACAACTAATCAGCAACAGCAGTTCCATTCTGGAGGACACGTTATCCGGACTGGTTTTCTCAAGGAAATGTTAATTTAACATACCTGGTATGATGTAAAAATGTTGATACGCATCAGTAAAATGTTCACCGACAATATCCACTCGTAGTGACAAGCTTTATTAAAGCTTTCGATGGTTGTGTTTAAGCACTGGAAGCACTCGGTTGGAGGTCAATGAAATATTGAGGTCTGGTTTAAGTTTCTGGCTTAAATCTGCAGTCACTTGAGACTCCATGTATTTACTAACATTAAAGTGAAACCACGATCTTTCCCTAACATTAACAGGTGTGCTCTTGTTGCCTAAACCAAACTGGAGTTTGGATGGACCAGTGTAGTGCTTCAGTCAAGCATTAGCCCCTGGGATGAAGGATTGCCACAGAAGTGCCTTCTTGGATGTCCCAATGGTAGATAAAACATGGACCATGCAGTGCCATACACGCTGCATCACAAGTGGTGCCCCACCGGATGCAGCTAGTGGTGGTTTTTTAAAAATTCTTTTTTGACCCTCTGACCCTCAGACAGTTCGAGTCCGACACCGCTGTTGGTACATTGTAACTAACACAGTGAAATTTTGCTGTCTCCCTCGTGATTATTGAGATGGAGGATATATTATTTCTGGCAAGGTAACTCTTCAGTAAAAAAAAAAAAAAGCGTCAGAAAATTCTCTCTCATTGTATTTACAGACCATGTTTTTTTAGTGTTTTCAGATGTAATTAGACTCCATGAATTCAACTGGACTTCCTGCTTTGGTCTGTTCTTACTAACTGGTACCTGTAGAAACATCAGCAGCACTATTTTCACTCTAAACCCATCAGACCACTTTGCCTCAACTTTATACTTTAGTATTTGAACATCACAGCACTTTTCCGACAAAATGTAAATTAGCTGTATATGAGCGAAATTTGAAATGGGCAGGGCAGGAAGTAAACACATCTTTAAATGGTTTCATTGCAAAGTATTCTCTCATATGTATACTGTGTATCCTCTGATAAAATGCATGCTGGGAGGAAAGAAAAACTCATAAATGCTTATTACTGAAGTTAGACATCTTGAGTCTCGAGCTCTTGACTTGTGCAATAAAAGCCCTGCTATGCCTGCAAGACAATCCAAAAAGAATAATCAAGAAATGAACATCTTGGCCTCTAGCCATAAAGTCAAGGTTCAACACTCACCGGTGTGTGAGCAATAATGGATAGATAAGCAGTGTGTGAACACTTCGTGAACACTTCACCAGAAGCGTAATTCAGGTATAAATTTCTGGTTTATGTGAAGCATAAAAGGGAGGTTGCAGAATGAGAATTCGAGGCAAGTATCTGATTCTGTGAAGCAAAGACTGAGCTGGAGGGCTGAGGCGAGGCAGTCACTTCGCTGTGAAACTTGATATTGCAAAGAGGCAGACTCTGGGAGGGTGGGGGGGAGAGGTTGGACAGACAGACAGACAGACAGAAGAAGGAGGGGGGTATGAAAAGAAGAAATGCTGACAGCAATGCTGAGAGGAGACTAAGAGAATGGATAGATGGAGGGTAAAAAGAGGCCAGAAAGACTGGAAGGCAAAATTGCAGAATGGTGGCTGAGATACGACCAGAATATACCGAGCAGAAGCCAGTACTTTCTTTAACTCAGTCAGGCTGTGCATGTATGTGAGTGTGTGTGTGTGAGTGTGTGTGTGTGTGTGTGTGTGAGGCAGCAAAGCCTGAGGCTGTGCCCGCTGAGAACAGTTAGACTGGGAATCAGACGGCTTGTTGGAGACAGATCAGCACAGACCAGAGATACTTGTATATGAACCTCAGAGACCATGCACTCTATTTGCAGCACATATCAACACTCATTATGAATTTCCTCGCACTAAGCAATCATAACATGGGACTGGACTTTGATTAATATTATTTTGATGTTTGTCTCAACTGCTTACA
Organism: Pempheris klunzingeri; assembly: GCF_042242105.1. Lineage (NCBI taxonomy): Eukaryota > Metazoa > Chordata > Actinopteri > Acropomatiformes > Pempheridae > Pempheris > Pempheris klunzingeri. Next base: position 12,027,442 of record NC_092033.1, read on the forward strand.
CCCAGAAATAATATCTACTGTATGTCGAGCAGCTTGGAGAGTGGTACAGATAAGGAGGAGCAGATGGTGTTTTGGGATGTTTTTGTCTGTGTGTGTACGAGTGTGAGTGACCGAAAAAATTACAGAGTAAGGTCAATAGATCTCTGAATGCATTATTAATAACTTGTCGCGTTAACACCTGTCGCATGGCTACAGCAAGAGAGTGGGTGCTCTCTGCACAATGGATAATTAGAGAATGATCAAATACTATGAAGAGACACAATGTGTGTGAGTAAAAGCAATGTGCGCAGTTATGTGTTTATGTCAAAGCATTTTGACCTACAATTAATCTAAAACCACCACAGAGACAGCCTTATTTCACCAGGAGCGTAGGAGTTTGGGAGTAGTAGCTAAAACGTTAAGAAGGTAAAAAGGTTAAGACACGTACATACCTTAGCATTTTGACCTACACTTAATCTATAACTACCACAGAGACAGCCTTATTTCACACTTTTATGAAGCTAAATTACTTTTGTATGATATCTAATGGGCTGTATATGAATCAAAATTCATATTTTTTCATTAATTGTCTGAGCAATCAACCTTTTCTCTGTCTTAATGCTTATTAACCATCACTTTCAAGCGACATGGCACTAAGAACTATCAAATATTGTACATTGTCAAACTGTCTCTTTTGGCAAACTGTGCAGAGGTCATCCAACCTTGTGCAAAAAGATCGCACCTAATATTCATTTACTAAAGTATATTTGGCCTAGTCCTCTAAAATACCTTTATCAATAATAAATGAGTGCTGCCAGCAGGTTCTGTGTGAGTCATTTCACTCCAGATTCAGCTGCTGAGTCTGTCCGTGTGTGGTTTGTCTGACAGGAGGGCTGATATTATGCAACTAAGGGAGGCCCTGCATCATATGTTGCCCGTCACAATGCCTGTTTGATGATTGATCACATTTAGAGGTTTTTGCAGTTCACTTTGCAAATAATAGCTACTAATATTTTTAAAATTTTGTCTTTATATACTGAGAGTGGCAGCTCTGTGAGGCAGCACTTAGGCACAGCGGTGCTTAGAGCTTAATCAAACATCAGCAGGCAAACGTGCTCACAGTAACAATGTTGATCTGATATAATGTTCACCATCTTAGTTTAGCGTGTAAGCATTCTAATATTTGCTATTAATGAAAAGCGTTTGTGTACAAGCTTGACTGCAGTCTGGTGGAGTTGGACTGTCTTGAGTTCGGCATTTTGGCCATGACCATCTTCGTTTTTAAACCACAAATCAAGTTCATTCAGTGAAGATATGCCTCTGATTGGTCAGGATTAGGCTCTAATTAAAGCCTACCCTGCTTTATCGTCCATTTTAATCTAAATGGGATCATAATTTACATAATGAACATCATACTGTATTGAAAGAGACTTGAAACTGGTGATTGAGACCATAAATTCATGAGGAAAGGGCTTACTGAGATAATAAATCAAGTGAGAAGTAGGTTCATTTTCTCATAGACTTAACCCTGGAGCACTAACGTCGGGGTGATTTTCACCCACGTGATTTTCATTGTGTGTAATTTTTTTGTTTTTTAAGGAATGTTTCATTAACAATTCCCAAATTTTTCACTAATTTTAGAGCCTTTTTTATAGGGGCTCCCCATGATACCTTTTTTTGTTTTATGAGACGTTGTATAGGGGAAAATAAAAGAAGAGTACTTCAATTTGCAATATATATATTTAATATATTTTGATAAGAAGTATATTATATTGGGTAAAATATACCCAACGTTGGTGATGGTGTTACTAACTGTTAGGTTAGTGTTCTAGGGTTAAACGCAAACAGAATCATTTATGCAACCAGCAGAGTCGCCCCCTGGTGGCACTTCTGCACTGGTTTCACTTTTCAGACCCGGAAGCTACATCCACTTTTCTAACACAGTCAGTGGACTGTGATACCGTACTCAACGTCAACTTACTAGCTAGCTAGCTACATTAAGGAATGCTGGGTTAACATTAATTACTGACAACTGAGCTGTAATGGCAGTGGTGACAAAGCAAACAAAAGCGATCCATTTAAGCCGTAGTGTGGTGAAACTTAAGTAGCTCATTTGCTACATTATTATAGTTATTATATTATGCTAGCGTTAGTTACTTCAGATTAAAATCAAGACACTTAGTTTGTCATTTTAGACACGCAACGATATCAACTTTACTTGATAACTCAGAAGCTTTCAGGTAAACACACCTGTTAAAATGTCATTTGCATCTACTATTAGTTGAACCACCATGGAATGATAGGCTGTCTATGATTGTGTCAGCCGAATGCAAAAGCGTCTCTGTATTTCCATGCATTGCATTTCATTGTTGGGCAGTATGTTGATTAGTGCCTCCCGGTGTCACCTGGGCCTTCAGTTCCCATCTCGTAAGAACAAGCTCCTGAAGCTGCTGCCCTGTCCTTGCTTTTGCTGGTTTTGTTTCTCACTCCTCCCTCCTGTCTCTTGCAGGCACACTGCCAGTCATGTGAAGACAGCGGCAGTTCCTTACTTCCACTGATGCACTTTACAACATCCACACACTATCACGCATGCCTTATTTTTGATATTCCGATATCCACAATGCACAGTTAATGTTAAGTTAAACATAGAATTCACAGGCTTTGCTCAGCAAATTACAGTCTTTAAACCATCCAAATGGTGTGTCTCCCATACAAGAGCCAACTTGTTAGTCACTGCAGAGAACACCCCCCACTTCTTAAAATCATTGTTTTTTTACCATAGATGTTAAATCCAGGCTCCAATAGGTTTATTTTTGTATCTTTTCCAAATAGCAATACAATAACAATATTTTTTCATGGATGAGCTATGTTAGTAGCTTTAATCAACTACTTGAAAATAAGTATCGACCTCTCAAGGTTTAAGTAGAAGTACTCTGTGTACATGTATGCAGTTCTACAAGTACCTGTTAGCGGATGTGTGTGTGTGTGTGCTTTTATAACCCCACTTGATGAAACCCGACTTGTCCACTTGATGAAAAACAGTTGGATTATTTGACAATGGTGTAATTTATATTGCTGGTACAGACAGTTATCAGAAAACAGTTTACCATCAATATTCGTTGTGTTTTATTGTATATTTTCTGAAAAGTGTTTATGAATAGAATAACTAGAGGGGTATGTCTGTTTCTGCCTTATCCAGCAAATTAAATACAGATTAAGGTGCCTCATCATATTGGTGCAAAATTCCTATTAAAATCAGACACTGGTGTAAAGTAGTCTTGTTTATTGGTTTGCACTATTACCTAATACAACCAATGATACTGTATTAAAATGGGAATGCAGCACAAATGCAATAAGAACAGAACAGACCGTGAAGGTCTTTAAAAACGTTTGTTCCAATCCATCAAGTAGATGCTGAGATATTTCACAGGATATGGGAATAACTTTCACCTTGGATCATCAAAGTCAGGAGGATAAATCCTCTGGGTGCCACGAATATTGTCACAGTCACAGATTGTTATATGTAATTTTGACAGGTTGCCAAACTTCAGGGAGGTGAGTCTTATCTAATGTGAACAGAGGGCAGACAGAAGAGAAAGTAGAGAGGAGAGTGATGTGCTGCTGTTAGCAGGGGACCTTTGTGCTGAGACTCTGATGAATGAAGGATAAGCCTCATCTAATATTTTGGTTTAGTCTGCATCGATTTGTTAACCTAAATGAAGTGAAACCAGTGCCAAGCTCAGAGCATGGGTGGCGACAAAAAGATGATCGGCCCAATTACGCTTTGAGCGCGAGTGTTGCTGCAGGGAACGAATGGAGCAACTGTGGAAAGTGAGTGAAGCTCGCTGTGGCTGTGAAGTTTCCTGTTGCCTTTCAACTTTAACATCTGCCCATACTTGAAAAATTGCTTCAACCATTCACAAAAGCATGTATGGACAAACTCTGAACTACCTGGGCTGTGAAAATATTCATGACAATCCACAAAGGAAAAAAAGAAGTCAACCTCATGTTGGTGCTGCAGGAGAAGTCGGCTGATTGCCAAAGTCAGTCAGATTCATCCCTAGGGGACCATGAATGTCAAACTATGAACAAACTTTCATGACAGTCCATCCAATAGTAATGAAATATTTCAGCCTGGACCAAAGTGGTGGACCGACAGTCCAACAACACCATTCCTAGAGCCATGCTGCTAGTGTGCCCAATGACTCCTAATTGACGGGCACAACAACTCAACAACGTTTTTTCTCTAGTCAAAACATATTCTTGCCATTCATCTAAATCAACTTATCTGTTATTTTGAAAGAAATATAGCAAACTCCAACATAAATTTGTCACGCCCTCTGTGCTGTCATAATGCAAGCATCTGTTGGTTTTATCCAACGGAGCCAGCCATGTCTTTCTGTATCCAAAGCACCATATGGTTCAGTATAAGAGCTGTTATACAAAGAATCTGGGAAATGTTCCTACAAACTTTGATTTAATAGACATGACATTACGGGCCAGCTGCCTCGACAAAGATTTTATGAGACTGTCCCTACAGAGAAATATAACGGTCACAGAATGAGATAAATGTTAGCACTAATAAAAGTCAAAGTAGCTCCTTCTCCTCTTTATTTGCTGATAATACCATGCCAAAAATTCTCCCGAAGACGGTAAAAAATGTCACACTTGCTCTTTTGCTGCGAAAGAGCAAAATCACAAGTTTATTACAGCACAGAGTCTGAGCAACACAATGCACTAACAAAAGGAGAATAAAAGTTGACTTTGGAGAACCAGAGAAAAATAATTACACATCCCTTGTTTCCATTTCTTGTCATACTAATTTACATCACTTCTGATGCTTCACTTGGAAAGACCTTGGCTACTATTTTGGGTTTAGGTTTTGAAGTTTTAAAGATTAAGAAACTTAATCAACAAAGTTGCAACTAACTTGCAAATTTTCTGCATCAGATGGTGGCACAGTAATTAAAATAGCAAAAACTACTCACTGAAATGTATTAGCTGCACTTACATTTGCCATTTTATCTGAGCCGTAGTATTGAGTGATATTTTCTTCTTGGTGCTGTCAGCTTTATTACTGAGCCTCAATTTTTTTCAGAATATTGAAGTTAATATCTGTCAAAACAGGAATGCTGTTTCTGTATTTCAGACCTCAGACATTCATTAACTTCTTCTGGCTGAGACAAGACACAGGCAAGCAGGACCAATCATCCAATACCACGTACTAATAAGCCATGCATATCATGGTATTTACATTTTTTGACATTAAGACTTTGGCTCCGCTGGGTACAAAATAATTCAAACAAACCTCTTTCTGCAGCCCAAACTGAAGATTTGAGAGCTTGTGGTATGCAGCTTTTTCTGTAATGTCACTGTTAATGGATCCCAGTGGGCAATCATCCCCCAATAGCTGACAAAGGATTCTTCTAAACAATGCATATGGTGGGTGGTTGGTCATTTTTAGTGTTACGAGGCATGAATTAACGAGAAAAGCATTGAAAAGCTTACAAATGACCAATCCTCCAATGCGAGAGTTGGAGGTGTAAAGTGTCCTGGTCCTGCTGAGACCTACTAATGGTGTCAGTTTGGTCAAAATCTGAATTCAAACTTTCTCAAATCAGAAACTTTGGCAATTAAAATCATTACAAACAGAATGTTTGTTCCACTTAAGACTAGAACACAAGAGCAACAACAACAAGTCTGGAATATAGTTTACCTTTCTATCAGATATTGCAGATTTATGCAATATGTTTTGTGTCACACTCAAACGAATTACATTGTACCTTCCTATTTTATTTCCTATCATTTCCACAAGCCAATGTCCACACTAAAGCAGTCAAATTTAATGAAAAGACAACCTTTTGTTATACTTTATGTGGGTTTTTCCTGAACAATAAATGAGCCGTATGCCACAGACATATTGGGGAGTGTACTGTGCATCTTCATTACTTTCAGTGATTAAAGAAAAAAGTTTTATATTTAAGCAGTAACTAAAGAAACTGTGACTGTGGAGGGAAACACAAACAGGTGGTCGGATCTGTGGGGATCAACCAAATAAAAGGTGATATCTGACGATTCTGCAAATTTAAAGCCTACATTCTTAAAATACGTGCACTTCACAAAACGATATCTTTTTAAAGAGAAGTGATGGTGGAGCAACAAAACAAAGATTTGACACCATTCCTGTTCCAAACTGGATGATCGCTACAATGCACAATTTTTGTGTTTGCGAACAGAGAAGGAGGATGAAAATGCTAATGTGGATGCATCCATTTTCAGATTGCCACCTTGTTGAGTACGAACAGAACCTTTATATCATGACTTTCATGAAGTGTTTTTGTATTTCAGTTACAGTACTAAAACAAGCTTTTGACAAGCATAGACTCCTCAATCTCCAAGGACTATGAAATCATTGGTCATGCAGGAAGACACTCAATTTGCCCAAAAAAACCCATCCATTACATCCATCTCTATGACAACCTTGCCTGTCACGGCTACTTCAAGGACACCCAACAATGTATACAAGCTTTATTTTGAGCTATAAGGCACTAAGGAACTGTTGGCTGCCAGCTAAAAGCCAAGCAATTTCAAGCATGCCAGCAAGGAAGGGATCAGGGTCTGTCTCACTTTCAAAAACCACTCTTGCCGTCCCTGAACCCTGGGGTAAAGGAGAAAACTATGTGATCGCCCTCAGCCATGAATGATTCAACAGCTCACACTGACTTAGATTTCTGAGTCTGCAGTACTTGCAAACAACCTGGGGGACAAACGAGGACTCACTACTGCCAGTTTTGTCTGCCATTAAAATGCACGCAATTTCCACTACCTTTGAGACATACAGTATTTGCTGTATTCTGATGAGTTCTTATACATAGTGTCTTAAGTATCAGGCTTATTTTTGCCTGAAAACACACTCTTGACTCATTTGTAATGTTTCCCATTTATCACTTTGAATGGGCCTTGTACTGTTTGTATATCCAGCTCTGAGTTATGTCCCTTGCTTCCTCCACATAATATAATCCCCCACAGCACAGAGGCATGGAGATTAATCTGTCAATTCTCACTATATTAACCTGTGCCTGATTATACAAAAGATGGTATGAATGGAAACTGAGCAGGAGCTGCAGAGACATCTCCATGGAGCATCTCTGCACTGCTGCATGGAAGCTCCCCGACCACTCGCATGCTGCCGTTTCTGCTGCTGATGGAAAGCATTTGGTGGCATTTTCTGGACAAGAGACAACCGTGAGAAGAGCACCCTGTCACACTTTAGGCACAGGTGAATAAGTTATTGTGCAGGACACGTGTTTTCTGGGTTACTGTCACAAACATGAGCACAGACTGTATAAAGTTCTTGCACCTTGAGCCCTTTTTTTAGACACAGGATCTGTAAGATGGCTGGCTTTATCTACGTGTTAAGGTAAAAGCTTTTAGGCTTTCAAGCGTAGGTGTCGTTACTTATATGTTCCATAAAATGACAGGACCATTATGCATAGAGATGCTATGCTTGTGTGGTATTTGACATCTCACATTGTGAGAGGGAACAGTGGCACTATATGGAGGAAGAGCAGTGTCCTCTCACAGCATGGTTTTGAAAGCCTTTTCAGTAGCTGATCTGATAAATTTTCTAATAAATTTCATCATTTATTAGAGAGAATAAATGATCACTCCACTGAGCTAAACTGGCAAGAGAGCGAACAAGCTAATCCCCAAAATGCCAAAAGTGGTGACGCATTACTGGGATTAGTAACTGTAATGTAATTACTGAATTTAAAATTTTAAAGAGTAATCATATTACTGTAGCTTTAGTGATGCTTCACTGCCCAACACTGCATAGTCAGTTAAAAATGACACAGATTCAGGTTGTGGCTCTCACATCCTCACATGCTGTAGGGTGATTTGCAGGAAATTCATACTGTAAGCATGTAGGCATGGATAAAAGCTGAAAATGTCAGATTCTAGTGGTTATTGCGTTTTTTCCATGTTTGTTTTCCCTTGGATTTCCTCTGCATTGCAAGGGAAGAGAAATAAATGTCAGCTCATCTTTGTAGCCTGATCTGACGTGGAAAGAATCTTCTTGACAACTTTCTCTTTCCGTTTATGCGTTTGTTTCTCTTGAAGTGATGGCATTCAAATCAGACCGCTGTTGTGCAGTAATAGTTCTTTACCTTTTTACACATTGCTGTTGTAAAAAGGTGCATATCTAAACATGACACCAGCATGTAAAATAGCCACCAAATTCACCTAATGAAGTACATGCCAGAAAATGAATTTAAATGCCATTAAATGCTATTTAGGACAGTGCCAGGTCCACTGGCCCTGATGCACAAGAAATACCATAATATAACCAGTAACTCTACGTTGTATTTATGCTCCTCATCATTCTCTCTCCCTGGTAAGAGTGTGTTCCTGCTGCACTGGTCTCATATTGTTCCTAGTTGAGGTGACACTTGCTGACACAGCTAAAGCACAGCAGCATGCAAGGCACCCCGGGAAAAATGAGCCTCAGCTTGCATCATAGAATCAGAGAGTTTAAGGCTGGATAAAAAGATAAGTAGCAGCTTTGCAGATAAGACAGGGAAAAAAAGAGAGTTTAAAGGTTTAGTGGAGCTTTATTTTTCCAGGTGTGAGTGTGTGTGTGTGTGTGTGTGAGAGAGAGCTCTCTTCTTAAGGGAGTTCAGTAGGGACTCTAAGAGAGATTCTCTATATCCTTATTTCCTTATTATAAACTGTTTTAAGATCTTTTGGACGCAGATTCCAGTTTTTAGCTGTCGCCGCACTTTACCAATTGGCATATCCAGCTTACAAAACGAAGCAGAACGCTTGGTGAGATGAATCGGCCACATTTCCTTTTTTTGTGGCAGCCTTATTTTGAAATTGCACACAGCTGACAAGAAAGCAAGTGCAGCTGGTTTCTGATGTGGCTTTTGTTGATCAGCAGGCAGGTACAACTTCATCGTCTGAATCGGGAAAACGCCTAAAACCGCCCCTCCATCCCCAAACACCTGCTAGAGGATTTAATGCGGCAATATAAAACACATCTTTGGAGTACCACTCCAACTTTGAATGCATCGTCTCCCAATAAATTGAAACCATTGAGCGTCTTCCACTAATCCTCGTGTCCCTTTGGCGACTTCTTTTAGATTTGGATATCCGTTAAAGCTCCCTTTTCACACTTAAAAACACATTCATGTCTGCCTGCTGGATTTCATGTGTGGACCTGTTGTTTTTTATTGCATATATCTCTACAGGAAAGCCTCTTACCTAATGGCCTCCCTTGTCTTTGTACTGAGTCACTGTCTGACTTCTGCATTTTATGTCAAGCTTATGTTCGTAACCCCCCCGCTGACAAACTAATGGGTGAGACACTGTCTATTTCTGCCCAATCTGATGCGCTGTCTTGAAAAGGACCTGCATGGCAGACTGAGCCAGCAGGTTGGTGAAATAAGGATAATGGCCATTATCTCCTCACCACTTGCTGTAATTGCCAGATGTCCAGTAACCCCCCGACAGGTGTACTCTGCTTCCCCTCCCCTGCTGCTCCTGGTTGAGGAGAAGATGAGCTGTGCTTTACATAGTCTTGTTGCATCAGTGAGTGGCATCAATCAGCGAGGGAGTGGAACTGTGGTGTTGGTTTTACCAACAGATAATTGAGAGCTCGAAAATAGAGAATGGGGTTTTTGAATATGAGGTGGTTCCTATTTAAATACAGACTGTGTGCGCTTTTTGATGCCTCACTACTGTGAAAAAAAAACTAGCAGGGCTATCAACAACAGAAAGGAGAATCCCATTGCCCTGCTATGAGGAACAAATGTTTGTGTGTGGAGGCTGTGCCTCCTCCAAATGGAAAATTAATCATTCAAATAGGAGGAGCTTAATTTAAGTGTTTCAAAGCTAATTCTCCTTTTGTTCTTTAAAAGGATGCAATTGAAACGGTATCAAACGCTGTTGCTAGGAGACACCAGTCGTGGTCCATAGATAGGGAGCAGGCGAAGTAAGTGATGAGTTCTGGCACTGACTTCAGACCAGTATCACAGCTAGTATGGAAGGAGCAACAGAAAGATCTGGTGGACCAAGACTATAGAAAATGAGTGATGCAAAATAATAAAAAATAATGAGGAGAATAATCAGATTCAAATACCTCAGTGGCTGTTTAATGTACCTTTATGCTTCACATAAATAGCACTCTACCTTTGGAGTTTGAACTTCAGCAGCCCAGACAAGCATCTCCTCCCTTGATGCACCACCTCCAAATAAATCCTTCATACACGGCAATCAAATAAGCATGAATTATTCAGTGTTGCCAAACAACTCACACATAATCATTTAATGAGTTTCTCTCCTATCTTTTTGCTCTGATATACTTGGGTGAAAATAACTTCTGTCTATGAGGAAACTTGGCCAGTTTGTCTTTGAACATAAATGCATCACTTATCTGAATAGGGACTCCGTTAGATTGATGGATTTTCCTGCGTTTTTAATGAAAAACAAACAGAGACTAATGGAATTATGAGATTAGCAGGATCTGTAAACTGTAAGCATTCGAGACAATTAGTTTGTTAGAAAGCAGCTACAGCGCCTGTCTAAACATCAGCCGACCAGGCAAGTGTATGGTTTTCTCTGCCAGCACTCATTTCATTTGTCACACAGTGACTGGTTCAGATTCTGGGAGAAAAAAAAAAGAAAAAAACTGAAGAAACACACTTATCTGCGGCGCTCCATATATCATAACCAAACAAAAACATGACAAGATTTTTTGCAGGAGTGATTTAGCTGTTGGTCTAATACAAAACAAAACAAAAAGGCCAGACAGAGAGAGTCTTTGAGCCTCAGAAGGCAGCGAAGAAAAAATTCATATAGGGTTTATTCTCCAGCTATAAATGCCCTATGAATTTATGGCATTCATAAAAAAGACTCGGAGCATATTTTAGCCAGATAATGCCAGCACTGGCATAAATGGCAAAATACGATACATAAAATTAATATAATAAAGTGCAACGAGCTGGTTTCACAGTCTAATATTATAGAAAATGCTGTTGACCTTGATGTAATTGATCTGAAAAAGTTTTTTTTTTTTTTTGAAAGTGTCATCTCTGTACATATGAGACATTAATTAACATTAATGGATACTGGCTATTTAGCTCATCAGGTCTACGCTGTCTACACACCTGTCTATTGGCATCTATTAAAGAAAAACAAACAAAAATCCCCATTCAAACACGTGCACATGAAAGATGGATGTGCTCTGCACTGTCAAACCTAAGAGAAAACATGGGATGTGAATAGCCATTAAAGTGCAACGCTTTAATGTCAAAGCTCTGACATGCTTTATCCTTAAGTATGATTTAAGTAGACGCTAGTCAAGTTGGTTAAGTGTGCCCTTTGTGGTTTATTTATAAGACTTTGGAAACTTTTGAATTTCAACACAAATGTTACATGGTGTGTAATGAGGGAGCTCAAAGAAACTGTGCCACTCACAGTTGGGAGAGAGGGGAGAGAACACCGTTTCAAAATCAAAGCACAGCAGCGCAAAAAAATGACTCCAAATTGGTATATTTGAAACTGACACCAATATGCTAAAAAAAAAAGAAAAAAAAGGTGGAGCCACTCAAACATTACATGAGCATCTTGAATTAACGGTTAACAGGCACAAGAAAAAGAAATAACCTTTTGACAACAGCAGCAGGTCTCTGTAGCTAGAGGATACGGCTGCTAATTAAGCAGACATGTCAGGGATGCCACTGTTCCTTCACTTTCACCTACCTGCCAAACATGGTTCCATCTCACAGCCTTCCTTCTCCTCCATCTGGAAAAAAAAAAGCAACAGAGCAGCTCTGAGACACACACCAGTGCAGAAAAGAGGAGAGGGAAGGAATCACATGTTGTGTAACAGCTATTTCAGAGCAAGTTTACTATCAGAAAGAACAAACTTAAACATGACATGGTTGGAATAAATAATGCATCTGACTTGTCTTTGGTGTCTTTAGCACCATGGAACTAGTAACGAGCAGGCACTCAGAAATGCATTGACCAACACCTTTCCATGTAATCGAATGCAATCAAATGCAACTACAACATCATCTTCTTACACTGAATCTTGAAAAAAAACTGGACATATATATTACATTAGAGGGGTGTTGTGTGTTACTCACTGCATGCTGCAGTTTCCTCAGAATGAATCGATTTATCCACAAGTTCTACCATTTTTAATGCTAGTTTGAAAGGTTATTCCACAGTCTGAGCATCCAGTGGTAAATAATGAAAGGAAAATGATATATTTGCCTGCACGAGAGCCAAAAGTAGACAATTCAATACCTTGAAAAGGTCATTGCATTGAAATGCTCTTAATCCACTCTTAAACTGTTGAATGAGTGAACATTTTTAGTATTCATAGAAAATATTCAGATTTGAACATAGCTTGTATATATACACACTACTCACAAAAAGTTAGGGATATTCGACTTTCAGGTGAAATTTATGGAAAATGTAAAAAGTTAATGTGACAGTGATATTATATCATGAAAGTAGGGCATTTAAGTAGAAGCATGCACTGGTAATTTCTTCATTTTAAACAATTTATTGAAAGAAAATCTAACAACAGTGGTAGGTATACCACAACAAAAACTCTGTATCACTGTTACAACCTCCTGATGACACTCTGTGACCCTCTAAGCTCAGTGAACACCTCCGTCTGAGGACTTCCTGTTCTGTTAGGTGTCGTCTTGGTCTCATGATGTCAGAATGTGAACAGCAGGATGAGGAGGACTGTTTAAATACCAATTCTAACTGAAGCAGGAAATGTATTGGTGGATTCATGGATCAAACCTGTTGTGAATGTTGCTGTTAAGCTTCTTGTTAGAGAACAGCAACTTGTGCAAAAAGTACTGAAACACTGAACAGTTGGACATGTGCATTCAAAAGTTTAGAGAAGGTCACATTAAGTTCACCTGGAAAGGTTAGAATGCATTTTAGGTTCATCCTGAAATTTCACCCGAAAGCCGAATATCCCTAACTTTTAGTGAGTAGTGTACTTTATATCCACAAAGAAAGCCGTGTGGACATTGTAACTCGTGTAACTCTGCAAAGGGCATATGGCAGTCATCAGTACTGCAGTGTGGGGCATTATGGAGGGTGACGTGCATAGTGGGAGAGGGAGCTTAATGGAGGTGGTGGTATTGGCCATGAAATTAAGTGATTTAGCCTCAATTTCCTCAAAAGAATGAAGTGATTCACATGCTTATAAAGTCATATTAAAACTGGTGAGGATAATTACTAGAGGTACAATTTCCTATAATAAAGAGTTTCATAATAACACTCATTTGGTTGGTTATTAAATTATAGGCGGAGACACCCCTTGTGGATGTGTTTTCTTTTTGTGTATGCATCGTCCTGTCTATCCAATGGTAGCTTTCAGAACGTCCTACATTTCCCAATTTGGCATCATGCATTCTTCCTCCACCTAACAGTGTCATTTATCAGCTTTGTGTACGTATGGATGTGTGCGTGATGGGTGCGCAACATCAATCCTACATAACGTGTGGAATTTATCAATTTATACTTAGGAATGAGCATAAATGAAAACACAGCACTGATCATTCTTACGCAGTGCATCCAAGTGGTAGAATCACTGCAAATAAAAGCACTGCATGTGTCACAGCATGCATTAAACATTCTCAACGTCCACATATGTTGAGCACAGTTTCAGATGGTGCACAGATCTGTTTGGTGTGAGCACAGAGTGGCTTGCTCCTCTAAACAGATGTATGCCAGGATTTAGCTCCTATATTTTAAGAAAGAAACTAAACACACGCGCACATCCAAGTCCTGTCTGTCTTGGGGTTTTTGGTGATGCTGGATAACGATCGGGCATATAACAGAAGAAACAGACTTTACCCACAGAGCAATAAAAACACCATTACACGGTAAGTTTAATTAAGTCAATTGAAAGAGGTTTCATTCCATCAATGTACTGATAATCTCTGATGCACACTTGGCCCCCTTAAACATCGTTGCCTGGCAGCCTTAGAGAATGCGTGACTCCTTCATTGCGCAGAACATTTCTGTAGGTGTTCGTCTCCAGGGAGGAGCCGCTGAAGATGGATTGCTGGTGAATGTTACAAAATGTTTAAAATGCCATTGACCAACAACCCAACAGCAGCAGAATTATAAACCAGGCCCATGCACACTCTAGGTCCACCGTTGAGCATGCAAAAAGATTGCAGAGAGGTCGATGCAATACTGGCCTGAGAAAGACTCCCCTATCTTCATAGCTTGCCGTTTGCTCAACAGCCTGACCATCAGACAAGACGTCCCACTGTAGGAACCCTGAATACTAGAAGCAAAGCCTCTACCTCTGAAGGCCACTGCCATTCAGACAAGAGCTTCATATAGAGATTTTAGGTGCATCTGCTGGTTTTCTTAGCAGTGCTTATAAAAATGAGAGAAAAACACTTATTTTGCAGCGTGGTGACAAAACGGCTGAAATATCAATATCAGTTAATGTCACGGTCATTTGCAGGAGATGGACCCAAACACAACACAGGGGAGGGCAGCAGGATTTACTGATTAACTTTATTCACTATGACAAGCGCAACAAAACTGCAGAGTCTGAATGAACCGAACAGAACAGAGAATCCAACACGATTGAGCTGAGAACAGGACTAAAATACAAACTGAACTAATGAGGGGAATGGAGAGCAGGTGAGAAGACGTTACGAGCGAAGGAGCTGATAGGTTGGGGAAACAGTGGGAACAAGGCAGGGCTATCAGAGGTGACACAAAACAGGTGAAGCAAACAAGGAACAGGTGCAGACAATCACAAGGGTAGTCTAAACAAAGGCAGGAAGTATGGGAGAACAAGACTAATACAAAATAAAAGTGAGAACCCAAAACTCAATAGGCCAAAGAATGTCTGAGGAGTCTCTAACCAAACACTGAAGGAGGAGATAATTGGTAATTCTTTTATTTCCAAGAATACATTGGAAATGTTTGTCAGTTGGTCCTTTATTTTCATTATCGCTGTGGTCGTGTCCTCTAGATCTTGTAGACCAGCGTCAGTCAACACACTTGCCCCCCCGACACACTAAAGAGTAAAGAGTGGACGACCCCAGAGTTATTTACAAACACATGTTTTCACATTAATGTCCGATTTGGTTTAATCTAAATAATGTTATTTTATGGTTAGACTATCATTTTAAATTACAATCACTTACACTTTGAAATAAAGGTTTGCAAACACAGTGGTATGTTTCTTTTACCATCAATATGGATATTTTCGACGGTCCAGCTTGTTCTGTGAGTATGCCACCGTCTCCATGTTCACTGATGCCAGAGAAAGCGGTATCGCGTTCAAAGGTGAGAGTTCTGCTGTGCTCAGTCATCATCCAGTTGCTCAAATGTCTCGCTTATGTGCAGTGATGCGTTTTTTTTCATATCAAACCTCTCTTTTCATTTCTGACAAAGATCTCTCCTCAGATCTTACAGAATTAACTTGTTACCACCTCCCATGCAACAACTTTTAGTTACACCTGCACTAAGTGAACTAAACAACTGCTTTTGAAGTGTAACATATATGGTTTATTGGGGAATACAAATAATCCTGAATGTGCACGAGCATGGTGGCTTAGAACATATGGGATTTATCTACATACTGGCGCAAAACTGGTACTTACAACCATGTTTGATAAATACTGATGTTTTTGTTCTTGTGCACATTATGAATCTTATTCTTTTCTAACATTGATAAATGAGGGCCAAGAAATTTCAATGTCTTAGCAGAGCTGGTAGTATTGTACTATCAAAAGGTGGACCATGACTGTGTGGTATATTCAAGCATTCCTCAGCTTAATGAACCAACATTAAAAGTAATCTTACCATTCACATTCATATAGGTACAAGTTATTTTTATCTAAAAAAAAATGATCAGTGTCAGTGTAGACGAAAAGCTTTATCTATCCCACAGCATATAAATCTCCACTGCACAGAGGCTGATGCTCTTTGCATTGGAGATTTATATAAATTGGTACATCTTCATGTTAAGGGACATATGCATGAACAAAGGTCAACAAAACACGTTGCATACTTATAACATACATTCATCATCTTAATGTAATGCAACCAGTGATTTATTGGTCACTGTACAGTTAAGTAAAATAGCCATGACCTCTAACTAAGGAAAATAGGAAGGCATTACAAGTGTGGCACTGGAGAAATGGCGCTGAAGTTCATACAGTCAAATGGTTTCAGCCCCTTGGCACCATAAATGTGTTCTTTCTTTTGTGTAAAGGCTGATATTGTAGCCAGAGGATGTAGTATCCAAAATGGGAAGTGTTAATCCTTCCTGGAGTGGGAACAAGTTCTGTAAATGCTAATATTTCATTCAGAATTTTGTGTATCTATGGAATTTTTGATAAAAACCCAGCAGTTACTTTTGACATATCTTATTGTGGTACACAAGGTTGGTCATTTTAAGGCCTTATGAATCAGGAATCATGCAAAGTGGCTGTTAGTTGTCAAGATGTCCTGCTTTTGATGGAAAAAAGGACAAACTGTCTGACTCACCATCCTGAGGCACTAATACTAGCAGAAAGTAAAAGAAAGTAAATCCACAAAAGCAAGAGGGGAATGTCAACATTAAGAACGAGGCATGGCTACATCAATTTTTATGGCTTGCAGGGGATACTTGCCATGCTGGATAGTTTGTTATGAATTTATATCATGACCATTTGTGTCTCGCTGAAAAACACGTACTGATTGAAGGTGTACTTTCTGCTTCTTCCCTGCATCACAAAGTTGGAACCCAGAGGTGCCAGTTTAGCGCCGCAGCTACAGAAGCTAACCTTGAGGGGATATCTGTAACCTGCTGTCCTTGGTACATAAAAACAAGCTTCATTAGCCAGCCAATCAGGTATCCCACCAAGTAACTTATTTGATTAACCAGTTGTTGCTTAAGTAGAATGTAATTTGCTAATATAATGTGGGGCTTTACTTAGCATTTAATTAGCATACCTGCCTACAGAACACCACCTGGCTCTGTGACAATGTGTCTTTTCAGATGCTGATTTATGACTCAGATACTGTTGGCGAATGATATCCAAAATTTTCAATGAGTCCCCCCAACATCTTAAAGCTATCCTTTTAATTTTGTTGGGGTCTATTATCTTACTGATGTCAAAAAAGTAATAAAAGTCGTGATAATGTCAGCAAAGTAGTTTATATTATATCATTATAAGAAGGTCCTCTATTAATATCCTGTCTCAGGAGTGTCAATTCATCGGTCAGATGTTATTTAATATTTTGTTTAATATCAGACAGTTTTAAACAAAATAGTATGATCTCTAGAAATAACTGGTAGTATATAGGGCTGGCAAATGAGAGCACCTCTGCTCCACTCTATACTGATGTCATTGCCTGTGAGACATTCAACAAAGCCAATTTTCGTATTGCAGATAGAAGATTACAGATCCAGCATGCTGCGAGACACTCCATAAGATCAGTGAGAATGCATCATATATTTTCTACCTCTTTTAGATAAACTGCACTGTGGGATTTTAGAGTGAACATTCTGGGCAAAGCAAGTAGCTTTCTCATTCCTTACATCTGAAGGACGATGTTGAAGCTACAGTACAGCAGGAGATAACAGGAAGGGCGGGAGGCGCTTTATCAGTATTTACAAAGGATAGTACATACTGTGTTTGGAGATGAACATATAGATGCATTTCTAATTGGCCCACCGAAGACACAAGGGATGTCTGCATGTACTGGAGAGCTATCAAGCGGCAGCGACACTGAAATGATGGATGCCAAGGCTGGCAGCAAAGATAAAAAGCACACAAAAAGATATAGGTGAGAAAGAGAGCGGGACAGTCAGGAGAGGAAAAGCAATGATAGACGCTGTTTTGGGTGAGAGGCTAAGATAAGGCAATGGGTGCGTATCAGTGGAACCAGATTTAACAGTGAGAAATAACCAGACTGGAGCACTCCCTTGGCTACAGGAGAGAGAGCATCAGCTCTCAGATTCTTACAATGCAATTTATGTTTCTTAATAAATTAATGCCAAGTATTATAACAGATATTGTTGCAATCATCGTGAACCCATTAAGAAAGAACCTGACAACTGGGACGAATATACAAAGAAACATTGATACTCAAGCAAAAATGAGGCCAATGCAAAACAGAAGTTAACAGGAAACATATAAACCTCCACGAATCAAGCATTTATGCACCACAAATCAGAAACAAGCTGCATCAACCCTCCAAGGCACGTCGAAATCAGAGCATGCAGTAGCAGCAAGGGGCCTTTAAAATTAAAATTAGCATCTCAATCAGGCCAATCAGCAATTTTCTACAAGATGTGGAAGCAGAGACGTATTCTCTTGATTCACCGGCAGTTAAAAAATCCTATACCGTGTGTGCTTCATAGGCAGGAAATGTTTGTGACAGTTCCAAATTCATTAGTGGGTTGTACCTCATGCTGTGCTGCAAGAAGTATATGAAGATAAATGATTCAAGAATATACTCGTATTGTGATGTCCCAGGATGTTGTTTTCTCTGTGTCTGTCTGTTCTTTTGGGTTGCAGGTCAGTACAGCTGTGGCTTACCAGTCCTGCTGACACCTGCAGGGTTTAAAAGCACCTCCTCCACCCCGTAACACCCCCCCCTCAGCAGAGTCTCTCCACACCACTTTGTTTTACTCTGTGTTGTTTTATTTACATAAAAATTTGGTTTATCCAACTTCACTTTTTTCCTCTATGTTGTTTCCCCTCCCAATATTATATTGTTCAGTCTTTAATTCTCTAATCTTGCCAATTAAGGGAGTGCAACAAATTAGCAATAGAAGGGGGCAGGAGGTATTTGCAGTCTTCTTCAACCATACTTTAAACAATATAATTCAAATAGTCAACCTCCTCCTTTTTTTAATTTAATCATGTGGTGAATGACTATCAGTGTTCAGAGGGGTAAAGACTTAATGAAATCCCTCCTGTCTGTTAGTTCTATGCAAACATCAGAGAGGGAGGAAGCTGAGGCATTTTTAAAGACCCCTGTACACTGTACCAAAGCAGCCATGTTGCACTGTGTGAAATGGGTCGAATAAAAATGTTGGTCACAATCTGTGTAAGACTGAACAGTTTCAGTTTTGAGGCATGTCAGATTGTGGAATGAATACAGTGTAAACTGTAGTGCTATGGCGTAAGGAGAAATATACATACAAGCAGGGACACGCTTACATCATCCATCTGTAGCTTTTTTTAAAAATCCTGATGACGGTATGTGTGTATTTTCATGCTGTGTTACAGCTGGTTGGTACACGTAGGATTTTGAAGACTTTGGACCCAAATTTCTAACAATTTCAAAATTCTGACACAGGCTGTAACTGGTCGCCAAAGGGGCCATTGTCATCATGGTTGCAATGAACCAACGTAGTCATGCTTCAGAAAACAGTGTTGACTGTTGGAGGAAATCCCAAAAAATAGTGTCTGACTGCATGTTTGACTGCATCTATCCAGCCTGACCTCCCCTCGGTCACTCGACAACGTCACCTGAAGGCAGACGCATACCGTTTTGGGGCACTTGCTGAAATGGCCGATGCTCTCCGGAGATGAATGCATGGCTTCCAGCTTGTCATGAAGAAAATGAGCATCTGTTTTCCACAAATAGCTACAGGACTAACCGATAAAACATTTCAAAATAAAGAATAGGCCATTTCTCTGGATATGAAAAGGGAAGTGATCTGATCAGGCAGAGTATTTTAGTCCCCGAAATGCCAGAATATGTCTCCACAAAAATAATGGAATGTCAGCAGCTGAAAAACACTGCGAGAGAGGGTGACTTAACCTTGTGTCCCATAATAACACAAAAACTAGAAAACGACCATGCTCTCAGACTGAAACCTCCCCAGCGTTTTTGCACAATACTGGAGGAGACAGAACTGGATGTATGCTTAGAGAACTGGATCGCATCCTCAAAAGCCCTTTTGAACTTAGCTTGCACATACATACGGCTTTGAAAGAAAACTAAACAGAGCCCAGGGCATTTCAGAGAAATACTTTTCTTATTGCCAAGGAGTGGAGACGAGACTGGCACGCAGGAGAAAAAAACAACCTGTTCAGTTTGTCATTGCTCTTAACTTTTCCACTCAGAAATCATTGATCTCATGGTGTCCATGGTGCTCTCGCACAAGTACCAATGATTGGAAATTCATTCCATGAGGTGTTGAAGACAGAATGTGGTTGCTGCCATTGCGGCTCAGATCACTGTTCTTCAGTACAGAACCATATTGTTTCATGAGACAACAAGCAGTGGAAAAGGTGAAACAGGAGTTTTAATGAATGCTATAAGTAACTGAGACCTTTGTTCAATGAAGTCTGCAGAATCCAACCTTTTGCTGGAATACTGATGAGCAGATATCAAGAGGTAACTCAGAGAGGGCCAAAACGGTTACAGTGTAAAATCAGTTTCATGGTCTGTTCACCTAATAAATGGACCTCTGTGCCTGTTCCCCTGGGCTGCTGTTGTTTTAACTGCCTATACAGTACTAAAGGACATTCAAAGCTCCAATGAGTGCAGCTTTGAGTTAGTTTCTGGTATAGCACTTATGGGAAAGTAGAAGATGCAGATAATTAAAATAAGACTGAGGATAAACTGGCATATTCAAAGACAAAACATTCTAACTCAAAGGAGAAGAAGATGGACAACAAAAAAGTGAATCCAGCAACTCATCAAATGTTTTTTTCATCCCGTTTTTCAGTTATTTTTTGGAGTGACTATGAGAGCAAAGCAGAACAGGGAAAGCAGAGAAACCGCACTGTAAGACACATAGACCATATTATCTACCAAGAGGTGGACTACACCCTTTCACATTAATCTAATGGGCCTGCACATCTTCATTCCTGTCACCTCTCTGCCCTCTCAATATTTAGTCATGACTGAGCCTTTTATTCATTGCCTATTACCTTTTTTGAATGAGGCGAATGAAACCGCATGCATTAAATCAATGATGTGAGCCCCTGACAAGTCCATTACACCAGCACTGTTTTCCCTTTCTTTGCCTTTGTCATAATTTCCCAAAGCGCCTGGTACATCTTGTGCTTTGTTTGTCATTATTTCTGACATTTTTGTAAAATGCAAGTGGCAACATCTTTCAGACTTCTGCTTCAATTCCATTGTCTTTGTCATTTTAGATTATGTTATTTGTCATTTTTATCTACTCTAGACAGCTTTCTTAATAAATCCATTGTCATATTTGTGGTGTGCAAATAAATCGTCCTGTTTACAGCTATGATTTTGACAACAGTAGGGTAGCATTCTGGACAAATGAAGCTCTTGCTGAAACTTAGCTGCCTATGCCAGGAAATGGGTAGCTGCTCCCTCTCATCCAGTCACCGCTCTTCCTTATATATTCAAGTAAGTCATGTCTTTGCTGTTGCAGTTTTTTGTAGCGTAAAGTCTCAGTGTGGATCCAGGAAACAGGCCCGGTGCAAAACCCTCATCAGGGACCTCCCTATTATGACTGTTAAATACATTTTCTGGTTCCTGTCACTTCCAGTCTCAGGAGTCTTTACTGAC
Source organism: Pempheris klunzingeri (assembly GCF_042242105.1). Lineage (NCBI taxonomy): Eukaryota > Metazoa > Chordata > Actinopteri > Acropomatiformes > Pempheridae > Pempheris > Pempheris klunzingeri. The sequence continues at coordinate 12,048,985 of NC_092033.1, forward strand.
TGAATACTTTGTCATGAATAATACAAACATCAGTTGTAAGCCATAAATGTATCCGTTAAGTTTGTAGTCGCTCAGGTTCACACAAACAAGCTAGTGAAATTAATTATGCCTTATTATGAGCTAGCTTTATTAACTTTCATGAATATTTTATCGTTGTTTTCCATTAATGAACACTGGAGACATCCAAGTAATTTGAAACAGCTGGCTGAAAGAAAAGCTAAGGTGTTTAACACTCATGAGGGTCCCCTGCATCCTCCGTGACTGTCTGTTGTAATAAATCAATTAAATTAACGCAGACTGAGGCTGGTGGCTGACATGTGAAAGAACATAGTAGCTCCCATATTTCCCACGGAGTAGTCGTGGCAACAGGAACAGAATTTGTCAGGGTCGAAGTTTGGGGCACACGATCCCTCACCTGTTTTATAGTCTGCTACCAAAACATACCAAAAGTTTCGACCAGGTGAATCTCTGTTACAGCTTATTAATCTGATGTCTAGAGAAAAGCCTGTCACTTGCCATTAGTTGCTGAACGATCTGGTCACACTGATGGGATAATTAACAATCACGAATAATTAATGAAATTAGTGCTGCTGTGTCACCAGGCTTAAAAAGATGCCTGTGCTGTATTTGGAGAAGCCTTCTTGCTTCTTTGTGATGACTATGAGTAATTAAGAAATACAAATAAAGGGATTTATTCCATTCCAGCCCAGCTGTGTGCTCGTGGGCCTGGTTGTTTGACATGTCCACGGTGCACCACAAATCCCACTTTAGCCCCTGGTTGAAGGAGGAAGCTGCATTCATAAAGTCGAACTAGTCCATCACTGGCTGACAACTCTGAAAACCATGTTTTGACACAAAGAAGCAAAATGGCACAGGCTGTTTCACTTTTCCATTTTATTGTGACGTGATTAATGACATGTTGGGGCATCGACCTCTGTCAAACACAGCTGGGAGCCGCAGTATGCGCAGTTGCATATCAATGCGAATATTCATTTTCATTAACAATGTAACCAGATTTGTAGGATTTCTTTTTTTTTTCTGTGAATAAGGGATAAAAATGGAATATGTGCATGTAAATATAGTCACTGAGACCATTAGGCATGACGGTGCACAGTCAATAATTTCTTGGCTCCGTCTCTGCCCATTGGTCCAACGATCACTTGATTCCAAGCCTGAAATTATGAGGCACTTGGAGTGTTGCTGAGAGTCTGTGACTCTCAGGAGGTTTTGAGACTGTAAGAAAGTTGTTTAATGGTATGATGGAGCCTTGTTATGCTATGTGAGAATGTGGAAACAAGTAGGTATTAGTTATGGTTGTTTTCCGTAGGTGACTGCTGGACCCCCACCTCTAGAAAGCACAAGAGGATGGTTAAAAAACTTGTGCTTGAGTGTACACTTGACTCAAGCCTCTTGCTCCCATAATTACGAACAAAAGAGGGATCCAAGTGCGGGACAAAGGCTGAGTTGTTACGTAAAGAGAAAGGTTCTAGGTCAGGTGTGCTGTTCTCTGGGTCCTTTAAGTTAGATTGAATACATTTTAAGGTAGCTGGTGTGCTTAGTGGAGAGAGGGCCCAGGTAAAAGTCTCCACATTGTGATGTGTGACGCACTATTGCAATTGGAGCCTGTGGATCTGTCGGGGGTAACTTCAAAGGAAACTGCCCAAATTTAGGGGTCTATGTGGATTTTAGAGAATAAATAGAAATGGTGGGTATAATTTTGTGAGTTTTAATGTTTTCCTGTCCAACTGGGACATCTTAGGCTCCATGTTGGAGGGATGTGTGAATGTTAAGTGCAGCAAATCAGATTGGAAGTAAAAATAGTCGGAGTTTGAAAAAAAAAAAAAGGGTCTTAATAAAACAAAGTTAGTCCTAACTTACTTTACTAACTTTTTCCGAAAGAAAATGTACTGTGTCATTCAACCTGATGATCAGACTTCACTGTACTAGATATAAACTCAAGTCTTGTGCTTAAGTGCAGCCTCAGATGTTAATCGCATTCATATGTTAATGATTATCTCTGCTTTTCAAGGCAGCAATTCATTCTACGGGGCAATGACAGATCCATACTGCATTTGAATACCATTGTAGTACAAAACCAAGGAGTTGCCCTTGACGCTGATCTAACATTTCGGTTTAATATAAGAAATGTAAACAAGAATGGCCTTCTCACATTTTAAAGAATAATCGTGAAGGTCAGTGCTTAAATACCCTAAATTATGCATGCATTTATTTCAGATTTGCTCATCTATTAGAATACATTGGCGCCTGGGATGCTGAATGCTGCTGAGTTTTACATGAAGCTAAGAAAAGAGGTTACATTGCCCTTGCCTTGGTCCTTTTTTAAGCACTTGCTAAAAGTCACCTTTTCTGTTTTGCCAAGAATCTGTTATTATCAATCTGCTGTTGCTTGTGTTGTCTGCTTTTACGACAAATGTTTTACTCGGGTTTTGAAAAATGGTGGGTGCCTGTGCTGCATTGGCTCGTGTTCGATCAATCAACATGTACTTTCCTTACTCAAGGTTCCTCTTGTGCTGGAAGAGCACAAACTCTGTAGCAGGAGTCCCTCCAAACAGCATGCTAAGAACTGGGATCGTTCCTGGTTTTTGCAATGTGGGCACAATTGGCACCATTTTGAGAGAAAAGGCCTGTTCTGTTATGTACAGCAGGAAGTCCTCTGGACCCTAGGTATTTCTGAATCATTACATTAGTATCTGAATGGCCCATGTTTTGAGTGAGGATAAATATGCAAAAAATATAATGAATGCATTTATTTACACAAATACAATCTTAAGAAACAATGTTTTCATGCCCCTCTGCATGAAAACATTACAAACAAAGCTAGATAGCGCCTACTCCTCATTCATACCCTTAGGTTATTTAGTTTTTAAATGATGTATCCAATAAGCTTCTCTTTGCACACGCCTTTTTATCCCTGTGTCTTCTCTCCCTCAGTGGTGTAACTACCTCTATAACCATAAAACACAGCATACAGACTTCATGGTCTAAGACATTAGAATGTCTAGCTGGGAGACTACTCCTCTCCTAATGTTGCTCTTATGCTCAGATTTTCAATTCTCTGCCAAACAAACCCACAGGCATAGCTACAGTAGATATACCACATACTTAGTTATGTGTGTGATTCTATATTTCATTTAGGCTTTTTTTTTTTTACATTTTGTGTGGGTGTAAAAAGTGATTACTCTTAATCATTGCATTGCAGTCCCATTGCATTGCCCATTCCCCTCAGAGGCTAATCATGCATGATTAGCTGATGGGTTTGGTGACTGGCTTCAGAATTAATATATGTCTAAATTTAACTCCAAAAGCACAGTTTGAAATGTCACTGTGCCCAGTGCTTGCATCATTAATGCTTGCATCAAACTTGATACAACACAGCAACACCACTGTTTCTGATTCAAGCCTTTCAGTATTAACAGTCCAAAGGAATAACTTGTCTGCAAAAAAATTCAGGTTTGTTGAATCTCTTCATATGTGGGGTGTATGACAGCCGGCAGATTCCTAAAGTTGTTGTAAAGCTACAAATGCATCGACCATGCACTGTGGTAACGACACTGGCTGCAGACACACCGACTCATTCCTGGATTTTATGGGATATGGTCAAATTTTATGGTTCGTAACTGTTGGCAATATAATGAAATGAAGGTCATTTTGATTTAAAAGCCCAAGCAAACATTTTATTAGTGCACAAGGTCAATTCATTCCCAATGGAAGAGGAAGAGTCATTTGCTTGTTTGAATACAAACATATTAGCAATATAAGAATTCTCCGTTAGTTTGGTATGTTCCCCTTTGAACCACAACACACTACCACATCTACACTGTGTTCCAGTACAGGTTCGAATGAGTCTGTATAATTTGATTGCTTAGCCTTCTAGCCCTATTGAGCGTACAAGGTGCCCCTGGTAGGGGGGTTACAAGTAACCCTGGAGGCAACACTTCACAGATCAATGTAAGCTGTTTCCGATTCTTGTGGCTTTATAATTTGCCAACCAAGTGATCAAGAGAAGTGATCCAAGACATTATCATGTCTGGCTGAGTGAAATTCAATATTGTTTCCCAGTACAAGGCAGTCCAGCATGGACATGTGTACACGAGGGTCCTTACATTCCCCACATGCACACTTCACGGAAACATCAGTCTTTTAAATGGAGCTCTGCAAGATTCTGGTGATATGTATTGACATAAAGGAACATAAAAAGGAACATCTACAGCATCAGAGGTTGCCCCTGTTTAGTTCGGCAGAATTTATCAAAACAATATACAGTATTAACAGTCAGCTTCTCTCTACCTCCCTCTCTCATGCCTTCATACACACACGTTTAGTTGTTAGGACACATAAATCATCTGAAAATGGACCGTTGGGGTGAGATTAAAAAAGCAGAGCAATATTGAATGAAATGCTATGACTATACGAGATGATAGGACTGTCACAGGTCTCCCACCACTTCTAAAGAAAAGACATCCAGACTAATGTCTGTGCCAAGACATGACTGTGCTGTTTTGTCACCGTTTTGTGTACGTTTAACATCTCTTTATGGTGATTTATGTCTCCTGGTAGAGATGTTGGGCTTCTTTTAAGCCATTTGGCACCTTTTTGTTGTTTTGTGTCTCTTTGTAGTCGTTCTTTGGGCATTTTGCATCTCTTTGTGGTCGTTTTGCGTCACACACGCTCCTGGGCCTGTGCCCGGTAGGCCCACTCATGACTATGAGTGACAATAAAGCCCCTGTAGATAAAATTTGTGAAGTGGACCGGTATTCTTTTCTACTTTCTTCTGCCCTTTTTTTGTTTTTAGATCTTTAGAATCTGTGTTACTTTAGATTGTGTCAATAATTTTTTTGGCTGAACTCACCAGTGTAACAAACTTTGTAGAGAAATTGAATTTTGACTAATAACATGTATCAGTACTTTCAAAACTGTCAAAATTCATGGCAGGTCTTTTTGCTTTAAGAAGCAGCGAGTCAAATGCAATCAATAAAACCTTTTCACTGGACAAAATAAATCCATAATGTTGTTGTCTTTTGCTCTTATTTTCATTGCTCTTGAATAATAAAAGAATATTCTTTTCATGGACAAAGAAAGTGCACACCATAATCATCAGCTCAATCCTTGCGGCTTAATCACTGTTTGTGCTGTTTGCCTACGCCTGTGATAGGAGCTGTCGCAACAGGACAACACGCATGACCGGATTCCCATCAGCCCTCTCTATACATCCACACTGCAGGAGAGGAACTACCATCTCCGTACCCGACTTCATTTTAAGAGAAAAACAGACAATCCTTTCACTCGCAGTTACCCACTGTGATGTACAGTAAACATAATGAAGCTTCCCTTAAAATGGTGTAAAACTTTACCCAAACTAGTGTCAAACATGAGGTGGGACAACTCGTAACGCATTTAATTTAATAACAGATACTCTTTCAGTCTCTTATGAAAATTCATTTAGATGTGCTGGGGCGGTGTTTCCACTGCAGGCCTCTGAGAGAACCGCTGGCATGTGGAAATATAAATTATAAACTTTGAGTGGGTTTTTGAGTTTTTTTTCCCTGAGCTCTGTGAGAATAATTGAGTTAACACTTACATAGTCTATTCGGCCTACCACAGAAACTGCTAAAGTTGAGCTGTTGGAGATTCAATCATAGCTGCTTGATATGCACACACATGTCCCCTCCAGTTTTTTTTATTGTCCTTCACGCTAAGAGGCTGCAGGACAATGAGGCCATCATGGTAAATGTTGAAATGCATTAACGCGATATTATCCACCTTTAAAACAGACAGTGACCCCCAGGGAAACTCCAGCATGATATGATAATATCGTCCACCGATAATTGAATCATGTCTTACATTGTGTACTCTGCCTTTGTACTGTGCTGTGTGAAAATGAAATTCGTTTAATGGTTTGGAACAATGTTAATGCATTCAAAGCATTGGGTATGAGAAGGCTGGCGACCCATGGGATGCTTTTGTTGGAAGGTGAGGTTTTGAGGAAATGTAATGATCCCAGGCCAGTGTGTGTGAGTGATTGAGCAGCAATTACTAAATGTCATGTGTGTGCATATGAGCATATGGTGTATGTGTGGACATCTTTTTTCCTTGCAATAAGATGTATTGTTTGACAAATGCTGTGAATTCCCTGTACTATTCTATGTGTTCTCAATTATGCTTTTGTTCGCTAGAAAGAGAACTAAAACCCTGAAGGATACTGGGCCAAATTTCAAATGTAATCTCAATTCACTACAACTGAGGAATGAGATATATAATGAGAACTTCAGGTATTTCAGGGCAAACATCACTCTGATCCCAGCTGTAGGATTCAGCGCAGAAAAGGGCTCTAATTCATTTTATCCCCAGAATGTCTACAAACAGATTCAAATGGATTTGCTCCCAGTGGGATGAAGCCATGTCAAGAGGGCCGAGCAAGAGAGGATTAAATACTGTTGTGACAACACCACCTCGGTTGGAGTCCAGAACTCATGTTCTTTATAATGGGGATGAACAGTGGGCATTACCCAAGGACAAAACGTATGAACCTTGTAAATAGATTATTGCAAGATAGAAAACCAAAATAAAACCCCAGGATGTAGAATAAAAGCAAGGCTTAAAGACAACTTCAAAAAGCTTAAAAAGTCCTATTTAAGATACAAAGAAATCCAGGTCATCACAGCTGAACCTCTGTCCAGTACCAAGGCTCCTCTGGCGGCGACGCTGGCCTTAAGGAGATGCCTCCTGGCTCGTCCTCCGGCTTGCCATCGGCCTCCACTGGTTGCAGCCTGCGGTCACTGTCATGTCTCCTGCTGTGTCTCCATCATGTGTTTGTCATGTCTCCTCTGTGACTCCGGTCCTCTAGCTTATGGAGGGGAGGGGGTTGACACTGGTGGAGCCTGGAGAGATCCACCTGACCTGCGGCTCGCTGTTGGCGTCGTGTGTACTCTGAGCCAGGCACCCCTCCCCCCTGCCTCATGTGTGTATGTGTTTGTATATATGTATGTATGTATGTAGGTATGTGTATATGTATATATGTATATATCTCTATCTCTCTCTTTTGTATGTGAATGAAGCTTCCCTGCTCTGAATAGATGAAGTACCAGCACAGTTATCACTAATGCCACATGGGGTGATTTTCAAACACAAATAAAAGCAACTGAAATGCAAACTAGCGGTTTGTTAGCTACTATAACACGTTCCCGCTGTACCACAGATGAAACAGAATTTTTCATTTTCCTACAACTGTACATGCCATTCACCACAACAATGACATATTTCATTGTAATGTGCTTTGGTGATTGCCCTGTTTTTTGGGTTTTAAAAAAAAATATATGCATAACAAACAGTTATCTCTGGAACTGGCACATTAGAAGTCTGGATAGTGAGGACCAAAGAGATTTTAATCAGGCAGAAAACATGCTGCTGTTTAGGTTTTATACAGCCCAGTAGAGCTATTAATGTAAAAACTCTAAATCTTGCTCATGAATACTCCCTGAAGTCTTATCACACTCGAGCTACAAGAGACAATAAGGGCAAAAAATAACAAGGTGGAAAGAAAGCTCAGTGTTCTTCCCCTCGGTCAGCAGCACTACAATCAACTGTGCCCCAAACAAAATGGCACCTACTTTCGTCCCATATGAAATGAATAGGGGAGAACTTGACTCCACTTTGACATGCCATGCTGTATTTAGTTGGTCATAGAGTGGTTTTCACACAAGGTACATTCAAGCTTCGTACTTTCTGATTTAAAAAATGCAGCTTACAAATGACTGTATAATGAACTAATTTTCTCTTTAAGGTCTAAAACTATCAGATTTTTAGTCGGCCTGCTGAATGGCTGGAGGAGGTCACATGATCAACGGATGCCCTTTTGACATCACAATGTGAGCCAAATCTAATTCGACCGTTTTCACACACGTTTACTGAAATATGGAGGAGAAACGGAGAGAGGACTGTCTTTTCTCAGAGTCTGAGGGTTTCTAGAAACACCAGGGACACATATTTATGTTGAAAAGACATTAAAAAGTGGATTTTTGCATAATATGGGACCTTTTTAATGCAAACTCTATCTGGTAAGTGTAGGTGAAGTGTTCCAGAAACTGCCTTTGATCGATACGTTTAAACGAGACTACACTTTTAATTGCTGTGTAGGATTCTGCTCTTGAAAGCAAAGTACGTCTAAGTATAGAGACGCATGATTGCAGATGGGACACACACTGCCAAAGGCTCTGTTGAGAAGCTAATGGTCTCTGTGGATCACAACAAATTTCCCTTCTAACTTGTTAAATGAGACCTGAGAGGTATGATGAGTGGGTGTGCAGAAGAAAAAGTGAGAGTTCCACACGTTGAAATTAGATAAGACTGAGGGTTGACTCCTGTTGTTAAGCAAGATTTAGCATTCAGTCCGCAAAATTAGTGCTTCTCTTTGGTTTTCATGGCTTGGCAGGAGAAATAACTAAACGAGAAAACACCAAAGACGTGAAAGTGTGAAAAGTAGAAAAATTGTATTTGAATACTTGTTACTGGAAATCATCATTTATTGAAGAAATGTAGAGCAAGATGAGCTTTAACACTTTAGCACTTATCTCACAGAGGGACATGGCAATCCACTGGTTGGACAAAATGTGTTTTATCTTACAATTCCCTTAACAAAAGCAATGATGATGATGATGATGATGATGATGTTGCCTTTGGGATAAGAACAACATGCAATGGGATGAACAATAAAGCTTTGTTCATTAAAAGAGGAAAAAGACATCGGCCATAAGTTATTGACAGTGGCACAGGTTTCTCTTTTTAAGCCGACTGACTCGGGCAGCATGCAAGGGACATGTTAATAGCACACAGATGGAAACACTGCAGGCTCCCTGGATTGAATTCAAATGAAAGGCAGTGTAATTTCACACATTGTGGGGAATATGTCGGAGGGTAACATATGTAGGGTGAAGGGTCTGTGCACTGTCTGCTCTTTCAAGAAGCACAAATCAGAGAACGGTAATGATTTCTAATTATTTGAAACTGAGTGGAGGCAAATGCACATTTCACTTTAAAATTGTTTTCCTCGACAAAGAAGAGGCTATTTTTGAAAATGCCAGTTAAGTTGGCATTTTATCAAGTGTTGAGAGGCTCATTTGAAATTTGATGATCTACAGTAAACAAACATGGACACACACACATACACACACACACACTCACACTTGGAGCGACACAGCATGCAAACAGACCCAGCATGCAAACAGACACAACAATGACCCCGTTACCCTTTTTGACATGATTAGTTGGAAACGGTTTCACAACCCTGGGAAGCAAATGAAGCCTTGGACAAAAATACTTTTAAAATGATATTAGCAATTAACCTGATAATGCCAGTTATTTTCACCCTGGGCCAGATTTTCCTGGTTTTGTCAACTTAACGGCAGATCAAAATTGCACTTAACTGAAGAGCTTTACAAAGTTTGTATCTCCCAGACTCCAATGCACACACACACACAGAAAGACTAATATTTGAATCTGAAAACATCCTGCATTACCTTCATAAAACGCCCACTTATGATTCTATTGTAATGTGTGTATATTCTGATAACAGATCTGTTAACTAGCTGAAGTGCTCTGATGCAAATGTCACAATTAATTGTTTAAATTCATTCAAACAGAATTAACTGCACCTAAATAAAATGGGGCTCATTTATGGTTTAAACTAGAAATACAAATGATTTGGGTTTGGATGGTTTTTTGAGTTGATGTGAGGAATGAACATTTTTCCTCTTCATTAGTGACAGTTTTATTGTGGTTAAAGCTGCACTAATTAATATTTTTATAATAACATTAGACAAACTCATTTAATTCGTAGCTAAGGGTCACTCGAAGTGACAAATGCACATTTAATTATCATTGAACTCTGCAGTTTTTCTCAGCTCTATTAAACATTTAGTGTTGTTTTTTTTTATTACATTCTTTTAAAATCTGGAACTTCACTACTGTCATTCAGTTTCATTGCCCTGATCAACTTTGTTCCTATCCAAAGCAGTTAGCTGTTTATCATAGCTGTTTAACCACTGATAACCCTCTCATGCACACTACCTGCCCAACACTGAATGGCAAATAGGAAAGATTAGCAATTGTAGCTTGTGGAGCATGCGGCTAATAATTAAAAAAAAAAGTCCAAATACTTTCACCAGATGGCTACAAACATGACAGGAATGCTAATGTTGCCAAATGTTTGCTAACAAGTTAGCTATACCAACTTCACAACATCAGATTGGTACATCCAGGAATGTTGGCTTGTAAAACATCACCAACAACAAATCATTTCCCTAAATACATATACATTCATCAATACAACAACCCTTTTTACCATGTCAGGCATGCAGATATAAACCTTTGAGCAAAAGTATCAGTTTTCATTTGTAGACTTGCGGTCATTGTGTAGACCTGTTTAAGTCTATGTATCCGCTGAGTTATTGTTGGTGGTTTTACATCTTTCCATTTCACAGTAATCATCTTCTTGGCAATCAATAAAAGTGTCAATAAGTCCATGTGACATGTCTCCTTAGGTACAACTCCCAACAGGAACAACAGAGGATCCCGTGAAACGGTCACATCCAAAATGTTTTCGATTTCCTCTTTACCAGTTTTCCGAAACCCTTGAATTATTGGGCAATTGCAAAAGAAGCCATTTCTTGGGGAAAACAATGACACCCACCATAGACTTTAATGTAAAACAGTGTTAAACAAAACGATGTGTCAAGTAAATATATGTCCACTCTACCTCCCATAACACGCCCAAGACACATTGAAAAGATTGATTTGATCCATCTTATGTCCCTTCAGTCTCCCAACTTCAAGCTTGTGCAATAATCCCACTCAATGGCCCGAGGTGTCCCATCCGGACATCTGTTTTTACCTTATTGAATCTCCGGGTTAGCACATTACCGGTGAAATTTACTTTACTTTTCAGTCCTGTTCTACAAATGGTATACTTGCTCTGACAACTGAACTCACTACATTATAATGATGATATAATAAGTTAATGATAGAAAGTAAGAAAAGAATCCCTACTTTGAAAAACTAGGTGTTTATAAAGTTGTATTTCACTGTCGAGCCGTGACATTATGAAGACATCTAGAACAAACTTCGCTGTAAATGTGAAATTTAATTAAAAGAACTGACATACAGAGGCTTTATTTCTTGACAGCTCAGCCAGGACTGTAAGTATTTTAATTTTGTAATTCAGTACAAAACAATAAACACTGAGGAAAAAAGTTGAACTGAGAAATAATGAATGATGAAATGGGAATGCACCATAGCAAACAGCTTCAAACACTTTTTCCTTTTTTAATGAATAATGCATGCCGACCAACATGGCAGAAAACATGTATTCAAAGGATCATATCGACTTGTTTGGCTCAGAAAAAATGTCTAGGAACACTTTCAGCAAAGTCTACTCTTTCATGGCACCAATAAAAGTGTGAACTCCATCGATCTGTGTAACCTGTCTCAAGGCTTGACTTTTTTTTGCGTGAGCAGTTTGCAGAGTAAGCAGCAAGTCGGCGCATCTCGTTATCTCTCTCACCGGCCCCTGAGCAAACAAAACCCCTGTATAAATTTACAACCATTTAAAACATTGATATATAGGGGGGCCTCCACTTCCCGCTTTAAGAGTCACTACACAAGCTCATTAAGAGGCAATGTTCCTGTTTTTATGACAACAGAAGTTGTTACTGTTTCCCAGCTTCCATTGCACTGTGCGGCTCAATACAAACAGTCTTGATTATAGGTGGGCATGAAGTGAGAGAGAAGAAGGGGAATAAAAAAGAAAAGGGGAAGAAACATGGAAGAAGGAGAGGGAAAAGGCATAAAAAAAGACAATTATGACAAAGGAAAAAGTGAGGTAGCATAAGTGCTGGAGACGTGCGAAGAGAAAACAGGCGCTACCAATTAACTTGCTACAAGGAGTACGACTTTTTCTCTTGAGCTCTCACATTGGCTTCAACCTTTTGACCGCCCATCTAAAACTTAGACACCATTAAGTGCCTCACAAAAGTAGGCCTCTCATTATAATTGCTTTGAATATTCATGACTTCTTCACAATCAACAGAAACAAAATGGTCGTTTGGATGTGCAGCTGCTTTCTATCTTTCAACATTGATTAACTTGATAACTCTCAGCAGCTGGCTCGTCTCCAAAAGTGAAGAAAAGCTATTAGTGATCTTAAAACAGTAAACCACCCTAATGCAATGTAGTGGGCTCCAACATAAGCTGTTACTCCGGAACTGTACAACGACAAATTGGCTTGCGAATTATCAGCAACAAACAAAAACCGCTGCTTGAATGTCTGAAAGGTAGCGTTCAACTGTTAGCGACATTAGCATCACAGTGTAGTGAGCGGCTCCTTTCAGGACGCAAACACCTGCGTCTTACACACACCAGTCAGCCCAGGCAGTAAATATGCCAGGTTGTCAAACCAAGATGGTGTGCAAGTGAAAGAGGCACAGTCTGTCCTGAGAGTCATCATCGATTAGCTTGCCAACTCCTGTAAAAGAGTCTCAGTTTGAATCTAAAACAGATTTTTAGATATGAACCCTGAATATCTGAACTGACATAAGGGCTCATTCAATGGTGGTTGAACTGTGGGTTCTGTGTACTAATGACTGTATAATACACTGTGATCAAATGTGCGTTTTTTGCTGTCACCTCATCCCTTTTTTGAAAAATGTGTCCGTTAAAGGTTCGTGTACTGAAAGACATGGATCCTTTCCAGGCTTGACTGGTATTCTCATGAGACGAGCTTGACTTTATCAGACCTTAACTCTGACTGTCAGCCCGGCTCTTTGTCAAATCACTACAACAGCTAAGGTGACACTCTGGCTTTTCATCGAGCGCCATCATCAAAGATTGGTTTTCTCGACAGAGACCATCACAGGCTAATAAAGCCGTTGGCCAAACTACAGACTCTTGGTCTTTTTTTTTTTTTTGTCATTGAGCAGAGCATTTCAATGCTGCCTACCTGCTGGAACCAGGTCAGCAGCATATTGTGCACCTCTAATATTTTCAACACTTCAAATTTGACTCATGTTTTGTTTGCTATGTAATTTTGATCAGAACTGACCATAAGATTCATACAATCACACAGAAGCAAAAGTTTTAATAGCAAAAAGTATCAAGATAAAAGGAAACCTTTGCAATAGAATCCTGAAGATTTTGCCAAGTCCTGCTGCTTTTTGACTCAAAGCACTTGATGTGTTATGACCTGGATGAAGATGAAACTTTTACTACAGTGATGGCACTGAGGATGAACACTTTTTTTTCCCTTCCAGGATCTCTCATCAGCAACAGCTTGCCTGTATGATGTCTTCCTCTTTTAGCTGATTAACTCCCTTCAGAGGTTTGTGAAGGCAGCAGGTATGGTTTCCATCTGCAAGGTCTAATTCAAGTGATGAGCATTGTCAAAGAGTGATTACTTACACCAGATCCACTGTGGATAGCCAAATTAGATACTGAGCAACCTGCGCCAGGCTGTTGCACGCAACTTCTGCACACTTGTGTTGTCATGTCTTGGAATTCTTACGCAGTGTCCCAGTTTAGAGAATGATCAACGATAATTGTCAGAAATGTTTGAGACAACAACAACCAGGGGGCACACACAGTTCACTCATGAGATGATAAAGACTTCTTTCTTCCTCTTTCTTTCACAAAAAGCCCATCAGAAGTGTCACTTCTCACCAGTCCTCTCTTAAAGTTCATCATTTTCTTTCCAATTGGTCGGACAGAAGTAACACTTAAGATATCGCATTCAAAATTGCAATAGAGGTTTGTTATTGACGATGTGCTGATTTATATTGAGATATTAAGTGTCAGGATTGGGATTTCTACATAAGCTTCCAAATTTAGGCCACATTTGAAGCTAATCAATATATACTAAACTCCTGAATATCTACTGGCTTGTGTGAAAACATTTTTAACAGTCATAAAATACCTTTTCAGCTTCCAGTCATCCAACTGCTATATCCCTCCTGTCTGCCAAAAATACAAGTTTTATTTCTGAGCCGCAGTCAGTGTTTTGGCTGTTTGCCAGTCAGCACTCCACTCTCCTGCCTCTCCTCTCTTACTTTCCCAGGGACTTCTGATGAGCTGTGAAAGAGCATCGACGGACTCCTACAGTGCACCTTCCACGTCTCAGGGAGATTGTAATCATGGGCACAACTTTTCTTTTTTTTTTTTTTTACCCCCACACATCCAAGACAAACGTATTCATAGGCATAACAAATTGGATCCAGTCTCTGAGGCCTAGAGAAATCAGAAGTCATCCACGTGAGGAAAACTCAGCAAGGAGAGTGGAAAATCTCATCCTAATCCCCTCACTTTTAGGAAAAAAAGAAAGATTCAGGGCAATATTGTATCATGTTTGTTACTCTAATGCTCACTGTAAACTATATGTAATTTTACCAAAGAAAGTACTCTCAGCTTCCTACCCTGTGACCCTCACGGTGTTCTCTTCATTACCAGTGCCATTGTGTAAACCCACTTAGTGATCCAGGAGAGAGGATAGGGCTGCTGACCCCCTCAACCCTCCTGGTGGTAATAACCAATGGAATCCAATCCCCATCCAACAGAATTAAAATCTACCCATAAATATAAAACACAGAGCTTGACCATCTCCCTGAGTCCTAATTAATCGTGCCACATAATTTCCCTTTAGACTTGGTCGGCGATACTTAATGTTACCACTCAAGTTTACTGTGTAATTAGTGTAAAATAAAAAGGCGCTCCCATCTCTCATTCTTCCTTTGGTGCTTTCTTATTACTCTCATCACAGCAAGTGATTTAAACTCTGTGCCAGGCACCAGCACTTCTCAGCAGTCAGTTTTCAATTACACTGCCACTGTCCATATTGCTAAACTTCGCTGTGCCCATAAAAGCAACAGTGTTCTCCGCACTGGAAGCAACACATAATGAAGACAGGGATGAATTAACCCATGAATGCTGGTATTCTTTTTTTTTTTCTTCATGACCACCACCTGAAAAGATTTATAGCCTCGGCTGCTAATACTAGGGTTGGCATGGAGATACTTAATTTCAATGTATTGTCAAACATGTTGACAATATTGGCTGCAACTAAGAATTATTTTCTGTATTTGATACTCTGGGGATTATTATTTCAACTGCCCGGCTTATTGTTTAGTCTAAAATGATAAATGCCCAACAGTTTTTCCTGACTGTGCAGAGGTTAAGTGTGTGTGTGTGTGTGTGTGTGTGTGTGTGGCAGTCCCCCTCCAAGCAGGGGGATCTGCTGTGTATCTACCTAAAAATGACCAGATACCCATCAGTGCACACTTGCAGAGCAATGCTGCAGTTGACTGTGTAATGAATGTGAAGTGTTGCTTCACTGATCTCTATAAATAGAAAAAAACCTCAAATATTGTATCGTGGGAATATGATTTTTGTCAAAATACACTGGAAAATTAATGGAAAAGACTTACATGAATTAGTTTTTGTCTGACCACATTTGGATCACCTGTGCATGGAGGAGCAGTGCACACGTGCGAGAATGGGTTTTTGCGTTTTTCCTTTTCAAGACGAGAGCAGCAAATCATTACATTTTCGAAGCTGAAACCAGGTACTGATGGCTTTTGCGGCCTAATATCCTCTTGTAGCTCCAAAAGCATAATTCATCTCCTTTACTGTTATGTCTGGGCACTCGCAGCACTTACGGTTAAGGTTAGTGGAAGTGCTTCTGTTGCCTAAACCTCACTGCATGCAGGATTTATGATGCACACTCTGATCTCTGTTGTCTTGCGCTTTTGTATACCCACCATTCACCACAACCGCCTCCTCACAACTCTCCCCAGATGCAGACCCTTCATACAATGAGAAAACAAAAACACTGCCAGGGAAGTTAATTGAGGTAGCAATTACATTTCCTTTCAAAAACTAATTGGGACTTTGTAGTACTTTGTAGATGTACTTATAGTATGTACTTAGTATATAAGAACTGAAAAAGAAAACCTCTGAACTTATCGTTAATTCGCCTAATCATTTCACCATTGTAGGCACAACATGTTGTGGCAATATCTGCTATTTGGCTCTTGAATGTTTTCTGTGAAGACACACAAGTCATCATGGATCCTGCATCACCACAGCGCTCAGACTCCTAAATTCACCAGCAATACCTCCCAATGTCCATTACATTGTCTTGCTCCAGATCAATGGCACAGATCAATTGTAATGTCTTATAATTTAGAGACAAAAGGAGCCAAGCTAGAACTACATACAGTCCACAGTCCTTCAAGATTTGCATCATTAAAGTAGATCGCACTCTCGTCTTCCTCCAACCTCTCTCATTCTCCACTCCATTTTGTGCGGTCACAGTACCTCAGCTGATGGAGCTCTTCGCGGATCAGAATTTATTACTAGAATGAGAGGACTTGTGCCAAGTGAAATCTCACTTTGTGAGCACGGCTATACAACCTGGGCATTTAACGATACAAGGCACAGCTTCCAATTTCCAGCTTCTTGTTGTCCACACAATATGAGACGTACAGTGTATGGGAGCAAGATAAAGGAAAAAAAAAACTCCCATAAAAAATAATTTGCATTTTTATGACTCATGCTATCTGTCTGTCATTGCTCATGAAAACACTGAGTTTGGCATTGTAACTTAAAGTGTTTATGCTACTGTTCAGACAGAAATATAGCAGGAGTTTTTTCAGAGAAGTTCCGATGAGATCTTCATTCAGTTAATAATTCAGTGCCAGAAACTTTTCCAAAACAGCTCCAGCTTGCACGCATTCTGCATGGACACAAACTCTCGCACATTTAGTTTTTTGAAGCAATTTTCCATTCTGATGGCTTTCCAGCATTGTCACAGAGAATTTGCTTTTGCTCTAATCATCTCTAACTGATAATTAGACAATGTTCTTGGCGCCATGCTCACATCACACACAGCTCTTGTGGGCTTTGCTATTTTTTTTTTTCCTGTGAATTACTCTTCCTTGGGGGGTAGTGGTTGTGATTTTTGGTTGTCTGCTTATGAAATGGCACAGCCTTATCTAAATAGGAGACAATTTAAAAGTTAAAGACAAAAGGGGATACGGGAAGAATAAAACTCTGAGAGGAAACACAGAGATTTAACTTTTAAATATCCCCCGTCTGCCTGCAAAGGCGGGGTTTCCATTAAGGGCACAACAGCTGCCAGAATGGGACAGATTTTTAACATGTAATCTGAGTATTTGTCTCCCAGCTCCGAGTAGCAGAAGGCTAAATTGCCACTTACGGTGCATTTTCATATCAAAACAACTGTCTGTGTGAGTCACTGCGGCAGGGAGATTTTGCTGTAGGTAAGGTATTTAGAGGCTACAAGAACCTCTGCACAAACACGAGAGCCGCATCCTCTTCCCTTCACAGGTGGGAGCACTGTTCAAAAAGGGAGCTGAGCATCTTCAACAGGACAGACGCCGGGCAGAGCCGCCAAAACGACAACGTGTGAAGCTAAGACAGGTACTGTTTTCTCTTCTTCCCTTTTTATTGTAAGAGCAAGGCGAGGGTTGGACGGCCTCCAGGTAAAGGATGACCGCATCCTTTCCTATGAAGCAGCCCTACAAGCAGAAAGGTGACTAATAAAATTACGGTGTACTTTGAGGATCAACGCCCAAAGTTGACGGCAATCTTTAGACAATCTACCCAAACACTGTTACTGTTCCAGTGCTGATAATTTGTCTTTGCATGGACCTGCACAGTAGGGTTTGTTTGTTGCATTATAGACTGTTTAAATGCAAGCTTTGGCACCAATTCACAATTAAAGGGTGGACTTATGTGTGAATTATGCAAAAACCTATTTTCTCACTTACTTCAAGCGCTATCTCAACAAGACCTCGTCTTGAATTGTCAAAATACGTCATTTGTGACCTCTCTTTAGAGAAACACAGAGATGTAACAAAGGAACTAAACAGGAAGTGAGCAGCAGTCTTACAGCAGCGTTAAAGTCTGACTGTATCGCTGTATAATATGTCACATAACTTCCTCCTCTTCATGTCAGAATTTCTACAGCTGCTAGAGGGCTGTCTTAATGTGATGTGCATTGACTTTGTCATTTGTCGTTTAAAATACATATAATTTTGGAGCGATTGCCATGATGATTGATGGTGTCATTTTTCTGGGGGCAACCGTTTTTTATTTGTGATGCTTACAGCAAAAGTATATGTAAGAAAAAGTGTGCTGTGAGAAGTTTTCATTGAAGCTAATTTCTGTTGAAAGAACTCCAATTGAAGAAATCTCAGAGATGCATATCTGAAAATCTGGACAAGTAAAACCAAAACCATTGAATTCACATGTGGGGCAAGAACTCAAACATTTTTTTCTTACATTTGACATTATGTCACCTTATTAGCAATGGTCCAGTACACACACGGACATTTCTGGCTCTTCTTTTCTCAGTGTGTGTCTTCTGCTCGTGACTTGTAGAACCCTTAAGGATGTCAAGACAAGAAAGTTTGTGTAAATGAAATGAGTATGGTTTCTTAGTTTTTGGGTTAACTTGTTTAAAATTAAAACCATTTTCACGGCTCGAGGTGAGTGAGAATGTTTGAGTGAATTGACCCTTTAGCCTACGTAGATGGCAGTGTTGATGCCGTCTTTCAGTTTGTCACATCATCTTTATTGCAGATGGTATAACTTCTCCGATATTTCAGACAGTTCAATCGGGGGAGGTATGGGTCCCCCGAGACGTGACATGGAGGGCCAAATCCTGCTAGTTTGCACAATTTCGACAAAGCTTGTGTGCACTCTGGTGCAGCGTTCATGTCTATTCCAATTATCCCACTCTGAATAACAAAAAAAACGTTTCAGGAAAATGAACACATTGCTCATCTAAAGATTTAGCACAATAAGATGTTGTGGGGTTTGTTCTTGAGTGTCACCATTAATGACATATTCATGTATGCTACACCCCTTGCAAAGGTTTTGATGCTTTGTCGACCAATCCACTAATGCCATCACTTCACTTAATTACCCTCAATTAAGACACTATAGAATTGCAAAGAATTGCTAATGAACTAATTTGGAAACGTGGAAACATTCAAAAGCAGATCCTGGATTGAGGGCAATTAACCGCAGGCATGATAGATAAGCCTCTTCACTCCTTTATCCCCTTTCGTAATATGGGGGAAAATATGAGTTTAAGAAAAAATCCCCCTGAAAATACAAGACAGCTCAATCAATACTTGCAGATTAATATCTGCCCCGCTGACCTTGAATAGGTGCGCAACCATTTGGACTGAGAATGCTTATGCTTTCACATGTTGTCACACGTTTGATGAGAGATGTCCACTGGAAACTATGTCCCTTTACAAATAAAATCTGCCTCATTCTTTTCACAGAATCCACAGATTCTTTCTTTTCTCATTAGGTACAAGTGACATGACTCAATTTGATTCACCTCCTGCGTGAAAGGATTGTGCCTGGCATTGATCAGGTTTTTTCAACCACTTTAGGTCCGAAAATTGTATAGAATATCCTGGAAAACATATATTTGCATGAAAAACTTGCCAACGTGAGTCCAGTTTTTGTCCACCTGATGAATGTTAGTGAATTCTGAACTCTTTTCTTATCTCCACAAACCCTCAGTGAAAAATTCTAGCTCTTTAACTGCTAAGCTGCTAGATGTTTTAACGTTCCTTACAAGCTAGATGCTAGCTTGCTGGGCAGGCAGTGTACTTTGGGTTTATCAGATAGCCACCTGCTGTGGCTGTAAATGGAATTTGTGTATCAGAAAACAAAGAAGAAAAAAAAAAAGGAAAAAAAAAATTCCTAAAAGTGGCTAAAAAGCTCTGCGGAGCGACGGGGAGCTGCAGAGTTGAATGATCATTTTTGTTGGGCACGAGTGACACCATGCACATTATTCATAGTCATTTAATACATAAAATTCCAATTAGTGGAGCTTTAAAGTTGACAATGAAATAAGTTTTGGGAAAATAAAAGCTCAGTAAAACGAGAAGCATGACCACAGGGAAGGAAAAACAGGAGACAGATTAATGGAGAGGCAAACATGTCGAGTGGGGGGGGGGGTTCCATCACGGTGTGTCCATCAGTGGGGGTTGGATATGCTGAAGCTGTGGATTTGCCATGCTAATGGCACTGCCAAACACTAAGACTAATAGCTCAGCAAAACATAGGGAGCAGCAGGCAGGTCACCCCACTCTAGTGAAACATACTTCAAAATGCTGATGCACACAGAACAGTCCCTTCACTCGTTATTGTGCCAAACTGTAAACAGGAATACAAGGGAAATTAGCATACAAGGGGAGAGCACCTGAACAACAACATCTAATTTCTGAAAATGAACACTCATAATACAAAGGAGGAAGACATTATCTTTCCATACTGACTCATGTGAGATTAATTAGTCTGCATATCAAATTGCTGTGACAGTTGTTTGGCCTGTTCCTTGGATTGCAGGTAAATAGCTTTCCTATTGATTCGTGCATATCGTATTTCTTCTGCTGCCTCCTTTCTCTTCTGCCTCTGTCTTTTGTTCTGGTGCCCCTCAGAGAATTGCGGGTCCAGCTTGTCAGCGACTTGCCAAATCTGATTAAGACAAACTGGTCCTACTCCAGCTCATTTACCCGATATCACGACACATCCTAGATTTTGGGTCATGGGCTCACCACTAGAATGGTTCACTTATTCTGTCTCTTTATTGGAGAATGATGAAGATTTACATGCTACGCTACTTCCTGCAATGCCAGATTGTTGTTTGAGGTCAAATGTCAAGGCGACTATAGCATTCATGATATTTCTGCGCCTTGCTCAGGATCATTTGGGAACATCAGAGCCCAGCTGAACCTCCTTTATCGAACTGAATTTATGTTTAAATCTGAAACAAAGCTGGAAGTCTAATTGGTCACTTCGACAGGACTGAAACACTGGCTTACTAATTAACGTTAACTAAAGCTTAAAAAATACTAAGTGAAATCTTATCTATATATTTTGAATTTTTGACCTGTTTAAACCAAATTTCAAACATCCGATCTCTCAAAAATGTCCAGGACTGTCTTCATCCTCGCCCTCTTCTTTTTTTTAATTCTTATTTGGTGATCAAAGGATAAGTCTTCAAACATCTGCTCTATCCTCCCCGCCTTGGAGAGTTCCAAAAGATTCTATTAAGACACCCATGGTAAAGAGTTGCTTCAAGAAGCCAGATGGATTATTTCATCCTTCTGTTTAATAAAGTGGCACCTCAGGTTTTTCTACGGAAAGCCTCTCGACAGCTGTACACAATGACTGACAGTCTGATCAACAAGCTCTCTGTAAACTCGAGCAGGTCCCACTGATTATGGAGAACACTTCATGCTAACTGAATGGATTTCAACTGTAACATCTGAAAGAGAAGTCGCATTAAGATCGACTAACTAAAGAAAGGAAGAGAAGAATTACTCAGCCACGAACATGAGCTGAATCAATGGATGCACTTAGGGTCCGTGAACTGTTGCACTTTTACATTCTTTAATGAAGTCAGCTATTTATTACTGCACTTTAACTGCATTGATTGTGTAGATCAGACGCTCTACGTTATTTCATTTAATCCTTAACCTTTATTGGCATGACAACATAGATAACTCACTAGCTCACAACTCTAAAGCACAAAAATACTAAACATGGTAAACCTAGAAGAAAAGGACAAATCACTTTGAAAAAATAAATGCATACAAATGGTGTAATTCCATGTTTTTTTTCCAAACTGGCAACGGCATGTTTTGTTGTCTTTGGACATTCAGGGACTGTATACTGCTTAGCCTTGTAGAGTTACAATTGGTATTTAACAAAAGGTTAAATGAGTTGTGCCATTTTGTTACTGTAATATCATTTTGAAATGATGATGTTGTGGTTCTTTAATAAATTAAGGAAAGGGCACCAACCTATGGCAGGGGTGTCCAAACTTTTTTCCCTGAGGGCCACATACAGAAAAACATCCAAAGGGCTGGGCCACTCACTACAAGTGAGCTATATTGCTAACTTTAATCCACTAGAGGTGATGTACATCGCCTCACCTCTAGTGGATTAAAGTTGGCAAAATCAATCAAATGTAGGTAAATTCTGCTTGATAACTGAATATGATTCAAGAAAAAAAAGAGCCTTTCCATTAGTGGGCTTTCATTTATTAGTTGTGATACAAGCTGGTCTTTGCCTTGTAGGCTCTTGTTCAGTGTGTTAAGGTGATCAGTGAGATCCACTAAACATGCCAACCATCAGCATCAGAGAGGGAAGCTTGAAATAGTCTGTGCTAGAGCCCTAGTTCTCGAATCAACAGCCTTACCTTCACTTTCTTGCCCCTCGGCGGACACCGTAGATTCCTTTGCGCTCCTGTCCCAGCTGGAGCTCCATCCGTCGTACCTCCACACAGCTCGTCCCATGTAAGTCCCATCATGCCAACTGCACCTGGCTCAGCTTCAAAAACATCCTCACCCGTCCTGGTGCTCTTTAGACTGCTAACATCAAGCAGCTCCTCCGTAACGCAAAACTTTCTACACTCACTTGCTTTCTACACTCACTCACTTACTGTTTCCTTAATTCTGCCATTTTGGGTCACCTGTAGCACATTTCTTCTTCACTTACTCATTTTATAGAGAAGCAGCCTCGTTCAAGACCGTTACTCCGCCTAGTGGTGAGACTAAGAAGTACCATACAGTCCTGCACAAGTTCCATGTGTGGGCTGTATTCCAATACATTTTTAGAATTTCCTGCGGGCCAATGAAAATTGGACCACGGGCCGCAGTTGGCCCGCGGGCCATAGTTTGGACACCCCTGACCTATGGTTTCTGATACCAATGCACAAGTCACCCTTTAGTGAGAAATGTTCCATTTTTAACCCAAAACATCATCTTTTCCTGAACCTAACCAAGTAGTTTAAGTGTCCAACCTAACCAAACTACGCCAATTTCAGAACATTAACCACATGTTTTTCGCTGTTACCATAAAAAACATTTTTAAAAAAATCAGATGCCAAAAGGGTTGCCAAAGCATCAGTATTTGACGCCCTGGTAATGGGACATAACATAAAGTTCAGCTCCCTTCAACACCTGAATCATTTTCATACAGTCTCTTATTTAATACAATACAACAACAACCTTTAATGGTCACCAAAAAGCTACAACATAAACTGAAATAAAAGCATAATATCTTGAATATCACCATTACAAAGGTGACTTTGAATTTTGATCCTTTTCTGATACACATATCAAACATTTCCTCTCAATTCAGTCGAAATCTTTAAGTTATTTCAAGTAAATCATACTTTTTGATGACAAATGATATCCAACCATATGTGTTTAGGTAAAATAAAGCAGTGCGTTATTTTTCAGTGTTGCGTAATGCTAACTATTTCGAATTACTTCTTGCTTGTCCTTGTCACGGCTGCGTGAGATTGACCAGACCAAAGGTGCAAAAGCCAGACGTCAGGCGCAAAAAACACGCTGACAAGTCGGTGCACAGACGCTCAGGATCAAACATGATGAAATGATAGAAGAAGAAGAGAAACTAAACGCACAAAATATTACAGCTGCGACAGGTTGAAACAGGAGCACAGCACAGCCTTGGCAGCTCTCTGCAGCTCTAGAAAAAAAAAGAAAAAACACTCAGTTTTATATATGCACTTTGATGTATTTGCCATTTACAGAATGGTGCATTAGACGACTCTTTGTTCACTGTGTCTCTCTTACTTTGGCAGTATTGAGTCCATTAAAAAACTGATGTCCCTCAACTAATTGCGGCGCACTCAAGCCGGCCTTTGAGGATCTCCTGTTCATCAGCATTACACAGGTGCATATGTAACACATGATGATCATCATCATCATCGTGGCCATTTAGGTGCCTTACAGTGAAAAGACCGACACGCACGCACGCACACAAACGCGCACACACACACACTCACACTTACATGAGAAATGTGTCTGTGTGTGAGTCATATATTTCAGATGTGCTGTGAACAGGAATAACTATAGCGTGTGGTGGGTGTTTTGACTGTCACCCAACACGTTAGTTGGCTCTGGCCATCAGATGGGATTTAGTAATGAGAACAGACAAGTCTCATTGTTGTGCTAATAACAAATGGTCCTACCTGGAGCATTTACAGTAAGCATTAAGGCATTCTCTCAAACTTAAAATATGCAAAACAGTGTCTGACATCTGTCTCAAAATGTGAACAGCCTCTCTTCTCCTCTTCTTTTTTTTTTTTTTTACAGAACTCTCGCTTTGCATGCAACCTTGCTGCATTTCAGCATACCAATTTATACGTCTTAGTCGCTACACCAGCCATGTTGTCAACTAAATCAAGTACATTATCTGTGTATTTCCCAAGCCACTGCCACTTGATACATTTTAATTGACAGCTAAGGTTCAGCATGGCATCATTCAAACTGTACCTAATGGCTTATTTTTCCAAAATTTGAAAACGAATAAAACTCTTAACGGTGATGGGATGAAATCTGGATTGATGGCAACGTGAGATTTAAGGAGGCACGAGGAGGAGAGGCGGAAGAGGAAACTGCAATAACTCTATTTTCTTTCGGGGAGCATATTCATTAAAATGAATTTGGCGGTAGCTGTCCATCAGTGTGGAGTGGACTTGGAAGGGGGGGGGGGCTGGTTGCGTATTAAACTAGCTTTAACTTTTCCTCCTCTGGGCAGACAGCTGACCGGCTAAGAGGTGCAAACACACACACACACACGCAGAGAGAGAGAGAGAGAGAGAGAGAGAGAGAGAGAGAGCAGGTCTTTTGAGATTATTTCCCCAGTAGATGTCAGTAAAACATTCCCCTCCTCTGTTTATTTCCCCTAACAATCTAGGCTCTGTGGCAGGTTTAAAAAAGTAAATACTAAATAATGTCAAACCACACTGAGCCTTTAATTCCAGCATCCCTATTTTCAAATGCAGCGCTGTAATAAATCAG
This sequence comes from Pempheris klunzingeri, assembly GCF_042242105.1. Lineage (NCBI taxonomy): Eukaryota > Metazoa > Chordata > Actinopteri > Acropomatiformes > Pempheridae > Pempheris > Pempheris klunzingeri. Next base: position 12,073,929 of record NC_092033.1, read on the forward strand.
ACAGGAATTCTCCTTTTCAAACAAGTGTTAAGCGGCTAAATCTCTATAAGTGCCAGTCAGTTATGATAAAAGGACTTATTCGGCTTTAGGGGCTGTTTTCAGAGAGAGGAGGGGGTGACCACTCAGTGTATACAAAGTGATGAAGAGCAGGTCTTCTCGGCCTTGTGTTCAGATAAACAACTGGCTCCCTTCAGGGATGAAGCCCACGTGCAGAAATAAATGGAACAAATTATGGGATGTAATACAAACATTAATTTTTTTTTTCTTCTTTTGTCTCGTTTTAATTGTTCCCAATTAGAATTAGCTCTCCAGAATTGCATCAAATTAAGTGGAACTGTTTAGTGATGGAGTCTCTGTTGCTCCAAGATATTCAGTAACTGATTTGTCTCCCTCCCACTGGCGGATTTCGCTTCTGTTTGACTGGAAATGGGATTTTAAGAATATTACATTTAAAAGACTTTATTTTGGCGAGTTTGCAGCGCGTTTTGGGTGTTCGCTGTGCTGAGAGCATTGTCACTCAAAATGGCCAATGTATCCGATCTTTGAGAGGTGTAAAATCTGTGAGCCTTTGCCCCCTCCTCTCTAAATCTGCGCTCTCCTCGGTGCTGAAACTAGAAACTCTGCGTAAAGCTGCGCCGACTACTGCTTTTTTTTTCTGAATGGAGGCTATACTATGCTCAAATCCACAGGCAGGAAGTACAAGAAAATGAAATAAATCGCAACTGGGAAACCTCCAAATGCATGGAATAGATATGGAAAAGGGTGACAGAATGGGCTAAAAGAGCTGATTTCCTTTGAAATTGGTGACATATATGTCTGATTCTGTTGGCACGGGGTTTAATTGGTGTGCTAACAAATAATACCATTTAAGGCTTTGGGCGATTTTGTATTTTAAATCACGTGTTGCTGCACTTGGTAAACGCTCAGCCTGGTTTCCCCGAATCTGAAAAGGCAAATAACGACTGTTATTATCGTCAAAGAAATACCAGCCTACTTCTTATAGCTCTTTCTGTCTCTCCCTCCCTCTTGCATTCACACACACACACACACACACACACACACACACACACACCTCCCTCCCCCCTCCACCTCCCCACTTTCTCCCGTGCAGCCGAGGCGCTTTTCGTCTCCAAAGCCTGTCTCCAGAAGCATGTCTTCAGACATGCAGCCACGGTGCGATGAAGCGGACCAAAAGACGCCACCAGCGTGACAGCATGAAAGCAGGTGAGCCTATACCTGAATTATCTTTTCCCCTTATGAACTGTAGCCTGTTTTCTCTGATAAAACCAAAGGAATCGATATTTCTCAAGCAGGTGTACCTGACTCACTGAGACCAGGAGATAAAGCTCTTGTTCCTACTGTGAAAGAGCGAGCCGACGGCAGGTTTCGCTGAGCTGTCTTGCTCAAGGACACTCCGACAGGAGGGACTAGTTGATGCCAAGGATCAAACCTGAGACTTTTCATATACGGGACCGTGTCTCTATAACCGCCCGATGACACCTGTAATCATGATCCTTCCGCGCGTAAAAAGGGGAAATGTGGAAACTCAATCAACACAATGATACTGTACTGACTGGGTTTTTCTTTACCATTTCATATGTTTAAAAGTTGCTTGTCTCAGCCAGAGTGACAAATGTGTGTAACTTTATTTTCAGGAAGATTTAACTCGGCAGAGCAACTGTTTGAATCTTTGTAAAAGATTTGAAGCCCTGTAATCGGCTGAAATATCGCGTAGAAAACAGGCCTGTCAGTATCTCCTGCTGGGGAAGCTTGGCATGAAGAGCGCAAGGACACAAGGATGAAATGTTTTACGCTTGAGCCGCTCGTGCCATATGGCGCATCTTGGACCGAGAGAGGACGAGAGAACTTTTATTTTATCTCACACAGTTTCCCGACCCCCCACAGTTGAATCAAATCACACTATAGGATCTTTTAATGCAATCATTCGTTTTGTTTTCCAACCAAATACATCCAACCACCCCACAGATTGCGCGCTGTCTCGTCAAATATCCGGAGGAATAAGCACTGATGATCATGATTCGTCAGGGATTTCTCTGCAGTTTTCTTTTTTAATACATTTTACCATCCATGTTTTTATTATCTTTATAAATAAATACCAAACGGTTTACCAGTCGTGTACTGTATGCCCCTGGCACTCTAATGCGCTTTGGATAAAAAACATCCTCCATGACGGTTCATTCCTGCCTTCATGTAACAACAGATTTTTCTACAGTTCCCCCCTTTTCATATTTAATCTGTGCCAAAAACCTTGATGTCTATCTGCGTGAGTCTGCATTTGCCCAGGAGCAGCCTGTTCTCTTGTCTCCTAAATTCGATCAACCATTCGATGGCAGCGTGTTTGATCGCTACAGAGGCGTGAAAAAAAATACGTTTTATCCTGCTGTGTGATTCTTGAGTTTTTAATTCAATAAAACAGCCGATCAAATGCTGCGTGATGCTGTTGCATATGCGTCGAGATCTGCAAACCGACTGAAGAATGAGGGGGAATTTCGCGTCGCAGCCACAGATGACGTGCGTAAAAGCGCAACGCAAGAAACTGAACAGGCTTGAGACGGCAGCTTTGTGTCGGACTGTGTGACCGCGGGTCTTGCAGTGGGAATGTTTTACGCGCAGAGTGAATCTCCCAAATCATGTTTTGAACGAAGTGCAGTAAATCCAGTGGAGGACACTGTAGTCGATACTGAAAAGCTGAAGTTGTAATCTTTACTCTCAGTTTTAGGCTGCGTATCCTATTTGTTTTTAGGACCAGGACAATTACAGTTACAGCAGTTTATTCGCGTCTATGTGAATAAATGGTGGTGGTGGTGTGGGGGGGGGCAAACATAAAAACGCAGATGTCTCCTCATCCTATCACTTGGCTGGCTAAAAGGGACGACTTGTGATGTATGGAGGTAGGTTCGAGTTTTGAATCATTAAACTTCCCTCACTTCACTTTACACTGCAAAGTAAAAATGAAAAGTAATTATTTCTTGTTAGCTGAGAAGGAAAATCAGATGGAGAAAACAGTGTTTGGGTTATTTCTGCTCTGGAACAGAAGCAAAGCGTGTGCCTCTTTTTTGAATTTGTGGACGTTATGATAAGACAATGCATTTTGTTTTGTTGTAATTATTTGCTGAATTTAATATATTATGACGGGTTATTAAGTGGGTATTCAGAGCAGGTTCCCAAGCAATAGTACAGATAGAGTTGACCTGTAGCACCTGTGCAGTACGTATGATATTCATAGTTCTAATATTCATTTTCTAATATTCATGTGGCACTGTGTTGTTCACTGTGTGGATCAGTGCTGTGGCTTGACCTTGATTAAGTCGCAAGCGGTAATTGGTTTTGTTTGAAGAGGTTGCAGGTAAACAAAAGGGACCATTGTCGCAATGTGTAGATCGATGCTGGTTTCCTTCTTGCATATTCATGCAGATCTTCCAGTTAGGAATTTGGTTTGGTATCGACCAAAATGCAAATCCTGTCCTCTTTTTGGCAACTGTCTGGGACACAGGGGAAAGTTTCCATCCCTTCAGCCATGCGAGGTTGTTTTTGAGAAAGACACTACAGGGAACAAGTAAAGAGTTCATATTTTTATGTGAAGAATGTTTATCCACCCTTGGTATCAAAAGATAACCAATATCAAATCCAATCCCAGATGCTGCACTTGAGGTAAAACAGATTCTGGTGCTCTTTTTTTTGGTGGATGCTTGAACATGGCTGGGCGCCATCTGCTACAGCACTTGAGCCAAAAGTATTTCAGAAGAGCCATTTGTTTACCTGTAGATAAAGACGTTCGACAGCTCATTGTGTTTCCGTAAAAAACACAATTTGTAGGACCCCAAAAAAAAGCTTTGCAAGTGTAATAAATCACTGAAGAGAATCACCAGAAGCTCTCAAAGCACAGAAAGAGTGAAGAACCTCTTTTTAAAAACACGATTAAGTGCCTCAAACAGCCAACAACAAAATAAGCATTTAACAATTCCATTTGGAAAGCTCGTGTTTTTATTGCATAATCACATTGTAATCATATTGTTTCATGTAGAGTAAAACAGTCCATTTTCTTTTAGTGTTGCCATGTTGTAACAATGGCTTTTTCACTGTACTGCCCACGTCCTTTGTAACAACTCCAACTTTCTCAGTCTTGTTATATGTTTCTGATGTCCTTAGCCTGAGTCTCCTTTGTATTATTTTAAGTCACATTTGAGTGCACATTGAAAATCCTTTAAAATCAATAGAAAATAAAGCTGCAGAACTTGGCGTACCACCAGTATTACCGGTGTGGTGCATCACTGCTGTGTGTCTCTGTGGAAGTTGGCAGAAGTTTCTCACACTTGTTGCTCTCCTCTCCACTTATCACCGTATTTGACATCCTGATGTTGATGGATGAGGTTTGGATGCACCATGACTGAACAGTCATTTGGTGGGTTTTTCAGCCCTCTGAGGTTTACCTTGCCTAAATCTATTGATATTACATTAGAGATGCAAATATTATAGACTGCATAATTTTTACTGGAGGTGTCAATGTGCTTGATTGTGATAGCAAATGATGACGTACATTGATTCGTGTATCGTGCTCGGACAGGGTTTCTGCATGAATATTGCCTATTGGCATGTCGGTTAATGCAGATGAGAGTAAATTGACGTATGTAGGGAGCGTAATAATTAAAATATGTCAGAATTACCATGTTTGAAGGACAACAAATAGATTTTTTGATCTGGTGTCTAAAAGTGATGCTTGTTGCCTCCTGTGGTGAAAACAAGATATAGACAGGTGTGACCCTCTTTGCTGTGTTCTTTCATATTGAAATTATGAGGACAAGAAAACAACACAGTGTTTTATAATACCCAAATGTGGATGCACACACATCCGAAACACAATATCTGACTCTTTCTTGGTCACACTCACATGGAGGACAGACAGAGGAGGGGAGACTGAAGGAGGAGGCTCATGCCAATGCTCCTACCTACCATGAATGCACGTTGCACACATATTCCTAAATCTGCGTTTTTGGCGGTGGTGCAGATAGTGTTAGAGGAGAGGTTGCTTTTCTAAAAAGTTAAATTTAGCCGGTGGGGTGCCTCATTCCATGGACATAAGCTTCTCGGTTGTAGAGTGGCTGCACAGTGCACATTAGTGAATCTGTGTAGCTGGCGCACACAGAAAGGAATGTCTAATTATCACGCTTTCAACCGCAGTAGGCTCTTCTATTTGCACTGAGCTCCTGCTCTAATCGCTTTCTTTTTCTGTCATTACACACTTATTTATTTTATTTTTACGCAATTAAAATGTTATTTTTGTTCCGTGTGGATGAGGAAGTCCATGCAGCACCGGCTGGCTGTTGAAGGAAGGTCTAATTGAGCAGAAACAGACGATTGGCTCTGCTAATGTGTGGAAATTTTGTGGAAGAGATGAAAAGAGATTCTATGATGGGGTTTTACATAACTGTGAACATGTAGTGTAGTGGATGAAGGCTGTACTAGTGAAAAGACTGATGGGAAGAGGACGTATTTGACTCGCACGTACATCTAAATATGGTTTCATGAGCTGAAATGTCCATGTAGTAAACTGTGTCCACCTTTAGAGCATACAGATGTTCACATGCTGATATATCTTCAGCTGGTGGGACAAATGGCTGTGTAACCTTTAGTTGTTCGTCTTATCAGATGCTGAATGATTGCAGAGTGTTACAATATGAAGTGCCACTACACCACTGCACGGAGAGGCATTGATTGGAAAGGATGGGAGGAGGGAGATTCCTCCTTAAGGTCATTATCTAGCAGACAGAGAGAGTTAGATGAAACAAACCAGTGTAATTGCATTTGTAACAAAAGACTCAGAATCAATGGACTAAGCACTACTTACAGTACCGTGTCAGCATATTTCATCAACATACAAAAGGATTCAGCGACCCTGTAATTGCTCATATAGTATATTCTATGAAATCAGTTCGGCATCTCCCTGTCGCCTGTCATCTGTGTGGACCCTCATTTCATATGATTCAGAACGTGTCTGACAACCTGAGAACTGATCTACACTCACACAGGAAGAATTTGACATGCGTAAGGCATGAAAGTGATGTGTTTTGACTCCATTGTTTGGAGAAATTACAGCAATGCAGAGCTATGATTAACTGTCAGACTGTACATCAAAAACTCAGGTAATACGGAGTGAGGAGAGATATTTCATTATCAGTTATAGTAAAGGCAGTCAGTCACTGTTCAGGGTTATTTTAAACCTGCATTAACTGATTTTTTGGCCACTTGGGGGCAGCGGAAACCAGATGTTTACGTGGTGAACTTCTTAGCAAGCAGTTGGCTACTTGGATTATTCGGAGAAAGTCAGAACTTTTAGCTCCGTTTTTAGTCACTACCAACTCCTGAGGGAAATATCTGGCTCTTTGGCTGCTATGTGCGAATCGTGTTCCTTAGCTAGTCGCTAACTGTGTCTGTCTTGTGCCGTACAGTTTTTTTTTTTTTGCTGACAACAGCTACCCGCTGATAGAAGTGATGTGAGTTTATCAAAAAGTAAAATTTTGGCCTGTAAAATCAAAACAATGAGCTAAAACAGGCTAAAATGTTATAAAGTGCTGTTAGGGGAACAGCAGTCAGGTGTTAGTTATTTGTTACATGTTACATGCAGTGATGTGATCCATTTCTAATGTAAAAAATATCAATGAAAACACTAACCCTAACTTGTAATGAAAATGCTACAGCAAAATTCCTCATCTATCTATCCATACTTCACACATCTGGAAGAAAACTGTTTTTTGTAACTTGTAGAGCTACATTCAAGCAACTGAGCCTCTGATATGAAAAATAACACATTTTCACAAGCAGATATTTGTTTACATGCAAATGTAGAAAAATGTAGAAAAAAAGAATAAAGAGTCTGGGTTGGACTGTCCTCAGAGAGGTGAAGAATGAACTCAGCTGGCCTTGACCCCTAGTTTTAAACATCTTCACACAAACTGTTTAGATTTCTGAAGTAGGACGGGCAGATTTTTGAAGACTATAAGCATGTCAACAGGTTTTCGGGCAATTTTTGAGGCATCTGACTTCTGTTCACAGTTAATTTTACCTTGTATCCAAATTAATTAGTTAATACTACACCCCCTTTCTAGCTTTGATTCATCATTGTCACATGTTTGTATTGTAATGTATCTTGCCATGTTATTATTACACTTTAGTTTGTTTCAGGAGGAGTGAAGTATAAACACATTAGTGTACCTAAATCAAGAAATAACTCTTCAGGTGGGCCAAATGCCCCCTGCTTCTAACCAAAACTGCTCACCATGGTAATGCTTAATTGCAATCAGAAAAGGAAAATTAATATTTGTTGTTCTTTTTTCTTTAGCAAAAAAAACGTTGATATTCAACTCGTGTGTTCAAAACATGGGGGGAAAAAAGGCTCGTTTTTTCTCCTCTCACCTTTTTCTCCTTCAGAAGAACATTTTTTAATCATGCTAGTGGGAAGTTGTCCTTCGAAATGCTAACTTACAACGCAAGATCCTCCTTTCACTCTTGCATTGTTTGTCTCAGCATGATAGAACCACATTTCAGTCATTGTTGAAATCTGAACAGCAGCTCAGTTGCGACAGCGGCAGCAGCAGTTGTAGTACTCCATCGATGTCTCTGGAGATCCCTTTGAATGTGCTCTGCTTCCAAAAGCCTCAGGTGTTCCTCAGTCTTGCTGCTCATCCAGCAATAATGTCAGACGGCCATTCCCTTCTCTTAATTACTCTAAGCCTCAGTACCAGATAATTCCAGCCGGTTACTTCAAGCTCTGGCTCTGCCGTTATCGCTGGCTCCATAAAACATTCAGTGTGCCTGTCTGCTCCTTGGAAGGGAGGGGTCAGTTTAATAACCAGCAGGCCTAATTCCTCTGTGATGGTAGATGTGTGACGTGAGACTCTGACATATAGCATACACAATCACACGCACGGAAAAACTAACATTTTGAATGGAGTTTGGTGATGTGTGCAAAAAGCAAAGACAGAAAGGAGGAATACAATTACGAGGCGATTACCTCTCCTCTCTAATTTTTGTGCTGCAACTTTAGCAGGGGGGGGGACAGCTCAGGCTGGTGTCACAAGTTCTTGTAAACGGTGCCAGCGTGACAGGGCGCCTTAATATCTCACTGTGCTGCTGCAGATGCTGCTTGTGTGGGTGTTTTTGAAGTAGCCCTGTGTGACTTTTTCTTCTCATGGGCCAGGAGCACTAACAAGCAATTAGCCAACAGGAAGAGCGCTTGGTATTTCAGGAGACAAAATCCAAGCTTACCAAGTGTAAGACTTTTTTGGGGGGGGGGTTTGGTTTTGCTTGGAGCAAAAGCCACTGCAGATATAAAAGCGGCTTAAAATCATTTACATAGACAAATAACAATCAGGGGAACTTGTCTTCATCATTTTTGAATATGACCAAAACACAAAACACGGACGCACATGCAAGACCTTGAATATCCTCTTGAGTGTTTCGCAGATTTACCACAGATCGCACTACAGTATGTGTGATGCATTAAAAGTAGACAAGCGTTAATCCATCCACTTTTAAGTGCATGTCAATGAGCGGCTGGCAGCTGGCTGCTACTTGAATAGGCAATAAAAGTCAAACTGTACTCCTGAAGGTATTACTGTCCTAATTACAGACCTGCCCAAAGCTTATAAACAGGGATGATGGCCAAATGGAGGCACCGTGTACTTGGCGTCAATAATGAATGACTGCCCTCTTGTCATTGTCATTCTGTTGTTCAGCCTGCATACAGTTTGTCGGTCAGTCCACCACTTTATTTCAGACTGAAACGTCTCAACAAACGCTGGACGAATTACAATGAACTTTTGTACAGACATTCATGGTCCCCAGATGATGAATCCTCATGACTTTGGACTGTTGGATGGATTTCCGTGACTTAAGTGATCCCTCATTGTGTCATCTACCATCATCAGCGGGTCAAAAGTATGATTTGTACAATACTTTATGTTTGTTGCTAATTCTAGCAAATTGTAGCATGCTAACAAAGATAGCAAAGAACATTATAAACATTATGCCTGCAATGTTAGCACCGACATTGTAAGCATGTTGCCATGTAGACTTTTAGTCTTGTTCAGTGATAGTCAGTAGCCAGCAGCTACTCTCTTGATAGTTGTTTTTATGGGTTTTTGAGCAAATTGAATTGAACCTTGAAATTGAATCTATATCAGATTATGGGCATCAAGATCTATAATTAATCTATATCAGATTATGGGAATCATTTTACTCAGCATTAATGTCTGCCTTCCATAACTGAAGGACGCAAATGAAGTGTTTCTAGAAGAAGTTTCAATTTGGCCTAATAGCTGCGCTTTATTATCAAGCTTTGAAAATGTAATAATTCATCAATCAATAATTCAACAGTTACTCAAAAATAAGATAAATCTGTGCTTTATTGCTCTCTGTACTCACAATCTTACTCATTATTCTGTGTTAGCAAAATGTGTCCCTGGGCTTTTCTACGAATTTGAGAATTTTCTCCCCTGTGACCAACACAACCACATGTGTCCATTAACCTGAGACCGCCAGTAAATTTGGAATGTCAGATTCACCCTCAGTTCATTTCACAATGAAAGATACCTCTCCATTGGGACATTGGCAGGATGTTCAGTTCCTTTCCACTCCAATAGAAGGGAGGCTATTTAAAACCACAAAAACTCTGACTTTCCTCTCTACCAGAGTCACTAATTAGCTGAAATAGTTTATTTCTAAGTATCAGAAAAGTGTTGATTCACTGCATAGATGAGAACAGAAAAATGTGTCCATTTGTTCTACAAATCATCCCACATAGCCAAACGCACAATCTCAGCAACAAAAAGAACACGTGTGAAATCAGAGCTGCCTCCAAGACAGGCGACTTGACATAAAGCTGAATACTGTGTACACACTCAACAGATAAATGCGGGTCTTGACCCTGGATACTGTGGATCAAATCAAAAGGTAAACATTCTTCTCTCCGCGCCAGGAGAGACACTCCAGCACTTGCTGAGACGGTGAGGAGGGGTGGTGACTGCCATGCATTCCAACCTGAGCCTATATTATTAAGTCCAGTGACAATCATTGTCCGTTATTGTTATTGGATTGTGTGTCAGCTCTCGGTTTGTTCCTGCTCTTTTGTAAGAGAAGACCAGATTATTGCCTCGGGGATAACTGGGTTCATCCTGTGTTGTTTTTTTTAATGCCCTGAGGCATTGTAAACTGTAGTTTCCTTTTATGTGGTCAGCCGGTTCAATTTATTGAGTCTGTCTTTGCTGTCTTTTTAAAAGTAAACGTGAGACAAAACCCAGGTAATTGTAGTAAATATCGCTGTCTCGTTTGATGGCTTTCGGAGGATGTCTTTTTTCCCTCAGGAAAGACAACTGTTTTTGCTGTGCCTTGGAGGACGGTAGAGGAAATCACTGGAGTATGCAGACATACTGTGTTATCCCAAGTTGCACAGGAAAGAGGGTCATGAGATACTTCCACAGGATAAACATGACCCAGTTATTTAAGAGACAAAACATAGCCTGAGATTACATGTAAACTTAATAAGTGCAGCTTGACCGAGTTGTCTGAGACCTGGATGTCTCACTTCCTCCCTTCATGAGAAGCCAATGGACATTGTACTTCATCCAAAGCTTTGTACAGATTCATGGTTCAGTTTGACATTCTCAAAGAAGATCCCTGAAGGTCTGTGTAACCCGTTCCAGGTGAATGATTTGACATTTGAAAGAAATGCCAGCAAGAAGAAAAGTGGGTACTTTTAGGTTATCCAAGCTTGTGAGTGCATGTGTGTTGTGGAACTTGTAGGGCTTCTTCTTTGCATTCTGCAGCAGACACATGGCCGAGCTCTGAACATTTCCTAAGCAGTTTTTTGAACCCCTGTGGCCTCCCGTGGAGCCAGCTCGCTGTGTCAGACCGAGGAGCCAATCTGAAATGCTGTTATTTAACTTGACAGGAACAAGACTGCCGACAGAGTCCAGAGACTACATTGTGTCAGTGGAACACAAACAGAGTGTGGGATAGATTCACTGTGTGAGGCACCTGCCGCCCCTATGTTCACACTCTCAGATGGTCCTTTTTGACAGCCCTCTCACAAACAAAACACTCAAAGCAGAGAAAAGACATGTCTGATCATATGTAAAACCTTAAAGACACTGAAATAAGAAGTTCCATTCCAAGTTCTTTATCTGTGTAGCTGGCCTACGTCCCTCTTTTCTCTATTTGTAAGTTATTAAAAAGTTACGTAACTTTAACTGTCTGGAAATTTTAACTTCTCACTTTGCTGCAGTGATGTAGAAGTGTACTGTGTCAGTACACTGTGTCATCATGGATGGGTGTGGCTACACATGCAACAAGGTTCACCGTTGACTGCACAAATCAGTGATGCTACGTAAATCAGTAGAATTAACTTAATATCAGACCGAAAATTGTGTCATCATTTTACTCCCCTGTCTGGTTGAAGGTCTAGCACACTCTGGAATACACTTCAACGTCGCCATTGTAAGGGAAACAGTTAAAACACTAGGGCTCGCTTAAGGTTTTTTTTTTTCTTTGTTGATTACCAGTGCTACACAATGATGCAGTGATTTGATCATCCAATCAGATGCTCTGTTAGATCGGAAACATTGGCATTGAGACACTTGTATTGTAAAATGCTGTATGGGCATTAGAAGAACTAAAACATTTTATTTTATTTTATTTCTTTTGCAGTATGAAGTATTTTTCAATGACTATCTATAGATCGTCCCTCTTCCACGACACACGACCTACTCTGCCTCCAGCCGCCAGCACTAAACACTTGAACAGTTGAACTCCATAAGTTCAATGCGACGCTGGTGGGTTGGGCTAAAGTTAACTTTTATGCACATCTATTCATACAGTTGCAGTGCTTGGAGTGGCCCAAAAGGACCTTTAGAGATTCATATCCAGCTGAGCTAAGAGATTAGATCATGGGTCAAAATTGGCATAAACTTACAGTTGCAGCCTCATCTCAGATTTAATGACTCAGATGAGCTATAAATCCCTGAGATTCTACGGGGACCTATTGCTAGCTAAGTCATGTCCACTTTTGAGCCATTAAATCAAATCTCTGAACAATTTCATCAAATCCTTCATTAAATCATACACCGCCTGCATATTCACTCAGACACTTCACAGAAACTTAAGTCCTTCTAACTGTCATTTCACTGTCTTTTAGACATACTTGGACAACCTGAAAGCTCACAGAGAGCATTGCTATGCGGGCACACCTCCACAGCTGTCTATACTTCGTTTGTCAGTCAGGAGAGGAGTACAAGAGACAAGGTCATCCCACTTCTATCCAATTTTATACAGTTTCCAGTCCAATCAATACTGCCCAACATGACTAAATCAGAGAGGTCTCATTCCCTTGTCGCCTGATAATTGGAAGCTGTTAGCATAGAGGACGGGACAGGAGTATCAACTGGCTCAGCTTCTTTCCCTTCATGGAATGAGACTCAGGCTGATTCGCTTTGTGCAAAAAGCGGAACGTCAAGTGTTGGGTGTCTTAAGCGAAAACAGCACGTCCTCATTTTCCACTTCGGTTAGTCACAGATTTTAAGATCCTTGAATTTCTATTAGGTAAGTCATTGAAACTTAAGCCGTCGGTGCTTCTTAAGTTAGCAAAGTGTACCGAGTTGCCAAACTACTTTGCCAAAATGCATTATGAATTAAAAACTCTTAAAGGAAGAACAGTGAATAATTAATTTCACATTATGCCACATACAGCCCACTATGAGTCCAATGTTTTTGATCATCTTATACCATAACATCCACATTGAGACAAAATTTCACCTCCCCTATGTAAAATCATTGCGTATACCTTATCCACCTTAACTAGGCACCTGTAGCAGCAAGCCTCATTTCTAGCACTTTCTTTGACTTTTCATCACACTTTACAGACCTTATTTGATCAGAAGTGTTCCCAGTTTCTAGATGACTCTTCAAACTGAGCCTTGCTGCTCAGAGGTACTTTGAAGATTTTTTTTTTTTTTTTTTGCAATTTCTCTGTAAGACAACCTTTCACTCCTCAAAGTCATAATAACTTAACTTTTTAGGTTATGATCTGACATAGCATCCTCTGATCAGTGCCCAGTACCTTATTTTGCAAATTAAGACCTATTATTTGGCAGTCTTTTGCATCCTGATGACACATACGTACATGATACTATGATTAGTCCTTTATTAGAGGAGGGTGTGCAAGAAAGGTCAACCAGTTTTCATTATAATCAGAGTGATTAAAATGAAGCACATTTGCAATTACATCCAAGTAACATACAAATTAAAATCATATGAAAGCAAACATTTCAGATTTTTTTGAGTTACCCAAAAATGCTAAAATGTGTGAATGGCATTATAATTTATTTTCAAACGCAGAAATATAGGCCGTTTTGGTGGTCCAGCACTCTAAGAAGCCACTCTGTCTGTCTCCCTCTTTATATTTTCTGTCATTTCCCATTGTCAGCTTTCACATTAAAAGGCAGAAATGCCATAAAGTAAAAGAAAAAAAGATTCTATAATTTGACCTTGACATTTTCCGCTAGTGCAGTCCTTTTACACTTTTCTTTGTATTGCAATTAAGTGAAACAAAGTTTCATGGCTCGAGGCAAACTTCCTTATTAGGAAATACATTTATTTTTGGAGATAAATGAACACAAACCTTGTATCAGTGCAGTCCTATCTTTAAATTACACTACTGGGAGAGTGAGATTGTGTGTTTGATGTTAATTATATTCTTGTTGGAACATCCTCTGTTCTGAGGACATCGCGCCATGACCGAATCCTCTTGTCTTTAAGGTCATTTAACTTTTGCTATAATACTACAAGACTTGCAAAGTTAGAGTATTCAGCTAACATGATAAGAGGGACAATATATTACATGTGCTGTAAAGCTCAACCGACAGTACAGTACAGCCATGGCCGTACATGTTAATTGCTGGATCATTAAGTGTCCAGGTCTACCTCCAGGTCTAATTTGATATGTTTTCTGCTTCTCGGATCGAGACATTTGCTCCCTAGAGAGATGCACCATCATACAAGTTAAATGATGATAATGATTCCAGCAGCCCAACAGATTCATTATGGCGACCATCTTGTCAGGTATCACATTCCTGGAATTAATCCAAAGGGAACTAAATCCCCATTCCTCCTCTTGGAGTTAATTGCAAATCACGGTGTCACTTTTCATGGTGCTGCAACAGTCCCTTGAGTGCAGCTCGTCCAATTATCTGTTAGCTGGTGATTTATTTGGTCACTTTTTTTCTCCTTCCGTCCCCATGCTAGTGCTCTTCGTTCACACTCCCTCATTCCCTCCCTACACTTCATCATTCTGCTTATCCCATATCCTCACTCCTCTCATCTTTCCATCTCCCCTCCTCGTGCCGTGTTCGGTCTCTCTCCCCAGAGCAGTAATGGTGTGGTTCACCATGCCGGGGCTCAATAATGAAGCTGCTGCCCTAGAAAAGCCATGTTAATGTTGACTCTGGGATCAGATTGTGCTCCAAGACACACAGCAGTGACAAATGAATGTGCCAGCTTGAGCCAACCGAGCCCAATAAACAGCACATATAGATCCACAGCTTTGACTGATAACTGGGAGCGGAGATGCTTTGCAGACATAATATGGATATGAGAAAATAGAATTTCAAATTTACCCATCGGGGGATGCTCAAATGTGCTGCTAACATGTGTATAAGCATTTTGGAGCATGTCCAAGTGCAGTAGTACGGTGCGATAATAAACTGGAAAGCAGAACTGTGGTTCCCCGTAGTATTGGTTCATCCATCTGGTTGTCAACAGCATTGACAAGCTGTCTGCCTGCTGCTGCTCCGCCACTCTGACCTCCCTTAACCTCCTCGGTCCGATCTGACAGCCAGAGATGTGCTCTGTTCATGGAGAGGTGTATGCATCTGTCTGTCTGCCACTGTGCTTAGCTGCATTTACATCTGTGGATTGCTGTGCCAGTGACCCTGGCTGACGTACATAGGCAGACGAGAGGAGTTTCCTCTCCCCGCCATCCCCACGTTTCTCCTGTCAGTCTATCTGTCTAGAGCCTGTTGAGCAGCCATGCATGCCTTCCCTCCATCACAAAGATGGCCTCCGTCTGCTATGCCTACTCATGCTCCTGTACCTTGATGCGTAATCTATTTAAGGACTTCGAGCTATATTTAGGTCTGCTTGAAATGTTCCTCCAAAGGCCAACCCAAATGAAAAGCTCTGTAATGGTGCATTTATGTAAAAGTAAACCTGGCTTATCTGCCTAGATCCACTTTTAGTATCCAGTTTACTCAAACAATTCAAAATACATGCATGTCCTACATTTCTCAGTAAACTTGTGACTGTGGGTATTCCAAACCAGCTGTCTCTCAAATCTAATTGAGGAATACATTCACTAGTGTCCTTTCATTGGCTGTAGAAAACACAGAAGTACCGTCTATGCTGTAGATTTTCTGGACATTTGGGCCAATTGAGACAAACTGTACAAAATGTACTTGTTAAATGCTCTTTAAATGTAAATCTTTAAGCCATTACATTTTCTTAATTAAATGGTTGTTTTTAAAATCAAGACTAAGGTACACAAATTACAGTAAGGTTTCAATATCATCGTGGACCAGCCAAGCAACTGTTACTAAAAAAAACAAAAAAAATGCAGTTATGTCATTATTATTCAGCTTCTTTTGCCAAATCAAATGGTTTCCTCTGGTCCTAATAGGAAATGTTCATAGGCCCTGTATCAGTGCATGACTCGGGGGGTTGGAAATCTCTCCATTAGAAGAACAGGAAATTGCCACTAGCTAAAGAAAATATCTGGGAGTTGTTTCACCAAAGCAATTAGTGAGGACTACTTACAGGCAGACTGTCTGACGGTGTTTCGCAAATTGTAGATAGCATTGCGAATATGACCGCATGACCATGCATGGTCCACATTATCGTATTATTTATCTTATTGTCACATGACTTTACCCAGTAAAAACTGCAAAAATTTGCAAGAGGAAATTGTCTGATGTCTGCATCCCAGATTGGTTGAAACCATCTGGCTTTTTTTTTTTTCTATTGACCATACAGTATTTTGGAATCAGCCATTAGAATAACTTAATCTGTAGGCCCTTCTGCAGTTGCTTTTATATTCAGCGACGGGGGCCTCTGCTTGGAGCTTTTGCCTCCTTCAACACTTTGGTATCTGCCAAAGTTGATAAATGGCTTTGCTGTGAAGTTTACTAACTTCTGTCAATGGGTTTTCTGGGAATTAAAATGTAAAACATTAACATTTTCTGCCAGTTGAAACAGCAACATTAAATAGTGTCCAACTGCAGAGCTATGTGATTGTTTCACAAAAGAAATCTGCTGTAGAAATGGAATTTTCTGCATCTTTGATTCATTCTATTCTTGGATTGGGGTACATTTGCAAAGCATTGACATAGTATTACCAAATGCTTACCCATCAGAAGGGAGAATTTGAAAATCGGCAAGCTCGCCCAGCACTGCAATCAGCAGCTACACAAAATGACAACAGGCATCCATCTCGGAAAAGCAAGAGCTGGTCTTTCTCCGCTTTCTTTGTAGCAGTCGCAGGGCAATGGCACATAAAACTCAGATAACTCAGAGGTGCAGCTCGTTCCGCGGCGCTCACAGCCAGGAAAGCTGCATCCGTCATGCAAAGATCATCCCCAACCTGTCTCTTTGAAGTGATGGCTTGGATCTGTTGAGGCAACATGGCTTCATTCGCACAACTTTCTCCACAGAGATTCACCAGTGTGAAAAAGGTTCTGCTGCTGTGGAGCCGCTTATTGAGAAATGCATCAAACTCCTTATGCATGAGTGATGTGAAATGTTATGAGACTAGGTGTAACGTGGCCAAGTCAATCAATTTCCAATTAAGCCATGCTCCTTAGTCATCCATAATTCTTTTTAGCATCTAAGTGGCTTTTTAATCTTTTCATACACGAGGTGTGCTTAACCCATGCACCCTCTACGAAAAATGTCAACGAGTGCGGGAGGAATTAATTAAAAGAGGCAAAGGTGTCTGATGGATAATGTTGAAGTTTTCCCTGTGAAAAATATCATTCATTTGTTTTAATTTAATTAATGTGTTCAAATCAGCATGGCAGTTCCACTGACGTCCAACCCACTCATTTGCAGTTCAAAAAACTCCAGAGATTTATAGTACCCCTTCACTTGGCCACATGAATAATATATTACTCAATCTCGCTAACAAAACTCAAGCTACTCTTAGTGGTATCAGAGAGAAAGTGTCGTGACACCGTAATGCTCTTGATATATTGACTTTATCTTAGGCTTTCCAGTCAATTTTCGTCTTTATGGCCTCTGAGTTGTTTCTTTTTTTCATTTGGATTATTTTGCTGGACTGGAAATTGCAGAGAGATAGCCAAAGATAGACAGTGAAGCATTGCTCAACTCTAGGGAAGATAAGGGGGCCTGATTTTCCAAGTAAAAGCTGTCAGTTTGCTCAGTGCGGAGTATGTGATTGAGCATGTCTGGTGGCTGCTTACACCACAAGTCTTGCCATCTCACTGGATTGATTAAGCTGTCCCGATTGGATTTTCATTGGCCCGGTGCCATTCCTGGGGCCAAAATACACCTGCCTGGCCTGTCAGCTACTAAAGTTATGACATCATGAGGCCCCTCATAAGGCACCTCCATTGTTCTGAAATGAAGGGACATCAATTTCATGGGCTCCACTGCCCAGCGGATGATTTGTGAGTGCTATTATCCCCTGAAATCGCTCCGGAAAATGGCTGCAGTGTGAAGACGAGAATTGGTGACGGGGGTGCAGGGGGTTGGTTGGTTGCATGGAAATGGTTCATTGGTTGTGTATGTAACCTGTAAGAGCAAGAGCAAGGTCAGAGTACAGAGAGGGAAAAAACAAAATGAAAATGTCATGTTTCCATATAGAAAATGTGTTTATTACTATAATTTCAAAGTTTCTTTCGAAGCAGTTCATAAACATGACATCCAGCAAACACTAACATACTTATAATAACATACTTAGAAGAAGAAGACATAGAGTGAGGAAGAAGGCAGGGAAAGAGTGACCAATAACCTAGTTACAAAATCAGCATGCAAGCGCTTCATCTTTTTCTTCTCATACCAGCAGTGAGCACAGGCCTGACTGCCATCCAGCTGACAGCGGAAGTTTTCATTTCGAAGGTTGACTAATTCATTATAAAGCCTTTTGAGCGCCAGAACTCTCCGTTTTGTTACAAGCAGAATCTGAGAAATATAAAATGCTGACTGTTTGAAATAATAATTTCAAACTTGACCACAGTGGAGGTAAAATGCAAAATACATCTTGTTAGGAATTCACTACAACTACCCACTTAGCACGAGCAGTTCAATTTGTCTGAAGCTTCCACCGACTTAGCAGCAAAATAACCAGATTGCTGATAAGAAATGCTCATTAATCTAGTCTGTGCGACAATTGAACCCGCACACCATCCATTTGCCTTTCAAGAGTTTACCCTCCTTTTTTAAAACTCAAAGTTGAGCGAGAACAAAGAAAAAATGTGAATCTGTTTGCCGAAAAGCATCGCTGCATGCTTTCATAAGACCAGCTGCCTGAACACAATACATGGTCAAATGTTAAAGTTATCAGTGGACTGCAGGAGTGAAGGAGCCTCTTCACCACACTGCTTTTCACACCTGCACTGAAGGATTTCAATTCACTGGCAAAGCCCTCTATGACAGCACACAGTCATTCTGCTGGGCTGAGATAAAACATAACACTAAAAAAAAAAGAGTTAAATAATCAATTCCAAAGAAATGCTTGGGTATTAATCTAGAGCAGACTGCTGGATGGTACCTCCCAGAGGATTGCAAGATGATTTGCAGAGGGATTTAGCAGATGATTTGTAACATGCAAAAAGGTTATATGCCAATATTCTTTGAAAAAGACAAATATTTTATCATGTTTTTAATTCATTGTTAAATTGTACAATGAGTATGTGCAGCCTTGAGGCCCTGTTCATAATTATAAAGTAAAATTGGCTGCAAATGGAAGAAATTATTCTTTTCGGTTTATGTCATCATCACTGTGCAGCTGCAATGTGTGGACATACTTTTGTTTCTGGATCACGATCAAAGAAAATTAAGACCGATCTAGAGGAACTGTCTTTTTGTCCTTTTATACGACCATCATGGTCAATTATGAATCCTTAACTCGCCAAGAAACAGGAATGATTACATGTTGGAACCCAAAAGAAAAGCTTTCTTTCATTGTCATGTACATGACGCAAGGTGCCAGAGACCGTTTTTGTATGTTAGTTTCATGATAGAAAGTAAATCTGGAAAATGAGCTCTGTCTTTATCCTCTCTTAGTAGAAGAAGGTTGAGCATAAATATGACAGGTGTGATTAGTTTGGTGTAATGCTCTTAACCTTTAGGTGATAGTGAGATGGTTACAGGTTCACTGATATTAAGGAAACATCATTAATGTTTGGCTTTGCACAAAAGCACTCTGTGGTCCTGTGTGGAAAAGCACGGGCCCAATTTTTTTTTACATTTTAGGTTCAAAATGACATCTCAGATAGGTGGGATCAGGCTACAATGGCTGTACTCCCACTAAAAGTGCTTGTTTTTGCCACTGACAGGCTCAGATTGTTATTCAGAATGTCTGACAAAGTTATGAAAAGGTTCCCCACAGAGATAAACCTGTAAGTTTTTTGTTAAACCAGGGACAGCCGTTACATCGCTCAGTTCAAAGTAATTTTACCTCGCAGAACACGGGAAATGCTACTTTGGTTCCTGTAAGTCTGGTGTTTTAATACATCAGTTCGATTCCAACCTAAGTGTATCAAACACAATAACACATGCAGGTAACCCATCAAGGCAGTGGTAGACTAGCAATGCCTGTGTTTAATGAGGCAACATTACCTTTTTTTTTCAATGCAGTCTAGTGGTTTTGAACCAAGCGCTATAACGGCTGTTTGTGGTGAAACAAAAAGGATCTTACAGGTCTATCTCTGTAGGGATCCTATCTGTAATGGTGTCACACACTTCAAATAACAATCTGAGCCTGCCACTGGCAAAAACAAGCACATTTAGAGGATATACTTTGACTGGTGCAGTTATCCCAAAGGATTCCGTTACAGCCACTGTCGCTTCTTTACAGCCCCTTCCGTGGCTGAAAGCCGAGGCAATCTACTGCATGAATTACAAAACATTTTGTACCTACCATTCACTTTGAATCGAACATATGTAAAAATATAAGGGGTTTTTTCAAGTCCAGACCTCCTCAGAAATCTTGCCTGTGATCATCCAATTGGATTATGGCGATCAAGATTAGTATAAATGAACCTAAGGCCCTTCAAACGTCCCATAAATAATGCCAGTTTGCACAAGAACGATGTCAAATTTATCAAAGAAATCAAATTTTGAGAGGGAGCAAATACCACCAATGTCTGCTTGACCTACGTTTCTTTGTTATTCTCTGTAGAGGTATTCCCAGCGGTTTCATGTCTTGTAAAAATTGAATATGTAATTATCTAAGTCTCCCCTAAAAAAACTTCCATTGTGAATTTAATTGCAGTCGTAACAGAGAGTATAATGCCATTTTGCGTCTGTCTTTTACAGCGCAGTGAAAAGAAAGCACTGAAGTCTCTAACAAAGCTGCCATGTGATTTTGTCAGTTCCACCTCTTGACTGGAGCTTTCAAGCGCATTCCCAGACACGTATGATTAAAAACCCCAATGTCACTGAATGAAAGGTACAGCCAGTAGCCATCAAGATTATGGATAAATCAAAGCACAATGGAATTTCATCTAATCTCCTTGTGAGGGAGTCTTTGCAGCTTCTGATTGCCCGTAATGTGCAAAGCTAACCTTTATGTGATCCTCACCAAGTGTTTGTTGAAATCTTATCCTCTCTATGAAGCCTGTACGCTCTGAACTTTTAGCCCATATCTTTTTCATCCCTTTGCTGAGTCCAGCCAAGAAAGTGATGAACATTGTAATAGCTCATTTTTCAACTGCGTGGATTTGAAAAGCTGATAAATATGTAAAGACTAAATTGGACCGCTTATCATCTATGTTGAGTTGAGCAAACAGAGACATCTCAAGTTTGAACATTTTTCCGACCCATTTTAAATCTGCTGCACTATTTTTTCACATTAAACTTATTTTCAAAGAACATATACACAAAACAATCTCAAGCAAATGCTTTTCCATCTGCAGACTTTGATCTCATCCCACATATTTGTTTACAGCCCATACAAGGTATAACAAAAAAAAAATTATACTACTCGCTATATTTGTTCTTCATTTTCAGCCCAACACCATGAACATGCACTTGTTCAACTCAGAAAAGGAGCAACAATTGGAGAAACCTATTGTGATGTTGTTGGCGGTAACATCAAAGAGACTTCTGAGTGATTCTCTTGTAAATGACTGCTTGTAGCCTGGTGAAAAACAGTTGCAGCTGTAAGCGCAGTGAACCTTCAAAGTTATTACAACATCATAATGTTCTGATGATAACTTGACGTGAACTTGAGATCACGCTGTGTCATTCAAAGAAATTAATAAACACGGCAATGATAAACAGTACAGTTGCACAAATGACTAGAAAGATGGATTAGGGAATATGATTACTGGTGGTGGAAGATTTACTAAAAGTAGCAATATCACAGTGTAAAAATACTGATATGTACACAGTTTGTCTTATCTGTCTTGAGTTTGTGTGTGAACCTGAAGTGACGAGTTTATCCAGTGATGACGCATTATGATGTCTCCGAGTGTGATGGTACCAACCGTTTTTGGTTGATATACTGGCATAGCCAACTAATCAATAAGCACAAAGTGGAATAAAATGGAAAAACTTGAGAACAAAGTGTACGTCACTGCACTACTTAACTAAATGAACTCCATGTTAGAGATTTAACAGGGTGATTGACACAGTAAGGAATCAAGACAGACATTGTGATGACAAAATCCTCCTGCACTCCACTGCCAAAATATCCTTTGGTGGTTTCCCTAATTAGCGCCGTTAGCGCTGAGTGCAACTGTGTCGGGACGTACTGCAGAGGGAGAGACTGGAGGAAGGCAGGCGGCAGTGCAAATAGCTAAGTAAACTCTCTGGTCTAATAACAGGATCCTTCTGCCCTGAGGTTAAACAGATCCTCTAATCACTCTCTTTGTTTGGTTTGGATCTGCATTCATCTAGGCGGTACCCAGAAGGATGGACGTCTGTGCATTTGCAGCTCAGCTTGTATCCCTGTCTCTCATGCTTAAACGTTCTGCTAAATATGCAGAAGCATCCGCCCACTGAAAATATGAGTGATGTCTGTGTTAATCAAGATACAGATTTAATAAATGTTGACACTCGTCTATGCATGTATTGTAGCTTGTTATTTTGATTTCTTGATCGATCAGAGCAGGCAGTTTAACAGAAAACATTTACCAGCTGAGCATGCATATAGATCCATCATGTACATTGGAAGCACGAGTCCCAGATATTCTAAAGAGATGCAGAGTCAGTGGAAGATTGATGCATGGGCCTGTGAATAGGCTGACAGCCAGCCTTTCAGACAGTTACATAATCAAGGCTTTTTATCCAGACACATGCCCCCCTACTAGGATCTTGGCTGAGAGCAGATAATGAAGAGGCAGTGTAGATGTCCACTGAGATCTATGACCAGGTTCAGACTTGGAGAAGCAGCCCCTCCTTCCTCCCCATCATAATGCTGATGTTGCAATAAAGCATCAGCCCACACTGAAGGAGGGCCCTGGCAGTTGCAGTCGGGGGACACCAAGTACTAGGAAATTGCATTACAGACGTTCCCTTCGGAGTATTTAAAAATGGAAACACTGGAAGGCTTGTTTTATTGCTTATGCTTTCGATGAGGTCTATCCAAAGTGCTTCTGACAGTTCACGGCAGTGTGAACATGTCTTTGTTATAAGACAGTTAGAACGACACTCTTAGGGGGATCTTGTGGAGACGCAGAAGTCATCAGACATAAAACAACAATTTCACAGAGGGGTATCCTGAGGTAAAGTTGTGATACGGGAAAATGTGATATGTATGGTTTCATCTCTGTGAATATCAAATGAAGCTTGGCCAGCACGTTTTCTCATTCTCTATAAACTGCATGCCACATCTTTCTTCTGAGTACAGTTCTCTTCTTAATGGAATTTGACTATATCATTGTGCAGAGGTAACCCACGGTGACACACATTCATAGTAAAAGCAGAGCCATAAAATGGCTGAAGCTTTAAGTAAGTCTACAGTCTCCATGTGCCATACTTTAGCTTTAACATGTGACTACTGTTGACTGTCCTCAGTCACATGACGAGTTTATTTTCATTTCAGCAGCAAAGAATGATTAATTCTATTATCAGTTAATTGAAAATCTTGTGAAACGTTCATGACAAATTTCTAAAGCTCGAGATGATGTCTTCAGATGTTTTGTTTTGTCTGATCAACACTTCAAGACCCAAATATATTCATTTTACTATCGTGTAAAACAAGGAAAAGCAGGAAATCCCAACAACTGAGAAGGTGGAACTACATAGTTTTGGGCATTTAAAATAGTTGACTGATGATTAGAACAGTGGGATCATCCTGAAAGGGCATGAAAAGCCAAAACAACATGAGGAAGAGGAAAGAATTTATCAAAGTAGAACAAGATAAAAACTTAATACATGAAATAACAATACAATAGGAAAAACAAATCAAGGTGAGCATCATATCTACTTGGCAATCAGATATAAATGCTGACTAACTCAAATTGCTTTGATAATAAACACCTTTAAATTCCAAACTCCTCTCAACCTACACTCCACCCTGTTGATGCTTTGTTGATATTACTCACAGATGCTGATAAAACAATCAATTCAAAGATCTCTTATGTTCCGTATTTTACACCCCAACATGCCGACAGTCGTCTGGACATTAACTAAAATTGCAGCAATCAAAACCAGAGACAAGCTGCCACCAAAAACACATTTTTTATGCACTGTTATCAATATGACTTAGAAATAACAACCACGATTTCAGCTGCATAAATCTGGGAAATAAATTTCAAGATCAGGCAGGCCATAATGGTGTGAACACATATCTACAAAATGTGTTTTTAGTAGCGTAATCAGATGTAAATGTGATTTAGTTGGCAGCCCAGTCAGCTCTAAGGCATCAAATTTAATATGTATCTGAAGGTACCTGATTACGGCTGTGAAAACAGGGGGATAAAGTACAAAATCTGATTGTCCACACAATAATTGAGATAAATTACTTCAGTTTGGAGATCCCAACCACAAAATGTAATCACATAAAATTCCACCAGCATCTAGCAATAGCAGTTGTTAAGGCTTCTGGAGCTGAGAGGCAGCACACTAACCAGCTGACGATCATCTCTCAGCCACCAAGTTAATTCCTATATCTTTACAGGGCTTAGACACATTACAGGATTTTATGGTCCACGTAGTGTCTAAGCAGTTCAACAAGTATGTTACCTGCCAAATGTTTAGTGCTTCTCAGTGATGACAGTCTACTGTACAGGTCGGTCCCTTTATTTAATAAGAGTCCCCCCCTCCCCAGAGGCTGAGGTAATTCTTGAGAGATTAAGGTGATAAAGTGTGGATAAAAACAGCCGCCTGGGTCAGGCTGCGCCTAGGGAGAACATGCACGGTTCTTTATAACCTTGATGGACATTCTCACTGTCTCACACATATGGTGAGTCCACTGCTTGGAGCAGCAAAGAATCTCATTTTGGGTCACGCGACCAAACAGCCAATCAGTGTGCAGTATATCTCATCTGTGTATGTTAAGCCTTACTGCACATTTATTCAGAATTCTAAGATTTGCTCATGGGGGAATTAACTGCCTGTAGGCAAAAGAGATTGCAATCCACGTCTAAGGCTGTCTATTAGATATTTTAAGCCCTTATCATCATCTGACAATTTTATGAATAATTTCCATCATCGTATAATGTGGCAGATTTGCAGGAATCCTTCAAATCCTCTTCCAACATGATTAGGAAACATTCAAGTACACTTATGTTTATGCAATGTCTGATCAGACTAACAGCTTTTCTTATTTGCATAATAAATGAATTAGAGCACCAGAGACAAAGATCATTAGGCAGATTCTGACCATGGGGAAATCATTTGGACAATGTGTTTTATAACAATGTGAGACAACGAAGATCAGCGATGCGTCACACAGCTTCAGCATGTTTCACCCTCCAGCTTTCCCCAAGTCCTTCACTCACTAAAGCCCTGCTGGTGTTTGCATTCTGTCGAAAACAACCGTCATTTCTTCAAGGCAGCTGTTTCATTTCAGAGCGGGGGATCTGTGATTTCTCCACTGGCCTGTGTCCTGTGATTAGTCATAACAGTGAATGGCATGCTGGAGACAGAAATGGCTAATGTGTGCGTGCCGTGACATGCCATAAACACAAGTCGTTATCCTGAGACTACATCGCTTCACCAGCACACACTGACTTAGTGTTCTAAACACTGAAGCCTCAGGGTTTATCCCTTTATCAGCTGCTCCTGTCTTTCCCTCAACTTCCTCAGCTCAAGTTTCTTCTCCGCCTGCAGTTCAAAAGCAGGTGTGACATTGTTTCGTTTTTGCGCTCCATATGCTAAAGACATTAACAGCGGCTTGTGAAGAGTTGTTTTTAATAAGCGTGCAAGGCTTAGGTAAAAAGATTTCTAAACTGCAATGGCTCCTCCAAGGTGCTCTGGCTGATTTGCATTTAAACATGAGGACTTCTTGTCAGTAGCTGATCCCGAAATATGAGTGAGAGAGCTGCAGCACTCTGCGATAATGGTCTCAGAGGGCTGTGGTTTCCATACAGGGTGTGCACATTTCGTGAACCTGGGCCACAGTCATTTACATTGCAGGCGGTCAGAGCCACCATCATTTGCTTTGATTGCCGTGCAGGGAGTATACATTATGTATATTTGGGGTTACAGGTCCGTGGGGATTGAGGACTGTCTAATTTACGTTGTGAGGACTTTACTTAAATCCCAGGCCAGCTCCATGTGGCTGTTTTACCCTTGAAACTGTATCACGGGCCTCTGATCATGAATGACCAGAGAAGAAAACCCTAAGGAAAGTCATTTGTAATGCATGAATCGACTTCACATGATTTACACTACATCCAATTTAGTGGCAATGCAGGGAATGCCTTGAACAGTATAATGAAAAATGAAAAATTTATTATAGTACAAAAAGAGTATACTGGAGTATATTTGCATTGAAATCTATCTCTTTCCTCTTCCTGTAAATCATAAAAAAAGATTTGGGTGACTCACCATGAACTTGGGGGCTGTTATATACACTTGTTCTACCAAATGCGATTTGGGGTGAACCTGCTAACCCTGCCCATCATCTAAAACCACACTTGACAGTTAGCTACTGAGGTAGCCTAGAGCGAGAAGAATAAGACCACTTTCATATCTTTCCATTTCAGCCCGGATACTGTTAGCTTAGCTCATAGTAACGACTGCAAAACCCCTTGAATTGTTGCAAAACCCCTTGATTTTGGTACCTTTGGACAGAGGCAGGTTACCTGTTTTCCCTTGTTTCCAGTCTTTATGAAAAGCTATTGACTTCATATATAACGGACAGATGTGAGATTGCACACCACCCAAACGTTAATCGCCAAATAATTTTAAGCTAGCTCCATTGAACATGCAAAAGTCACTGCATGTTACTGCGATGGAAAAAACCTTTGGGGGGGACTTGAAGGCAGCACTACATTATCTGCTCAGTGCTCAACATCATATACTTTTCTTTTTCAACAGTGGCCATGGCTGTTAACAATGAAGCTGGAGCCAGACACGCCCACTGCCTCCCTCTGTCAAAAAAAACCCTCTCTGGTTCTACATTGAACACACACTCTCTGAATATGCCATCCAAGTGCGAGAAAGCCCAGCGGACTGCTTAACACCCGCCGTAAGTACTAACACAGTCTGACTCTGGAGTGATAGCTTTTGAGTGTTTACTCATGACACTCACACCAAGTCAAACCCCAGAAGAGGGAAACTCATTATGTAGCCAATTTCTGAATTAGTCATTTCCAAATGATCCTCTGTTCAAATATTGTAGTGAGGTATCACAACCACTGTCAGTACACATGGATTACACATTTAAAAAGAAAAAATTTGAAAAGCTTCATGCCTGTCTTGGTATATGATTTGACCTGTTGACGGTCAGTGCTGTCAATGAATTTCAAGTTACCCATGAAATTTATGTACACACAAATGACATATTTACATAATTCAGACCTCCTCTAAAGCCAAATCACTTCATCCACCCTGTCAGGTGACTTTAACGACTCCACATGTTTTCATCACACATGTGAAATAATGTGCTCATTATGCATACCGTATAGGTAAAATGACACTTAGAATTTTATGCAGCCTGAAATGGCTGAAAGGGTTGTATCCTTGGGCTGTTATTGAAGTATGTGACATTTTCATAACTCGTCAATGGCATTACAAGTGCTTGCCCTACATTAGTAGATTCAAACAAGCTCTTGACCATGACGTTAAGAGTAGAGTTGTGAAACCTTTCATACTGTGTGTTTGCTACACACACACACTGAGACCTTGAACACAGAAACAGCGTAGTGCTCAAAGCCTGGAGGCAGCAGGAAAGTAGAGTTAACTGCATGAGGAACTTTGGCATAATCTCAGGTAAGTAGTCATTCATAATAATGCTTACTACATTGCTACTGTATGTGATTTTTAGCCATACTGGCTGCATAGCTTGAAAGATGGCATTCGGTCAGTCCACCACTTTGGTCCAGACGAGAATAACTGTTGGATGGAGTTCCATGACATTTGGTACAGATAATCAAGGTGCCCAGAGGATGTATCCCAATGACTTAACCGATCCCCTGTGTTCTCCCCAGGCACCACCATGTGGTTGATGCTTGTGTTGTAGGTGAAATGACTCAACAACTACTGGAAGGATTGCCCAGGAAATTAAGTTCAAACGATCATGTTCCCCTAAGGATGAACTGTTAAAACTTTGATCCCTTGACCTTTTATCTATTCCACATTTTCATTATCAGGTCAAAATGTCAGTGTGCCAAATATTTTAGTTTATGACCGACACTGAAAATGACCTTCAGCCTCATCTGGACTTTGTGTTTACAGCTAAGTAGCAAATGCAAAGCATGTTAGCAAAGCGAAAGCTATCACATTAAACTACAGTGAACATGATTTATGTTATACATGCTTACATCATTATGTTAGCATTGTGATTGTGAGCATGTGCTGAGGTTAGCATCTAGTGCAAAAACACTACCATGCCTACATACAGCCCACAGCCACATACATGACTGTATCATGGCTGACAATGATGAGATTGAGATGGCAATGCACAAAGCTACTGCTCCGGTCAGCGACACTGTTGATTTAATACAAGCTGCTTCCCCCTCCCAGTTAAAACATTTTCCCAAATTTTATTTGACAGGAATGTGCTTCTGAGGCTGCGGTTCATGTTTGGGAGTTTCAAAAGCCATCAGATCAGGTGTCATGCCAGACAATGTGTTCACTCAAAAAAGGACGTCATGTATAGCAATGTGCAAGCACTTCAACGTCAACAACCTCACTTCCCACTATGGGAGTGTGTGCAGACATTATCAGGAGACATGGCATCTGCACGAACACACACATACTCACACTACTGTTTGATGCTGTTCCACCAATATTACTGTTAAGAGCTCTCCCTCCTCATCATAGCAGCGCTGTCCAGAACCATATCTCAAATGGAGTTGCTGCTCTTTCATTTCACAGAGATTGAGATTGTGTGTAGATGTGTGTGTGTGTGTGTGTGTGTGTGTGTGCGTGTGCATTTGTCTAACTGCATATCTATGTCTCTCATTTGCATGAGAGAGTTTGTCTCTTTGTGTATATATTCTTGTCTAAGTGACTCCGTCGACTTCACTCTTAGTGTGTGTTTGTAGGCGCAACACCCCCAAAAGACTGCCAGGTCAGTTCCGTGACAAGCCAGCAAAATCCCTGGCACAGATTAACAACAGAGGGCAGCGCCAGCCTTTGAGGGCAGCAGCAGCAGTAGGAGCAGTTGCACCAATTAGGAACTGGCAACCCGATCACCCACCCAGCCCAACGCTCACCTTATCTGGCACAAGATAATAGAGTCGACACACGCGTTCAGACAGATAGACCCACACAGGGATGCGCTTGCCACATACATGCTCATAACATGGTAGCTAATAAATATGCAACGCCATACCAAACATCATCCATTAGCTGCAGCAGGGGCCTAAGTGTGCTGCAAGAAGTGTCAAATATGCATGAGGGAGTGGAGGTCTGTGTCTCATAATCCTCGAGGCAATTAATACAATCGTTTCCAGGGCCACGCACCTAGATGCACATATCAAACCTCTCCCTGGGCTTGTTGAATTTTTTAGGTAGACTAATTTACAGGTACATTGGCCAGAGGCTTGCTTTTATGGATTGGAGCCGTCTGGAAGCCGACGGGAGGCCATACATTGAGAATTGTCCACAGTGATGCATGGGGCTGTGGGGACAACATATTCACAGGGAAGAACACTGCTGGAAAAGCTGTGTTTAAATTCTAGCGACGTGGTCTGATTTTCATTTGCCAAATTGAGTTAATCCACGCTCGGTCCTGCAGGTGTGTTGTTGTTTTCATAGAAATGACTTTGTGTAGAGACTTGAACTATTTAACATTTATACTGCACAAGCTTGGTATTTGAA
Source organism: Pempheris klunzingeri (assembly GCF_042242105.1). Classification (NCBI taxonomy): domain Eukaryota; kingdom Metazoa; phylum Chordata; class Actinopteri; order Acropomatiformes; family Pempheridae; genus Pempheris; species Pempheris klunzingeri. Next base: position 12,103,671 of record NC_092033.1, read on the forward strand.
GACTTAACTGTCAGAGAGAATTCCAACTGTTTTCATTGCATTACTGTTCCTGCAGCGATGCTCCTGCAGAGTGTGTCATCGTCTTCAGTATATTGTAAAGCATTTAATTCTGCCTCGCTTTTTGTTGTTGCTTCTGCAGATGTTTTTAGCCTCCAGTCAGGTATTGATTGAAATGTTCAGCCTAGTATGAGGAGGGGGAGGGAGGGTGGGGGGGCTGGTATTCAGAGGCATTTGGTTGGTGGGGAAGCAGTATTGATTGCACTTAAAATGACAAGATTGAGGAGGCCCACTTTGACTCGTTACCCCTATTGCCACCAACAGACAAAGTGCGGGCCAGAGGAGCAGCACCGATTGATTTCTGTGATCATGAATGGCCTGAGACCTATGAATCAGTTGGCCAAGCTATGCTGCTTGAAAATAAGTCAACAATTTTTCATAGCGCCGTGGTAATGTAAGGATTGGCAGCCTGTTTGATTTAAGAGGACAAGTAAATACTATGGTAATGAATAGGCCCCATGCACATTCTGACAAGCAGAGAAGTCCTCACAGCTCTGGCAATAATAACCCCGCATGTGAAGCATGGAGACTGGTAGTATATTTGAGTAGGCAGGTATTGCGGAGCAGCTGGTTCCGGCATCTATGGGGTTTTGTTGTGCATAATTCACTGGCGAGGCATGAAGCTGATATAGCCTCTCCTCTTCTTATGACCATCCATCAGGTAAAATTGCTTTCTTCTAACATTTGGCTGTCAACGAGAAATAACAAATGTAGCCATACGGAGCAACACATGATTACAGGGTAATAATGCCCTGAGGTCAGAGGAATGTGACCTCATTCAAAGCGGCTTGTTGAAGGGAGCAAGTTTAGTACTAGTCGCGTTGGATGAAGAGTCACTAGGGAGCCACTCATCTTCATCTGAGATGACTGCTGTCAGGTGCAACGTCCTTTTGTGATGTCTGTTTTTTAACCATTGTGACTGCTTGTTTTATATTGCTGAAAACGTGGACGTTCTTGAAGAGAAACAATTCAGAAAAGATTAAATAGGAAGCTCACAGAGGAGTACAAACGCATGTGGAAAGTGTGATTGAAAACGTTTATGCCACCCTTGTTTCTTACCAGCTCTTTGACCACTTCTTGAAAATATCTCTCACCAATAGTGGAGGGCTATTTCGAGTCCCACATTTGCTCTGATTGATATTGTGTAAATCCATCACTATAATCTGCCAGGAAATTGCACAGGCGTTACCAGAGGTCTAATCGAGATATGGGTGCACTCACAGACTGAGTACGAGTGAGAATGAAGAGAAAAATTAAGGAGAGGCAAGACAGATGGAGGGCAGACCTGCACGGCTCAAGATGGATATTTTGAAATCGAAGAGGTATAAAAATATATGTTGGCCAGAGAGCGGTGTGTTTGAGGAAAGGGAATGCTCAAAATTAATAAGTAAACGCCAAGAGAGTAGCTGAACGAAGGGAAGAGGGAAAAAAATGTTTGACATGCTTCAGTGAGCTCAGTTTCTCCCATCCCAGTGTTCCCCTTCCTCTGTGTCGCCTGCAGGTCTCTGGTTCCATGTGCTGCATAGCCAATTACCCATGAAAATAAGAGAGAGAAAGCCGGTTGCAAGTGATTAACACACACTAAACAACAAGCACCTACTGGATTCAGAAGCAGAAATGTGGATGCACATGGAAGCACAGATCTTGTTCAATATATAGTAAAAGGTTTTCTTTGATGACGCCTAGTTCTTTATCTGTATTTTATTATATTATTTTTGTATTACAGCACTTAATCAACACACTGCATTTTTGCCCTCACCCAATGTTGTCTTAAATGAGAGAATACAAGAGCAACAACAAACTGGGGAACTGGTTTATTGCATTTTTTCTTCTTTACTGATACACAGTGAGTGTCATAACAGGAGGCTCAAACACAGCATGACATATCACCACAGCAAGTGTTTGTGCAACTTGGGGGGACGAGGGGGGTTAACTGAATTGTGAGGTCTAGATGGTATTGTTCTTCGAAGGGACGGACTCAGAGGTAGTTCTAATGAACGGAGCTTGGGGAATGCAGTGCGGTTGTCTGTCACAGCAGGAGGAGGGATATACTGCGTTTCTGTAGTCACTGAATTATTGAAAAGCAGATCTTTGCACTTCAATTTAGCCAATTAGAATTATTTAAAACTTAATACAGATGATTCAGGTTACAGATAATTTTGGTTTCCAGTCAGTTTGTCTATTCGATTTTTTATACAGCATGTTTTGTGGTCTTTGCGTTAAATAGCCCTTCAGCCTGGGGACCAGAGCTCAGCTTATGCCCTCTGATGCCACTGAGAGTGAAACAAGTGGCTGAGAGGCATGTTCCTTCTTGATAAGTTAGATGTGACAGCCAACTCTGCTCAGCCTTGGGTAGCTTAGTGTGTATATGCTCGCAAACACATAACACGATGACGTGCAAATATATTTTAATTACAACTTTGTTCTAGTTCAAATCTTTTTGTTACCTATATTTTTCTCTCTAGTCGTAATCAAAACGCAGGAGGCAGTGGGGGATTTTATATGCATACATACATCTTTAATATCATGAGTATGAATTTCTCTGACACGGTAATATATTTTAATCACCCGAGGATTTAAGTGATTCAAATGAGCAGGTTTTCCAGCCGGGTGGGATTAGCGATGCCCGACTAAATATGTGTAGGGTAGCTGAACTGTGTGCAGGATTGTGTTGTTGCCTGTGCAAAGGCTTGTATGCTTGTCTATGTTTTGTGAGTAACCACCTGTGTGTGTCGAGCACCTGACCCTGCATGGATCATTTCCCTTCTTGGTTTTAATTAGGTTGTAAATGTCAACATATGAACCATTCTCTTCCGCCGCGTGAAGCACGTGTGCGGTGTGTGCTGTTTGCTTCGCCAGACGAAAGACTGCTGTTCATCTTTTGTCACATGTTGACTCGTCGGACAATTAGGGAATGTGAATGACTCAAAGGCAGGGCCAAGAATAGCTGGCTGAGGCGTCTCTCACTTCCTGAACTCCATTCTTCCCAATGTGCATCACAAGAGATGCGGGAGATACGCGTTCCTGGCAACCACCAATTAAGGCCACATATCCTTCACATGAGGACTATTGCTTAATCAAAGCTCTGAGAATAATGAGGTAAAGTAAACAGTAATTACTGGAACCAGGTCATTGATTACAGTTCTGTGTCTGACTAGCCCTATGGGAGTTTCTAGGCAAGGGAGCATCCCCAAATATCCGCTTGATAGCAACATGTGACCTTATGGCTTGCAATAAAATCCATTTATCTTTCTGTATTTACATAAAGTATTATTCACGCAGCTTTTGTCTGCACGTGTTGCCAAATCCCGCCGGATTCAGACATGAAGATTGATGACGACTCCTCCCCGCTAAACATATATTCACACTCAACAATTTATTTAGTTGGAGATGATAAATCTCTTCATGATGACCGTGCCAGCAGCGTGAATTATGCATGTCATATAGATTTGCCCTCTTCGTATTGAAGTGGGAAGAGACATGACCATGCGGGCAGACATGACTGTGCACGCTGGCATCACATTAGGGAGAGATCAGCATGGATTTGGTGATACCTAATTAATGGAAGCTATTCCAGTCTGCGATACAATTTAGCCGCAATCCAAGAGTGAGAGGTCAGTAAGAGTGGGTCAACAATGTGGGTTAACCAGAATTGGCAGACGGTAATTGTGTTCTTTTCAGTGTTTGTGGGTTATATGAGATTCTCCTTAACAGAGAAATGTCAGAGTTTGAGGTTTGTTTTTCAGAAGCAACTCCCTGGGTTGCGTTTAAATGGCTGTCATCTCTTAGTAGCATATGTGGATGTAGCATAACGTTAAATTGCAACAAAGTCGTAGGCCAAGGTGCATTCGGACTGAACACAAATGTTCACCTCACAATTTCAATTACTGGAATGAATGTGACAATAAATGCAAACTGAAAAAGAACGTTGCATTCAATGCCATCATTAGAGTTAGGGAACCATTGTGGTTATATCAAATGAAACTATGCCTAAAGTATGATCAGTGCTAGAGTTAGGGAAAAGGTCATGGTTACGTTTAGAAAAACTGAATGCCAATTGCACGTCTGTGTCACGAGGATGCCATCTGACTTACATATTGGACACAATGCTTCCTATCCAGTGTCTTTCCATTAAGTATGTATGTCATCTAAAATTTGTTCAGTCTGAACCCACCTTTAAGAATAAGGTCAAGGTGGATCATTGCATGTATAAATCATGCGACTTTAACATCAGACGAGACGGTTCAAAACTCATCTCTCACCAGTGGGTCATGTTGGCTTAAGATGCTAATGAGGTTTCAGGTGCCCAAGCTTAATCATTCCTCAACCACAAGTGTACCAGGTCCAAAGAAGCTCATGCACATCATTTTTTAATATATGTGAAAGCTTCCAGAGAGGGACATTAGCAGTTAGTCTATCTAAACAGCAATCTTGCTGTGCTGTAGTGACAAGAGGTATTGAATTTTTCTGTGTACACTGTTTGTCTGCAGGGGGGTTAAGAACCATCGTAAAGGGTCGCCTGAGCATAAGCAGTGAGAGCACGATAAGGCTGCTTTCTCAGATCATTATTATTTATCAGGGCGATTATCATTTGAATCGACACTCATAAACACCACACTTTAGCTCTCATTGCACACACATTACATACTGTACATAATCTTCCATTACAAGCCATTTTGCATTTCCACCAAGTGATGGAAAGATTCTGAGGTGTCAAAATGTCCTTATATATGTTGCATTCAGTCGTTGCGTATGGTAACATGAAAAATGTAATTTTCTGCATCACTTCCCATTCTTCAAAATGCCAGCTGTGCGAGACAGTGTGTGTGCCACCTGTTATTGCGCTGCTGATGACACTTCTCGAGATTTTGACTGCTGGTGCAAAAGGTTTAAAGTCTGTTATTGCAGAAGGTTGTATATTTGTAAAAGAAATACTTCACCATGAGGTCTTTGTGTCAGTCATCCCTCATAGCCTGGAGTGTTGGACGATAAAGTTCTCACATCAATTGTAAAATTGAAAAATGTGTCCTGAAGACAACAGCATGAAGATAACTGAAGACCTGTTTTTATAACAGCAAAATGATGTCAGAATGTATAATAATAATCTTGGTTGTTTGCCAGAGGTTGTTGGTGCAGTGATACAGCCCAGTATCCCCAGGAATTTTGTTCATATTGGATAATTCCACACCTCATAATTTGCATCATTTGCAAATATCCAATGCCAACTCAGTAAGTAGTGTTCCTTATATGTAGAGAGATGGGCGTGTTGAGGTCCTCAGGGTGCATGGGTATGTAGCACTTCTGATTTTCATGCAGGAGATAGGAGTTTTCTTCCTGTGACAGACCCGCGATACATTTTTTTTACCAACCATAACTGCTATCTTTCCCTTACCGTAATGTGATGGAAAAATACTGAAATGACAATTAGTTGTTGATGACCTTTGAAAGACCAAGTGTAACAACACTGAGACATGCCAAATGTATAAATGTATATATCAGCCCTGCAACTGATCCTAAGAAAAGGACATGGCGAAAACAGGAAAACACCTGGAGTTGAGTTTGAGGGCATTTGATCAGAAAACAGGAAACCACCTTGATTTTAGCGTTGGGGAGGATGACCAGAAATTAGGGAGTTACCTCGGCTATTGTCGCTCTTTGTGTCTGTGATTTATAATGCTATGTTTTACTTAGATTCTTACCTTATTAGGAAGAAAACCATTTGTGCTTATGATACGCCCAATTGCCTATAATATTCTGTCTGATATCTCTTTGTGCCAGTCAACTCCTTCACTCTCTTGTAGTGTGTGTGACTTGACTCTCTTGCAAGATCTGCTGATATTAAAGAACTCAGTTTGCTTCACATTGCACCGAGCTTGGTTTTATTTCATATAGCGATTTTTCTACAACAGTAACCAAGTGTTTCAGTAGCGTAATCCTAACCATATATTAGGCATATTTCATTTGCCATAACCACCAAGCTGAATAGCATTAGAATAGCCAATGGCCAATAAAAGTGTCTTAAGTAAGTGAGCTGTTTTAGCAAAATTTTTGTCAGAAACTTTTGCACTCCAAATAACTGAAGATTTCAGATCTCCTGTTTCAGGGGTCATGCCAGTTTAAATGTCCTGCAATGACTTCTCCCACAAAATAATGGCAGTGGAATAGAGGAAGGAATCGAGTTCAACCAACAGCGTTTGCAAAACATCTTTTTTCTCTGACAGCAGAGAGGGAATGATGGGATGTGTTCCAGGGTCACATCTGGCTCCCTTCTATTTTGTATCCAGATATTCATTCATCTGAAAAATTCAAGTCCTCCAAAGGGTATCACGATCAACTACAAGAGATAAAGTACTCTCCGAGGTTGAATCAAACACTTACATCAATGACAGACTTTTCTTCAATTTATGCTCTACATAGAAAAACCACTGGCTTCCAGCATCAGATTAATGTTTTGACATGAATATAGCCCCATGGAGAGTATCAGCCAGCCACACAGTGTCCAAGATGTTTCGATTTATGACAACCCTTGCTGCTGTGAGGATTTCGATTCAACGCATCAATAACACTCAGTAATTTCTAAACAGAATGAATGAGTGGTCAGTGGGGAGTCTAGAAGTAAAAACAACGAACTCCGACACAAGAGGCTCTCTCTTACTCCTTGCGCTGCTGCATTTCCAGTGACAGCATTATTCCTGGCATGGTGGCACACAGTAAATGTAACAGTCTCTTTGTCTTTGCTCTCTGCGAGGGAGCAGCCGCTAAGAGCACTTCTGCATCACATTTGTGAGAATAAAACTGTAATGAAGTGGCTGAGCTACAAGAGTTTTAACATAGTGCTTTTTGGATTCTCACTGTATGGCCTTTCCACGTGTTGTTCTTTCAACATGGCTCCAGCACAATCCTCCAGCTGTTTGATATTTGCACACAGCACCAAAAGGGTTTAAATCTGCAGCCAGAGAGCTTCAGCAGGACAATGACCAGATTTTGGGCAGGGAGAAAAGGGTACATGTCTGAGTGCTGAATGTGAGGTGTCAGCATTTGATTAATGCCTGACATCATTGTGCGTTACGATTTGGGCAGACTGATAATCTGAGAGAAATTGCTGATGGATGGCCACCTTCCTCCGAGATAAGCCTCATTTCTCTCCTTGGGATATATGGCAGTTCAGAAAGAAAGAGATTTCTATTTTGACATTAAAGACCTTGTGTGTATCACATTGGGGATATTATTACCTGTTGGTCCACGGCAACAAGATGGCCTTGACTTTGTGCACTGTTTTATGAAATGGCTTGAACGCTGGCTGACGGATGGATATGCAGCTTTCATTACACAGATTTCATTTCTTGCAAGTGAGCCAAATGATATGATGCCAGATACTGTACCACATGTGATAGCTCATCTAAGTGGCAGCCCTGGTGTGCAGTGAGGCCTCAAAGGTGCCACATTGCACATTAATGATTAATCACTTTGTTTGTGTCACATAAACACTGGTTCCTGTAACGTTTAGGTGTCAAAATTAATTTTCCTTTAGCATAGCATGTCTTCAGGGTAAACTGTAGCTGATTTACAAGAAAAAGTGAGCGAAGAAACATCCGAGAACAGCATGAAATTTCACTAAAGTCTGAATCGCATACACTCTAAGTATAGAATATGCATTGTACAGCATGGTTTAAGAACAAAAAACTCTAAGAACGTGAACAAATTTCTAATAAAGTTACCCTAAAGAACTACTTCCTCAAGACTGCGATCTTAGAATAACATGTCAGCTAAATCACAGCTGTCGATTGCATCGCATTCATGTAAACTAATCAATACTTTAGATGGATGATGATTAGGACAGCCTACGCAAGTGGACTGGTGATCAATTACATGTGCACAGAGTTCAAACAGATAAAGCATGCCAAAATCAGATGTGTCCTAAATTAGTTCTCACATCATAATTCACTGGTTTTGCAAGACACACACAAATTTTCATGTTTCATTTTCAGAATTCTCTTTTCCTACCACCAAAATAATCGTTTCCATGTGCACAGTCCACACATCATAGTGACTGCAAATTTACCTCAAGAGGATGTGAACATTCACTTTCATTTACCCAAAGGGCATGGCTGTTAGGAAGATTTACCATACCTTCCAGGTGCCTGCAATTGATTCGAGGTGAATCTCAGTGGAGTCTAGTAAATGAAATGTCAACATCTATGTGACATAAGATGAAAATTAATGGTATCCCGCATGGGAGAAGAGACAGTGAGGGGGCAAAAGTAAGCATGGGCTAGTCGACTGTCATGTTTGTAAGGGGACTTCACTCGCTGAAGTAAAATCTTGAGTTGCTAATTATAGATTCATAACCACAAGCAAATGGTCAGTTCACCCAATTATCAAACCTATTTCACAAATTAATTACAAGTGCTATCTGGCAATGAAGATAGTTTTTATTTATTAATGGAAGTGCAGATTAAAGCCATGCTAGCTGTTTTGCTTTTAGGGATGGTCAGTTCATCAGTTTAACATTTCATTAAGGGCCATTATAAGTGCTATGTTTTTGTCCAACACTTTGGTTTTATGACCAAATGCCTGCAAAATGAACGCTCCCATTAGCTTCAGCTGTACTTTCCAATTAGTGCTAATTACACATGTTAGCATGCAAAACTACTGAACCAGGTGAACCTGATCAATATTATACTTTCTCATCATCAGCATCAGCATGTTGTGAGCATGTTTGCATGCTGCATTTAGCTCAAACCACAGCTGTGCCTACGTAGCTAGCATAGCTGGAGACTTTGTAATGTTTGTGGGGCTTAAAGCACTGAGATTACATTTAAAAATTCTTTCCAAACACTCCTGTTGTAAACCCAGTGAGTGTGTTTTGAGCTGATGGGGGCATGTTTTGTATGGCTCACTGGAGTTCACCTTTTCTAATCTCTGTCATACACCTTCCTCATCTTCTCACTGCAATTATGAGCTACATTCAACACGGTTGATTTGGCAGCCTCCATAATCATATTGAGTAATCCCACTACTGAATGGTGGCGACAGGACATTGTTCAAAAACTTAGACTGGCAACATGCCAGACATGACTCTGACTTTCTTGTTACTGAATGCCAGTTCACCTTGGTCTGGTCTGAGAGTGTTGTCAGCTCTAGTCACAATATAGCTCTTTTAGGAGTTGAGCACACACCACTAAGGAGGACAAATCCACATAAAATACTACGGACAGTATTTTTTCTCTTTAGAGATAACCTTGCTCGTTTTATGTGCCAATGTCTGTTGCGTAGTCTTTTTTTTTTTTAACACTGTTCATTGCCAAATGTCATCTACATCATGACAAGTTATCCCCTTTGGAGCTGCCATGGAGTTGATAGCAGCAATAGCTCGACTGAAGAAAAGACACGTGGCAGAGTGTAAAAGGGCCTCATATTGCGTTTGATTGTAAGAGATCAATTGTAAGTGTATAACAATAGAGATAGCCACAGAGAAAGACTTGGGACTCCATCAATGTGAAGTGTCTCCATTTTATGCAGGGCCATGAAGAAAAAAGATGGGACAGAATACTAAGCACTACATGCTGGTGGGGGAAATCCAATACAGTTGCAAAACAGAATTCCACAGTGGAAACTGCTGTAACAATCTATAGATTGTGGCTCTTGTGGGAGGTGGAGGTTTGGCAATAGTAGGTCTGAAAGACAGGAAAACAATACAGTATGATATGATATGATGATGATAAGATGTAGAAATCTGTAAAAGTGAGGATTTATGAAGTGAAAGAGGACATTGGAGCACAGGATGATTAATTAGAGCAGCAAATGCAAAACATGGCAATTTTAATTGTTACTTCAGATCACAGTTTGAATGAATATCAAGTAATGGCGTTGCATTGCTCGTGGTGATGTCCTTGTGTCCACATGATTTTGTAGCCGAGGGACATTTTGTGGGGTTTTCCAGCACATGCAGGGCAGGGCTGAAGGGGAGAGAGCATGCTGAATTAAGTAGATGTGATCAACATTGCCCACTTTGGTCATTTCTCAGACGCCCTCCTCCCTTCTCTTCGACTCTGCCATAATGGAAAATCACTCTGTTTCACTAGCCATTACTCCACAGTCCCATTCATCTCAGCCAATCTAAGGGCCAGCCGAGAGGAAAATCTTCTACCTGATCAATATTCCAAGGAGGACTTAAAGTACAGTCAAATACACAATTCAGACACACATGCATTTAGCATTTGAATGTCACTATCAATAGCAATTATTGTTTGGTTCAGGATTAATTGTTCGGGTATTGAAATCATTCAATCCTGGAACATTTTGTTGAAAGTGAATTCAGACATGAGCCTGAAGTGTTGCCTGTTCTCATTACTCCTCAAGGTGTCACTTCAGCTGAGTTCATAACACCAGCTATAAATATAGGCTAATAGATTGGCTGTACTCTTGTCAGGAGGCCAAGAATACAGCATATTTTTCATCTATTTGTGTCACCAATAGCTCAGACACTGTATATTTCACTGTCAGCCAACTGGGGTGTTGGGGCAAAGGCCCCATTTTTGGATGTACTGTAGCTGTCTCTGTGGTGAATAATTAAAAACAGCAGGCTGACGGCTGACTTTAATCATTCTTTGGCTGTCAAATGAGAATCAGAGGCCACAGACAAAATCATAACATCACAACCATCACATAATTACAAATTATAGTTCTGAATGGGACTGTAAAATCCTGTCCTCCGTCTGTGACAAAACAGTGCCAAAGGGAATGAAGTATTATTAGAAGTAATAAATCATTGTTTTTTGCTGCTGTTTTTTGTATTTGACACCATAGCGATGGATTAATCCCTAGACTAGAGTGAGTATAATAACGACACGTTTAATGTATATCTGCATAAAAAAATCAGAATCTTCATATTATGAGTTTGTTTACAAAACCTGTGCTTTAGCATTATCTTTTAAAGGTCACTTAAACATGTTAATGATTTTGTGAATTACTGTTTGTCTGTTGAAACTTGTGTAAAATGGAAGATTCAGCAGTCAGGAACTAAATGTAACTTAATGTAGATTTTCATATTGTTTACCTGCATGTACAATGCTATCCATTATAGATTGACTTTACAATACATGTGCTGCAAATGTAAACGAGGCAACTGCAATGAACTACAAAGATTTTTCCCCAAAACCTTAACATATTGCTTACAATATGCAGCAACACTGCAATACACATGGTTTTGAGTTCCAGCACAACCTTCAGCACTAATAGCAATGGCCATTCAGCTTCATAGAAAAGGATTCTAACATTTTACTGCTGTCTCTAAGACTTTAAGACAATAAAATTTCCACAAACTTCATTCCAAACCATCAGCAGAATCATATTGCTCTACCAATTTGTCTCAATACCTAGCAACTCACAAAATATGCACTTCTGAACTTCTGGCAATTACATCAGTGAAATCTGTAGTGCGAAAAACCATCCTGAGATGACGGAAGCTGGCAGAGGAAAAGGCCTTGAGGAGGTCTCTGCTAAGAGTGTGCAGTGACCCATTACTCAAGTCTGGCCTCTCTGGCTGCTCGCTACAGCCTCCCCAGTTTCTCATGCACGAAGGCGTTGCTTTTATTACTGCAGGGGTCATTGATAATGGTCCTTTCAGGACTGTTTTTTGAGAGCAGAGAGCTGCCCAGTGTGCACAGACCATGCAGTTGTTCATTTCCATACAGTTATTGACACAAACAGGAGGGATTTGATGTGCATAATGGAGTTCCTACACATACTCTGGCTCTTCTCTGCAATTTAACGTGCAAGTTTGCTCAAGACCTTCCTCGTTCCCTAAGACCATCTCTCTATATGCACAAGAGGATGACAACCTCCAGCCTCTGATGCAGCTGCTAATCTGGGGCTATAAATCAAATTGGCAAAGCCACTCCCTCTCAGCTTTTAGCCACATAAAGGCAGCGTAGCTGAGTGTAGCGTACTGATGCCAGCCCCTGGAGTCTAGCTGCGGCCGTCCAGCTGGACTGGCGCCTGGCAGTGCTTCTGCTTGCTTCCTGCCATCGCAGGCACACAGCGCTTAGCAGTGGTTTATCAAACCCACTGTGCCATGAAAATATAAGAGCATGAAGCCTGCAGATTAAAACCACTCAGCACTCCGTCATTGCAAGAAGCAACGCAGAACACTAACAATAGCTTTGACAAAAGTCACGGCTCTGGGTCACAGCCAGATGGAATTATCGTTTCCCTTCCATTTGCCTCTGCTGAAAAAAATGTAAACCAAAAAACAATATTCACTCCCCAAACACTGACTGCTCATCCAAATTTGCTGAGTTTGGTCCCAGCTGTTTGATCTGGCTGTCCCAGTTTCAACAATGACACTCATCCACTCATGACATACTAAAGCAGTGCAGATCAGACAGTCCTATGCATGCATTTAACTCTATGTGTAGTAACAGCAACAATGACAGTAATAGTAATAATAATAACACAAAGAAAATAATGAAACATGTGAGATGTTTTTGCGACGGCCTTACCAAATCCATAACCACAACATTTATTTGTTTTATTTACATAAAAAAATTACCAAGTAGACATTATAAACACTGCATTCCTACAGCAACTTAGTGTTACCTTCCTAAACCAGGAGGCAGCAGAAGAAATGAAGTCGTTATGCAACAGCAGCTCTTCCGGAGAATACAGCTCTTTTAGCTCCTGTGTGATGGCTAACTCCTACGAGCCCTGCTGGCTCATATGGGAGTAAACAGATCAATAGGCCCACCTGAGAGATGCTCACCTCCTCCAAGCAACAGTGATCAAGCAGATTCTACAAAGCCTCCTTTCAGCTGCAGCCTAATGACGCTAATGGGCAGCAATGCTCTCAGAGACCCTTTATTACACTGATTAGGCCAACAACCTCAAATATAATGTCCTAATCTGATTAAGAGATGGACACAGCTGAGTGCGAGAGGGACAGAATAGACAGTGAGAGGCAGCAGACTAATAGAGCTTGGTTTTTGTTGTCTGTGAGTCTAAAAGCCAAATTGCAAAGAAATGGCAGTGTGCTCATGGTGATGTATACTAAAATGCCATCTGTGAGAGCTTCTCTTGCTGCTTCCTCCACCAGATGAGTCAAATGCATGGAAATCAGCTGCAGGAATGTATATTGTGTTCCCTCCGTACTTAATGAAGCTAAAATACTAAAACTTTGTCCCGACAACTTTTTATTTTGGAGTTTCCTAGAGCATCTGTCAGATCAGATCAGATAGATTTGCAAACACAGGCTGTGTTTATTATTGTGTATTATAGTGTATTATTTCATGTGAAAGTCCAGACTTGTACCATTTAGAGTGTGGTTTGCTTCACTTTTCAAAAAGATGTCATGTTGTCTGATTCTTTTAAATCCAAAAGACAGAGTAATGCACTTCAGCTGTGAAATTTGTCATGTGATCCAGGTCAACCCAAAATCAATCATTTCCTGTGGGATGAAACTTATGGTGATGGATACCACCCCCCGGCTTGCTGTGAGACAAGAGTGCCACTCGGCTCTGTGTGTGTGTGTGTGTGTGTGTGTGTATGTTGACTACACTTCATTTAGCACTGCTCCACAGGGGAGCCAAGGGAAATCACACAGAGGCATACGGAGAGAATAAACAAACAAATCAAAAGCATTAAACCAAGCAAACGTAACATAGGAGGCTTTTTTAAGGACCGTTAAACCTTCATTATCCACCTCAAATTAAATGTCTTCTTTGGTAGACTCCTCACATTCTGTAGGGAGGTACGAACATTCAAGGGCAGGTTGCAGAAGAGTATAAACAATCTGGTCACGAAAGACAGTGGCTTAAACAGATATTAACCATAATCTCATTTTATCGCACTTTTTCTCTTTTTTGTAGGGAATGGAGAAAGTGTGTGTGGTTGCCAAGTTCCTTTATGGAAACTCTCTGAATGCTTTTGACGTTTTTATTTGCAAAAAGGAATTCAAAAACCTCAAATGTTCCCACTTTGAGTCATCTTCAGTGTGCAAATATGTCTCAGTGGGCTTTTGCCAATATTTCAACTCCTCCAGTCTATATTTATATGACCCCACCCACCATCCTACAGCTGCAAGCACTCAGTCATTAGATGATCCAATTAGATGATACAAGCTACCTACAGAGCTCAGAGAAGGTACAAATGTACCAGATTTACGAGTACTACAAGCAACATATTTCTTTCAGTAAAGGGACTTATCGTATTACAAAGTTGCAGACAGCAAGCAGATGGTATTGCACAAGCCAAATACATACAAATATAAATAAGCATGCATAGCCATATGTAGCAAAATTGTTCGACTAATCGACAAGACACTACAAAGGCAAGGTGCTACTTATTGGACTTTTATTTTGTAAAAGAAAGTCAACCTAAACACTATATCAAGCTGTCATTATGTCTGTGATTATTTATGGGAAAGGAAAGGAGGTTTAATCGAATTGGATCACCCACTGACTTTAGCTGCAGGACGATGGGTGGACGCAGAGTTGATAAATTTTGCACACTGAAGAAGCCTTCAGGCTTTGTCCACAGCACTGTCAAAACCATGTGGGACAGTTTTGGGAGTGTGGACCATTTCTTCTGCTTTGTGACAGTGGGTTTAGTTAGACGCACTCAGCTGAAAATACCTGACACAAGGAGTTTTCTGAGCTTGGTGTTCCTTTCGGCCCTGTGATTCTTCTATATTACTTCACTCGAACTATATCAATCCACCACAAGCTCCTCTGAAGCATATAGTTCATATTAGCCCACCCGATATGAAGCTCAATCAGGAAATCTCTGAGTGCAAGAAGATACTGTGTTCCAGGATGACATTTCAACTGAATGGATAGAAAATAGCTATAGAAATTGTGAAGGTTACAGTCTAAAAATAGCCAAGAAAAATCTTCAATGCTTCAATGCATGGTGTATAAACATTGAGAAAAGGACATAGAAAAGACATATTACAAATTATAAAATCAACCGGCACTATTATATGAGTAGCTGACATCAACAGAAGAAAGCAGTAAACTTTCTTTGTATGAGGGTTATTATTACTATAATAGGTTATTATTAAACTAGATTAAAAACTAAAACTAGGTATGAAAAAAACATTTTAGTTTAAATATAAAAAAACTATTTTTGGAAAAAAAAACAATATTGTGTTTTTAGTAAACAGACTAAAATGAAATAAAACTATACAAGAAATGTCAGTCTTTGTCAGATCAGAAGGACATTGGTGCATATACTTATTGAGACTGGGATGTCCACAGGACTGAGCGTCAGTTGCCCTCAAATCTTCGTACATTTTGCCCCTGACACATATACTGAAACTAAAATCCCGGAAACTAACTGAAATTAAACTGAATTTTAAATGAAAAATATAAAATGAAATATAATAATGAAAAATACAAAACTACATTAACTGTCTTGTGTAAAACATTTTATCACAATGCTCTTGAACATGAATAAAATGGTAATATTAATAGTCAAGAGCAAGGCTAAAATAAGTGCTGAATTCATTCAAATCCATCGCTCTGAAAACTGTAATAGAGCCAAATATTGGCAAACTATTTTCACCAAACTCAACACGGAACAATCCTCACTTTCCCACAATTTCATCATTTCTCTTGCTGCCAACAACTTTTTTCTCTTTTAAACCAAACAAAGAAATGATTGCTAATATCCTTTGAAGGAAACAGTGTGCAACATTAACATAATTACATTGCAGTGTGCCGTCGTAATCCCACGCTCTCTCTTTGCTTATTGGTAGTCTATATGCAATTATTATGCAATTTATTGACTCGACGTATGGGTGAACATGCAATAAATGAAAATTAAACACGATTAAAAGAACGAGTCATAGTGAAACTGGAGATTTTCATTCTGATCGGCATGGAAGATGTAGTCATGTAAACAAGTGCAGGAAACAAGACTCCTCAGCATAGCTGTGCAGCATACGCTCACTTTTTCTTTTTTTCATAATGAGCTGCTATACAGTGCCTTTCTGCTCTGCTCCTCTACTGTCACCTTCCGTTTGACTGACACCATGATTGCAGCATAATGATGAGCTGAGGCAGATTTGAATCTATTCTCCAGAGACAAGGATGTTCTCGCCCTTTCACTCCGGTCAATTATCCTTTTTTTGTGTAATCGGTAGTCATCTGAATCAAATTACAACAAAGGGGATCAAAATCTGTCTTTTTTTTCCCTGCAAATTACAGACCATGACAAAGTTTGAGCAAAAATGTGGGATGAATTTGTTTGAGTTAATCTGAATTTGTCATTGTCACTGACATTTGCATAGGCACTCTAACACTCAAAAGCTGTGCTCAATCTGTTAGACACTGAGCTAGAGACTCCCTTTGGATTTTTTGAGGTCAGATTTACCCCATTAGGCTGGGTATTCATCCCATTTTTAAAAAGAATCACTTAGAACAAAAACACCTTTTAGCATTTATTATTAATGCTGATGTCTGATCCCAATTTGCCATGCAGCCATCCCTCCTGTTCCACAATGCTTCGCCTAAATTTCCTAATTAAAAAGTTTTCCATTGCAGCTATAAAGAATTGTTAGCTAGTTCAGTCAGGGACAACTTGTCCTAGCTTTTAAGTAATTCAGCAGAGCAAATGGTAATAAATTGGACTTTTGCATCAAGAATCCCCAGATCAGTATAATCAAAGCTATCACAACGTAGATGGACAAATATCGAAATAAAGCTGCTGCATTGTATGCAGTCATTGTGATTTATGCATCATGGACCAGCTGCTATCCACTTTAGCATGCATAGCTGAGAGTCCTTACTGATGTATTGCAAAGCAGCATTTACTATTTATATGTTTGGTCATTGTCTGTCTATTTACTTGCACTGTCTTGGTCTGTATCACTTAATGATTGTTACCTGTTGGTGATTACAGCAATGTTTATTTCCCTGCTTGTTGGCAAATAATCCCTTCAGTATATCCTCTCAAGCTTCATTAACTTCCACATTTCTAATCAAGATAAGGGGAATTACACTGAAGGAGCAAAACAATACAAACAAATACTGCAAACAAAGCCCATGCTCTTGCAGTTCACTGTGCAAACATATGTACCAATTAAGTTTTTATGACTATGCGCAGCTTTGTTATCACTGAAATCTCCAGTCCATTAAAAATAAAGCAGAATGTGCTATTTTTACTTTCTTAAAAAAAGAAGTATCTGGTATTAACAATCTACTATGTATGCATGCCAAAATTCCCCAATGTGCATGAAAAAAAACTGAGGGATGTATGCCATTTCTTGCGATTGTGTTGGGTGGTTGCGGATGTAACAGCAATGGTGGAAATCAAGTAAGAAAAGAGCAGTAAATCTAAATCTGGCACCAGAGACTCCGAGAACATCAACATTGCATTTTTCAATTCCAGATTGGCTGAATTCTCAGGGAGCTTCTTCACTGTCTGTGGAGCTGATGATGTCAAGTCAGCCACAGCCTGAGTAATGTGTGAATACTGTGTTCCAGGTAGACAGCTCATCAAGATGAGTGACAAGTGCTGGGGCAGGAACCTGACCAACGGAGGGGGAGAAGTAGGTGGGGCTTACAGATTCTCTTTGCTGACTTGATACATTGCATGTATCTCTCCATCAAATGAGTTGAACCTGACCAGTGAGATTTAGGTGTAATGTTGGGTGTGTTATACGGTTTGGGTTGAGGTTTCAGGCAGCAGAAAAGGAGCACCAAACATACAAGTGTGTCTTGCTACATGAGTTGCAAGTTGGTGGTGTGTATTAACAGCATATCATGTCTAGCGGTATGTGATAATCTTGTTTGGAGCGCAACTGCCAAAAAAGTAATTCAGTGAGAGCTGAAAGGCACTGAGATACACAGTGACTGATACATTAGCTTGGCCTATTAGCATAATTTGGGTAAATATGGGCATAATTCTCCAAATGATGGTGTGCATGTCTGTCTGTCTGTCTGTCTGTCTGTGTGTTTGTTTGTTTATGTGTGTGTGTGTGCGTCATCACACATGGATGTCTTCAGCTGCTTCATTGGGATTCCCAGTAACATGTACATTCTTGAGGCACTTTAGATTTGTGTACATTTTGTTACTTTGTATTGAAAGCAAAGAAAAAGTTGCTGTATTTAGGCTGTCTAGTTCCATTGATACGCTTTGACCGAGAAAAGAGTGACACAATGGAGGTTTTTTTTTTTTATTTATGTCAGTAAATGACGATTCAAATGTAACTTAAAACGTGACATGCTTTGAAACTTTTTTTTTTGTTTCAAGTTCTGATCTATTTCACTTTAACCAGTTCATAAACATATTTAAGTCACTGATCAGTATCTGAGTGATTCTAGTGACTGAAGAGCTCATGTAGACATTACTGTGGCCTCAGTCAGAATTCTGGAGGACCAAGACAGGTTCCTTGATGTCTATAACGATAAAGTATGATCTATCCTGTTAAAGACCTTTTTAAAAGCTGTCAGTTTCATTAAGCCAGGTGCCAGTCATGTATACCAAGACTATACCCATTTAATGCCCACTCCTGTAGACATGTTGAAGCACAACAGATTATTCACTTTGAACTAGTATTGTGTTTGATCAGAGCAGGCAGCTGTTTGGGTGACGGTACTCATCGCAACCACAGACGTGTCATATGTGTAATTCTCACTGGGAAATGACCAGACACACAAAAACAGCAAGTAATCATCACAATGATATAGATACATATCTACAGAGAAGTTACTGGGCGAATGCCTCATAGACAGATGCAAATTACAAAGCAAAGAAAAAACAACTTGGAAAATTAAAGCCTGAATACAAAGGCAAAGCCTTTTAAGCACTGTTGTAGTAGAGGTTTGACTAAATGGTGCATTCACTTTAATGGCTAATTTCCTATATATTTAGTCTTTACATTTATTATATTGTATAGAGAAAACACCACAGTCAATGAAAGATGTTGTCATTGGTTAAAATGTGTCAAAGATTGGCCTTTTCAATGGATTTTGGCTACAGGCAACATGATGTCGAAATGTACTAATTAACAGAATCAGAAATGACAGTGAGTCTCCTTGGGCTGATTTCCTTTGCATGCTCTAATGTCAACAAAATAGCCATCACAAGTGTCAGGTCTTCTAATGAATGTTTACTTCTAAGTATTTCATTGGCTCGAGGCACAATGTTTTGATGAGTTGTTAGGTTAGGTGCACTGTTGTTGCTCCAGCAAATATTAGCCATGTTTTAACAGTGGATTGTTTTTTGGCGCAAAAGTCCAGTAGCACACTCCCCTGGAAATATAAAGCTGACAGTCAAAGCACAAGGGAACGAGGTACTGAAAGCAAGGGGAGGGCAGACCAAGAAGGGCTAATTACATAGCTGACACCTCTTGCCTTCAAACATCTTTTTGCAGAGCATTTTTCCCCCCACATTTCCACAGGATTTCCACAACGACGGCTTTGTGTGGGTGTGCATCGTTATGTCAACATGTGTTTTTCTATCATTTTTAGGACTGCTTTATTAAATGGACAGAAATGATGTGACACATGTAGCGAGCCAACCACAATGTTGGCACTTTGCGTTATCCCAATCGCAAAACTGAGAACAGTGCTTGTCACTGCCATCAATCTGGTGTGTCAAAACCTACTAGAAAGACAAATGGCTTAAATAAATCAAATAGGATGCAGGAGCATGCCTCTTGTCTTTCAAAGGGCCTCGTACATTCTCTAGCAGCAGAATCAAAATCCAAATGCCTCTCACAGAACACCAGCAGCTCTTCCTGTGTGGTCCTGTTTTGAGAAAATTAAACCCCGTGATTATTATTTATCTTTTTAAACTTCACAAACATCATTTAACTGTGCAGTCACCATTATGGATGGTTATCCCAGACGGGACATCCTCTCGAGGCGATGCAAATAAGAAGAGGGTAGATAGAGAGGCGGGGGTGTTTAATATACAACATGTATAATTGATGGCAACGGCTGTGAAATAGTGTAGATTCAAAGCGTGGAAGATTATTATAGTTTTGCTCTTGACAGTAAGAGGGGATAGTGGTAGTGGTATTAGATATTATATTAAAAATCACTGTAGATCCTCTGTGGAAAGGGCAGTGAGGTGAAATAGGAGCTGAAGATCAGGTATCACATTATTCAACTACTAATCTCATTCATCAGTGGTGGATAGATGAGAGGTGGTGACAAGATAATCAAATTGGGAAAGCCACGAAACTGGGTCCTGTCGAAATTGTCTGCGTGTCAACATAGCTTGATGGGCTGTCAGGTTTGAACGCTTTGAGCTTTGGTCATGGCACATCTGTTATTTGGATCAAGATTGACTTCCATGGATTAGCATCTGTCAACTTCATTTACAGCGACACCAGCAGGCTTCAGAGTGCAGATTACTGCCAAGGATGCCAGTGGCCACTTGTGACTGGCTGTTGCACATTGTGTTCCTGTCTTATCTGACTTAGCTGAAGTTGCCTCTTTACAAGCGTGAGACAGATCCCTCTGCAAGTGAACAACCGCAGAGAGTCTTCATACATCAGTGGTTCTTGGACCGCAAGTCCCATAACGCTCCACTGAAATAGACAGTTTGCTATAGTCTTCTTTATAGAACACAGAACACAGTTTGCAGATAAAAAATGGTGCTATAAACTTTAAAAAGGTATACAGTACTTTACTCCCATCAAAGCCTCGCATTATCCTCATTGACCGCTGCTGAAGATTAATGTTGACGATGATGGAAATCATTTTCTAGCTTACCATAATATGAGAAAACTGGAGCAGGTACAGTAAATAGAGCAACCTCTCCAAGGGCAACACAACTCTGCTTTTTATCACTAAACTCTGAATCACAGCAGAAAGACAGAGTACGGGGGGGGTGGGGGGGGGGTGGGCAGCAAAACACAGAAACAAAGAAGTGGAACAAATCCAACAGGCACACACTTTATCTCGTTCCCTCGCCTTCCCTGCCTTTTTTTCCATTTTTGCTATCTTTCTCTATCTTAATGAGCACCAGAGCTTTCTATCGAGGGATGGTGCCAGTGTGATACATCACAGGCAGGACACATACAGGAGAATGAGGACAGGACAGTAGCAGGGTGACAGCGATGCTAGCAGAGCGATTGAGAGTGCTTAGACAGGCACGCTGATTCAGAGTGTGAGCAAAAGAGCACTATCATACTCAGGGAAAAAGCAGGGGCACCCATCATGTCCTCAAGCTGAAAATGTTGTAAGGACTTTTTACTGTATGTCTGAGTCCAGTTGACTTTGAGTCAGATTGGATGAATTCAAGTCAAGATAGATGGCGTTCAATACAACAGAAGTTTCTCTGTTGAGACCTAAAGAGTCTTTTAAAGGCACACAAAATGATTAGAAATTTTAAGATCTCCCAGTGCATTGAAGATTTGAATACATACTCACAGGCACCATTTGCATAATTTAAATTTTTTGAAAGACAACATGAATTCATTCACTCAGTGACTTTAAATGGGTTTTCAAGAGATTAAACTACATACATACATACATACATAAAACTACCTATTTTTCATTTCAGTGGTGCATAATTCAAAAAAGTGCTCTTGAGACTAGATTCGGATCTGTAATGAGACTCAAGTACTACAGCCTGGCTATGTGTAATATCACACCACTTTTTTTGACCGATGCACAGCTATTGAACACCAACCATGTGCTCGACACCTTTTGAGAGCCAGTTAAACCTTTAAGAGTGTCGCATTGAGAGTGACATTAACAGGCTTATGGTTCTTCCACCTAAGCACTCTCTAGTCAAAGGGTTAGTTCTAATTGCTCATCGGCCTGAGTTAAAATGTCTGGTCATAACGTCTGAGAGCCGGTGGCACGATCAGAGCCACTCACTGCACAAAGTCTGAGAGCTCACTTGCATAACACAATCTCATTATTCACAGGCAGCGTTGCAGCACATTGATAGAAGGTGACCTTTCCATTTGTTTGCAGCACATGCTGCCATATATTTTCTTTTTACTCCTCTTACTGGTGCCGTTTCTTCAACAGATCAAAATTGATGCATATCCCCGTAACACTTCCTTTCCTCTAAATTTCCATATTGGGTAACGCAAGACTATACACTTACTCTTGCTCCGTGGTGGCAGCTAAGAGCAGGGTTTAATTGAACAAAGCCTGAGAGAGGAAGCCCCAGAGCAGCACCAGCAGGGCTCTGCTTCACCTGCGTGAGGTGATTGCTGAGCCGCTACATGAATGCAGAGACTCGGTGGAGAGTGCATCCATGGCTTTGCTCTATGTGAAATCAGTAATGAGCCAGCAACTGCCAGGAGAGACGAGCAGGCCAGCTCATTGCCATGCATAGTATGAAGACACAGGGACAGCAGGGGAGTCCCAGAGGCAATATAGAGAAAGGAAACAGGCTATATTGTCATTCTAATGGTGGTGTACATTACTTGGGTGATGCTCTTAGCTGATAGCAGCAATAGGGTAAAACACTATATTGTCACATATAATATGGTACATGATAGTGTTCCCGGCCAAGTGAAGCTTAGCATTGGTTTCATTTCCTTGGATTTATCTGAATTAGACAGTGAAATGTATCGCACAAGAACAATCATCGATGTTCTATTTTTGCCCAGATGAGACACAGATTAGATAATCAAAAATTGGCATATTTTTATGGAAGAAGAAATGGAAATGTCAATACAGTTATTCAAGCTCAGAGGATTTCTCCATGCACAGTGTTAGATCATTACACAAATTTACATTATTCCATCCATTGTGTTAGCCTCGCACAAATATACAGACTGTCTTTTGTTGGCAGTGTCCTGCAGCGATTCACAAGAGAAATGGCTTGCCTGCCAGATGTTGCTTAATATGTCTGTCTGTTGATTATAGCTTGTTTCAGGGCTGTTGCAAATGTCCTTGGTGCCCATTGAAAATTGTTTGTCATGTATCAGCTTACAGAGACACCCGGGACAATTTCAATGAAGAAAAACTGGAGGAGGGATTGTCTTACAAGCTGTAATATGTTTGCCTGATCTGCATTAGGGTTCAGCCAACATGGATTTTTTCTTTAGGGCAGATAATAAGGTATTGTTAGATCAAGGTGGCTGATATAATGATGGATATTTGTTTGATAGTGAAAGCGCAGCTGATGTTGCTTAAACTATAATAGGATAAAAACTCTCCATTGAGGTTCAGATTAATCTTACAAGGTAGGGAAGCAGCCCATACCACTGCTTTTACTCTTGAGGAGCAATTATGATTAGAAGTATGGAAATCTGCTAATTAAAGCCAAGTCAACAGAGGATACATGGTGCAGGGTTTTTCAGTCATGGGTAAATTATTTATATTAAATAAAACGTTTAATGTAAAGCGAGCGGCAAGATAGCGAGCACTGGAGTAGTTAGCGTGACAGTGTTTGTCAAGTCATAGCTGCTGCAGGCTCTCTCTGTACGACAGGAGGAAATTGACTCGTCTGCCTTACCTTTCCAGCTTGCTTGAGGACTTTTTTCATTCTTTACTGGCTGAGTGTTTTCGCATCCCAGAAGGCTGGTGATATTTTCCAGACAGCGCGGCTTCTTAACTGTCAACTACGGTTAGAACTGTATAAGATCTCTCCATTGACCTGCGTCTGTTCAGAATACGTTAAATTGGCTCTTGTACGCTATTTTTAATCAGTGCTCAACAGAAGGCTAAAACATGCTTCCAGTAATTTTGTCTTCAAAGAAGTGTATCTACCAGATTGTTGGTTGAATGTGGCAGTTTACAGTGAATCTCAGTTGTTGGCTGGGATGCCTGGCAGAACAGCAGAGGTCGTATGTGACACCGTCATTTTTCACAGATGGTGTGGAGGCTGCCATAGGAAAGTAGCTGGAATATCGATAGGCTGATCTCCAAGCATTCTCTGAAGAGGTGGGGAGGTGGGTGTGCGTGTTTAGGGGTGGGGCGATAGCTGAATAGAGGGCACCTTAAAACGACATTCCTGCAATGCTGAGGATAATTTTGCGGTAAATCAGTATGAATATAATTTCTATGAAGTGGCCTCTAAAGGTCACAGTGAAAGACTTATGAGCCTCTTGCTGTCAAGGCTCAACACAATTCATCAACAGAAATAAAGAGGGAGTGGAGAAGTGCTTTGGTCTGGATTTGATTGACTGCATTAGGACTGAAACGAAAGATGGAGAGGAGTCTGGCCAAGACCAGTATTCATACACCCTCTGTCTGCATTCTTAATGAAAATATGTGCTCAAACTAAGACAAATCCTCCAGTGTACATTTTGATCTCATTCCCCTCAGTTGGTGCACAGTGACACATGGCCACCTACAGGTTCTCTAGGGAATGTCTGATTAGTCGACTGTTTGCAGATTATCACAGCTTGTTTTTCCACCCGCTTGAATGCCATTTCCTGCTTGTTAACTCACCATTAACATCTCTTGCTTCATGTCCACTTAACACAAGCACTGCCGGAGAGGTCTGGGTTTAAGAGGCTCTGCCACACCTGTATGGAAGAGGTTTTCCCCGCAATTGCACCCTCTCATGCATAATTCTATTGTCCAACTTTTAATGAGAGCCATTGTCAAGTTATTCCATAAGGGTTTGATGCTCCATCCGTTGAGTCTTATCATGTTGGAGAGCTTAAGTGCCCTGTGACCCTGGGAGTTGTCAGGGGGGCAAAAGCTGCTGGTAGAGTCTCCCAAGACAAATTAGCCCCAAGTGAGGGGCAGAATACGAAGTGATTCCAAGATCCCCTCGAAACTGCTTTATTGGAAAAGAGTGATCTCTCAACGAAGAGGAGGGCTAGGACCCCCTCTCCCTCGGGAGATAGGGCTCATATTGGCAACTTGTGTGGGAGGCTCAGCAACACAGTTAGTGTTGCTGTCTGGCCCATCTGTACGCACAGCACATGCTCTGGAAACAATACCTGGATACGGCTGGACTTCTCCTGAGTTGCCAATAGTGAGAGGCACCAGCCAAGTGATGAGTTGCTCACTAAAACCCAACTGAGATTCATTGTGCTGGAGCAGAGAATATGACATGTGGGCCATTACATAGCCTTCTGGTCCTTGTATAACTAAAGTGGGACCTATGGACATTCTCTTGGCAATAGATAAGTACATTCTGTGTTGACTTTGGGCTCTGTCTCTTGTTGCCAATCTGTTTGTGATTTTCATGGGCAGAATCTCAAAGCGCTGCTGAAATGCAGAATATCCAATTTGGTGACTTTATTTTCACATCTACTTTTCCTGATGTCCGCTTATGGTCTTCGACTGTGCAGCAGTCTGGGTGACAGAGACTTGACAGTCTCCAAGTGTGAGGCCTTAGTACTCTGCCGGACAATAGTGAACTGCTCTTTTCAGGTTGAGATCAACTTGCTGCTTTAAGTGAAGAGGTTCAAGTATGTTGGGATCTTCTGTCATGAGCAACAGTGCCAGTATGCATTTTCAGAAGTGTTTGCTGGATGGTTGAACAGCTTCAGAAACACCTTGCTGATGTCGAATTCGGGTGGGAGGTAAACTGTGTGTGACAATTTTTGTAAAAGAAAAATGAGTTAGCCTCTCAGTTTTCCTGGCATCTGGATACCGACTGAAAGAATTATGGATGTTGTGGATAGAAACAGTCAAAAGGGTAGTGGAGGGTGTTTAGACTCACCTCATAGGACCTGCAGGGATAGGGTGAGAAGCTCAGACATCCAAAGGGAGCTTTAAGTAAGACCCCTGCTCCTCTAAGCCATTTGGTCTGACCTGAATGCCTCCTGGGAGGTTATTCCCAGTGGTGGTATCCTCCCGGGTCTCCTCACAGGTTGAGCTCCAGGAGGATACATTTATAGAATTTGCTGGAGGAATTGCATATCTTTTCTGGGCAGGGAAAACCCCAGTAGTACCCCAGTAGAGTTGGAGGTTGTGGCTGGGGGAGGGGGACGTCTGGCCTACTTTGTTTAGCATAATGCCAGCATGGTCCAGCCACCAATCACTGAAAAAATGGATGGAAAATTGCTTTGATCAATCTCTGTGAAGCTATTTACACTGAATCGCTACAGGCATCTGTCAAGATCATTCCCTAACAGTCTGAGACAGTGGAAGGAACTGAATGAATGTAAATTTGTAATTATACTTCACCAGCTCAAGATTTGGATCGTTTTGTTGTCATGTTTCATCAGAACGCTGAGATGGTGTGTTGGTTTGATGGTTATCGAAACCGTTTTCATTTCCTGCTAAACACGTTTTCAAGTATTTGTATGCATTTGTGCATCTATGTATATCTCAGTGTTTCGTTGGTCTCCCTGTTTGAATGGCAACCCTACTTCGAAAGTAGGGCGGTGCCAGTATTTACCTAAGCAGGAACAAGGAGTAAAAACTTCAGCCATCGCTGATATGAACGAGCCATCATACACCTCTCCTAACATTTGAGAGCTGACTTTGGATGAGCAAGTGAAGTGGTTTTTTCTTTCTTTTTTTTTTTTAAAACTTGCTTATATCCATTAACTGTAATACCACTGGGAGGAGCACTGAACGGCTCTGCCCCCACCCCACGCTGAGCAGCTGTACTGCAGCAATGACTCTGCATTCGAGTCATGCTTCTCTGCTAACAGCAAGTAAACGAAGGCCTAACCCTGCATGCTCCCATGGAGAGGGCCAGCAATGCAAATGCATGCAATCATTGAAAACACCGAGCAAGTGCCCTGGGCTTTACCTTGGATCAGTGCTCAGAGACGGGGAATGGGAATCTGGACACCCAGGAGGCAGCCAAATGCATCGGTTTAAGAGTAACTACACAGCTGCCACATTTGGAAAAAAATGGTTTATATTTATGCTTGAAGCTGCATCAACAGAAAACTGACACCTGTCGTCTGTCCCTGACAAAACCTGTGACTTGTTTAAGTGGTTATTCAGATTTAAATAAAAAGGCAAAGGAGCCATTTTCATTTCAACCAACCACAGCAATTGTTTCTTACTTCACTACAGTTATTTGGGCTTACTCAGTAGTTATCTGACCATCCTGGGGTCCACTACACAAGTCAGTGAGGACAGACGTTTTGGAGAAAGGGTGAGGTTGGCCGTTTCTTCCTCCCAGAGGGCATAAGCAATTTTCAGCTCTAGTGAGCCAGTTCCAGGAATACCTAAGTCTGAACACAGAACAATACTCAAGCTCATTTATTCACATCCTCCCATGGCAGCGACTGACTTGTCTCACTTTTATTTCTAATACACTAAACAGAAAGGGGCAAATTTAGGATTGTGGAATCCACAGACGCATGTTTGCCTCAGTGCAGAAGTTTATGGATGGTGAAGATTAAGCACGACGCCAAACCTATCTTGTTTCTTGTTTACTTCAAGCACAGTGCATATATTAATCTATTAAGGAATATGATGAGATAAACGAGGAAAATCTGAATATTCATCTCTCTTTCGATAATGATGGATGTGTCACTGGCTATGGCAGTACTTAGAGTTGCAGGTAAGCTCTCTGATTGATAGCTAAGCTAAGCGTGCCACTGCTGCTCTCCCCAGGCGATGGCAACTGCACTCATGCTCAGCAGGCTGGCATGACAGTATTTCTACCACTCCACCTGCCTTCCTTCTGTTCAGTGCAACTTCCCTACTATTGCTTGCTGTATCTTAGGTAGATGGCTTAACGATATCAAAGCAGGAATCCTGGTTACAAAACTGTAAAACAACAGTCTGATGGGTGAAATAAAGCACAGCGCTGGCTTTGGAAGGGCCTTTTCTTAGTAGGTTGATGTTAACATGACTCACATTATGTGGATGGAAGCTTTAAAACAAAGTGTATGCTCCCCTGAGACCTTTTCAGAAAACCACAGATTTCCACATTGAGCTGAAAAGGATTTGTGCATCTTTAGTTGACTCTAGCCAGGGCACAGCTTTTGCTGTGTCGTGGCAGAGATTTCAGGTGTGGGACAAGGCTTATGGCAGCCGGAGGTGGACAAAGAGCAGCAAGTGGAGTTAACTGCCTCCACTGTGCCATGGCCATCTATACTGATCCACTTTACTTCTCTAATCCACTTGTCTCAAGCGAGCCACAAGTGTGTCCCATTTGTATTGTTGGTGTTTTTGAATATAAATCAGTGGACTTAAACATTTTATGGGGATTAGGCCAGCTTAGCTCCATGCCTAATGCAATGATTTGGGATTTCTGGCACAGCAGATAAGTGAATGTTCACTAGTTACTCAGCAACTGTGCTCAACTGTTAAAGACCTTAAGCTGAAATGGCAAAGCCTTGGACTAGACAGCTCTCCAGCTGCAGTAGTGTGTCACCCATAACACTTCATTAACTTTGGCTACGCAGTGACGCATCAGTTTCACACAGCTTTACTTCATCAGATGGTCAATGACCAGTCTATTGTCACTATGAAGTTCAAATCAAGTGAGTGACTTAGATACAGCATGTTGAGCAGGAGTAACAAGAATTACCAAAGAACAGAAGACAAGCAATAATGAAGAAAAAGTAGACTAGTATTGTAATGGAGCTATACCAGGACGACGTGTTGACAGGTATGTGGTCTTAGGGTTAGGGTTAGGGTTATCATGAGTCAGTTTTATTTGTTGTATGTCCACATTTTATGTAATGACAATAACAACAATGAGAAGAAACTTTTTTCATGTAGTGTTTATGTAGTGCACAGTTACAAGGTGCTTTACAGTAAAAATAAACAAGATTAAACACAGAGCAGCAAAATGCTGATCCAAGTATGTTTTTAAAGAGACTTGAACGAGGGCGCTTACTCAGACAGCCTCATTTCATCAGGTCCTTGGGGCCCTGATGGCAAAGGCCCTGTCCCCTGAAGTTTCCACCTGAACTCTGGAAGAGACCTCTGCCCTGGGACCTCAAACTACGCAATAGAGGACATTTACCTCTCACAGGGGACTTAGCTCTCAACTGAACAGACAATTCGAATCCATCTTGCATGATTAAACTCCAGATGTTGTCTGAACACTGATAGACGAATGTGGCCTTTAGTCAAATAGTCCTAGATTGTACTCACTGCAGTGTCAAGAAACTTACTGGACAGGATATTCATCTTTCTTTAAAGCAACTGCAGAATGGTACCACAGGCTGAATAACTTTTGATTGGGTCTCTTACAAAAACAAAATCAGCTGGAGGATCAAGTTGAAGCACCCCCGCAGCCTGGTGACATTTATGTCAAACTGAAAAGTGATAAGCCACCAGAGTACTATAAAATCTGACCCGCAGCACCCGACACTGCTATGAGAGTTGTGGTCCAGCTGGAGACTCAGAGCAGACAAACCACATTACTCGTGATATCAAAGGCCTGAGAAGCACAGAGGCGAGCAGTGCATAAATCAAAGCAAGGTCTACAACACAGTCAAATGTTTAAGGTTAAAAGCAAGAACTAGTGGGTCACTTGGGGATCAAAGGAATTTTATAGTGCCGTATGAAGAGAATTTTTAAGTGCAAGTTGGAAATGGACCTTTGAAGATAAAATGTCTGCGCCAATTTTGTCAATAATTCCTTTTAAAGTTTTTGTAGAACGTGTCATATAGGCTGTGCATGTGGTGTATGATTACACGTTTCCCTCTCCTTTTTAAGAATGCGTGTGCTGACATTGCACAGTTTTAAAAAGACATGTTCTCGGCGGAGGGAAGATTGTTTTTAAAATGCCCATCAACCACAAATGTAGAGGTTTGGGAAACACATTCAGAGGACAGAAGAGTGAAGAAACAGTTTTTAAGCCAGTGGTAATTCACATTATGCGGTTGAAAATGTATCCATCAAAGTGGATAGGCAGACAATAGTGTGGAAAAAAAAAAAAAAGAGACAGTTTTCAGCTCTCTGTATGAAAAAATAAATACAGAGTTAATAACAGTACTGACACACATTATCTGAAAAGGCAGCAAAAATTGGTTTCTTACATCACATGGATTTCTAATGGAGAATCTTTTTGTGTTTGGCATCCATGGTGGTCTGTTACTGCAGATTTAACTTCAACGTCTTTCTCTCACAGATTAATTTGAAATTAATTTTGATATCGTCTTTTGACGCGTTGCCTCATTTCCGCATATCTCGTTTTTCATCAGTCATCCAGGTTTTTTTTTTTCCTCTCCAATAATGAAGCAGGTGTTTAATAGGGAGATGTTATTTACACAGTAATTATGTAAAATATCTGTGCCAGATATCTGTGCTTCTAATTAGCAATCTAATTGTCTTACAGCCGAAATTGTCACTGTTATTTGATGAATCGCTTTTAGACCAGCTAAAAGCTGATGTAACACAGAAAAGGTCACACTGCTCATAAGGATGGTTTAGAGAGACATTTATATTTTATAATCTACCTGTGTATCATTAACCTCCCATCACACACAAAAAAAGATGGCATTTTACTGAATGTGACTGAAACTAATAACTGCACTGTAAGTGCTGCTTATATCCCAAATTTTTGTTTCTGAAAGCTCACCGCATTCCATATTTTTCAATTTAGAAATTTCATTAAAACTGCAAATATTCAGCTAATTCAGGACATTGTAGTTACTTTTCTCACATCCCATCTCGTATCCCTAATGCTCTCTGAAATATTCAATGTTTTCTGGCAATTTTGCTCCATTCAAATTATAATAATAAAAGAGCTCAGTCATACTTTTAGCTACAAACTCAAAATGTTCACAGCACATATTCTCACATTATTTCAACATCTTCATTTCAGTCATACTTTTTACACACTCACTTCAAGTTTCGTGTACTTTTTCATCCCCTCTTGAGATTTTTACATTAATATCTATTTGGTGGAATGCTGAGCTGAGAGGAGCTGTAAGATCTAAAAATGTGATCTTAACCTTGTTTTTAACTCCGCAATGTTCAACCCACATTCACAATTACTACATCATAATTTAGGAAAACCATGTGCTGGTCACAGAAATGAAAATTAGACTTGTACTTTTGGATCTATGAGCCTCCAGCAACTGCCACAGTGACTCCCATATTAACCCTTTAATGCTAAGTGTATCATATTTGATACATACACCTCTACATCATCAGTGTGATATTTTTGTGGTTTTTGTATCTTATCTGTGTTTTATATGGTTTTGTTTGTTTAAGATAAACAAACTGTGAGCAATAAATTGCACAAAAATGCCAGATGTAGCAAAAAAGATACAAATTAAGCTTTTTAAACTTTAAATTCTTTTTTTTGTAATTTGTCAGAAGGTTCAATAAACACTCCAGTTTAAAAAAATTAGAATTTTCTGGCAATTATTTCATGGTTCAGGCATTAAAGGGTTAAATGAGAACACACTTTTCAGCAGGGAAGCAGAAACAAGGAGTTTTCTAACCTGCTCCAGTCCCGCAATTTTTCATGTTACAGACATAAAAACTACATCTCTTCTTTGAGCTATAATCTGGAGAGGTGCAGCTCTTTTAAAGTCCCACTGAAATTAACTCTGTGAGCCAGGAGTCACTCAGCAGCAGCAGCAACCTCACAGGTGATTCAGATGTAAACTAATTAGTGCAGTTGAACACACGAACACACACACACACACACTTTTTGATCAATGAACCAGAGTTTGACACGTTACTTTCATGCGAACCTCCACTAAATGACCAGTCTGATCCAGGACTGAGTGGACATTTAACAGCAGGTGGTGGATTCACTTGCAGTAGGAAAACTCCCAAAATTCTAACTCAAATCCATTAAAATCAAGGACCTCTAAACCATGAAGAACTGCTGGCAATGCCCAGCTGAAGGAAATCAACTAACTAGTGAAGACACACACACACACACACACACACACACACACACACACACACACACACACACACACACACACACACACACACACACACACACACACACACACACACACACACACACACACTAATTCTCACTTTCAGGTACAAACTCCATTCAACTCTTAAGATGTTCAACATCTTTTCAACATCAGTTTTATTTAACTTTTAAATCGTATTCATACTAATTAGACCCTTTAACACTCCTTCAACTCTTCATTCTCCCTCAGCTGCTTCTTAATACAAAGTTAAGCCAGCAATGTGGTTTTGCATCAGCCTGCTCCCCTACTTACTATATTTTGCATTCTTCATCCATCTCCCACCTCGCAACTCTTCCCATGCACATTCTGGATGTCATTGAACTTTTAAATCAAGCTAAAACTATTTAACATACTCAACTTTTTTCAGGTGTAAAGGTCTTGTTTCAACTATCATCTACTGATTCATAATGTATTTAAACTTTGACATGTTCCACATTTCATATTTCCTGAGCATTATTCAACTTTTCAGTTCCACTCAGAGTAATCAGAACTCATATTCCTTCAGCTGATTTTTCATTCAAAAGTCAGCAATTCAATTTAGAATCAGCTTTTCAGCAGTCAGTATTCACACCACAATTTCCTCAGAAATTGCATTCTCTGGTTTTAAGTTAGATTTTTAGACTTGCTAGATTTTTTTATTTTATTTATTTAATATATTTGCCTTAGTACTTGACCTCTTTGCTTAATTGAAGAGTTCTTTCTAAGTTTAGAAAGAAGTGAAGTCTCCCTGAAAAAGTAAAACTTACTAGAATAATTCAAGAGTACTTCACCCATGACCCTATTATACACGATATGCCATTCAAAATTCTTCAAATGACAAAAAGAAAGCTGAGGCTCTGTCATATCTTGCACCGTCATTACAAATCTTCTCTTCTCTCTTGTTCTCTTTTGTAGGTTCCATGTGAGTAGGAGGTGGCAACAAAAGACCAAATGCCATGGATGTATTCAATTTCACCTACTGGAATGCCTCTGAAGGCAATGACACAGAAGTTGTGGAAGAGAGCGAAAGCGCCTACAAGACTGTGGAGGTGGTGTTCATCGTGTTGGTGGCTGGTTCCCTCAGTTTGGTCACAGTTATTGGAAATATCCTGGTCATGCTTTCCATCAAAGTTAATAGGAACTTACAGACTGTCAACAACTATTTTTTATTCAGCCTTGCATGTGCTGACCTAATTATTGGACTGTGCTCCATGAACTTGTACACAGTCTACATAGTAATAGGGTACTGGCCTTTGGGGCCGGTGGTGTGTGACCTGTGGCTAGCCTTGGACTATGTTGTCAGCAATGCGTCTGTCATGAATCTTCTCATTATAAGCTTTGACAGATATTTCTGTGTCACCAAGCCCCTTAGCTACCCTGTCAAAAGGACCACCAAGATGGCAGGAATGATGATTGCTGCAGCCTGGGTCCTTTCTTTCATCCTCTGGGCACCAGCTATTCTCTTCTGGCAGTTCATTGTTGGTGGGCGGACAGTGCCTGAGAAGGAGTGCTACATCCAATTCTTCTCTAATGCAGCAGTCACTTTTGGCACCGCCATCGCCGCCTTTTACCTGCCTGTCATCATCATGATTCAGCTGTACTGGCAGATCTCCAGAGCGAGCAAGAGCCGCGTGAAGAAGGATAACCGCAAGCCGTCAGGAGCCAATCCAGAGCCCCTGTCGCCTGGCCAGAGGAGGAACAACACACCAAAACCTAACAATAACAACGTATCAGGGGAAGACACAGGGCGCGCCCAGAGCCAGAATGCTGATGATGGAGCAAACCAGCATGATGGAAAACTGCAAAATGGCAAAGGACCTTCCTCGACCACTGCTGACGGAGAGACCGAAGGTGACGATGGGGCGAGGGAGAACTGTGCACCTGGAGAAGAGAAGGAGAGCTCCAATGACTCAACATCCGGCAGCGTGGCTGCATCCAATCAGAAGGATGAGGAGGCGGCGCCTGCTGCCACCAACTCTAGCGCAGAGACAAGCCAGCCACTCCCCCGTCAGCGGGCCAAGGCAGGGGGCTCCAAGCTGACCTGCATCAAGATCAAGACTAAATCACCCAAGGGTGACTGCTACACACCATCCAACGCCACCGTTGAGATTGTCCCGGCCACAGAGCGGCAGAATCACGTGGCACGGAAGATTGTGAAGATGACAAAGCAGCCTCCCAACAAGAAGAAGAAAGCTGCGCCGTCACGGGAGAAAAAAGTGACCCGCACCATAATGGCCATCCTGGTAGCTTTTGTGGCCACCTGGACTCCTTATAATGTGATGGTGCTTATTAACACCTTCTGCTCCAGCTGCATTCCCAACACAGTGTGGACTATTGGCTACTGGCTGTGCTACATCAACAGCACCATCAACCCCGCCTGCTACGCTCTGTGCAATGTCACATTCAAAAAGACATTCAAACATCTTCTCCTGTGCCAGTATAAAAATATTAGATCAGCCAGATAAATATAGGCCACTTCAGAGAAAGAGTTAACGTATGAGTTGCCTGTGTGTGTGTTTCTGTGTGTGTGTGTGCCATCCATATATACGTGTGTGTGTGTTTGTGTCTCCAAAAGATGTTTGCGAGCATGATGAAGACTGCAACAATACATTAGAAATTACTTTCCATCATTTTATCATTTGTGGTTTTCTCTCTCTAAACAACCGGTTGTAGCACTTTACACAAATTCAACTGATGCCAGTTGGGTTGAGATGTGTCATGCAGAAGCAGCATAGATAAGGAAACTTGTGAGAAATTCAGTTGCATTCAGAGTTGTGAGCTCAAAAAAGTGAAGGCGTTTAAAGCAGGGAGCACTTGGGAGTGACACTGAGCTGATAAAAAATGAAGAAAAAAAAAAAAGATAAAGAGCGGAGGAAGATCTGCACTGTACGAAAAACACAAGAAAACTTCAAAATGGGAAAATAGGGCTGACTGAATTCATAAACCTCAGAAGTTTGAAGTTCAGTCAAGATACCTGTAGATAACTGTACATATCAGTGTATACTCAATATTTATGTGAGTGAACATGTGGGTGTGTGCTGACTCAGAGTATGTGTGAACACCCATGTGTGCCCCTCTGCCTGCCTTCTTTCTATTTGTCTGTGATTCTCATCATGGCACTTCCAACCAGCAACATGTAGAAGAAAGTGGGGCAGCTTGTGTAGATTGCCTCTGACGTGGTCACATCAGGGCTGGAAGCTATCCCATCTACCAATGAGCCCCTGTGGAATTTAGTTGCCATTAATACATAATAGATATATAAATATATTAACGCTGCACCTGTCAACTTTGCATGCTGGTGGGCCCAACTGGTGGCTAGACATAATTTAAAACATAATAGATCAGTTCATCTCACTTACCCTTACTGGTGGTGTTTAACCATGCAGCTGGTTAGGTTCATTTTATTCTGCCTGGCATTGAAATATCTGTCTCCAAACCACTTTAAAACAATGGAGGTAAATGCAGTTTTTCATATGTTGACTGCAGAAAAACTAGTATCTCTCTTGTTATTTCCATGAACCAGCTCTTTACAGGATGTTGACCCATTTTGTGCCATAAAATAGGACAAATATTCACCTAATGGAGATAAATGTAGACATGCTTAAGTATTTATTTGGACCAATCGATGAACCCCTATCTAATTTGAAGGAACAGCTTGACATTTTGGGAAATATCCTTATTTGCTGTCTTGTCAAGAATTCGACAATTGATGCTACGTTCGTAAATATGCAGCTGAAGCCAGGCTGCAGTTAGCTTAGCTCATCTTAGCATAAAGACTAGGAGCAGGGGGAAACAGCTTGCCTGGCTCTGTCCAAAGCTCAAAAGAAATCACGACTACCAGCACCTCTCAAGCTCACTAATTAACACGTCATTGTTTTATGTGCACAAAAACTGAAGTGCAAAAATGACAAGCTGTGGATTTTACAAGTGACAAAGTTTCTCGTCATCGTTGTGAGAAAGTCACTGCAGCCGGCCAAGAAATAGTCTCTCACATAACCCCTGTAAAAAAACCTCAACTTGCTGTTGTCACATTTTGGAAGTCACAGAATGCAACCTGCCATGTATCGTTACAGAGAATAACCAAAAAGCTGTAAGAGCGACAAACTGACAAAACAAGAGTTTTGACTAAATAGGAGAAAAAAGTGGCATCAGATTGTTCAGTCTCACTCTTTGATTTGCCAGCTGTTTGTACCACATCCTGTCAGCTACTGACAGGATTTCTGATGTATATTTTAGGCTTGTTATTAATACGTTTATGCTTGCTGTCAAGTTTTCACCACTGCTAGGAACCTTCCTGCTCTGTGAGTGAAACAGGTGGCCGGAGCTCAGAGCCTATTACTGTCTGTGGGATGGCATTGTGTGGTGTTTTTTTTTTTTTTGTTGTTTTAGGTGTGTGTGGATGAGTGGGAGGCACTGATCCTGCTGATTGGTGGAATGATGTCACAGCGTGTACTGATGATGATTGTGAGGACTTGGGTGCATGTGTGTGGGTGCTCTTGTGTGAGGCGTGTGTGGGTATAGCTGCTGGCACGAGTGTTTGCTCCAGGAGTGGAGTTTACTTCTGATCACAGGTTGCAACCTTGTGATTTAAATAAGGGCTATTTCTGCGTCTTTACTGTACATGTTTTGTAACCCATCTCCATTTTATTCTAAAAAGCAACACGCGAGTTAATCAAATATATATCATTATATTCTTAGATTAAAAGTAATAAATGGCTGTGCTTATTTTAATTATAAAAGAAATGAGAAAATATCAATTTACTGTAAGACATGTTCTGTGTATTCATGCATGTCATCCATTATTTCAACCTATTAGACAATTCTCTGTTACATTAATGTATGCTCACCAGTCGGAGCGATGAATATACATGAGCCTTTGCCATCAGCAGGTTGCCACAGTGGCTGGTAGGGGGGCTTTGCAAAGAATTACGCCTGCACTGAATAGCTCCTCAAGGCTGTCTCCTTAAAGAGAGATCTGGGACAGATCCTATAATGAAAACTCACCATGAGGCTGATCAGATTATGGGACGATGTGGAACACCTACATTTGAGATTAAAGATCGGCCATTACACGCTCAGCTTGTGCTTGCATGCTACGTGCCCATGTCCCACTTAGTGCTCCACTCAGCCCTGATCCTGTTATAGTCTCTACCTCATATATGAGGTCATGAATGTAATGTAAATATCATATGTGCAGTTCCTTGCTCCATCTTTAATTGTCTCTTTTTTTCTCCATCTCCCGCGCTCATTCTAGCCTTCCTTCCTGTCACGTTACACTGTAAAGCTCCTATGTGTTCATAGCCAGTGCAGGATAAGCATCCCTTCTCTAAATTACAATTCTGCATTAATCTAGCACGCTGACATTTCTCATTCACATTTGCATTTGTTTGCTGGCCACCTAAAGCACAACGGTGAATGCTATGTTACAATAGCATCTCTAGCATGTAGCTGCACATCAGTGGTGGAAAGCGCATTAAGATGCTTAAGATAAAAGTTACAAAATCACAATGTAAAAATGCTCCATTATTAAGTAAATGTACTAGTCACATAAAGACCCCTGACGTCTTTACTGTTTCTTCTTCATCAGATGAAACAGTTTAACAGTCAGAAGCTCACTTACTCTGTTTCATAATGTGTAGATGTGGTTCGATGAGATTTGATTGGCAGTTTTAAAGTGAGCCCCGCCAACATCGATTCAACGAAAAGACCTGAGAGAAAACAAAAATCTTTCGTGAAGTCTCTCATGTGAAATTACCAAAACTGTTCTCACTTAGGCAGATACATTCGTGCTCACGCGGCCTTTAATGAAAGAGCGCCTGCGTTACAAACTGGGTGTGTGGACTTTCAAACAACGCTATTTAGTTGCATTATGGGAAGTGTAGGATCCAGTGTTTTTGCAGTGTGACCAACACTAGGGAGGCCACAGTCTCTCACAGTCTATTGGCCATTCGAGTCCCACAGCTTTATGAGAGCGTAGACCTGTCTGGATGATTAATAAATTAGTGGATTAGTAATTACAAACTACAAATCTACAAACTACAACTGTCAACTTGAGTATAAAGTACATTCTGAAATGTAGAAGTGTTAAGTAGCAGCAAATGAGAAAACTGACAGTACAAGTGCCTCGACATTTTACGTAAGTTTGCCATTTGCTGCACAAACAGGGAAGCAGTTTCAGCAGGAACTGAGGCATCTGTCCAAGTTTAACATCCAAACATCCGTCACAGTGATAAGTCGAGCCACGTCTGTCTGACATCTGTCACACATCTCAGTAGTGGGTAAAGAGCCTTCCAGAATATCTGATTAATCTTTTTAAGCTGTCGTTTGAGTGGTACCAGCAGGAGTGTAAGTGGCTCACAGCTCACGCAGAGGTCCAGGGGTCCCACTATGAGCAGCTGCTTGGGTGTTTGATGGAAGGTGATGTCAGTTTATCACCCCCTGGAGTGAGAAAAGGCTGAGGTGCATCTAAAAAACAAAAGTGCTCACCGTGGTTATCTCCTCGCCTTGCACTTTAAAAACATCGGGAGCAAAGTCCTCATGAGCCGTTTTGCTCCTCCTGCTCACGTTGCCAAGTTGTTAAACAGATGAGGGCAAAACAACGCTCTTGTATCGGGCATTGTCTTTTGCGTTGGAGAGTGGAACGGAAGAAGTGGATGATGGGGGAGAGAACGTGGACTTACGATAGATGGAGCGGGGAAGCGCCATTGGGTGACAGTGAACAAGGGCAGCTGTCAAGCATGTGAGGGAGAAAGGCGGCTGATAGCCCCCAAGGTGTACACTCCATACGTATGAAACAGATAAGCTGGCCTTTGTGGTCATGGCAGTGGGGGGGGGGGGGGGGGGGGGGGGGGGGGGGGGGGTGAGGAGGTGAGGGGAGGGAGGGTTGTCAGTGACAAAATCCAAAGCTGGAGGATCATTGCATGTGGACCATGTTTGGAGAAGTCACAGCCGTTCTCGGCAGGTCAGCCAAGGGTTTTGCTGCAGGAATTTGAGTGTCCCAGACGAAACCTGCTGCCTGGTGTAAACACAGTGTGGCGCGGGGCTGTTTACCGTCCCTCCTGCGCTTTTATTGCATCCCATTCTCATGTTGTGCAAACACGTTTCTCGTTTTGTGGTTACTATGATCATCACCTTTGTATTCAACAAGTTAACTTATATTCTGATGTTCATCCATCGAATATGACCAGA
Source organism: Pempheris klunzingeri (assembly GCF_042242105.1). Classification (NCBI taxonomy): domain Eukaryota; kingdom Metazoa; phylum Chordata; class Actinopteri; order Acropomatiformes; family Pempheridae; genus Pempheris; species Pempheris klunzingeri. The sequence continues at coordinate 12,142,645 of NC_092033.1, forward strand.
ATAAACATTGTCTCCATTGAAATCAACAGATCATAATGTGCCGTCAGAGCTAGCTGGGCTCCTCTTCATACGGCTTATGTCAAAGGGCTAAACTCCTTTTACGGAGTACAAATGACATGTAACGTTAATCAGAGATGACTTTGAATTCAAGGTTTCTCTAGCTTTGCTCTTGCTGACATGCAGGAGTGAAAACGCAGCAGCTTGTACATGCTGTGAAAATTTTAGCGGAGATGGAAAATATATATCGCCAGATTGTACAGAGCAATCTGAAGTGCCTTATCCAGAGTGACTTAAACAGATTGCTCTTTTATCCTAAAACCCCTGTTGTGACTGTGCTGAAAGTTTTCCACGGTGCTTCAGTGTGAAGAGTGTCTTATTAAGCCTTCCTAAAGGTACTTTTTTTTCTCCTTTCTGTTAAAGATATTGTGTTTCTACGCTCTGAGCTCCCTTTACAATAATTTCTTAACATCTTAACAGCCACTGCAGAGGCAAAGAAAGTATGGACTGAACAATCTAAACTCATCATTGCAATGGTTTTTAAAATAATCTTTCAAATAACTGTACAGTATACAATATACAGTCACAGGAGTGACATATTTCAGTACTATCCTGGAGGCACAGCAGGCTATTTTGGTTGATTTTCCATCCTATACACACATACAGTATATATATACTGTATATATATACACATATATATGTGTGTGTGTGTGTGTGTATGTGTGTGTGTGTGTGTGTGGATTCACATTTGTCATATCGGAAATTGTCCTTTCCTGTGCAAACCCTGAGCATCTGCCATTATACCAAGATCAGTACTGTCTTTTGTGTGTCTGTGTGCGTGTGTGTGTGTGTGTGTGCACGTGTGGTTGCAGCTTGCTGTGCAGTGTTTTATTTTTTCCTAAATGGCATCCTCAGCATGAAGACATCAGATTGGACAAAATATCGTGGCACACATCAGGGAAGATGCACACAGTGTGATTGTCTGTTTCTCTGTCATCACTCTTTCCTCTTTTAAACAGTCTTTCAATAGCAACAGGCTTCCAAAGACTCACACGGCTTTGTGTGGTACTGGAATACATATAAATACATCTTATTGTACATTTTCTATCACATTTTATAAATATCTTTCTTTTATCATTGTACAAAGTACAAATGTGGTATTATAAATTAGAATATGATCAGTGTACAGCCAGAGTTTCTTTTTTTTTTTTTTGGTTTGAGATTAAAAATGTAATTTAAAATCTATAAAGATATGAATATTGTTGGTTATGGAAGTGTTTCAAAGAGAATATGAGTATAAAAATAGGAGGTATAAATATATGTGCATTTCTGGGGGCTTGATGTGCTAATAAATGGATTTATGCCTTGCAAAACGGAGTGGATCCAAACTTTTAAACTTCGGAGCAGCCTCCCAGGCGAGTACAAGAGTGACTTTTGCAGCCAGAAAGAAAGAGAGCGAACCTGGAGACCTGGAAGAGCACAGAAGCTAAAACTAGTTTCAATGTGACCTAAAGGCCCAGAGGCAAGGGCTTCATTTTGATTTCACCTGTAAAGTTATGAGGCTTCACACTCACCTTGGGAGGAAGGTGGTTGTCTGCTATCTTAGCGGACACACTTTATAACTTTTGCAATTTTAACATCCCAAGGAAAGGATGGGTTTATTTCTGTTTCTTTTTTTTTTTTTTTGTGGAACAACCAAAGTGTTAAGGATTGAGTTGTTTGACCTGATCTGAATTTCAAGGGTCACAATGTGGACTTAAAACAAAATCAGCATACAAAAAGGTAAAAAAGAAAAAGGAAAAAAAAAAAAGAAAAATCAGTAGCCTGCTGCAAGTGTTTAATGTACAAGTGTTCATTTTTCATTTGCTTATGTATGTAGATGTTCATTGTGTATTCACTCACTGTGGCTTGTGGCTTCTCTTGCAATAGGAAAAATAAATTTAACAGTCTATTGTTTGCATTGTATATATCTATATGATAATACATTATATGTAACTCAGATGTGGTACATTTGAAATGTACATACACGTCTTTAATAGCTACTATCTGAATGTTTCCCCCTCCTCAACAATACCCCATTTAGCCAAACCCCCCACCCCACCCCATTCCCCAACTATGATACTTCCTGTACAGTAACAATGGTATTGATTTCCTTTTTGATGCATTCTTGATTGATTATTTGTTCTGGACAATGAATCTGAGTGTTACTATAACTGGCCACCTACAACACTGTAAGATGAACTGCATCAAGTGGTTACATTGTGCCATATTCTCTCAGAATGAAATTCAAAATAAAAATATATCAAAATGTGTTTGAAATATTGAATCTTTTTTTTTTTTTTTTTACTGTCAGGACGAGATGAAACACAAACACCTTCTACCTTTTATTTTTTATTCATTTTTATTTTTGGAAATGTAACGGAAAACAATGGGAATGTTAACTCCAACTGGGGACTACAATTGTGAGGATTTAACTTTTTTTTTTTTTTTTTTTTACAGCCAAGAGTGGGAGAGTAAAAATCAGTGGGTATTAATTGAGGTACAACAGAGCAGCAGGAGGAAAACAAACTGAAAACAGTGATAGTTTGCACACTTAAACAGTAGCCATTTCATGCAGCCTCCGGAAAGAACTAGCTTATGTTTATTTCTCACTGGAAATAAAAGAAATATTATCACATAGCACAGAGAAATGAGGGACAATGTTACAATTAACTTGAGCCACTTGAAAAATTGCAAATACACAACTTTTTTTCTTTTTTTTTTTCAACTCAAATTAATTAAGTGAAGATGTTTAGAGCTTCACTTTCAGCCAACTGCTTCATTAAATCGGGGCATGGACCAAAGAGTTTTCCAAATTAGAGTTAGGCTATGCAAGTGTAAAACAAATCCTATCCAATTTGTTCTTAAGAAAATAATCCTAGAAATAACATCATTAGGTAAGAACACTAGTAAACAAATCTCCTCCATATTCGTTATTCGTCCCTACTGCTGAGTATTATGTCTCCTACCACAACATAGAAGTTGTTTCAGGTGCTAGAAAGAAGAAAAAGTAAAACATATTGTCGCTAAAAGTCATATTTCCACTGGTTTTGTCAAAGCTCTATAGGCTCCTACAGTCAACCTACAGGACATACGAAGAGGAACCGTGTGAAATAGGGCAGTGGATGTCTTTCCACCCACTTGTTTCTTCCTCCCTGGGACAAACAACCTCATCAGTCCATTTGGGTGCGCTCCCGCTTCTTGCCTTCCTTCTTTTGCTTCTTCGCATCTGCGAGCACAGAGAAGACAAAAAGTAACAACCCACAGTGTTTACTCGGACAATTTCTCCGCCAGAGGTGATGTTTTGTTTTAAAAAAAATAAACCAATCCCATTGTGTCCATGAGGAGCACAGATGCTGTGCTTCAGCTTCAGATTGTAATAATCAACCGTAAGAGTTTAAGACTTTAGTTTTTATTTGCCAGAGTGCAGGTTTAGTGCTGTGACACTGGATGCAGCCGCTCCTTCCGCTCTCTCCTGAGGATTGATTTGGTGGCGTGGCGTATGCCCCATGAAAACCCACTTTATCAACTTCCCGCAACAGTGGATTGGTACCTGGCAGCCATGACAGAAGCCACAGTCCATGGCTTCCCTTTCTGCTTTGCGGCCTCTCCGCTCTGGTGAAGCGGAAGAGAGCACAACCTACAGCGCTCTGGTTTAGCTAGCTCCTGGCTAGCTGTTTGTTGGACTGTCAATCTGCCGGGCTGTTTGTGTGCCTGCTAGTCTGTATGCATGTGTGGCTGTCTCTCTGGCAAACTGTCTGTCTGTGCCCTGTGTGTGTGTGTGTGTGCAGATATGGGTGACATATCTAAATTGACAATTTTTGAGAGATTTTTTTGGGGGTGAAATGAGTTTATACCCTGCCAAACAGACCATTTTTGTGGAGGACATTTTTTTCCATCTCACATAATAAAAAACTCCAGCAATAAAGAAGTGCTCTGACTCTTGTTGTTTTTCTCTTTTAATTTCCTGTCAACACCAGCAGCGTTTGTGCTGTGTTCAAATATATGCTCCTGAACGTATTTCTTTGATGCTTGGCACTACTAATCGTCCCACTATGAGTAGCGTTTTCTAGCAAGCTTTTCAGCTTATGACATGTTGAACAGAGGTATCAGCCTCACTAATCCACACCCTTTTGTTTAGAACATGTACCTAATCCAAAGCAAGTTGCTTAAGCTGCATCTAACACTAAATTTAGATCCTCCCACATTGTTTTTGTATCCCTCACTGACTTAACAAACACAGAGGTGTCATATATAAAATAAGAAGTAATGCATGAAGAAAAGCATCTTGGTGTGTTTTAAAAGAGAGATAGTGTGATAATGTATAGAAATATTGTCTGTACTGAAATCATTTTTGCATGAATGTATTATTTTAAGATGACTCCTCCACACAGACTCACAGATCCTCTAATGACACGCTGGAAAGCAGCTCTGAACAGCGACAAGGTACGCTTAGTCAATGAGACGTCAACTGCGTTTCCGCCCTTTAACATTCTGAATGTGCACGATGAGTAAATCCTAGAAATCTGTTCGTCACCTCGGTTGTAAACTTCCACAGGCATTAAGATTTTGACGTGCAAAGCGCTCTCACCCATTCAAGTCTGCAAATTGCTCCTCCATCCAATTTGTTTGCTTGTTTTCATTTGTTTGAATGTTTTCACTCTCTCTCTTTCTCCCCCCCTCCCCTCCCCTCCCCCAGTTGTTTTTGTCAGCGTATCGTCTGCTCCTCCGGGAGGGAGATGGAGAAAAAGGGATTCACTCCTGCTCTGCTGATCTGCTGCTTATACGAGATGGGGACTCTGAAACCTGGCTGGAGTTCTTTCTGCTGCATTTGCACTTTACATGACACTGCTTGCTCTCCCCTCTGACACAGACGAATAATTGGGCTGTTGCTGCCTTTTCCAGCTCAGATCTGCCCCGACTACATATTTGGCCAAAAAAACCTGACATTTGTTGGGTGTTGGTATGTAACTACGTACTTTTACTCAAGTACAATTGTGAGGTATTTTATTTTTACTTCTACTTCAACAATTACACTTGGGAGACACTCAACTGAATTTATTTGACACCAAACTATAGTAACGTTGCAAATAAGATTTTACACAAAAACATGAAATCATATTATGGATATCAAATATGGATATTTAATTGGCATGTGTCATTTCCAGGTGCCCTGGTGGCCGAGAGGTTCAGCCATTGACCACAAACCGCAACATCCCTCGTTTGTGTCTGACTGGGGACCGTGGTCGCATGTAGCTAGACATTAATGTTCAGAAAATATCTTAATTATTTCAAAGAAATATGTCATATTAAAGAAAGCAAGTAAAACTGGCAGCAAACTACACTAACTGCTGTGTAGATGTAGAGCCAATAACACAGCTAATAATCATTGAGTTCAAATGGAGAAGAAAGTACTGTATGTTAAAAAGAAGAGCGTCATATCTGCCTTTGGACAATTTCAAGGAGATCCTCGTCACATGGTGGCACAAATCTGCCTAAAAAGGCATAAAATTAAGTTATTATAACTTAACTATCTGTTACACAGTTTGGTAGGCCAGCCTAAAAACTTCAAACCCTCTTTTCTTCACAGAACTTTCTCTAACTTCACAGTTTCTGCAGCTTTTATAGGGCAGAAATATCCTGATGAGAGCGATAACAATACTGTATGGCTCTGAATGAATGCCCTTTTATTTTAAATTGGAACGCCACCTGTCTGTCCACAAAGAACAAGGCAAAATAAAGCCGTTCCAAACAAAGTCAGAGGTGCCAGAAATATCCCTCCAAAGCCTTTTGTTTAACCTGAAATCAACTGTGGCGTCCAAACACTCCCTCGCGCACCACTCACTCCTGTTCTGCTGAAAGAGAAGGCGGGGACCTTGAGGTTTCTACAGGCATTCATAATGTTTCATTTCTGTCACTCTTTGTTCTCTCTCTCGCTCCGCAGGGTCTGTGTTTCACCTGGGCTAGACAGCAAAGACACGCAACTCTGAATCTCAGATCCCTCCCAAGGCTCCTCTTAGCATTGTCTCCTCCAGAATCTGCAAATGACAGATGCTACCTCCATCACAGCAACGTGCTGCAGTCAGGGGAAACCTCTCTCCCAAAGCCAAGGTGACTGTTCAGAATTGCAGATTCGGCCGGGCAGATCTCTGCTCCCAGCCGGGGTTAGATAGCCTCTCCTCTCTCCATCTAAGTCACTGTGGAGACAAACATTTATATATTTTTTTCACAAGCCCTCAGATCCCGCTGCTGTGGACTGTATCTCAGCCATCCCCTGACACACACACAGAGAAGAATTCACAATTCCTCTTCTCGTACACACCTCATTGTGCACAGCAGCCCCGCTTTTCTTTTTCCCAGTAACCTCCCTGCTTCCCAGGGCTTATCTTCCAACTGGCAGACATGGGAAAACACACATCACGCGGTCACATCTCTCAGATAGCCAAGCTCCCTTCTCAACTGCCTCCCTTCATTTCGGCCACTGTCATCCACGCGCCGCTTCTCTCTTGCCCTCAGCTCTCACACCTCTTGGACTGTCACTCCGCATCCGCACATGTGGCCTTCATTAGAACTGAGGCGTGCAGGTACGCAGCGCTGCACACATGGCTGCAAACCAAACACATTAAACTTGAACACACACACACACACACACACACACACATCCTCAGTGCGCGAGAAGACGCAACGCCGTTCAAAACTTTGGAATCGCCTGCCACAAAAGCTTGATGTGATACAGTCTCTCATGCTTTGTAGAAAGTCCTCTTTACAAACAAGTATGAAGGAGTTGAAAAAAGTTATGTTTTGTACGTAGAGAACAAAACTCTGTAGTATTGTTCACCCACATTGACAATTCAACTAGCACAAGATGCATCTGAGCAACAGTTAAAAAAAGAATAGAAGAGATCGCCGGTCATCGGTCAAGAAAATTGGAAGCTCAGCATCAAAATCTGTGCAGATATAAATAGGAACAGGTTCCTGTTTCAGTGCCAAGAGCACAGCAATGCCTATAACAAGCTGGAATCAACAGCCACGTTGTTTTAACAAAGCTATTCTTCTAATTTAAAAATAGAAACGGAAAGTTAGCCGAGGGCTAACGCTGTTGGAATTGGATTATGGAATATCAGATGAACGTAGCCTGGACTGACAAACCCCAGTTTAAACCTGTACACCTGCAAAGGACCCAAAAGAAAAACAGGTTCTGTTATTTGGAGCCCATTTGTAAGCACCATTGTGGTTCAGTAATGACCCGGAGTCACTAACACTTTTCTGGATTGGAAAATCGATTCAAAATAAAAAGGTATTTCAGGGAAACAAAGGTTCCAACAGTATTGTTCCCTGACGTGCAACACTGTGGGGACTAAATAGAAGTTTTACTTATTTATTGATTCTGATTTGGAGGCTAATTCTATTCCAAATGTAAACAATACATTTGTTGTCTAAATTCTACTGTTTCTATCTATGTTAAATTAGCCATTATTTACAGAGCAGATAAAATATAGAACAGGTTCCAAATTGTTTTGAACAGTGTATTTTCATATATATCTTACAGCATGAAAAGTTCATGATCCGAATTCATATTCTTGCACGATGAAACAAGATTAACTAAATTTGAAAAGCAGAATAATCAAAGTGTGATGTGGATGCGTTCATGCATCCTCTAAAAGGGTTTTAATTTGGACCTCACATTTGACTGTCCTTAAGGATTTTCTGCCATTTCTATGCTGCACAGTAGAAACTGGCAGGGTATGATGATTGAATTCATCCATTATTTTCATTATGGGATAGGTTCCATCCCCCACAGCTCTGGCAACCCACACCTATATACACCATAATGCTATAAATGCATATATGGTTCTTGACATTTCAACAGTAGCATCCTGCACCCTGTGTTTGCTTGTAATTATGGGAGAATCACAGCTGGCAAGTACAGTAGAGTTCCTCAAGAAACTTCCCGTCACACTGCATTAATGATGTGCTACCGGGTGAAAAATTAAACAGATTCCTCCTTTGAAAGTCAAATAGAATTTTGGCATAAAATGTTAAGACAAACAGTGGATCAGACAGCCGTGTTACATTTGGCCGCACTGCAGCTGCAGACACCCTGTAGTAAAAGTAAAACTCTGGAGAGCTCACATTGTCTTATCATTGTCAGTAGGGGACATCACCGGATTGATGAAGTCACAAGAAGGTTAAGCAAACTCCACGCATGAACCCTGTGTGCACAAATGTCATCTGCTGAGCCCGATAAGGGCGCAGTTTATGACCACTGGCAGCAATTCTGCACTCATTATAATCCTGTTTAAACAATGGGGCATTCACAGTGGGTCAGTTACACCCTTGTTTACAAAATTAACAAAAGGCATCGACTCACTTGGAATGAATTCTTATCACCAGCTTTACACTAATCAGTCCGAGCTGCCGGTAATGTATTCCACAAGCGTCCACATGGTTATTTAATATTCTCCCATTAGTTCAAATCTTGTGTCAGCTCGAGTTTTCCGATAACTGCCCATTTCCCCGTAGAATGCGGGATGTATGAGCGAAAAAGCTCTCTGGCTTCAGTTTCTTTGACATGAATGAAGAAAGCTAAGAGCATGTAATTACAGCTGAATGGTGAGTTAACCTCTTCACCCGTGCTTTAACACCGCCACTCACCGCTTCAACTTAGCACTTAAGTAGGTGGATTTCCGTCATGCTGATGGTGAGAATATGAATGTGAATTACAGCTGACAGAGAGATTAAAATCATTTGCAGTGGATTGTTGGATTTAGCAAAGATGCAATCAGTCCGAGATGTACCCAAAGACAAGATAAATTGAACTTTACAGTAATTATCACAAAAAGGATTGATGGAGGAAGTTCACTCTCAGGTACGCCTTGATACATATGGTGATGCTAATTTATCGTAATTAAAATGAAATCCAGATTATGTTATTTCATATTTTGACCTGTGTGTTATGGCCACCAAACATCCAAAACACACAAGCTTCTCGGGAGGAAGATTAGCCGAAGAAACAGATACACCCGAGGGGTAAACATGTCAGCCATAATTAATTAAATAAACCAACTTATCTAACATTCCCTGTAACTGTTTACCACGACTTGACAGGGTAAGAAAGTACTGGAATGGGTCTTCTCGTAAATCATCAGTCTGTTTCTGCGTGGGCCCTTGCTTTTGATCCAAACCGACCTAATGACATGTAATTTCTCTGGAGAGTAAACAACATTTTCCAGCTTTCAAACTGGTCCAAAAAGGCTAATGTATTGCACCCAGGGTTTAAGGATAAGCGTGCTTGAAAGAATCCGTCCAAACAAGCCTCGACAAAGAAGACTTGGCTTTGTCTTGGGTGAATTTAATTAAACTTCAGGATGGTACCTTGACTTATTGAGTTTAATTGTTACAACGCGCTCGGAAGAAAAAGTCCTCTTCCTCTGAGCTCACAAAGGAAGGAGGCAGCTCTCCGCAATGTGTTGCACGCTATAATAACTAAGAAACAAGTTGCTGAATCTTAAAGAATGTTACATTATGCTAATGTACATGGGATTACAATTTGAAGGTCACTGAGTGCGTCAGTTCGGGGGGCAGCTTGTTCATCGTCATCCCAGGAGTTTAATGGAGGGTTGATATCAGATTGATGTGTATACTGTATGAGTGCACTGTGTACTGTGTGTTTTATATAATTGATTATGATATTATTATATAACTGATTATTGCTCAACACTGTTTAGCAGTTGGATGTAAAAAGCCTTGTATGGTTGCCAGCATCTGTTTAAGATTCATTCAAGTTTTCTTTTCGTTTTTTCATCCTCCTGAAACTGAACAGTAAAATATCATGTCTACGCCTTGTGCCATATTTTTGAGGACATGGCGATCCATCAACAGGACGTCAGCGTGGCTCGCCGTTGCCGCCAGGCTCGACGTGTCCAGAGAGAGTTGCATTTTATGCGGTGATGATTTATTCATCTCAGCGTACCTTGCAGCTTGGTCTTGGGGATTTTCCCACAGGGCTTGGTGGCTGTGACAGTGGCGGCGCAGGTTGCGTCCATGAGCGCTCGCTTCAGCACACCCGTCCTGTTCTTCTTGCCAGTCGCCAGATCACACTCCCCCCAAGCCTGGAAGTCGTACTTGCACTCCCCTGCAGCACACAAAGACATCAGATACTTGATTGGGTGCTTTTGTTGAGTGAAGTGGCTCTGAGGAGGGCTTGTATAGGAGTGATCAAGCAGAAAACCTGGTAAAATTACACATTGCGGCTCTTATATTTGTTTTAAAAAGCAGTCATTTGCAATCAGTCAATGAAGAAAGCCCCTTGAGGTCTGAGGAGTTGTGCATCATACACTTTGAATCCCTGTTTGATGAGGTTTTAATTTACTTGGCTATTATCCCCTTCCTATCAATAGAAAGTGTCCTCAGAGTGAGTACTGCTACAACCTCGTCACGCTCTCATTAGCAGCAAAATAAAAGATGTTTATTGCTTTTCGCTAACAGGAACAGATGGTACTTCAATTGTTATCTTATATATCCTATATGATGAAACCCGCTAACAGAAGAATGTAATCAAAAGCAGTCTGGCTCCCGTTCATCTTGGATATAACGGACAGGTACAATCTTGCCAGCACAGAAGTGAGAGAACTTTCAGTCGTACCTCAAATACATTTCACATTTGTGCTTTTATTTGATATTAAATTTAACCGGTGGCTGGTGTGTGTTATAGAAGCGTGTGTGTGTGTGTGTGTGTGTTTGTGTGCTGTATGTCCATGTCTCTAATATCTCCCTCCATTATTTTGTTGCCATTCTCGCCGGGGCTCCCTCGAGGCTGTGACACTCATTCCTCAGCTTCCTCTCACATGAAAGCGTCGGACCCCTTGTCACTGCCTCTGAGATCCCAGGGTGCTCATCAGAGGAGGGGAGAGGGGAGAGAAGGGGTGAGGAGAGGAGGGACGGAGAGTGGCGAGAGGGAGTGACAGGGCCATTGTTGCAGGAATCCTTCAGGGACCTCCTGAGCATCCAACTTTAAAGCGCTGCTCCTCTATAATTTGTCTCTGAGAGAGAGCTTCCTTGCTGACTCCTGGGAATTTGGCAGGCAGCCCATGTCCTCCTTAAGGCGTGACATACACTTAGGCAAAAAAAAAAAATGGTTGTACAAGTACGAACACACCCACTCATCAGCGTGTCGAACATTTGTTCGGAAATTTAAGTTTTTTTCCCAATTGGGGATTGGGTTGGGATCGTTTAAATATTTTTAGAATTGAAAGAATAACTGTCCTCTATATAGGTGATGCAGCTTTATGTCTATAATTTTTCAACGCAGAATTTTTTCATCAATAAAATCATCTTGATAACTTGGTTTCTTTTTTATAGTTTGCACACTGATTTACACACACTTTTATTTATTACACACTTTAATCTCCATGATAATGAAAATAATAATTAGCAAATTACCTATAGCATGGATGATGGCAACACGGACAATGATGACAATAATACTCTTTATTGATACAGATATGTGTCACATAATTTATGCCTTTTTTTCACACATTCATGGGCTTCTATGCACTTGTATGCTACTATTTTTTAAATAGTTCTATTAGAATTTTGTTGTCTCCTGGCCCAAGCTAATCAGACTTCATTATATTTCATTTTATTTAGATGACATCATTATCATTTTATTCTTCCAGACTTTGGAAAGCTGAGTCATACTAGTCATGACAAGTAAACGGACTGTAATGCATAAAATGGGTGGAGTGCCGCTTCAATAAGGGGCCCAGACTTTAATCCCTTGAAGAGAAAAGTCTCCCCTTGCAGATTTAAGTATTATTCTTTTCTTAAATCACATTAACATTACTTATCTGTTTGTGTGCATTCACTGTTTTTGAGTATTTCTATGGTCTGTTGTAAAGCGAGCCTCAGTGTCACCTGCGCCACACAGCTGTCCCCTTTTTTTTTTTTTTTGGTTGTCCTGATGGAAACCCTGACGCTACAGTATTGTGCACGGACTCCTATTTTAGGCACTGCATTTATACTCTCCCTGCATTGTTGTGTCGCACTCTTGTGAGTTGCAAATTACAATTTGGGCCATATGCTGCAAACTTAAAAGCGCTGTTAACCTACTTTTTACATGTTTGTTTTTAAGGATCTTGTGGAGTTTAATATTCAAATCAGATGTAACAGTTTTGCCAAATAGGATGTTAAATCTTTTATGTTTCTCCAAATCGAGTCCAAAATGACTTCAGAGTTGACCCTTTTTTTTACAAGGTTCTTGTAATAGTGTCTAAAGCCACATAATGTTGTTCCTTAATGCAATATGCTATGCACCAGTATTTAGTTTACCAGCAAAATAGCCTTTGCATCAATGACAGACTGAGCAGCACCAGCTCTGAATCCTGGTTTGGCTGCCAGGGTTAAATTGCAGGGTCTTTTCGCACCTATTCTGACTCATTTTGTGGGGCGTAGGAACCAAATGTTGCTGTATTTATTTATCTTTTTAATTGCAAAAGTATCCAAAATTAAAAAAAAAAAGACACTGGCTCGATTGTCATCCTCTAAAACACAAAGAAAGGCCTTTTCTTTTCCTGTCTTTTCTTTTCTCAAGAAACTTTCCACAATTTAAAGGCCAGAGGCATGTAACTTATTGCCATTTCCCCAAAACTTTTACTGCTATAATCTATATAGCCAGTTAGTGGGGCCATTATTTCCTGCAGTGTGTTCATCACTCGTGACAGGCTCATTGCTGAGCAGCAGGCTCCTGCCTGACAGGCCTTACTGGGGGAACAAAAGTCCCCGAGGCTTGTCACTGCAAGACATTTCGGCTGTAAAGGCTGCACAGTCTCAAGCCCAAAAAGCAAATGACAAAAGCAGATGATTATTCCTGTGTTTTCCATGACGATGTATCACGTCCGCAGCAGACGTTTTTGTTGTACCTCTAATTAGCTAGCTTACTCATTCCTATTGTGAAAATGGGATCATTGTTTGTGTGAATGACAGGCTGGCATACATCATGGGGAGATGTGGGCTGAGAAGGATGGGAGCCATGCTGTTACAGAAGAAGGAAAGTTCTCTGCATCTTTTCAAAGGTCATAGGTCATTTGAATGCTATTTTAAAGTAGTTAAGATTCCAGCTCCAGTGACACCTTATTCCCAAAAATCTGAGCCTGAACAGTCCTCTCTTACCTCCAAACTTCTTCTTCCAGTTGCAGGGGATCTTACAGCGCTGGGTCTTGATGGTCTGCTTGCAGTCGGTGCCGGTGCGTGTCCCCTCCCTGGTGCCGAGTCCACAGTCCCCTTCGTTGGCTACACACACACTCCACTGCCACTCGCCGCAGTCCGACTTGCGCTCCTTCTTTCCTGCAGGATAAAACATACACCAATTATCGCCACAGATGAAGTCAGAGAAAAGTTCATCAAAACTCTCCAGTCACTTGAAACCACTCTTGTCAAAGCAAGTCTTGAGAGGTTCCTGAGCCATGCAAGGCTTGCCTGATTTTGCTGGATTTCAGCGGGTCAGAAATTCAGACTTAGAGGTTTTTGCTTTCAGGTGTCAAGTCATTTAAGGGTCAGTTTTTAGGTCCAGCCTCACAGCGGTCAGGACTGATGTTCTGTTTTAGTTTCATAGCTACGGCTCTGGTTTTACAAAACATGTCAGAATCTTTGTTCTTATTAATACAAGAAATGTAAACTGCTACTTGCGGTATTTATAAAAGTATATACCCTCTCTCGGGCTTTTGATGTAATGGGTTTAGGTACTAATTTCCAATGCAAATAAACATTTCTCTTGAATTTAAATTAGGCTAAATGTTGTTTTCCTTACCCATGTGGGAGTTATCTGACTTATTTTGCCTTTCTTGCAAGATATTGCTATTTGTTTCTGGTAAATTCTCAAAGGAGGAAAATTACTTCAACCCCAAAGGCTATTTTTTTTCATAGGGTTTTAAGAGCTGTGTTCAACTACATAGGTAGTAAAGAAGGACAATTCTCCCAGTCCAATTTTTTTGTGGAGTAATATCAACATACGTCACTCCTTTGGGGAAAATTCCTTTTTAATGATTGACAGGCGTTGCTTCTCCATCATCAAACAAGAGAAGTAAACTACGCAGAGACTCTCAACCTCCAGGGATAAAGTTATTCTCTAGATTTTTCTGCAGCTGAAGAATCTGTCCTGAGCTTTGCGAGATTCACCTTGTTTCTCTGCTTTGCCTCCTTCAGCTGCCATCACTGTTAGCACCAGGAGTGCCATCACGGCCACCCGTGTCCACTGCTTCTGTCCATTCATTCTGAAAGAGAAGACCAGACGATTATTAGGAGAACCCTCGTCGTGTTATCAGTCTGTGCTGTTCAGTGCAAATCATAGGGAGTTATTTTGGAGTGCCCCTTTTCTACTTCTGTCTTGATTTATAATTTCCTACATTTCAAAATATTTAATCTTCAAGCCCATGGCTTAAGAACTCTCTAAAAATGCGCCTGAACTTGAAACACTCAGCCGTTTGGTAGAACAGGAGAAAAAGAACCAAAAATAGTTGTCTGGTCGTCCCAAGTCTCATGAGGCAGAGGGAACAGCCTGGGGAACTTCCATGTCTCATCTTGTGTCATTTCCCCTGTGCTGGATTCTAGTATCAACATTTTGATTGTCTGCACTGCCACTACACTGTCACTCATGGCTGTATTTGCTGTCAGTCACTGTGAAACCTTGTCACGGGTATCCAAGAATCACCATACAAGTTTGATTTGATTTGTCAAAAATTCTTGTATCTCTACCCCCTGTAGTCTGAACTGTAGCAAGAGGGGAAGTTGAATAATTCTGTTATGGAGTGTGAGTGAAATTGAGGAGGATGCATGTGCATATTACACATGGATGATGTGATACACATGTTTGTCAATGATTTCATATTATTTAACTGATCAACAGGTGGCAGTAATGACCCAAATAACACATCAATGTGCCAACAAAATGCAGTAAAGAAGAACACTGCTAGCTAGTAAACATGGATATAAACAATCAAGTTTATAAATGTTCCAAAAGATTGTCAAATGTTCTTTAAGGAGGTAAATGCATTGAATGTTACAATGATTCGCAGTGTAGGAATGTTTATTCACTGCATCTGCATCTCTAATTTAGGAATATTCTAATTCTAAGATTAATTTAGATGTACACATTTTCAAAACCGGTTTAATATAACTCCTAAGACCGGATCGGACCAATAATACTGGATTTTACCACTAGGTGTTGCATGTGAATCAGCTGCTCCTGAGCGGAACATAATCAGAGCCCATGAATAAGTGTGTAGTAGAACCACAATCAGTTCAACTGAACATCCACTCAACTTAACTTGCAAGTTACCATCAAAGTAAAAATGCAGCTGCATCTCTCCCGGTGTCTGCTTGTTTTTTAGCTCAGGTTTTACTCCTCCATTGTTACATGACCAGGCTTTGGACGCTGTGTACACCCAACAGATGCTAAAAATACTAAGACACTAATGGCTGTTTTTATAGCCTAAATAGTTGAGTTATAGTAGTATTCGTATGTATAGTAGCAGTAGTAGTATTTATTGCTTATTACTAATGCAAAACAAGTTACATTTAGTGCCACCGGCACAGGTTGCTGATGTGGAAAACCGTTTTCGTTTGCCAGAGCATCTTATAATGATAAATGCCAGTTCAGTCAGTCCGCATCAAATCAAGCCAGGTTAAGCTTGTACACTGGACTGGACCAGACGGGCAAAACCAAAAAACACCCAAACCCTAGAATAAGAGACCATATATGTGCTGAGGGCCTGTAGTTTGAGAGACATGCGCCTGCTGCAGGAAAGTGAGAAAACAGCAGGTCTCTGTTATGTTGAATGAATTGTTGTGGAAAAAAAACGATGATCATCTGTCTCTTTGTGGCTCGTTGTTTGCACAGACCTGCTGACATTTTTCTGGGTGGTTTAAGGTCTTAAAATCTCAAACAAGTACTCCATATTATCAGAATCAGAATTTCCTTTATTATTTGATCCTCTAGCTTGTTCCGGATCAGCAGAAAGCTGTCACTGTCACTATCATCAACCTAATGCACTGTGATGAAGTTATTGCAGAAAACCCACTCTCTTCCACGTTCTTGCCTTCTCCTCCCCCTTTTCCTTCAGCAGACGGCACTCAGTGAGCAAAGAGACAGCATGAGACTGAAGCAATTACCTGACTGATGCCAAAAAATGCTCCTGTGTGCTCAAATTCCTGTAGAAAGGTTGAGCCTGGCAGGGAAATAATATCCATTTGTCATTTTTAATTAATTGTGAGCTGGTTTCGAGTCCCCCTCGCCCTATTGTGCTGTAAACTTACATTGCCAACTTTTCATTTCACTCACTAAAGACCTCATATGAGTTAAGTCTTGGTCTGTTTAGATGACCGTGAAAACCTTTAAAATTTAAATCTGGTATTCAGACTTGATATTTAATTATTAAATGGTATTGTACTGCATTTTACCTAGGATTTAATGTCTCCCAGCGCTTCTTAGAAACTCATAATGAGCCTTATGGCAGCGCTTGCAGCCTGCCTGCCAGGAAAAGTCATCTGAATCCTTCACACGATTGATTTTATACTTTTCCTACTGTGGCAGAGCACAGACAAACCCTGTTTTGATTAAATACTTCAGACTCAATCTCCCAACTTTTTTTTTTTTTGTATTTTGACTCTTTTTAAGAGTTTTCCACTATTCATCTCCATAACCCCGAATGAGGGGAAGAAAAAAAAATCATTGAATCCCAACTGTAAGAAGCGCATACAATGAGTTCTAAGAGTTTCAGAGAGAAAACCCAATGAAAGCTGTCCGATAAAGATCATTTTCCAAGAGAAAGGCATTGTGGCCTTTGAAAAGATAAGAAAGCCTTTTCCTCAGTTAGTCACACACAGAGTGATGGGCTCTTGGTGCAGTGCAGGCATAAAAGGGAACAGGGTTGATGACTTTGAATGAGCACTCCATACAGTAGGTTAAAGAAAGAAATAAGTCTTGGAATTAAAGTGAATTAACCATTTCGTCTGGAGCAGGAGAGTCCTCTGAGACAGCAGGTTTCTCCTCCTCGTGAGGTCAATAAATTAAATGGAAGTCTCTCCCAACCATGTAGCTCCCATTTCCAGAGCATGACAGCACCTATAATGGATGACTGGGTGGATTGGACCATTTAACTATCATTCAGCAGGCATGTGTGCTGCCTGTGTAACGCTTTGATAAGAAGCACTGGGGATTGGCAACTTAAAGGACATCTACTTTCCATAAATGCTCTTCCCCCCTTTTCCTTCAATACACACACAGTCAGACACACCTCCAGCTCGACACTTCGTGACATTTCTTCCAATTTTCTTCCAAGACCTGGCAAACGAATCACTTATTCTCATGATGCAGAGCCATAAAATTTGACAACAACAGTGTGTTTTTAATATCAGCTCAGCTCACTGCCGTCCCTAGGTCATTCCTTCTTGACACCAACAAAGAAAAAGTGTTCTTTTTTTCTGCAGGAAATTTTCCAGGAATTACAGAGGAAATTTGTAAAAAAACAAAAATTTGACATATTTCAATGTTCTGCTGAAGTTGGTACACAAGTAACCAGACACAAGAGAAAAAGGGTCATCAATCATTGCTCACCTTCCTTGATTCTAAGCTAGATATTCACTGTAGGATATTGCCATACCTGAAGGTTTTATTGAGGTGAAACTCAAATAAAAGAAACCCATTTAATGTCTCAGAGGTTGCAGTAAGACTTTAAGTTTCAGAAAAACAGAAAGTTTGTGAATTTGTTGGGACGCTTGAGAGACAATCTGACCCATTAGGTCCAATACAGAAGTCATTTACCTGCCATTCATGTGTGAGAGAAACGGGTGCTGTCCTATAAATATTCCCACTTTCAGATTAGTGCGTTATTATTTGATTAGTCTTTCTTCTTATTTTCTCACTTAATCGTTTAGTCTATGAAATGAAAAGAAAATGACCATCACAGTTTCACAAACCAGAGTTCTGGGTCTTATCTTTGAATTGCCCAAAGATATTCAATTGAATTTAATATACAAGAGCAAAAGGCAGTGAATGCTCACACTTGAGAAGCTGGAACCACAGAAAGTTTGATATTTTCATTTAATAAATGACTGAACTTATTAACTGATAAATAGTAGGAGATAAACTGTCAGTTGACTAATTGATATTTCTATTCATTTTTTATAATGCTCTTTTTTTGTTAGAATTCAAGACAGAATTGATACAGCAGCAAATGCAATGAAAACCCCTCCACACAAAACAGCAGAGAGAAGCCAAATGATATCGCATTTAACAACTGCTTGCAATCAAGGTCAGAAACCTAGTAAAGTCTCAATCTAGATCTCCACTAAGCCACGTTAGGAACAGGAGAACTGAATGTTTGCAAACCTAACACCGTGGGGGTGATTTTAGCTGGAACATCATAAACACCCAGTAGCCAGAGTGGCTCATGAGCCAGTGAGAATTAGTCCTATCAAACCCTCAATTTGGCCCATTGATCCAGACCCAGCTGTGGCTTCCTGGTGAAGGGAATGGAAGAGGGAAAGCCAATACCGGCCACAAATCGATGGACCTTCAATGACTCCTTGTGTGCTCCAGCGAATAAACACAACAGGCTCCACCACTCTGGAGAGCAGACAAACACAAGACGCAAAGAGCTCTCCATCTATCTCATCTCTCCCATTAGAACTGATGTAATCCCCACCGAGTGCAAAGGAGAGTCCCTTCATACTATCAGATCCTTTGCTTGCATTTGATACTAAGGCAGGGGGCGATGGAGTCGCCGATGAAGGAATAAAGGAGAGAGCTGTTTAATGAATCAATTATCAGGCCCAAGAAAAGGTGAATCGCTTTGGTTATGAGCTGCTCTGGCTGAGCGAAAAAAGATTTCCACCATTATCGTTCTGTGAAGAATGGATTTTATTTTCTTTAATTTAAACCATTAACCTTTCAAAGTCCAGTTCTTAATCACAGAACTTGTCTAAATACAGATGGAGAGTGTGTGACGAAGCCACAGCCCCTCTGTGGTGTGTTCATGATGAACACAAATGTTATCGCATTACACATGTATGCTTTTAATATCACTTAGCTGCACATGAATTATAAATGTTTTTTTAACAACTCTGCCCCTGGAGGCAACAAATCAAAGAGTGTAGTTTCCTACGGAAGTCTTTTCACAGCTCTCTCTGACTCCGTCACACAATATTTAGAATTATACAACATTTTTAATTTTTTTTTTAATTCAAATGTGCCTTTAACTACAGTCACATGGTGCAGTGAACATAGCATTGTTTTTTTGGCCACACCAGACAACTGTTTCAGAGAGAAACTCAAAGAATCCACAGAACACTGACTGCAGAGCACGAAACATACACCATTAGTGACTAGCTTGTGAACATAGTGGTGCAGTTAGCAGCTAAAGAGCCATATATTTCCAGTGGGAGTTGGTAGAAACCAAAAACTGAGCAAAAACAAAGTGAATATTGGACTCACATTTACCATATTCAAAGGAGCTTCCATACTTAAATTCCACTAAATAAAAGAGAGTCCCTTTTCAAATCTTGGGATGACAATAGCTATCCAATACAGGTGGAGCTCATGAAATCCATTACGTCTTCAGTGATTAATGGAATGGTACATAAGCGTGTTAAGGGGTTGTGCATTGAGCCAAACGTACAATACAGAACCATTGTTCTTCACACAGCCTGTGATAGGGGACAAACCCTGATAGCAGGTCAGACAGAAACAAGTCACCACGCTCCTCCTATCTCATCTGCAAAGTAAAAAGAGGGATGGCAGCCAAACATGTTCCATGACGTAAGGCTGAAGAACAGGCCAGCAAGAAAAAAAAAAGCACAACCCCCATGTGTAGTCCGTGAAAGTTGTGGACAAAACGTGCTGCAATAAGCATGTTTTGTCTTGTGCGATAAGCTTTTTCCCCAATTCTCCCCCCTAGCCTTTCCGTCTTTTCATAGTCTCTTTCGGTTTTGGAGGCATATTTCCCATGAACGAGCAACCGGAAGGAAAAGGTAGCCTAAGTGTCACAACCACAGTGGTAAAAAAATGGTAAAGACAGGTCACTTATGTTCCATGTGCATCAATGGACCTGGAAAAAAAGGCCATAGTCACCTATCTCTTCCCTATGCAGGAGGTAACCATCGGTCTCACACGTCTTGTCCAATCATAAAGCATAAAGCACAGGCTTGGAGGAACTGTCTCTGTCTCTGTTTTGAAATCTTTAAGAGCTCTCATTGTTTGAAACTCCTTAAAGATTGACTTAAGCTAAAGATCTCTTATTTGCTGAATTCAAGTGGTTGAAGTTATCACCTTGCTGCAGTGACTTAGAAAACTTAATTAAAGGTGACATCAGTACACTTTGACACCACTGCTTTCAGTAAATATGAGTAAAAATAATTTGTTTAGTTTTGGCCCCGTTTGTGATGTCACACGCAGGAATCTGCCGATCACATGTTGATGTTCAAGCTCAGTTAATGTGCTTCCACTTCGGAGACGGCAGAGCTCATGCGTGAGTTGTTGGGCAGTGTCTGCTTAGGGAGCTGACTAATCAGAGCAGACTGGGCTTCCTGGGAGGGGGGGGGTCTTAAAGAGCAAAAAAAGTGGGCCAGTATGCAGTATGCACAGAAAAGCAAGTGAACATAATAGCATGTAAATATATTCGAGTAGAAACCCCAAACACAAGCGAGAACCTGAAAATGAGCAGAATGCGTCTTGCTTTCTTGATCTTGCTTTCTTGGAAAGTTCTCACACAAAGAACTCTCAGTTGCACCCATGCATATCCTCTTTCATGCAAAATGTATGACCTGGTGTCTGGTAAATAAAAGGCAAAATCATATTTAACAAATAAAATCATCTCACTTAGAAATATCTACTGGGATGATAATTTCAGTTTCCACTTAGTCATTTCAGATATTTAGAAAAACAGAAATAAAACCAAAGATATTATATTGACAGATTTTTCTGTACAGTTCACTGTTTGTTTATCTTTAGATACAAGCAGAGAATACAGCACTATGTCCTTGGGAAAAGTCAGCCAGAAAAATCCACTTCTGAGTGGCTTTCCCATCTCAGTTGTTGTGATTCAGAAGAGGAGCGAATGCCTCACCAAGACACAGGGCATATTGAAAGGATTTATTTAGGAGTTTCTCGGTCAGCGTGTTCCTTGAGCTGAGCTTTTGAGAGATTCCAGCACAGATGAAATGAGAAGTGTATTGACTAGAGGACAGAGGAGGGTCTTTGAAAGAGACAGACAAGCAGACAAGCATGCAAAGTCAAACCTATAACTCCAATATGCAGCCGCAGAAAAACAGCCTTTGTTTTATAGACATGTCTAATAATTATTTTGCAACCTTGCCTGAACCTGAGCGTTCACGATAACTCGATAAATTAAAGCTGATTGGTCAGCCATCATGCCTGTTCAGTGTTACCCCGTCCATGTGGATCAGCGACACCGGCCAGACTGGCTTATCTAGACATCTATACATACTTGAAATCACTAGCATTAAGCTAAGTGTTGTCTATAAATGACCAACCTCTTAATACCCAACTGTTAGAGCTAGCAGGCTGAGATTTCATTGGAGAGGACAGTAATGTTTACTGTTGCTGTGATAGTTTATGACTGTACTCCAGCAGCCTCCCACTCGAGCTAGTTAGCTTTCCATCAGTGGGCCTACTAAGTGTCACCAGCATCCTTTAGCTATTTACCTCAGTGAGTGAATATTCACGTATCTCAGCATGAAAGATTTTAGTCTCACAATCTTGTGCTAATCTCGATCTACAATAGTTTCTCACGTTATGTAAAAGCTCGATTCTTTCCCACCAAAGGGGGTGCGGTCTTGGCTTGGCGCAATAGATGTATACCTATGCTCAGCCTGAGGACGTGATGTCGGTCTGGTCTATTAGACAGTGCGCCCAGTGATCTGCCCAAGTTTGTTCGAAAGGGAACGAATGGAACAAAGTAGAGCAAAAGATTGGTGAAACATGATGGTTGGTATATTTCTATTAAATTTCCATTCCAAATATAGCAAAACAGGTAACTCTTGCCGTGATATCCAAGTGTTCTTTAGGCATCATGTATGTACCCTTCAGGATGATTCAAGACCATTCCCCCTTATTATATGGCTTTGTACTGAATAAATCAATAATTTGACATAAAATATAGATTTTTAAATGGTTTTATTGATTTAAAAATGTTTTTTTTTTTTAATCGCTTCCGCTATCGGAACTGCATCCATAGCAACAGTCTATCATACAATATTAACAGACGGTAGGATGCTGTAACCCCGACCATAATCAGAATCAAGCATTAAACAAAGCTGTGTAATTATGCCTTTAATCATTTTAAAATCAAAAGTTACATATTGTACTAACCGGAGGCTAGGTACATGAAATATTTTCTTGTTCCCCATATAAATACATTTTTGTGTTTTTAACATACAACCCAAATAATGTAGTTTATTTTGATACATTTCAAGGTTGCTATATTTTGTAGTTTAATTTCAAAGGTTGGAAAGTCGTGTATTTTGAATCTTGTATCAAGATGCATTTTGATTGTAATGCTGTCCACCTCTGCCTCTGGGTTTGATAATGACTGCCATTGAAGAAAAGTGGCTCATTTCTCACGAGGCTGTCAGATGCCTTAATTGAAGTACGCCACCAATTCTCATGTGTTTAGGTGCAGATGATTAGAGGAAAATGCCACACATTTTCTGACTTGTGTTTTCTTAAAGGTCAGACAGTAGGGGAGAGAGTGTGTGGAGAGGGTCCCTGCTATCTCTCAGAACAGCCCTGGAGCAGCCCCCAGGGAGCTGTGCTCCGGAACAAAAACAGCATGTGTGGCACTGTGTGTGTGTGTGTGTGTGTGTGTATCTGCCTGTGTTTGTGTGTCTGCCTTTCTCTGTGTGTGTGTGTGTGTGTGTGTGTGTGTGTGTGTACTGTGTTTGAGTCCAAGTCTTGAAAACAGAACTCAGTTTGATCAGCAGTGCAAAATGACAGGCTTGTTTAATGATAAAAACACAATAATAAGGATGACAAACAATGGCTCTGTGAGAGCATCGGAGCTGAAACAGCTGAAATTGAAGACTTCTATTTATGCATGAATGCCTCCATTACACTGATCATATTATATCTACGCCTCCAAACACCCACTCAGTCACTTATCCTCCCACTCATCTCTGTGCCCCCTTTTTCTTGATTATTAGCTCTCATATGAGGACATTATGAGCCCCATACTGTCAATGGTACGACAAACTTCAGTAGTTATCAATTGCATTCATTTTTTTAGGATTATATAAATACCAATACCACAAATGAGGACTATATTCAACTTCTTTTTCCGAATGCAAATCCACTCCTTCCCTCTTTTGTATCTTTTTGAGTTTATTCAGCTTTTCAATATTTCAGCCATGTTTTCACATGGAAAAAAAAAAGGTAGCGCAAAGAGAGCCAGGGGGGCTACACAAGTGGATTAAAGTTCCAATAAGGGTTTCTTTTCAGTGGAGACAGGTTGATTAAAAAAACAAACAAACAAAAAACCTGTTTTTTTGCACTGGCTCAGGGGGTAAACATTTCAAACAAATATTAGAGAATGGTCTAATTTACAATGCTGTAAACGATGGTACAAAAAATTAAAAGACTGCCAGTTATTTTGAAAGTTTTCTCTCAGCTTTAACGTGTGGACCTCTTTTCAGTTTTACTCTCTGCAGTGTGCTGAATACGTACATCATATCACCATTAAAAATGTGGTAGTCTTTATGTTTAAACTTGATTCATGTAGACTCTCAATTGCATGTCTATCAAAAAAAACCTATTATTATTAAGTAAAGCAAAGTAAAGTATCTGTCTGCTGTTGATTATAGAAGTGACAGAAGTATGATTTAGTAGTGTTATTGAAGGTGCAATCACTTTTAGCTCTGTTTTTGGTCTCTACCAACTCTTGAGAGGAAATTTCGCCTCTTTTTTCGCTAAAAACCATTTCTAAGTTGGCAGGCTTTGGTCAAATTTCTCATCATTCACATGTTTAAAATTTGGATCATGTGATGTTTCACATGATCACAAACTTTTCGAAAGATTGTGTTGTTTTCACACAAGCTAACATTAGGTTTGACTTCTGCTGCAACGGTATTCATAAGTATATGGCTGCTCCGTGTACGTCAGACCTACAAGGGTTCACAAGGCTGAACACTGATGGATGTTGCACATTTAGGGAATATGCTGAAAAAGGCTACATGGTGTGAATATTTTGAGTCAGCAGGTTTGATCATTTTAGATTATGCTGAGTGTGTTATATTTATAGTCACCTTTTTTCACCCTCGCCATTAATCTGCATTCCTTTCAGTGAGGAAAGCTACAGCTGAGTCACCTGTGTGAAGCCTGGCTGCAGAGGACGTCTTATCACCACTCCTCGTCCTGGTGCTTTTCTCCACATATGGCTGCCTTTTGATTGCTCGAAATAGCTGGGTTTGTTACCTTTAGATCTTTGGCTGTCTGGATACTGGACCTGCGAAGCCTGATCCCCTTGGCAGCCGCTGACAGCCCAGAAACAGAGCTCCGTCCCTCAAGCCCCACACTGTTAGCATCAACGGTCACCGCCTCCCTCTCTCCTGTGTCAGACACTCTCTCCTGCCCACTCTCCAAAAGGCGCCAATTTAGAGCTGTCTGTCTAATTGAAAAGGCAACATTTATCTTTATGTGACTGAGTGTGTGTGTGTGTGTGTGTGTGTGTGTGTGTGTGTGTGTGTGTGTGTGTGTGTGTGTGAGTGCACCTCTCAGGCACCCACTGAAAGCACCTTGAGTCACTTGTTCATTAAAGTATGCTGGATGAGAAAGCTTTTGCACAGTGTGGGCAGTTTTGTCCGCCTTTTGATTAAGTCATCCTCCCTCCTTTTCTCTTTTCCATCATGTCTGCTCTCTCTCTCCCCGCTATCTGCTTCTTATTCAATGCATTTTCTCCGACACATACAGAGAATTCATATTTCTGTCCACTTGAGCGGCGTCGTTCATATCTCTGTGTATTTAATTTTGCTTGTAAACAGACTGTGGATTTTCATATTTGAAGTGGAAAGGCAGCGACAGCTTATTAAAGAGCCCAGAAATCACAGTCTTCTTGAAACTGAGAATGCACTTAATGTGCTGTGGATTAAGGTAAATAATGCTGTAGCAGATATGCCTGCCAGTCACGACTCGCCCATGAATAATACATTAGAAACGCAAAATATGAATATCATTTTGATTTATAAAGTTCAACATAATCTACAGGTTTGTTTTTGAAGATTTATTTCCACTATGTAGATGTGTTCTTATGGCATTTAGCAGCATATAGTCGTGTCATACTCCACATTAGTGGCATAGACACAAATGAGTATGTCCCAAATGCATATAACTAAGCAGAGTCAATTAAGACATTACAGAACATTAATTACTACACTGCTCCCTGGATGTTTAAAAGACAGTCTTCTGTATGTCAAGCAGTCAACAGGCTTGAATATTGCTGTAAAAAGTTTGTAGCTGTTCCTCTCACAACAGAGAATTGAGTGAGTTTGCTGATAAAAATCATTTTGCTCAGGTCATAGAAATATTCATTGTCACCGACGAGGGTTAACCAGTCTCATCAAATTGATAATGTTGTGATTTTTAAGGTGTAAATTCTAATGGTTAAGTTAGGCCTAAAATCAGGCCTGTTAAAGGATAGTTCCTGTTTTTGTGTAACATAGGCCCTATTTTTTATATTCAAAATGACTGGTAGGTATGAAAAAAAATTAGACCTGGTCCAGCAGCTTGCCTCAGTCGATGGCTGAGAACAGGTGGTAAATGAACTACAATGGCTGCAATGTAATCTTTTGGGGTAATTGTGCTTGATTAAAGTATGTCCACTAGAAGTGCTTGTTTTTGCCGCTAACTGGCTCAGATTGTCATTTTAAGTGTCATTACAGAAATTATCCCTACAGGGACAGACATGTAATACCCTTCTTGTTCAACTAGAAACAGACATTGTATCATTCTACTCAAACTCACCAGACTCCATTAACCAAAACAATAATTTTACCTTACAGAACATGGGAGTGGCTGCTCCACTGCTGCCTCAATTAGTTAGTTTGTTTGGGTTATTGTGTGTTGCACAAATATTCTGTTGGATCTGAGCTAACCCTTTAAAACACCAAAGTCACCCAATAACACAAACAAACCAACTGATTGAGACAGCACTAGGCCAGCAACTCCTGTGTAAAATTACTGTTTTTGTCAGTGGAGTCTGGTAGCTTTTAACCAAGCGATATAACGGCTGTTTCTAGTTAAACAAAAAGGATCTTACAGGTCTATCTCTGTAGGGATCCTTTTCATAATGCTTTAAATAACGATCTGAGCCGACTAGACCTTTACTCGATGTACCTTGATCTGGCGCAATTTCCCTCAAGGATTGCATTGCAGCCATTACAGGTAATTTGCCATCCGATCTCAGCTGCTGGTGGAGGCAATCTATAGGACCAATTTCAAAACTCAGCAAGCCCTTTTTACAACAGTGTTTAGAACACAAGGATTGTTTCAGTTTGTCTGTAAGCCTTTAACCAGGAAGTAATTTTCAATACATCACAGGTGAGCATGCTTTGTTCAGCATGAGGAGTTGGTGCTTAAGATTTTTTTTTCATTTACAAGCTGAGCATTTCCCCAGCAGAGGAAATGGTGCCTGAAGTCCATTTGGATCTGCAGTTACAATAAATTCCAATCGGGACTTTTCTCCACTTCTGTGCTGTCCCTCCATACACTTTTAACACTCAAAATTGTGCCAAAATATAGTCATGGTGACTAACTAAAAACTCAGAAAAGTTGGCGCACAGGAGAAAACTTTCTGACATGAAGTCGGCATTAAACTCAGGTCACTGGAGTTATGTACATGACTCCATGAACACTCACATAGACGCACACACAAAGAGGTGACTGCTTGACTCTGATGATGGTGCGGGGACTCGCATCGAATCAATAAAAATTTAACTATCTGTGTGCTCCAGTGCTTTCTTTGAGTAAGATGCTGAGAGACTTTATGCTGCTTTCAAGTCTGCACAGACTTGTCCTCTTCTTGACAAGCACAACTGTGTTATTTCAGTTTTTCTATCTGATAAGTGAGCCATATTTTGTCTATATTTACATTCACATGTAAAGTGTTTTGTACATGTGTTCAAAGGCTTTACGATATATGCACTGGTTTTGTTTAATGCTTGCAAACCCAAATATTGTTACACTACACCGCAAAATGTGTTGTTATAACTGTAGTTAAACTGCAAAATGTGTTTTAGCACGGCCGAATCCCCAAATTTAGTGTGCCGACGGAATTTTAGATGTGTTTTGAAATGTATTATGGCGGCCCCAAAACTTTCAATATCCTAAATTTGATATAGCTATATAGATTTTTGTAATTCCTCAATTTTTTTTAACATGCTACCAAATTCCAAATTTGTAATATGTGATTTAAAAAAAAAGGGGTTATGGTGTCCACAAATCTAAAATTGTAAACTCTGCTTTCTTATTTTTTCCTTAAGGATCAAACTTTCTTCCAGGACTCCATATTGTGTTCCACACACCACAGACAGGATATTGCTCATCCTCTGGATTTAACCATGATTCCAGTCTCAGATAACCTATACCTACCACCTACACACACGCCAACATTTCCCCGTGGAGGTTTACCACCCACTTCTCCCAAACCAGGCGTCACACAGCGAGGCTGAGAGGGAGCATGACTGCAGCTGCTGGTGGAGAGATAAAGCCTCCAGTTACCTGTAATCCCACACCAGCTTCTCACACACACCGTTGTAGTCGCAGCAATACGTCCAACAGCACAGCACAAGGACACCAGACTGAGAACATGGGCAATACAGTACGACTGTCGCTATCTTTGCTTTGTTATCGTAGGTACTGTACAGGGCTTTTTTTTTTTCTCTGTGGAGTTCTCTTTTCTATTGCATTGTCTCCTGAAGTTTGAGCTCCTGCAAGTGGTTTTCTTTTGCTCATTCATCTTTTGTTCAAACAAACAAATTCTTTTTCAAAATCCAAGGAACAACTGCGTTAACAGACAACTGCGGCAGCAAATCTACACTTTCATGAGCTGAGTATCGCGTGAAGACAAAATTAAAATGTGTCTCTTCATTAGGGTGCAAAATTATTAGAGTTGTACAAATATTTCGCAGCGTGGTACAAAGTGACAGCAGTCACTACTTTGCCTGCAAATCCAAGAAAACCCTGCTTACACAGCCAAGCTTAAAATGTGGTTAATGGCACCTTTTGGGAACATGCACAGCCTTAATATAACAGGGCGAAGACGAGCAGAATATTTTCAATGCATACGGGGGAAACAGAAGCCTCACAAGCCAGATGTCTCTGTCAGTGTGATGTCTGTAGGAGAAGGGAAAGGTGATCTGCAGTGTGACACCCACATGGTCTAAAGATCTATGTCAATTAAAACCAGCCACCACTCTACATTTAATAGAGAGCAACGGAGCTTCAAGGTCAGTGGCAGGAAATTTACAAGTGCAGAGGAGTTGTGGGTACAGAAATAGGTGCTGTTCTCTGCAGTCAGAACATGACATAACCTACATCTTTTAGTGGATATTTTTAGGTGCTCTGTGCCAGACAGAGCACCTAAACAGGTTTGAGTGAAATAATGTTGAATAATGTGAGGCAGGTAATTTAACGCGGCATTACCTACAGCATATTGTTGTTTGTAGCTAATCCAAAGGCACAAAAATGTACTTTTATACATCTAATTTCATTTGGTCTTTGTGGTTTGTTATCAAAGCAGCGTTGCACAGTCCTATAGGCGACTCAAGACAGAAGATGTACGTGAAACCGTAGAAGGATTCATTACAGTCCCACTCCCCTCCTCCTCTCACGTTCTGCCTGCAGATCTCATCTTGCATCTTGAGGGAAGCCGTGGTGACAGCGGTGGCAGCATTAGCTTGCAAGGCATGCTAAGCTGCGCTGTCACCGAGACATGCACGAGATGAGAAGTTTGGTATGTCAGACATGGAAGCAAGACAATAACTGAGAAATATGTGGGCGGGTGGTGTTTACTCACTTAAGCAAAACAAATTGTGGTGGACAGTTCTGACAGCTCTTCCCACCATTTTGAAGAGACGTAATGTTGTGTTTACAGTATTAGTGTCACACTGCTGGCACAGATACTGGACAGTATATACATTATATTCTATATCTATATATATTTACCTATAACGTTGTAACCGGTCCTCTCCTGAGCTGACATACTGTGAATCAGAGGTGCTTTTAAGTGTGTTTCTTTATGCCTTCTTGAAATGGGTATAAAAGCTGCATATGGTCTCTAATGTACAATAACAAAGATACAGTATGATTTCTTTGTGTTGCTGAAGCACCACAGCCCGCCCGGTCTCCTTGTAGCCTGTGTGGCGGTGGAACAAAGCTGAACTGCAGATTACAAACGCCTCACAAAGGCAAACAGCAGTACATTTCCCTCCAGGCTGAGGCTCACCTCAGATCACACGGCAGCGGTGGAGAGAAATAGTTACAGTTCAACATCTACGAGAAGCACACTACACACCCTTGACCGGCCAGGTCCCCCACTCCTCCCCCTCCCAAAGCGATGCCTAAAAAAAAAAGCCTATTGATTTTAAAATCATAATAATAGTCGGTCTCTACAGCCCTTTGAGTCGCAGCATTACCTCGATATCCGTCCAATTTCAGGGATGACTGCAACTGAGCGAGTTTAGGCCTTTTAATCACTAACCTGTGCGATTTGGGAGGAGGCAATCATCAGCGGTCATTTTCGACAATTCTCTCACAAGGACATCAGTATGTGACTCTTCAATTTGCACCACATGTTTCTGAGACATGTAGATCCACTATTTGTCAGCGCACACACATCAAAACCCTCTGTTCGATTCCCATCTCCACTTTCAAACGTTTGGTTGATTAATATTCACTCGCAGGCTGCTCCCAGGTGGACGACCCGCAGAGAGACGGGAGTTTTAGGTGCAGAATTCAATAACGGTGTTTCTGTGCTGCTTTGAGACAGGGATTTGTTTCTCCCTGCAGTTTTACTTCTCAAATACCCCCGCTGCCTGTCTGAAACTAAAAGATAGCCTGGCATAGCTGAGGTGAACTTGGAGCGTGTTTTTTGTCTCTCCAAACATTATTTGCAAACTTGGGGACTGCGTACAGAACATGTCAGGTGGGTTTTAATTTCTCATGCGATGAAGCTCCTTTTCGCTTTTCTATTCTGGAGACAAAATGGCTCTGGGTGTGAAATTATGCAGAAAGAACAATGACTGAGTAACTTAAATCTTTAATTTAAAGGGCTGGACATCATTTTTCTCAAAGTAAGTGGAAAAAAAGATCAATCAACATGGTGAAAGAAGTTCATTTTTTCAACGCAGAAAAACTTATTCAGTGTTCTACTCTTGTTTGACACATTTCAAAAAAAATCCCAGAATCAGGTGAATGTGCCTCAGAAATAAATGATTTGACTCCAATGTAATCGCACAATTTGAGAAAAAATGAATTTGAAAGCCATGTGTGAGACTGCATGACTTACTTTGCAGAGTCCAGAGTTTCATTCTGAAGGTACACACCGCTTACAAGAGGCTGTAAAGTTGCTCAGTTTAAACTGTGCAGACTCAAAACTGAAAATAAATCACTGGTCACTCCTCAAGGCTGTTAACAGCATATTCACACTCTAATTTTTATCTCTTCCACCCCTCCCCTTTGATCACTAAATCATTTCTTCATTTCTTTTACAGCAGTAGGTGGGTGTCTGAAATAAGATTTTAGTGCTAAATGATGATTAGAATTTCCCAGTCCCACTTCAATTCTCCACATGAAGGGGGAAAAAAGCAGCTTATTTCTGATGACTCAACCACAGAAAATAATCACACCTATTCAGTAAAGTCTATTTCTCTTCCTAATGTGGGACAGAAATTGGAAGCAAGAGACTTTGTTTTGATGGTGATATTGGTTTCTTTTGATTTAACTGTCAGTAGAGGGCTCTCATGATCTATCCATAATGGCCCTGACCTCTCATCTGCACTCTGTTCCAATGTATTTAATGACACTCACCATCAAAGTCCTTTCATGGCAATATTGAACGGGGCTTTTCTCTCCCACTCGCTGCGTTTTTCTACCTCAAACAATGGCGGAGATTGCTCTGATGTTTACCTTGCCTCACTGACGAACACTATGTGTCTCTTTTTTTCCTGCATGCCGCTCAGTGTACCATTGATCCCCTCACAGTCACAGACACCCCTGCTTAGACCGGACAAAATGATATCCATGCACCCCCCTCCCACACTCCTGTAGTGACCTCCAGTGAGGGGCTTCAAAAGCGTTTTTTTTGCAATGTAGCTGTCATATTGAGTGGATGACCTCATCAGCTACACACTGGCCTCTACTGGGTGAAATATGTTATTGCCTGAGGAAAGAGAAGCAGGGAAAGGGTAGAGGTGGTTTTGGGGGAGACAGGATAATTTCAAATGGTTTTTGTAGATGAAAGATGTCAGCCGCATTAGGGCTTCATGTTCATGTTGATGGGTAGCTTTGGAGCATGCTGCAGCGCAGAAATGAGAAAGCCGAGTTTCTCCGCCACTCCTTGTGAACCCGCATGTCTTCTCATCTCCCCAAAACACTCTTTTGGCAGGCTTTGAATTACCTGCACTCATTCCCTGCCTAAATTGTTCAAATATGTTAGAAGTTGATCAAACAGAAAGGCTTTCGGAGCGCACGGCCAACAGAGCTTCCCCTGTGGGCTGTTGGGGATCAGACATGAAAACAGGGAAAGAACAAAGGCTTGTCGGGACTGTTAAAGACGTCTGGACCATAGCAGCCTATCAAAATTCATTCAGTCAAACAGGCATGAAATACCCGCAGACTGCAAGAACCACTCAAACATGCCAGAACTCTCTCTCAGAGAATGTGGAGATACTTTCATAAGATACACAAAGCCTTTACTTAAACTGATCTTTGTCTTCCAAAACCAGTCAATATGTATACTTCATAAAACACTTGTTATATGTTTGTTAATGTTTTGGTGTTAATGTTGTTAATAATTTGGTTTACAAAAGATTTGATTCAATTTTGACAAACTTGCTTTTGACTACTTTTAACTGAAGTTAAAGATGCCCTTCACAGTCTTTTAAATAGTAACAGTTATCAAATGACTACATGGAACCGTGGACTCTATGGTTGACCTCTGGTTCAACGGAGAGTTAGCATCTTTAAGCTTGTTTCTTCTTATTTCTCAATCTTGTTTTAATTAGCGTTGTTTCCAGCCGGCAGCTTCTTTTAGGCAAAAAATGTTGTTGAACCCACTATACACTACCCGCTCAGCACCAAACATCTGACAGACGAAGTTAGCGACTGCTGCATTGATCAGCTAAAGAGATAGATATTTCCCTCAGGAGTTGGTGGAGACCAAAACGTGATTGAATATTTGACTGTTCTGTCTTTGAATTGGTCTGTTGGATGTGTAAATGAGCAACGGTTTGCTGATATATCAGTGTTACAGCGTGTTTTGCTGCCTCCAAATGGCTACAAAAAACAGCAATGCTTTAAATTAAACTTCCTGCTATTGCATTTTGATGAGCTATTGTTTAGTGAGTAAAAGAGCACTAATTTTGTATTCATTGTTTTTCTTTTCTCCTTTTTTTTGTCAAGAGCTACCAATACATATTAGGGATTCTTCTTTCTTATAGGAGACATACAGATCAAGTAAAACCAGTCATCCATTATTAATTTGAATAATCCATAATATAATTAAGTTGAAAAGGGCTACAATTCATCATCAAGCTGATATATGTGCTTATATTAGTATATTCTGTATGTTGTTGCCATTATGGTTACTTAATAATCTGTTTATCTTTATTCTTTATGCAAAATGTGAGGAAACTTTCTTGTTGAGACCCTTGTACGACAATGGAAGACTGCTATTTTTAACTTGTTTACTCCAGTTTGCAATGATAGTGTCACTCAGTTCCAACTCTGCCAGGCTCTGCCCGACCCACAATGAATCAAACATAGCTTGCGACGCTGTATATTCCAGGACCAAGTGACAGTCTTATTTCCAGCCATCGCGGAAGCAGGGAGAAAGTTATTTACTGAGAATGGTGGACAGAGGAAGATTGGACATCCCTGATCTGTCAAGGACATGACTTTTGGCCGAAGCAAATCCTTCACTTTTATTGCATTGTCTTTGGGGCCATTTGGCACGAGGAGATGGAATTGGGAGGCTAACATGGCGTATTGCCTTCATCTAGCACTGTCTTCCACTGCTAAGTTTCCTGGACAGAGATAAAACCAAGACTATAACCTGTAGAGTCTGGAAACATTCGAACAATTCTTCATAGATTCTGGCCTTGCTGACCAGAGCAAACCACTGATCTGAGGCTAACAATCATTAGACCAACCCATTCAAGACGACGCACTGTCTGGGTGTCTGTCATAATTTCAAAAAGGCAGCAAACAACTTAAGCAATCGGCTTTAAAACATCTCTGATACCAGCTGGCTGAAAGTTAATTGAACACCTGTTTTCCCAAAGAGTCCTCAAAAATCTTGCCTGAACGCCAAACCTAATAAACATGTAAATAACTTTTTATATGTGATGTCCTGGACTTGAAAAGAGAAAAAATATGGGGGAAAAGAGGATAGTAATTGTCATATAATTGGCAACTGGGTCTCATGGGGTACCTACACAGTGTGTACGTGTGTGTCTGTGTGTGTGTTTGAGAGGGAGTTGGAGTTTTAAGTGGAGAGCAGTCACTGAGGAGGGCACGTGCAGCACCGCAGAGATCCGTCGCCTGAGGTCCTCTGACGTCAGCTGGAGAGGCTGATGGGAATTCAATACACAGCATCCACACCGCCTAATTTATTCCACAATAAAATCGGCTGCAGCTTGTTTGTCTGCAGTTCCATTGATGGCTCGGGCTGATGAATGTCACTGAAGTTCAGAGCTTCTTCAGCTAAAGAGGGTTCGGTGAATCAGTTGCAATCTCTTTGTTAAGGTGCTAAAACAAGTGCAGAAGAACAGAATACCCTCTAAAGGCGGCCATGAATTGTGAGGCCAGTTCATTTACTGTTTTGTCTGCTGCAGTGGTGTTACAACAAACAAGCAAGACACTGAACAATCCAATATACCAATGAGCCAAATACACTAAAGAGTGTCGAAACATCTTTTTCACTGTAAAGGTAGCCACTGTGTGATAATAAGGAAAGAAAATGTTTTCATTCCTTTCAAAATGTGGCCCATTTTTCACCCAAACTCATTTAGTCTCGTTTCTGACACATACAATGCACTGTTTGTTGATGCACTGCACTCTGCCTCTGCAGTAAGCTATTTCCATGTGCACGCTGCAGTCATTGTCCACATTCATCTGCACAAAACATTATTTGTTCCAGCTTTGTTTACCAAACCATAAATGTGAGGATACTATATGTGGCGGAATTTACCAATAAATAAGGGAGCCCATATTGCTGCGTGGACATATCCAATCATTCCCGTTCAAAATGAACACACAACTCAGAGCTGCTGTGTGAATGCCTAGTAGCCCTTCTGTGTTTGGGCTGTGCTCAGCTGTGGTGTGGGTGGAGGGTTAAGAGGTGGGGAGACGAGGGTGTAAGGTGGGGGGGGGGGGGGGGGGTAACTCTTGCCCACAGCCACTGCTCAGGGCATTAAAGATGACCTTTCAACTTGCCACTGAGCATTAGAACAGCGAAAAGAGACACTGAGTCCTATATTCGTACACTGCAGAGTGTGGCGGGGCTTCTGCCCTCCGCTGACACACTCTCTTACTTTAATGTGTGTCACACAAGCCAATGCAGTCAAGGTAGTTTCACCATGCGTGAAAAGAGCATGCAGGTGCCCCAAACTGACACACAGTTGATTCGACAATTTGAGTGCGAGGCTGGTTGTCTCTGCAAAGTGAACACAGTCAAAAGAGCTACAGGACAAGTGTGATTTTTTACACTAAAAAGCAGAACTGCGTTGCCAGCACATCATTAGTTGGTTAGGTTTTTGACAAATAATATATCCAACAAATGGTTGACAAACGAGGAGAAAACCCAGAATAAATGTAACAAATGTTCTCAACAAATGAATGCACATCACAAATTATTGAGATTAACACAATAAAGCTAACAAGAGTAAACCTATTTCCAATGTGATCCTCTAGTCCATGCAATGAGGTAAAGTTAATGAAAATTCATACGCCTGCTGTGTGCTTTCTGATCAACCATAAATATACAAAGTAGTTTCTGACACTTTAGAGTAGAATTTTGTGCCAACTAAGCCTGAATTAAAAGTTTCAGGGTATTAAATGCCATGTTATTAAACTCAGATAAGTCAGGGCTCTGATTGGGGAACCTGGGTGGTACAGGAGGAAAACCCAGCAGCAGTGCTTGATCCCAGTTGGCAGTGTTGATGGGTGGGAAGCTGGTGAGGGATCAAGTCCATGTATCAGTTTTTCAGTCTACAGTTCTCCAAAGCCAAGAACTGGAAACAGAGGCATTAAGTAGGGGATTTGGCCCTTCAAATGAAGGCAGCACAGATTTTCTCTATATTCCCTGATGATTATGTTTAAAGTCCACTTGGGGCTCAAAATCTGACTTACTCATGCCGCCCCAGGAACGAATATTTGCACTCTAAAATAGTACAGTACTGCTGTATGTTTGCCCGGCAGCAAAGAGGTGTTCAGCTGGTGTCCAAGGACATCCTGCGGTACATTTCCATTCATCTGTTTTGTGCCCGTTTTCAATTTGTGCATAAAAACCTGAGTGGAAGTGTCAGAATTTTGCAGAAAAAGGGCACAAATTGGCAAAAAAGATAGAACAGTTGAGGTATTGAAAAAGAGAATATGCAATAAAGACGATAAAGACGAAGATGGAAAGAGATTTTTCAAATACACATCGATGCCGTGGTACTTGCTCCCACTTCTGCATTGGTGTCACTCTCTATTACATGCCTCTTCTCAAACCACCACAAGGCCAAAAAATAGGGAACAAACAGGACATGGTGATGTGGGGTGTACATAACTGCAACTTCCCTGGTTCATGTCCAGAGGGGGCCCTTGTTTCATGCCACGTCCCTGCCTAACCATACAGACTGATAAAAGACACCAGTGGGTACATGTGGATCAGAAGAGACTCATTTGTTAAAAACCAAAGCTGCAGGTGAGAAGCAGCAGTGAAGAGCCTTAATGTAACAGTTACTCATGCTCCATTAATTATATCATCTCGTCATGTCCTCAGGAATATTTTCATATGTAGTTACAACACTGATTTACGTTGTCATTTGCAGATTTTTGCAACATTCGACCGGAAGCATGGCTGCTGTCAAAACCTCGGCTTCTTTGCATTCAATACTTTAGATTTGTGTGCCAGCTGAGTACAACTGCCTCCAACCAGGAGCACTGGGACCTTTCAGCGATAAACTGTGGGGAAGGGAAGGTGGCAGGCGTGTGAAGAGCAGACGTCTCAAGGGCAGAAAGACGCCCCTTCCAGCAGACAATGCATCAGGCTGTAGAGGGTGTAAACCTAAAATGCTCAGAGGGCTAAACATTTTGAATTCACATTGTGTTTTTGTCTTCCCTCTCTCGGGATGCTGCCTTGTTCTGTACTGTCCTCATCGTGTACTGAACAGCATGTGAATTGTTGCTTTACTAGCCCTGCTAACATCTCTAAACTCCAGCGGAGACAGAGGGCAAGGCTACAGCCCCGGCCTGGTGTTTATGGTCAGATGGAATGTGAACTCTGGGTGAGAAAAAAGAGGGGAAGTAATAATGAGGCATCCCCCCTCTGCTGGTTGTTTGTTTGGACAGACCGGCTGTCTCACAGTACAAGCTGTGGATGGAATACTAATGGATATGACTAATGATTCTCTCTCGCCTTTCTCCCGATTCCTCCCTGCTCAGCTCTCTCCTCTCACTCCTCCTTCTCCCTTTCACTCCATGTGGATGAAACTTTTAACTCTTGAGTTAGGGATTCGAAATGCATTATTCAGTTACGACGGAACGGACAGCTGTGCCACTGCACGCACATTTTAAGGTATTTAGGGCAAGTAGCAAGTGCCTGACAGAACATTTTCTCCCTTGGGGCTTTGTTGAACACACCCCCACCCTTACTGATCCTGGTTTCTAATCACTTATTGGTGGGTGGACATAAAACCATCCTTGGTGTTTGCAATCATAGAGTGGGCCTGTCTAATCCTCTGCCCATCCATCTTAGGTGTTTAACTTTCCAAATCATACTTGCTCCAGAATGTGGCGCCTTGAGGGAGGAACAGGAAGACATCCGAGCGATGCAGAAACTCTCCACTGGGCCAGATTAAAACCTGCTGAGATTCAACTAAGGATTAGACACCCCCTTTGGCATTAAGAGGCTGTATAAACTGTTCAAAATTATTTTGGTATTAAGTATTGAAGATTTGGCCCTTTAAGCAGCCTGGTTTGGCCTCATAAAAAGAGCTACAAGAGACGAAAAAGCAGAGATTTTCTGTCCTAAACATATCATTTTATTGAATCAATTCAAAAGAACAGTGTTGAAGAAATAGGATCTCTCCTTCATGTGATCACTGCACTTAAATACAATTGAACTTTCATGATAAACTATGCAAACCACTCTTATCAGAGAAGTTTGTCACCCCAGCGCAACGTTACCATTAGCAATCCAATTAGCGGTGTGGGATTGGAATGGAGACACTAAGTGGCAGACGGTGTTCCACAGTGACGCTCACGATCAATTTAACTTTCCATTCGACATCAGCGGCCACATCACAACAAATCCCTGCATCGCTGTTAGTCAGAGCAGCCTGCCACCATTTGTCACTGAAGCCTTTTTCCCCCCTTTCTATGACCTGCACACTCTTTACACCTTTCAAGAATCAAATTCTCTTTGTAGAAATGATTATAGTATCGCTAATAACTCCACCGACCCGGTCGAATCCACTCGCGACTCCAAAGCACCCAAAGAGTGGCTCTAAATAAAATGAGATTGCATTGATTGAGCCAATAGATTACAGCATTTAGGTGAAGCTTTGGCATCGCATTGGCTGTCTGTTATTTAATAGTCCCCTCAGGGTTTACCTCTGAGCCATTTAGCAAGGTTTTGCATTGGGGAGAAACTTTTCCAAGTCGATTACGTGGCTTACTTTTATTTCTGCTGCACCTGCTATCATCACGAGGAGGACTAATGGAAGAATATAAGAAAAGACAAACTCTAAGTACCACTGCATTCATATAATGCTAATATCCAGATGTTTCCAATATGCTCTTGTTTTTCTTTTAATAGTCAACACAATTGAAGTTGAATTGTTATCCAGTTGTCCTCTCCTGTCTGGATTTCTAGCTTTCTCTCGTTTCCTCTGGTGGCATGGTGCATGACAGAGAAACGATCATCCCTCAGTTCATTAGAGGGAAACAAACACTACCCACTCTCCAGTGCTTGACACTCTGATGTCTGTGCACACACAAACTAAGGGTGGGGGAGCACCCTCAGGACCTGAATTCCCTAAATGACATTTCCCATAGATACACAAATACTGCATCTCCTTCCAAAGCCTCCACTGTATCTTGTGCACTGCAGGAACTGTTTAAGCTGTATTTGAGATAACAGAGTGGAACTCAGGCTAAAGTGCAAATTTGCATGTCCTTTATTAGCTTCCATATTTACAGGTCGTGCACACTTAAAGCTGCTCTCGTCAATGTTTTTATTCGAAGCGCTGGTCAAATGACTATGTGTAATGTGAAAGGACTCATTCATAGTGATGAACCCACTGAGAATTATCACCAGACTCTGCAGTTTCCATCAGCTTTTTAAAAATCTTAGTCTCGTTGAACTAATTTGAAAGTTAGCAACGTGAGAACATAGTGCAACATCTAGCAACTATAAAGTCAGTTATAGAGCTAAAGGAGAATGAATATTGGATCAGGTGCACACGAACATGACATAGAATGAATTCTGAAGTCGCCTCTTCTCTGCTCCCTGTGTGAAAAAAGACGTTGTTAGATGTTAGCTAGCTTTATAGGGTGATAATGTGCCAGTGTTGTGTTTTCTGTCCCCAAGTGGCCAAAAAAAACAATTAACACAGGTTTAACATCTTAGCTGACCATTTTTGAATCAATGAAGTACAGATATATATCTTTGGATGTATTTTTACAGCTGTTCCAGACAACCATTGATTTCCATTGATTTCTGTATAGGTTGGAAATCAGTTTGTTTATCTTGTGTAGTGTCATCCAGCAGTAAATGTCAAATCTGTATCAACATTTGGGGATGTTACATGGAATGGGAATGGATGCCTGGAATGGTTGACAGAATACTTGTGTCAAAACGTGTTAGCATGATATGCAAAATGATTAGTTATGAAGTAAAGTGATGTAGCGAGTGGGCAAAAACTTGCAAAAACCTCCTGTATGGTCATTTATCTTACTGTGCCACAGACCAAGACTGTAATGCAATCAAACACATCCAATTAAATGTTAGAATCCGGTCTTATATTACTGTGTGTTTACTCTCTCAGTAGGTACAGAGCCCATGTTCCAACCCTGTGACCTTTGCCCTCTCTTCTTTCAGTCACCTACCAGCAGGCCTGGGGACAGTTTGTGTGTTTGTGTGCAAATGTGTGTAAGTGTGTGTGGGTGGCTGT
Source organism: Pempheris klunzingeri (assembly GCF_042242105.1). Classification (NCBI taxonomy): domain Eukaryota; kingdom Metazoa; phylum Chordata; class Actinopteri; order Acropomatiformes; family Pempheridae; genus Pempheris; species Pempheris klunzingeri. Next base: position 12,182,344 of record NC_092033.1, read on the forward strand.
GTGACTGACTGGGACACTAATGAGCTGACTGATTACAGTGGAAAGCCTCGGGTTATCATTAACTCTCTGAGGATCAAACACCAGATCAAGCCAACAGCAGGGTGGAGACATGCAGGCCACTATTAGATATTTGTTTTTCCAAAGGGAAAGTAAAAAAAAACTACACAAGTTTAAGGACGGACATAAATAAGCACCTTTTTTAAGGTGCAAAGCTAGAAGAGGAAGTTTGATTCTGATCAAAAAGAGAACTGAGGGCTTTGCAACATGGCTCAACACAAACCTGGACTCGTGCGTATAAATTCATCCACAAAAGCCATTAGTAGCCCCGTCAATGGGCTCCCTCAGACAATGGGGACCAGCACCACACAAGAGGAACATTCTCTCACCAGCTTAGAGGTTTTGCAGACAGCTTTGATTGTCTTGCCCTTGCCTGTAATGAGATAGCTGCTTGCTCGACGTCTCCATGAGAACGTCTGCATTTCCACACATGACTATTAACCCAACAGCCGCGGGAGCTGGTCCCCTTGTAGTCATTGCTCATCGCAACAGCTCAATAAAAGATAAGGTGAGATTTCAGAGGCAAGCTCAGGTACTATATTTGTTTCCTATTTAAAGGACGATTCCACTTTAACAGAGCTATTTTTGTAGGGTTGGTCACTGTTTTAATCAGTTTTTGAAAGAATCAAATCACCTGTGGACAAAACAACTTTGCTAAAATGAAGGGCAACAGGGAAAGAGCGAGTGGTCGGACGGTCAGAATTATTGTGAACAAGACAATAATTTCACTTGATTATCTACTTTATTTAAAGTTCTGTGATTTGTGGGCTGTATTAATGTTTCTTGCACAGTCAGAGCTATTTTATGTTCCCAGATCTCAGTAATGACCTTACCACCATCAGGAAAGGTGGCCAAAACTACAAATAAGACCCTAGTTGCTCTATTTCATTAGGACTTCTGCACTATGATGTCTTCAACTGGATGCAATGAAGGATGGTTCCTTGACAGGCCTCTTTCCTGGCATCCCTCCCCTCTTCTTTTCTTCTATTTCCCTTTTTATCCTGTCCTCTCTTTCTCTGGAGGCCCTCTGGACCCCATCAAGCCTCATTCTGTTCATCCCACATGTGAGGGGTCAGTGCATACCCCACAAGAACAAACCAGCCACTCAATGTGAGAATCTTTGTGTATGTCCTCATCCCCCTACCCTTTCTCTCCCTCTCTCTCACTTACTTGTGCCCTATAGACGAGAATTGGCTCCATTCACCACGCTTCCCTCCCCCCCGCAGCGGACTTCTCAGGGCCCTAACAGCGCAATTCTATGCCTTATTGCCCCAGCTTCTCCACAGAGAACAGTCTTCGTCAAAGCATTTGTGAAGACACAGACGGAAATGAACTGGCTTTGTGCTTAGTCTTGACATATAGGCGAGATCACGTGGTGAAGTCTGTGGGGCAAGCGTTTAACAAGAGAAAAGGGCAGAATGTGTAAAATGTCTCTTGAAGGCCTCCAAGTGGCCATCTTGGAAGGAAAATGCCAGGACCTATTTAGAAATAAAGCAGTTTTATGAGTTTGGCCCTCCTGGCTGTCATCCAGCTTAATCCACATTGTGTTCTGACTTCCTACGGACCAAAGCTGGTTTCTCAAGCTCATCTCCACCTCATGTTTAATCTCCCCCAGCTCTTTCATTAGGACCACACCATGTGTTGATTCTAAAGAACACCTCATTTCGAGCAAGAATGAGCCGAGGAAGGCTTTTGTCCGCAGCAGGAATGCCCATAAGACAGAGAGGAACACTGTTTGGTCTGACTTGGGTTGCTATACCAGTGCTGAAGAAAGCCATGGCAACGCAAGCAGAAGGTCTGCCGGACCACATAGCACTGATACAATACCACTGCTCGGGGTTTGTCATTCCAGTCAGGCCTGACCCAAATTACGACATCTTGGGTAAAAGTGGCCCACTTCAACAAGCACACATGCATAGGCATACTTAATTGGGCTTGCGTTTAATTGGCTGATAGCGATAATAAACAAAACATATGGATGTTTGAAGTCTAATCACTGAGGAAACGGCCCTACTAATGATTTAACACCACAGCCCATGGCCCATGGCTGCTGGATTATTGGGACTTTCCAATTGTTTACCCAATATGTCTACAAGCCACTTTTCCATCTGCGGTTATAATTCTCACCATTTTAAGCTTAATAGTCTTTTATGTTTTCATATGTTTATTATCTCCTATCAACAGCCTCGGGGGAAAATCTGCTTAAAATGGGAAGAGCGACAAAGCGGCGATTAGGACCATGTCTACAGAAGCGTTTTGGTAAAATATGAAACAATAAAACTAAAGGCAAAACATCAGGAAAAAAACGCACAAATGCAAAACATCGTTTTGATCACCAGAGAAACTTAAACTGCGTTACTTTTGCAATTGATCCCAAACTTTACTTACTGTGAGGTTTAAAAACGTTGTGGACACAACAGGGGGTTGATATTGGCAGTTCTGGAAATCACATAAATCCCACCCTCAACATACACACAGATACACGCACTGAAAAACACACACCAAAAATGGCTTTCATACCATCTGTACTGCTGAGCATTTCTGCAGAGAATACATTTACAACTCCAAACTTTCTGCCTGCCTGGCTGCTCAAGTGACCATCTCACAATCAAATCACACCCAGTGGGCAAGTGGGCACCTAGAAAAAAAATCCACTTACTTTATTTTGGAGGTCTGGTAGTTGTATATCAGAGCTTGAAGAAGTAGTTTCTCTAGGCTCTTTTCATCTGCACCTCTGCCCCGCTGCCCTGCCTGTCCAATACTATTTCTCTATGTGGGCTGAGCATACGATAGCTGTGTAGTTTTTTTTTTCTTTTTTCTTTTTTTTTGTGTGTTGCATGGGGTGAGGGGAGGGTGGGGTGGGTGTTGAATGCCGGGTTTCCTGACTCGTGATCAGGAGCTCATTACCCCCAAGGTCACTCCAGGGACGCCCTGCCTGGCACTCACTGAGACACCAGAGAGAAGATGTGAGATGGACGGTGAGTGTGGGAGAAACAGAAAGGGAGAGAGCAGTTAAGAGCCAAAGTGCCTGGGAGACCTGTGGGGACGAGGAGAAAGAGCTGAGAAAGAAAAGCGACGCACAGATACATATAAACAGAGAAAGAAGGCAGACAGTGAGAGACACCGATCCAAATGCCAACAGAGAGGCAAATATTCAGGAGGTGCAAGCAAATACAACAACAAAATGTGGCTGCAAGAGCCTTAGATGAGCCCACATAGTGCAAGCTGGGAACAGCAATCCAGTCAAACCACACAGAGTTATATAAAATATCTTGTTGATCCATGGAAAAGTGAGTCCAGCCACACCAATCAATAGAATATTGACAAACACCAGCTGGGCTCTGGTTTTGTTTTTCAGCTTTTCATATGGGCCAGAGCCGCAAAAACATATTTACTGTGTCTTATGAATGACATCCGATTATACGATATTTTTGTCGCTTGACTGAATGGTCATCAACTTCGATATATGTTGTTCTTTTGTATGCTGGTTTTGTGGTTGCTAAACTGTAAATGTATTTTGTTCTCATGCATGACAACAGTGAATAAAGTTACTGAAATCATTGCATTTGATGACAACTTAAAGCTGTGTTGAGGCTGAGCTTCGGTAGCGAGATGGACAGAAGATATTCCCCTAATAAATATAGGCTGGCAGCTTTATAGACCACAGCATCTCGTGTTGTCTTCCTACACATGTTAATACCAAGAGCCGACAGCCATGAGGCTGCACTTGGGCACAAAAACGCTAACATGGCAACACGTTCTCAATCACAATGCTAACATGTTGATATTTAACATGTTAGCACTTGATAATCAATACTAAACACAAAGTGCATCCAAGGCTGATTGAAATATCATTAGCTTTGCAGACATTCGGTCATAAATCACAGTGTTGTACATGAATATTTATATATCTCTACTGAATCTGGTGCCAATCCATCAAGTAGACGTTGACACATTTCTCAAAGACAAGTGATAAGTGGTGATGACGCTATAGGAAAACTCAGAAAACCATCCTTTGGCGACTTTCTGTACACAATTTCCTACTGACAGACTAACTGATAATGCCGTCTATGGAGCAATGCATTAGCGTGTATGGCTAAAAACAGAAGATGTCAGGCATGTGTGGAGACACTAAAGTGGCCACTTTTGTTAGAATTGGGCTGAGCAACTAGTGCTGAAATCAGTAATGTAACTAATTACTTTTGCTGATGAGTAATTTGTAAAGTAATTGCTTTTTTCAATAAGTAATTAGTAATTGATTACATTTTTCAAGTAACTTACCCAATACTGATTTTCTGTTTAACTAATCGATTACTTGGCTAATCATTTCAGCCCGAAACAAAACACCACCATCTACTTGATTAAAGATCTGAGTGGCTAATTTATCACCAATCCTCCAAACAAGCAATAATAGTTTGCAGTTGAACAATTCATTTTCACACTTGAATTTAGATCATTAAGCCTCAGACTGATTTGCACATCTGCCATTTAATCTGTAGTCTCTCTCTTCCTCTCATGTTTCTTGTTAGATCCATTTTCGCTCTCATTTGTGGCGAGACATCCTTTTAGAGGGAGTGTGGTGGTAAGTTGTACATACTCTCAGGGTGTTTGGAAGGGCAGATGGCTGGAGATGACCCTATAGAGCAGTCTCTGCACTCTGCCGCAGCTGGACAAGCCTGGATTGACAGATTACAGCACGCACAATCAATAAAGTGTACCATTAGTTCTGTCCACAAAGGCCTGTGTACAATACTGATGTCAGGCCGTCTCTGTAAACTGTCTGTAGTCCACACAGAGAAATGGCCTTATATTTCACCTTATAAGGCTGTCTTTCCTGGCTCAGGTTATTGATTGAGTGTCTGGCACAAATTCACTCTGTACTAGAAAACAGTACTTCATAGTGCCCAAAAAAAGCAGCTCTTTAGCTTATACTTAATAGATAACCCATTTTAGTGCCAGTCTGTTGTGAAGGTGCTACTCACCACTGTTCACAATGTCACAATGTGATTATAATGGACCATTTCAATACTTAAATGGCCAGTTGGTGGTGACAGTATATTCAAGAACCACTCGGCAGTGTGATGGAGACTCAAAATTATCAATTCACAGAGAGAAATGTGAAACTAGCATTCATTGTCCCCGATGGTCAACTTTGTCCTTAAAGGTCCCACATGTAAAATTCACTTCTTTAAAGTCTTTTCAACACATGTCCCTGGTGTGCTTATGGACCCTCAGTCTCTGAGAAAAGACGATCTTTCTTTTTCTCCTGCTTCGTCTGGTAAATGTGTGTGAAAATGCTCCGCTTAAATGCGGCTCCCTTTATGACGTCACAAGGGCATATGATGACCATGTGACCTCCTCCAGGCCTTCAGCAGGCTGACTGTCCCTGCCCACTGAAAACCTCTAGAATCCACCTCGCTCGCACACAAACTTCTCTCATCTGTTCCGTTCTTCTAAAACGAAGCAAGCAGACAAGTATGAACTTGAAAATAAGCAGAATGTGGGACTTTTAAAACTACCCCAATCTCTCATCAGAGCTCTCCTCTCCAAAAAAGTCTTCATATAATGATTACCATTAAAACAAAAATCACACTTAATTTGAACATTTTCTTTTCAAACCCAGATTAAAACATTCTTTCCGCTGTCGGTTTAGTAGTTGTATCATAATCTTCTACACTAAACTAAATAAACTTCATTCAAACTTCATTCTTTAACTTAGAAGCAGCAATTGAGAAAACAGTCTCGCCACAAGAAGCTGTCACATGATCTTCTGCAGAAGATGGAGTATGTCACAGATGGATCGATTGGATTTTTAAAAACAGATATTCTTTCTGTCAGAGCACGGGCTTTTTAGTTAAATATTTAAGATGTGTGGCTATGCACTGGGTATGTTGTCTTTATTTCTATGGTTTCATGGTTTTATCATGTCAAAATTGGAGACTTCAATGTTTTTGCTTTCACGTCAAGTCTTGTGTAGCGCTCACAGCAGTCAAGTTCAAGCCAATACGTAATTTTTCTGATGCAAGCCTGAGTGATGTCCATGTCTTGAGTGTAAAAAAAAAAATCAGCCTTCCAGTATCAGTGTGATTGTGCAATTTCTTCCAGGTTGATATGAAAAAAAAATAAAGGAAGGGTGAAGAGGTGAGGGGAGGCTTGATGTTACAAATTTCAAGAGACCACCGCTCAATCACAGGTATTCATACCTTAAGTTCAAAACAGAGAAGGATTTGTGTGCCTTGAACCCTTTTTGCCCAGCAGCTGAAAGCTTGTTTTGAGAGTCATCAAAGAGGTGCTAAGTTGAAAAAAAAAAAGTGTCGAAATTGGCGAGCAATAGGCCAGCAGCACAATAATGGATTCGTTAGCAAGGAGCCTTTAGGCTGTTTGGTGCATCTGCCCCAGAAATTTGTGTCCTCATCTAAAGTCTAAATTAAGGCAGAAAGTAGAAATACATGCATTGATTTTTGGACAAGAACAAGCAGTCGAGCAAAGTTGAGAAACATTATGGATCACTTCGGTGCACACATGGCCAAATGGCATGGCAAGCATTATGTTTTCGGGACTTCTGCAAATAGCGAACTAAAGTCTCCATTTTTCTACCCACTGAATTCATAATTGTGTTTTTTTTTTTTAAATTACCCTGCACTTTGGTCTATTGTTCAGCCTGTGGATGTTGTGGTAGAGCTGCCTCTGTGACGGATCTAACACTGCAGTTCCACATGTTTAGCATCATGTTGCACTGTTGGGGATTTCAGCATCAGCCCCAGTGATGGCCAGTAATTAGTATGACTCATACCCCCTGCTGATAACGATATACCATTCCACTGCTGCCGTCTCATATTCAACTCATTAATAATACATTTCATCCATTTGCACCCCCCCCTTCAGCCCTCCCCTAAGTGTGCAATATGCTTTAGTGCCATCCACGAGGAGCTTCTCCAATGATATCATTTCCCTTATTTGATTAAATGAGATATGACAAACGATGAAAAAATTATGAAAAATGATCCTTCATGGCCTTTTCTAGGAACTGAGTTCTGTTGTGTTGAAAGCACAGAAGGAGCTCCAGAAAATAGTTTACACAGACATTAAAGGGGGTTTGAGCAAAATACGATCTTTGTATTAAATTAAACAGCTCCCTCGTTATTTTTACTCACTTCAAACTGGCTGCTGTCACTGTGAGCCTGAACAGAGCCGGGGATGAAGTCACTGCTAAGCCCCACTAACCCCGTTCGTCGAGTATATGTCCACTGGCAGCCCAATAAGAACACGACAGCGACTGGGCCTGTCTGCGGTGAGAGTCTGATGAAACCAAATGAAATCAGCCTGTCGAAGTCAGCCACAGCATTTCTTTCTTTGTCTTTTTTTTTTTTCTTCTTTTCTATACCAGCGGCTCTGCCTCTCCAAACGATCACTCCCTGACACAAACACCGCAAAGTATCGGCGCAGATGAGAGCGCCGGGAAATGGCAGGGAAGTCATTTTTCTACACCTTTTTTTTTTAAAAGGCATGTACTCAATTTGTCATTATGTTTGGGAGGAAATGGAGGTTGAATTTATGGCTGTAAGAGGAGAAAATATCTGTCTCAGAACATCCTCCCAAATAACTCAAAAACTGTTTAGATAATCAGACACAGCATCTATGGACGCCCTTTAATAACATATTCCAGTCAAGAGCAGATATGTACTCTCCTTATTGTTATTGTTCATGCATTTCATTCATCATATGAAGGCAGGGCACGAGGACAAAATGCAGGAACAAAATGTCTTGACAGTGTGATTCACAGAATGAACCCTGCCAGGCCGCAAGTCATATCAGACACAGGACAAAACACACACACGCACACACACATCTGTGGGGCCATGACCGCCATTTCAATCTGTATCCAGCTGTCTGCAGTACACCCAGTGAAACAAGCCAAGTTTATTTATGTCAACCATCCTCACAAGTTTATCAAAGAGGGCACTGCAATCCATACAGCACCCTCTATCCTGACACCCTTGCGCTGGATAAAGGCAAAAAACAAAGAGGCAGAACGTGCAAAAGGTTGCATTCAGACTGCAGGCGAAAATGGCCCATATCAGATTTTTCTGCTCATATGTGACTCTGATCTGTTTTTTTTCATAGCAGTGTGAGCAGCATAAATCACATGGAGCCTGATTGTCCTGTCAAGCTGTGCCTCTGATAGAAACTTTTCCAAGGAAACTGAAAACCAGTTGATATTTTGGGGTTCTCGCTTCCCCTGTTAAGTTTGATTTTGTAGTTCTGTGAGTCGTTAGTTTCTGTTTCATTTCTTAGTTTTCTCCTCTCATTTCTGTTACTTTTTACCTTTGTGTTTTCCTGCTTTTGTAATCGTCGTCACCTAACGAGGGGAGTGAAAACAGGTGAAACAAAACAGGATTTGGTTTCACCTGTTTTCACTCCCCTCGTTAGTCAGTCACTTCCTCAGTCTGATCCTTTGCTCATTGTTAGTTTGTCTGAGTTCATGGTTGGTGTCAGTCCTTGTAGTTAGCGCCTGTGCTTTTGCACCTGCTTCCCATCTGTATTGTAGGGTATTTTCTTATTAAAATCACTGTAGACCATCTTGTAGACAGCCTGCATCTGTATTTGAGTCTTTCCTCTGTGTTCGTGGCTACTGACACTGATCTTTTCTTTCATACGCAGTCCTAAATCAAATATAGGTCTAATTTGAACAGTCATATCGGAATACATGCGACTGTTACATCATGTGCTCTCGCGGCCAGACACTCAGTTTAGCAGTTGGGGAACTGAGTGTCTGGCCGCGAGAGTCTTGTGGAAAGGCGCTGACAGATGTAGTTAAAAGTAGCCCTTGACATCCTGAAAATTTTGGCTGAAACCTGTTTCTGTGAAGCCATTCACGTCACGATCCCACCGCTCCTCGCTCTGACCCCACATCCACACCTTCATACAGATGTAGCAATCTCTGCTCTGCAAACAGCCAAATTAAAAATTTGTTTTTCTCCTCATGGTCATCTGCTCACAAATCCGCTGGCTTTTACTGCACATCAAATGAAACCATAAACACTGACTTCAGTGGTCTCCATGTTCACTTCCATATGTCTTTGTTATTGTTGTTTAGTAGTTCAGGAGCGTGACCAGTTCACACTCCAATCTAACACTGGTCACATTTAAAAAAGAAAATGTGATCAGCCAAACAAACACATCAGATCTGAGCAACAAATGAAGCTTGCAGCCCTAAGAGCTGCTTGTAGTGAGCAAAAAACCAGGGACTACAAAGGAATGCTTGGCAGAATATACAGAATAAACCAAAAATTGCAAAGTTACAGAGCAAGTAAGTTTTATAGAGTTTCAAGCAAAGTTTAAGGGCTAGACCGAGTGCTTCCAGCAGAGGAATTTCAGGGGGGAAAAACTTGCACAAACAAGGAGCTAAAAGACTCACAGACACCTGAGGGGAAAGGCAGAGTCAGGCAAATATTCCCCGTGGGTTTGTGACATTACACATAATCATTTGATCCATTGTTGCTGTAAAAATATTGAGTAGTGCAGCTTTAAGAAAATTAGGATCCCTTTGGATTCTGATCATTTTACACTCCAACACAAATAACAGCACACACTCTTCCATACTAACTCTTTGTAGACACAAGCACAACACGGACACCTCAGTAAAGTTGATTCCCATCACGAATCTTTATGAAAGCACAACCTTTATCTCCTTTATGGCTCTCATCTATTCGGCATGAGGTAATGAACGGTATCCCATTATGCCCATTTAATTTCACAAGAAGCTCAGTTTCATTAATAAAGCATAAGCTCTTGGTTGAATATTAATATTTATATGCCTGTGCCCTAGCTAATAAAAGTAAAGAGATTTTTACTTTCCAAAGGCCATTCCCTGTGGAATATGATCGGCATGTTTTCTTTTTCTGTTGTTGTTGAACGGCTAGCATCTCCAGGCAAGACTTTTTCACATTTTCATTGTAAAGCAATAAAAGAAGCAAAGGTTTACCTCTAATGCTCCTAAGCCTGCAGCTGTGTTTGTTATTCAGGCCTTAATGCAGTATTTAATCTCCATTGAAAATCTATTTGATGGTAATTAGTCATCATACACTTTCACCATCAGCAGAGTAATGGTGAAAATGTATTGATTAGCAAGATAATCAGACTAAAAATGAATGCTGATTTATTAGGCGGACACTTTTGTATGATAATGTGCGTTGGAAACCAGTGATCCCCAGCGATTTTTAGAGGATGTCAAGTTTTCAGTTACTCTTGGGTGTCACGCTGCGGGAGCGCCTACCAGTCATACAAATGGAAATCTGATGCAGTACAGGGTTCATTTTGCTGTGTACAATGCCTCAGAACTTTTCCAGCTGAATTTTAATGCAACTCCAACCAGATAAATCAAACATGTCCTCTCCTATACTCATGTATAACCATGTCAGTGAAAGCCCCTGTCCTGGCCATCCTGTTTGAACACTGCGGAACTTAATTTATGACTGACAATTAATCTGAAAGAGCCCAAACACTCCAGCGTGGCCAGTGGAGCGTGACAGCGTTGGCGAAAACAGCTCTCGCCCGATTCGTCTCCCAGCCGACAGTCTGGCCCCGTCACCCAGCGTTTATCTGCCTCCATACGCTTCCCCCCCCAAAAAACTCATTAATCTCTAATGGCTTAATTCTGTGTTCCCAGTATGGCCTGCGTATGTTCTCATTAATGGCTTTTCAATCTTATGCTATAGAGCAGAAGCAAGATTATAAAATGTCTTTTTCTCAAAAAAAAAAAAAGAAAAGGATTAGATTAGAAATAGAAAACGTACGTGATCCTTCTTGTAGTTACTTGATGGTGAGCACTGCACATAATCAAGTATGAGATCTGGTAGGAGGGATGATGACAGAAAATGAAAATGCATAAAGGCTTCAAGCAAGTCATAGTTCAAACTAAAATTATGAACTTATGAAAGACACTGAAAGACAGAGCCAACTAAGTTTGCAGAGGGCAAAGGAGTATTTGCTGCAGCACAGGAGTTTGTCAGTAATTGTGAAAAATATCCACAGCTGGAGGGAAAAACAAACTTTTGTCATATTTGATCAATGCTGGATCTCCTAAGGTTTTGTATTTGCCAAACGAATAGACTCAGAACCTCAACATTGGGTGGTCAATGCCAAAAACAATGGTCCAGAAGTCAGTCTGCTTTGAAGAACTTTCAAAATAGGACCTGTAGTTCTCGTATTTTGATAACTGTTGTTGGGATTAAGGATTCTCACTCTCCCCTTCGGGTATTTGCCCAAATCACCTTCCATATTTCATTCGGCTTTTTTCGTTTTTCTAAACAGAAAATACATTCCTCCTGATTTCCAGGGTCTTAACGACAAGCTGACAATTCGTACGTTTAGTTGTCAAAACAAACCAAATTCTCAAAAAAAGAGAGAATGCACACTTGAATGCATTTTTCACGCCTGGTACACAATAGCTTTGAGGCCAATTAGTGAGGGAATTGCTGTGAAAAAAGCAACACAGACAGAATGAGGGCCAGAGTGAGAGAGGTGGGAAAAACGTATCATCTGCCCGGTTCTGTAAAAGTAACTTTGTATCATCCAAAAAACACAGAGCTCTGTACTTGTGCTCGGAGTGTCTTGGTGTTCCCGGCAGCCACCTTTAACAACAGGATTAGTGCCAAGCTGAGAAGCAAAAAAAAGGCAGGGGAAGGGATAAAAACTGCCTGGGATCACTGCTATCACTGATGGAGCCTGAACCCCCGAGGGAGCTCTCGTCTTTCTGTTTGATTTGTTCTCTGTCATCTAGTCTGTAGCCGGTGGGCTGGGGGCTGTTTGCTTGGCACTGTGCAGCCCTTTTATCTGCCGATTTGAGAGAAAGAAGGAAGGGAAATAGGTTTGTGACCAAAAGCTGAACCCTCCTCCTCCATCTCCTCCGAGCGAATGCCGAAGGAAACCGGCACTGACCTGAGGACATCAGGCTGCGATGCCCCGTACCTGATGTTCCAGACGCTTGTGTGATGATGGGAGTCATTTGTGTGGACGCTGCACAGACGTGAACGCGTGATTCTGTGTGATGCAGCTCGCTCTGACTGCCGTCTTTCCTCAGAATGCTTTATAGAGATGACCAACCTGCGGTACTTAAGTGAATTTAGATAGAAGTCAATATCCTCATAATAAAACACCTCTGTTTCACTCCAGCTGATCAGCAGTTGTCAGTGTTTGTAAGAGCCCGCAGGCCCAATCGATGGGAAAATAAATTACCATTGGCAACCTCGCCAGAGGGCTGAGGAGCGGTTGAGCCACAGCTGCAATTCAACCAGTTTCCCCCCTTTTCCAAAAAAAGATTAAGAAATACTCTCAGTAATGATACAGCATCTGGGCGATAGGGACCATATGCAAAAGTGATGGATTTGTCTTCATTTTTGATTCTCTCTTCTTCTGGGAATTTAGCAAGACAGCTAAAGTGTTTGTGATTGGCACCGAGCCCCTCTGTCTCATTTCTCCAGTTGTGGGCTTCTCACCGAGTCGGCCAAGCGTGTAAACACACATCAGCTTAACGGGTGCTGGTCCTGCCCTTTGCAGGTGCTCACTGTCAATCCAGGAGGTGGTAAAGTAAATAAAAGTCCACCTGACAACACAGCTCGGACCATCTGTAATCAGCGCTCTGTAGGCCGCACTATAGCGCTCATACTCATCATGTGAAGTACATTATTGGAGACAGAAACAGCAGGGAATTTGTAGCAAGTCTTTTAATTAAACTTGAGGATTTGCTCCAATCAAACCGCTCCGGTATTTGATTCGCAGAGTTTGCAAAAGTCAATTTTATTCCCATTGGTTGGAAATATTTAATCAATCTTATTTAACGTGACTCTTGTTTGTAAATAAGAGGAACATTAATCAACTTATAAGACTTGATCATGATGCCGAGAGGAAGCTACAGCGGCTAGAGAGAAACATGGACGTCCAGCTCAAATTACAGACAAGAGTTTGTTTAAACAGGGACTTAACTTTGATCACAATGCACTCAGCTCATTTTGATTAGCATCCATTTTTAATGAAGCCACGTGCAGCAGCCTCAATGGGAATGTGCCTCGGCAGTGAACAATTTGTTGTGGATGGAAATGGACATTCTTGCAGGGATAAAGCACAAGGATTAGCCTTTGCATTGCAGTGCCCCATGCGTAATGCTTGCTGATGAGTTTTCATCTATCACTAAGTTATACCAATGCTGCATTCTCATTAGCAAGCATTAAATGTGGTGCATTACAATGCAGCCTCCCAAATGGAGTCCATTATTGTAATTGGATGAGTGGGTTTGTAAATTTAACTACAAAAGCAAAATCTTTTATATACTTTTAATTTCCCCTAAAACTTATCTGAGTGTTTTTTTTTTTTTAGAGATAAGCCTTTAACTCAATCTGATTTGCATCAGCTGTATAAATATTGATCGCGGTATTAAAAATGAACCATTTTGACCTATTTTAATTCACGTTTCGTGACTGGCACCATGTAGAGAGTCACCCAAGCAAAGCAGCTGCAGTGATATGTCTCTCGTTTGTGTTTTATTTGGTTCCATTTTAGCCAAGCAGACGGAGAAGAGCGCCAGCCACATCGAAGTCCGTATTAGTGTCTCCTGGCATACAGATGAGAATGCATCTGGTCCGAGAGGAGTTCTGTGATTTCCACTTAATGAGGTCGAGAATAGCTCCAGTCCGAGCAGGTAAGGCTAGACTGTGTTGACCTTTAACTCCCCATCACTATCAGTCACAAGAGCCTGACAGACTGCAAACAGCTGACCGAAGCGCTGGCTAGATCATGCATATCACTCACTGTGAAGAGGTTCAACCTGTCGGCATGACGGAGAAGACATTAGGGTCAAGTCAATTCCCAAGCTATTTATCTGATGATCGATTGACATCTATCTATCTATCTATCATTTTTATCTATCTGCACAAGTATAATAAAAAAAAAAAAACAACAATTGAATGACTGTGTTGCAGCAATATCTGTCATAGGTTTGTTAACATGAGCTATCATAAGCTACTGGCTACGCCAATAAACTGTATAAAAAATGGCCACCATGACATCACCCGCTGGTTTGTGAACTGCCGTTTTGAAGCCTTGAGTTTAGCATTTTGGACATCACCATCTTTGTTTTTGAAAGAAGACCCATGAAGACCCTTGTGTCTGATTGGTTAGGTTTCAGCATGACCTGCCTCTGACTGTTTGGTCACAAGCTAGTCCCGTCCCAAAGCAGACCCTGCTTTATCGACAATTTTACTCTAAATGGGACCATAGTAATAATCATGCTGTGCTGAAGAAGACTTGAAACTAGCAACTGAGATCAAGAATAAGGAAAATGTTTAAATCATGTGAGAAGTAAGGGCATTTTCTCGTAGACTCCCATATGTTTGTAAGTCATTAGAAAGAATGCAGGTTTAAGGCACTTAAGCAATGGGACACTTCTTTTAAACACTACTGTTACACCAGACCAAGTTAGGATGTAACAGCAAACCCGTGAATGTATTGGACTGGGAAAGGGTTTGTTTTACTTTTCGTTTTCATTAGTAAGAGTGATATTGGGTTATTTCTCCTTTTGAAAGTATCTTTAGCTTTAAAATAAATATTTCTGTTTTGATATAATACTGCCTGTACAGCTTATGTCTCTGTCTCTGTCTCTGTATCTCTAACAACTACTACAACTCCGGTGGCCTTAAATTCAATAGAATCTCCTCTCCACCTGTCTGCCAGCATCATGATAATGAGATTTTACAAGCCACATAACAACAAGGCTGCGTAAATGTGCACCTGAAAACTCTAAAATTCATTCCCCGTGATGGATTAGCTTTTTGTGCCGCCTGACGATTCAAAAAGATTCTCTTTCTCTTTATATTAATGGGCCATTTCTGAATGTTGTGAGATATACAGTACAATTTGAAAGCCACAAACAGCTTTGATCGATAACACTATTCCACGTAACTACATGGTTATGGTCACAAGTGCTGCCATACACTCAATAAGGCATGACCTTCACTGAGGGCACGTGTGGTCAGGAAGGGAACACCATCAAAACAATTATCTGTGCTTCGTTTTCCCCGACTGCTCGCCCACCATACATCATTGTTTTATCAAAATCGAAAGGGCCTGAGTGAATACAGCAACCAAGAACTCCTGTGTCCACGGATCGATGGCTGATTATAGCTCCTGCTGTGGTTTAAGCACCTCTCGCTGCAAGCCGAGTCCAGTTGTACAGCAGCATGAGTCAATACAGATGTTTTCCGTATTATAGGCCATATTACAGCCATTATATTCATGCAGTGGAGGCTTAATTCTGAGTTATTGTCTCATTCATATGAGCCTAAAATGGCTAAAAGAAATGCTGTTGTTCAGAGACGGCTGTGTTTTTTCTGTCGTGAGTGCCAATATATCGAGGAAGCAGATGCAACTCGGAACAGATGTGCCTCCTTCAACTAGATGCGACATTCATTAGATTTAGGCCGTTGCAAAGTTATTAATATTTGAAAGAGGGAAAAAATGGACCACAACAAAGACTTCAAACATGGCATTGTTCTGACGCGCCCACGCTAAACCTGTGATTTTTCAAGTCGAGAACTCAGCCAAGCTTCAGGATAGTCTCATTATGCAATTGCTATCATCAAATGCACTCAGTCGGGGCTTCACTTGAAGAGTTTGCTGTGTCTCCTCTTCTTGAAAGGAACCGCAGTGATAAAAAAGAGAGTCTCTTATCAGTTTCTGCGCTCATTCTACAATCTGCAATTTTCTAGACTAGTTTTTTTTTTTCTTTCCGCTGTCATAAGCATATTAAAACATGTCAAGACATAAAAATCATTAGCCCTTGCAGTCTGACATTTAAATGCAGCCAATTCTCTGAGTCATCTGGGGACACGTACTCCTCTTGTAGAAATGTCAGACTAATAAGGTACAAACAGCCACCATAATCCGATTCAGTGTACATCTTTAAGCATGAGATGCAATCAATGTATTCAGCCCTCTGGTATCCCAGCAACGTGTCTGTGCCTCTCTTCCCAAGCGTCTAAATCTTTTCTTCTAACCTATATATAAGGGAGTAGGAGGGGACAGGCTGGTTACTGGGAGGAATGTGTATTAATTTCTGCTCAGCAGCCTCTGCAAACAAGATGATGTTGTTCAAAGGACTATCATGCTTATAAAACTGAGAATATGTCAGTGTGCTCCCCCTGACATTCACAATAGTAGCACTAATACTGATTCATGTAAAAATGTATTTCTAAGGATAGCTACCAATTGGCTGGGATGTATATTTTGATCTGTTTTAGCCCAAAATGTAGAGAGAGCCCGGCCCTTGATAAAGTGTGTGTGAAAGCAATTCCATGTCTAGGTCCACTAACTAGACTTTGCTTCGTGCCTACGATTTCATCCAGTGGCACTTTTAGGTCTCTGTCACAGTTCAGAAGACCCAAACGCTGATTCACTGGAGGCAGGAGCTGGACAACACAGTGACTTTACTGACTGGCAGACAGATGACACGGGGGAAGTGGCAGTGGGTGTGGATGGAGGACTAGAGGGAAAAAGCCGGCAGGTGCTGACTGGAAGATGAGCAGAAGGGTGGGGTTTAGGAGCAGGAGGCTCCAGCAGTGTCCATGATAGACTCCTGACCTGAGTTGGTCTATGTTTTACTTTTTTAATGTGAAAAAGATTCTTTTGGCCTTGAAAATGGTTTGTTTGACAAAGCAAAGCCAACTTAAAGTCCATTTACTGCTATAATCTACACCCAGAAACACACTCAAATATACACAGTCCAGTAGTTATACCCCTATTTATACACATTTTTCATGTGCGTACCTACACTAGTACGTACATTACTGTGACAATAGATATATTAACACATACATTAAAATGTGTAAACAACAATACAACTACAGCATTTTCATGAAATCATATTGATACTATTTATGGTTGGCACTGTTTAAGCAATAACCATTAACTCTCTGTGCAGCGATGGTGGCAGAGTCCACCATACCCATGCTGGATTCATATTGCCCACCTACGCATGAGGCATTTATAGGAAACAAAGCATGTGTGTAATCCACCATTACGGTTTGTAATTTTCTGTGTTATTATAATGATGATAATGTAATTGTCCTGTAAATGAAAGTCCATCTGTCGTCTTAAATGTTCTACTACCTTGAGATCGCCCATCGTATTGTTCACTTGGTCCTATTTCAAACCCACGTTATACGATGATAGACCTGGAATGTGTCGAAAAGCACATTTATTTCTGTGTTAAACAAAAGTAAAAAGTAAAACACAAATATTAGAAGAAAAGGGAAATGCTGGCAGTTGTAGTCCCATAGCAAACACTAACATTTCACCACTGAACTCTCGCAGCAACCCGATGATTTCAGCTAAGGACAAAGGGTTGTTAGGATAAAGTGGAGCAACGCGAGGTGGGAATGATGACAGACGAGATGTGGGTGGCGGTGTTGCTGGTGGCATCTGTAGCCTTAATGGCAGCGCTGAGTTTCTGTATCAGTGTACGTGCTTGCCTGTGTGTGTTGTACATACTGTAGTAAGGACCTTTTTTTTTTTGCGGTGCTGCTGACTGCCCAGATTACAGGATTACTGCCGTCGCTGACTGTTCGACACCTTTAAGTCAGGAGAAAGCTCCAATCCTTTTTCTGGCAGTGGGGATTTATATCATTCAAATCCTCCCTGCAGCTAAGATAGAAAAAAAAAATATTAATATAATCTCACAGAATTGTCACTGGCTCAAATCATTCTGATGTGTGTAGCCCCAGGAATATTAATTAACACTGAGGTCACCAAAAGTCCTATCAGGAAAAGCAGGGCAAATATTTGAACCATCGTAGGTGCGTTTGATTTATCTACCTAGACACACGCGGCCTCAAAAACGATAACCCAAGCAGCTCTCATGTATCTTTAAAGTGGGCTCTGTATTCAGTCGCTGTTCTGTCCGGGTCATGGCTATCAGGTCATTTTATCAAGCGAATTATGAGCATCACACACTCTTCAATGTGTTGTGCTGTGTTTTTATCACTCCCGGTAGGAACACATACTGACAAACACACACACACGCGTACACACACAGAGGACAGAGCGGTCAATGGGGGATTGTGCAGCTCCATCCAGCAATCCATATCTTATATTTTCCCCAACATAGAGTCATCGAGGGGGGGGTATTTGTCTCCGAGATCAGCTCTTAATGTGCACTATCACGTGACAGAGGCCCTTTGGGTGTCATACTGGCAGAGCAAGCACATCCATCTGAGCCGTAAAGAGAGCCAGGCTTCCCTTCAGTAGATGAAATGAAGGGAAGCCTGGGGCCAGTTTGTTTCTGGAGAACAAAAACCATATTCAGGCTTTTGCTGTAGCCTTTAAAGTACATTTTGATACGCCAGATGCGGTTCGCCGTGATGCAGGTGATGATCACATTTAGTCGTAGCCTTCTGTGGGCTTTCAGCTCTGTGATGTCGCTCAGCCTCTCCACCAGTGAGATATCTGGCTTCAGCCCCGCGGCCTATCTTGTCACGCAACAGCTGATGTGACACATCGATGGTGACAGACGGTTCTGGCCTAAACTGAGCCAAATGACCCACATAGACATGGTCAATGCGTGGTCCTGCTGGTCCTCCAACAGCCTCGCAACAAAAAGATCCAACTTACAACTCTATAGCATGATCTGTTTTGGTCTAATTCAGATTCATTTTTTATGAGTCTTATAGGAATGAGAGCAATTCCATTAATATCCCACTTCACCGATTCAAGATGAAGATAAAAAAAAAAAAGTAACTCTATTCCAGCAGGAAATGATTGTGTAGCAATTCCCAGACACGAGCACCATTTCCTGACACTCTCTATACCATTTTTGATAGCAGAGCAGTGAAAAAAACCTAATAAAGATTTGGGCCATCACAGACAGCAGATTCATCCGGCTAAAACAAAATTGTCATCACTCTGCTTTGCTGAGCTAGAGCTTAAAGGGAAGGGAGGAAGCCAGGAGGGGAAATGGGTTAGCAAAGAGATAGAGAGAGCAGCTGTGTTGTGGTGTATTGCGCTGTCCCTGTCAGGCCGGGCTTATTGAATTGATGTCACTCCTTTAAACTCCAGTGGGCTGGGTCGCTGCGTGCAGGTGTGTGTGTGTGTGTGTGTGTTTGAAGGAGAGAAGGGATGGGGGTAATACTGATAACTGTGGTTTTTCTTGTGAATCTGGAGAGCCTGGCGACCTTCCAGAGACTCAAGGAGGTTTCTGAGCTCCGCGCTTACAGCCTCTCCAATAAGATTGAATTTACCTCCAATTCAGTGCACATTTTTGTTTGTGGGAATGTAGGGGTGTTCGCGTGTAGACCTCGCCGGGTGTACGTTCACGTTGGCTCTGTGGGGTGGGGGGGGGGGGGGGGGGTGAGCAACGGGCATGTGTGTTGTTTCAGACAACCCCTCTCAAACACCTCCGAATGCCCACTAAAAATAGCTGGCAGGAAAAAGACCTAAACTCTGTTACTCTGATTTTATTTATTGTTTTCTTACTACATCACACATGCCTTGCAGTGTCTGTATGAGATTGTTGTCAAAAGTTTCTCTCAACAATAACCACAGGAAAAAAATCAATATGCGACTAAAGAAGGGTACCTGGTCTTTGGTGCGAGTGCCTTACAAGCGCTTGTGAAATTGTGCGTTTAATCCAATTTATATGAAGCACTCAATCCATGAGTGAAAGCAGAGATGATATGAAGGCATCCTCTCTGGAGGATTTTAGAAAAATATTGAGGTCAAGAGTCAACAGTCCCCCCCCCCCCAAAAAAAAAAAAGAAACTGTCTTTTATCATTATTATTATTTGCTGTTTTTATTTGGATTCAAATTATATTTCCTGCAAGTTTTATTGAAGGTGAGCAGTTCTCAAATTTATCTCTGTATTGCTTCTGATTTTGAAGGGAACCAGCTCAACTAAACACAGGGCGTGGATTTCATTTCAATGGTGGAGCGGGGAGGGGGGGCTGTGCCTTCGGATGAATTGTTGTGCACATATTTGTGCTTTTACTGTATGGAAATGTCTTTATTTATGTAAAGGAAGACGCACAACTCAGGCGCTGGGTGACAATTCAAAATACATTGGAATATAATGCAGTGAGGTGCTGAGGCGTTCCGTGCTGCTTCCAAATATTTATTTTAGATCAACTTTTGTCATTTAATGTTCTCCCTGTTGAGTCAACACACATGCAGGCATGATTTACTCTCCTGTCCTCATTTGTGTCTTTTGCTTGGGGAATTAACCTGATTGATTTAGAGACCCCCAGACAATAGCGGCTCATATCTCTTTCGGCAAGATTCCAGCATTGTTGTACTTCTGTATCTGCTGCTGTATAATAGCGGCTATATTCTGCATATTCACTATATGCAGGGTTTTGTATTGCATTACTGGAATTACTTAAGTTTCATTTTGCGCGCTTGCAAAAATAACAAAAAATAAAGTCTACTGAAGCAAATTGCAACATCTTTGAATAATCTCTGACATTTACGGTAAGGCAGCACGGTCCATGCAGTAAAGAAGTGACCTTATTTTTTGGTTTATAATACATAGAAGCAAATAAAAGTGAATAAAATAAAAAGTAAATAGACAGCAGTGACACTAGTTGTGATGCTACCTGAGTGTGCTGCCTGCCTCCCTGTTCTCTCCTGTCCGTTCAGCTCAAGATGTGTTCCCCTACCCATTGCTATGATAAAATCGCAATATAGCGCCTGTGTCATGGCAAAGAATGAACAGCTGTAGACCATGTAGATGTTAAGTGGGGGAGGGGCATCCCCTTCACCACAGTAACCCTCTCTCACCTGGCTGTGTGCGCTCGGCGTGAGAGAAGAGGAAGAGATTATGTGCTGCTGTTCACTAAGCAGCATGCATGCAAATTTCCTGATTATATAGCACCAGTCTTTTTTTAAATATATACATATATATAATATATATATATATAATAATTTCTATGGAAATAATTACTGAGGTCTGGCCCTCAGTTCCCTCACAGCCAGGGCCACGCATCCTCTTATGAAATAAAAATGCTGTGCTATTTCCCTTTTGACGATGGAGCTCGCTGCTCATGAGTCATGATGTGAAAAGCATGAAAGTGATTTGTCAATGCGGTGCAAGTATTTGAAACTGAAAAGATCAAATATTGATATGGCCAAAAGTGTAATTCAGTTCTGGTGTCCTTGTCCCTCTCCCTTTCTCTTGTCTCTCGGGTAACAATCGCAATTATGACAAAACTAGGAGATTAATTTTTCAATGTCTTCTCCACACTACACACTGACTCAGCTGCTGCCTACAGACTGTAATCTTTTTTACTGCTGCAGTTTCAGTAGAATATTATTATCTATCAAATATTACAAGCACAAGTGTGGTTACAGTCAAAAAGTAGAGGAGGACACTTGTGTAGTACATCAGGATCTGAGGAAAATTGGATGCCGAGGAACAATGAAGCTAAATGCAAAAGTGCAACTGATATACTGCAAATGTTGTGCAACCTGAGCTCAGACTGAATGTGAAGTGAATCTTAGAGGCAGTTATTGTCTAAGGGACAATGACTGGAAGAACCTCACACACAAATCGCACAATACACTCTCTGTAAGATAAATACAGACTGCACAGAATTTGTTTGCATGGCTTTCAAACTATTGTATTTTCTCATTCTTGCCAATAGACAGCACGATAAATGAATATGGTGACACGTCTCCTCTTCCAAAATGTCCAAGCCGAAATGCGAAGCCAAAATATCTTGACTACACCCAGACACCCACCCTGCTCAACTGTGTGTTAGGATTAGCTGTCAATCATGACATCACACCCCCTTTTATTAGAGCATCAAATAATCTTATCTGAAAAATGAACACTTGAACATGAATGATAGAACTGCCTAAAACGACACAAACAAAGTAACAAAGGGAACAAAGTATTTGACATTTTTGGCCCATGTCCCATCCACTAATATGGAGGGCTATATGACCTATACTGCAGCCGGCCACCAGATCAGGCTTCACTTTTGGGGAGCTGTCATGTTTTCCATCTTTAAATACAGTCTACAGTCCCATCACTCTCATTGTGTCAGCAGCCACAACAGGAAGCGGTTTTCAGACACTAAACAAACAGGAAAAAAAGCCGAAAGTTTCCTGCAGGAAACGGAGCAGCTTGTTTCTGCTGCCCCCAAGTGGCCAAAAAATGAAGCTGATGCAGGCTTAACTAAGTTGTGTCACTTAAAGAAGCACCATTATAAAGTGTTGTAAATAAAGCAGTTACTTCATTAACGAACAGTTTGACTTTGTAAAAAAAGTCCCAACTTACAAACACTTTATAAAGCAGACATAACTATAAAGTGACACCTTAATGAAGGGATACGTTTTATCATTTTTACAACAGGAAACTGTACCTGTGTTATCATACAGCCAATAATAAAAGAGCCCGGCTTTTCTTATTTTACTACTGTCCAGCTTTACTGTGCAGCACAGCAGGCACATAGACTATTAACTTTTGGTCACGTTTTCGCAAATAGGCTTGAACAAGGGTGAAATAAGTATGAAACTGTTATGCTTGGCTGATAATGTTTTTAATGTACCTTCTCAGCCGCAGTCATTAGTACCTCCATCAGCCTACAAAAAAAAGAGCTCCATCCACAGACGGCATTTGCATTTAAGCTCCGCCAAAGTGATGTCAGAGTGGCCCCCGATGCTCTCTGTGAAATATCAGCGGTGAGACAGGTCCGACTGGGGTTGTCTCTGCTGTGTGTTAGCCTGCCTGTCCTCATTAGATGTTGAGAGATTGACATAACCCCCCCCTCTCCTCTTCCCCTTCAGCCCTGATGAAGCTCTGTGAACACTAGCAGGGTGTGAGCAATAATGAATCACTATTAGCCTGGGTCACGCTGGCTGACAACCAATTTACAGGGTAGGAGAGGCTGCACACAGTGACATGCAGGTAAAAGTGAGTGTTCGGCTGGGTCATCCTCGTCCTGAGGTGTTGTGGCTATTTTCAAAGCGTCTATTATGGGAAGATGAGACAGATTATATCGTATCTCCAGATGTTTGTCTGTTTACCTCTGGTCGTTTTGATGCAAAGTAATAAGGACACTTCTGCATGAATGCGGCAGCACAAGTTCAGTATATTTTGGTGCTTTGGCTGACTTTGCCATGAGTGGGTACATTCTGACATCTAGTGGTGGTAAATAATTACTGCATGAGGGAAACTTGCTGCCCAATAAATAATATATTTTTGCATGAATCAGAAATGCCAAATATTTCACTTCATGTGCTCCGTATACTGCATGTCTATGATAAGATTTACTTGACGTGAGGCTCATAGAGAGTTATGAGGCAGTGTGAGCGTGGCAACAAGCATAGAATATATAACGCCATACGTCCCAGAATTCCTCTAAGCACTAAAGCCTTTAGTGATAATCACATCATAATTACATCAAACGACGTGATGTGATGTAATAAAGGCGCTGATGTTAGATGTAAATTACTGTATGAGCAGTGAAAGGCTTGCAAAGATATTACAGTGCATTTATATGTCCCACACTAAACATCAGCAAAGTCATTACTTTATTGCCCCACTGAGGCAGAACTCAGCATGCCTTAAAAAAAAAAAAAACTCTGAGTCATTCCAGGAGGGAAGTGCGGAAATTAAAAACCAGAGCATCTGCTGGAAACTCAAAACCTCCTTTATGGATGACAAACGGACCATCTGTGTTGCCAGTCGAACGGCAAAAAAAGCAAAGAGGGCCTGAGAGCCATCGACTGAAGAAAATGAAAGTCAATTAAAAGTAACTTTTTGGAGAGCTGACTTCATGCTCAAGCTCTCCTTGAAGGTGACATGATGGCTAGATTTTCATTCCAATCAATCAGTGAAATCACATTTTGCAGCTCCGGGTCAAAATGGAAAGCTGAATCTCTTGAGACTCTGTGGCATACCAAAAAGTCACAGTGAGAGATTATCAGTGAGAGATCCTTTTTTTTTTTTAATGTCAATGTCCTGTCAGTTCCTGTCAGCATATTCTTGATCCCTGCCCCCCCCCAGCTGCCCTGAGGGAGCTGAAATAGACGGCTAAATGGAACTGCTGACGATGTAATTTAAAATAGCTTATAAAAATATATATGATAATTAAATTTAAAGTACTCGCAATGGAAATAGTATCATTATGGGTAAACTGTAGTATAATGTGATGAGGTGCAGCAGCCAATGTGACTACATAACGACCATTTACAGCAGCAATAACCTAAAGAACCATAAGCAAGCATTAGCTACCATAAGCTACTGGTCATACCAGACCAAGTAAGGCCGTAGCAGGAAAACCCCTCAGTGTATTGAATTGAGTGATGGTGTGTTTTGTTGCTTGTGAAGTCAACTTTTCATTCATCACAGGAAGAATGTGTTATTTCTTTGTCTCAAAAGTTACATAGAGTTGTTTTAAACTCTCCTCACATCACATCCAAGCAATGCATTTAGACAGTAGCATGCACTACAAATAAAGCCTCTGCAAAGAAGTTACATTCCCTCTAAATGCCACTGCAAGTAATTAATTAGTGTAAAAGGTTTCTGGCAAACATTAATAGCCACCTGAGATTGTTCATGTCTTTCCACATTTCTAAAAATGCCCCTTGAATATGACTTACTGTAAGTGTTTTGTTTCTTCCTAAAACATTCCCTGTAACTCTAGTGATTGTGGTGCTGACCTGGTGAGGAGCCCGGGGCTCTGATCAGACATCTGAGAAGGACAATAGAGCCAAAAGCAGCTCGTTACCGGGCCTCAAGTCGCTCGTGATAAAAGCTCCTGACCACAATCAAAAGAAGTTCCCGTCACGTGCGGTTCATCACGTTACGATCACCATGTGTGGAGGCCGCGAATGGGTTTAACTGGACTGCAAGTGGACACAGAATGGAAACTGAGGACAAATAGAGTCTGCACACTGATGCTCTGAAGTTGTATAACACGTTTATCAAGGAGCAAGAAGCCCAGTGAGCAGACTCTGTTTTCTGTGTCTGCTTGTTGTTATTTGGAGCATAAAAATAGCAACAAATACAGGACAGGCTTTCTGTACATTTACAGCGCACGGGATGATAAAAGAGCACAGAGAGAAAGAAATGAGTGTGACTCTACCACTACCACAGACACGGGCTACTGACTGATAAAATCCCAGGGAAGTTTTCTTATTAGCAATTTAATAAAAACAAATTATCTGAATATAAAGCTGCATGCTACAAAGTATTTTTCTTTTAAATTAGATGAAAATACCAAAATGAGTGCGTTGACCACTGACAGCCCAGTGAACCCTCCTAACAAGCTGAAACTGAATTTGCAGAGTGATTACATCGCCCATTTGACAACATGATGCGCTCAGCAGCTGGGATAAGTTGTGCCCTGACGTTAAACCTTATGCCGTCCACTAGATGGCGTCATGTGCTGAGAGCTCTTTGTATGGCTCAATGAAACCAACATGGAGACAGATGAGCACAAGAGCAGCTTTGGAACAAAGTGCTTCCCCCCTATATGAGTATTCAATATCACATGAAGCGCGATCAGTATTTTCTTAAAGGCTTAAACTGCGTTAACACTGTACTGCAAATTACAAAAGTTGTTGAGCTCAGCTTATTTCAGCTGAGGACCATCTCAAAAATCATTTTTATCTCTAACATACCTTGAAAAGACATTCTGAGCTTTTACTTCCAATTACTGCGGAGCACTTTATTCTGGTGTTGGTCAGAAGGCCATCACTTGCCTCCAGGTTCCTCCAAAATGCAGCTTTTAGCCAACTCCAAAGGAGGAGACCACATTACTCCCATCCTTGCCTGTAGCTTTCCAAAATGATTTTAAAGATTTTGTTGCTGATTTTTAAAGTTCTGCAGGGTCTGGGCCCCCGCTTTGGTTTCTAACTTAAACCATTTCAAAGTTACTTCCTTTTATTACCTCTATTTCTGTAATCCTGATGTGTTTAAACTGTATATCCTGTTTGTAAAGTGCCAATTATGTGACTATGTTTTGAAAGGTGCTATATAGATTTCATATTTATGGTTTCATTAGTTGAGGTGAATCTGAGCATAGGGCAAATGCTTTCATTATTATTGATTGTGGATTATGGATCCAATTTAAACCACATATTAGACCGATTGTTCCCAAGCCTTTTGGCTTATGGACCATTCAATTGAAGCAGAGTTGTGGTGTGACACCCCCATGACAAGAAATGTAAGCATTTTCTTTTTCTTCTCAGATTAGTTCATCAGAAAAGATGTAAAAATAAACCTACTTGTAACATGACCAGCATTTCAAGCAAAACTAAAAGTGGCAGCTTAAGAAGCCTTTCACCCACACAAATGTAAGTTGCAAACAAATCCTCTCAATGATAGTGTGACATTTTCACTTAGCCAGTACGTTTCTACCGTGCAAATTAAATTAAGAAAACACTTATATGTGGAGAATACTGAATATCAAATTCAACTTTTCCTTTTACCAAATAATAAAAAACTGCTTCCTAAAGTCCTAGAGCCTTTAAATGTCATTACTAGTCATGTGTAGAGCCAAACATTACGTACCTCGCTCCGCCTCATGGATGCCCTGTTAACCCCGGAAGTTAGGAGGTTCTGCAGGCTCAGGACACTAGTACGCATGCTCTGTGGGGCCTACAATGCGAAACATCCGGGCACTTTTATACCCAGGAAGTCGAACTTTTTGGCCTCATGCGCCACTGAGCAACTGTCATATGAATGAACGGAGCCTCACCTTATTCACTGTTTACATCCATGGTTACATCCGGGGAACCTCCAGACGTGTCTGCTGTCTGCTGCTCTTAGCTTGTTGGATGCTCTCTGAGCTAAAACTAGCACATGGATGGATACGTAAGACATTCAAAAACGCAGTACATGAGCTTTAGAAGATTAGGGGGTGTAATTTCAGCCATACACGCCAAATTTACTTCTTATTCTATATATTCATTATATATATTTATTTATTCATTCATTAAGTGAAAAATTAGAGAACGAAGGCAGTAATTCATTGTCAATCAGGCGGTAGACATTATTAATTGCAGTCGGAGGGTCAGTGAAGGGTTAAAAAAGCCTGCTCTGACTCTGACTCCGCCTCCTTCGGGTGACTCATCATAACAGGAAGCAGGAAGTGTTGCAACGACGCACGTATATCTGTCACAAGAGTTTGGCTGTGAGGTATGTTTGGCTTTAACTTTTCTTATGGGACTGACAGTCATGACAGCTATTCATTTTGAACTTAAAAGCTCAGAAGAGTGATTTGTGTTCGGTAGTTTTCACAGCAATGGACAGTAAATAGTAAAAAGACTACATAGCAAGTGCTTGTGTGTGTAAACAGCAGGCCTCTCCCTGTGCGTGATCAGTGCCTGCTCCTGGGCCCTGCTTTCATTTTCAGAGTGAAACTGGAGCTCTGGTGTCAGGATGGCAGGCAGGCTCTCACTCCCAGAGGTGGACCTCTCCTGTCCCATATGCTGTGAAATCTTCAAAGACCCGGTGGTCCTCAAGTGCAGCCACAGCTTCTGTGCACCCTGTCTGCAGCAGTACTGGACTCATGGTCGGAGCCGGGAGTGCCCCCTGTGTAGGAGCCAGTCTCTGGATGACCCTGTGCCCAGCCTCACCCTTAGGAACCTGTGTGAGTCTTGCATCCAGGAGAGCGAGGGTCCGGAGGAGACGGCGGGAGAGCTGTACTGTGATCCAGGGGAGATGTGCCTGCTTCACGGGGAGAGGCTCAAACTTTTTTGCCTGCCAGACAAGGAGCCCATCTGTGTGGTTTGCCACACCTCAAGGAAGCACAAACAGCATGACTGTTGCCCTATCAGCGAGGCTGTAGTAGATGTGAAGGTAAATACTTCGCTTTCAAAATAAAATGTTGGGACTGCCTCCCTCAGTTCCCGGAATAAATGTTATGAGCTGTTATGTTCAAGGATGTCGCTAGAATAAAGTTTTAAAGGTCAATCTGACTCTTTCAGAATTAATATCCTCTCATTAATTATCTGCACAGGAGAAAATGAAGTCAGCCCTCAGCTCTTTGCAAGAAAAGAGGGATGTTTTTGACAAAATGAAGAAAAACTATGAGGACACAGTGGCATACATTCAGGTGTAGTAGAATTTCTCATGAAAATCCTACCATATGCACGTGGTTTGCGAGCCATGCTCATGCAGTCATTATTTCAGGTCCAGGCTCGATTTGTGGAAAGGCGAACCCGTGAGGAGTTTGAAAAGCTTCACACTTTCCTCCGAGCCGAGGAGGAGGCCCGGGTGGAGGCGCTGAAGAGGGAGGAGGAGGAGAGGAGCCGGGCAGTGGCGCAGAAGATCGAAGAAATTACCAGAGAGATAACGTCCGTGTCTGAATCCATCCGAGTTTTAGAGGAGGAGATCGCTCTGGAGGGCGTCTCTGTTCTTCATGTAAGTTTGTAAAATGTATAATACTTGGATTAAAATACAAGTTTTCTAATTTTTTTTTACTGTTTTCTTGTGCATTTGCCTCTTTCAGAAATGCAAGAGGACATTGGCAAGGTGAAAAAAAAAAAAAAGCTTTTGTTTTTCAACCTTTTTTTTTTCCCTCTACTTTCACATCAATATACATAAATGACTTAATTCTACTCCCCGCAGAGCTAACTGCCCAATCCGTGATCCAGTCACGGCACCTGATGCACTCATAGATGTGGCCAAATATGTGGGCTCTCTGGCATTCCACGTGTGGGAGAAGATGCATAAAATCGTCAAATACAGTGAGTGCGCACTCCGTCCCACTTTTCAGGTCACGGTGAGATTTATCTTTTAAAACTTTTAGATGCTTTTTCGTTTGCTTCGTGTACTCCTGAGGTGGAGGAAAGCTTGTGATGCTGGGCGAAGTACAGTCAGAGAATGTTAAAGGAGACAGCTGACAGTCT
The DNA here is from genome assembly GCF_042242105.1 of Pempheris klunzingeri. Taxonomy (NCBI): domain Eukaryota; kingdom Metazoa; phylum Chordata; class Actinopteri; order Acropomatiformes; family Pempheridae; genus Pempheris; species Pempheris klunzingeri. The sequence goes on from NC_092033.1 coordinate 12,211,307, forward strand.
GCCATGTTTTTCTTCAGCCCCAGTGACTCTGGACCCCAACACCGCTGCCCCGTGGCTCGTCCTGTCAGACGACCTCACCAGCGTTTGTGACAGTGATGAGAAGCAGAAGCTGCCCGACAACCCGGAGAGGTACGACCCAGACACCGGCGTGCTGGGCCGCGAGGGCTTCACCTCAGGGAAGCGCGCCTGGGACGTCAGCGTGGGCGATAACACGGCGTGGGTTGTTGGCGTGGCGAAAGAGTCCATCCAGCGGAAAGAGAAGGTGTCCTCTGTGCTGAAGAACGGCTACCTGTGTGTGTACTTTTACCACAAAATGTACTTTGCAGGCACGTCTCCTTTAACAAGGCTGAACCTGAAGAGGAGCCCGCAGAGGGTCAGGGTGCTGCTGGACTGTGACAAGGGCAGAGTGTCTTTCTACGACCCGCACGACAACACACACATCTACACTTTCAAGCACGCCATCACTGAGAGAGTCTTTCCTTACTTCTGGGTGGGCTGTCAGCAGTGTCCTTTGACAGTTGAGCCACTGGAGGTTTCTGTGAAAGCTGCTGAATATTGTTGAGAGTACATTTCCACTTCGCATTGCATCAATTCAGCAGTTTCTTTCTGGGTTCAATATATTTCTTTCCAGCTTAATACAAAATGAGTTTGAACTACTATAAAATGTCCCGTTTCTTTAAACTTTATTGCCTTAATTGTTTGTACAAAGTCTGACAGTGTGATGTGTATTTTAAAATTGTGCAGTGTGGCCTTAGAATATGTATTAATATGGCTGCAGTTTGATCGAATGAAGTAAAATGATTGTGAATTTGTATGTCAAACTCTACATGTTAAAGATTTTTCTTAAGCACAATTCTGTTTAAAAGTCCAGGTTTCTGGCAAACACTAATTATTCTTTATTTCCGAAAAAAGGATTGATGTAACAGAAATTGAGACTCTGAACTTCTAAATAAAAAAAATTGCTAACACCATGACTTCCCTGTCCCGTCTGTTAGTCTGCTCCTGCATGTTTGGCCTAAAATAAAAACACAAATGGTTCATTTAAGTGCAAATCGTGTTCTTTCGCCTCAGGGTCATTTAGTGATGAGAAGCCATTCTATAAAATGATTACAGCGTACACACAGTGTAAAACCCCACATGGCTGCATCAAACTTTACACTGTAGACACTGAAATGTAACACATTTGACAGCTTTGTTATTTAAAGTTGGATTGTAACAACAAAGATGTTTTTTTATCTTACAAAAATTGATGTAATTGTACATTTATATATCTAAAACAGTAAGTGCAGGAAAGTAGCAATTATGTGTAATGTGAATATTCATAGATAATGTGGAATAGTTGTCAATTAAAATGTATAATTCAGTTTAAGTCCATATATAAGTTTGCATGCTACTGTAATATACTGTTATCTGTGAGTGTAATTACTGTTAAAATACTTTTCTTTTCTTTTTTTTTTACTTTATTAATAGGGTTAGGGTTAGCTTTGCTACGTCGACATTGTTTCTTCTTCTTCTTCTTCTTCTACTGAAAAGTTAGCCGGCTATCAGCTTGTTAAACTAGCTTGTTTATTAGCATGTCGTAGCTAATGTGAACAGCGCTTGTAGCTAACAGCTAAAAAGTGTTTTTGATAAAACGTGAAGGCTTTGAACTTAGTCAGAAGTTGAGTGGAGTCACGTTTGCATAAATTGTGACCTTCAGTCTTACTAGAGCCACCGAGAACAAGAACACATTTCATCTTCAAACAACTTCAGGTAGTTTGATTCTGTGGCTGCTAACGTTTATAACTGTATTGCACTGGTAAAATCAGTGTGTTCAGGTCAACCTAAAGATGATGTTTTTCTGCAGGAGGTCCAAGATGTCGAAAGTTTCATCCACCAGAGGAACAAAGAGAAAGTTGGACAATGTTTTATTTTCAGAGCAAAGGTCCAACTTCTCCAAAGTCACCCTCCTGAGCCCATCTCTCCTCCTGCTGGAGATCCCAGCTGACACCAACACCAGCCTCCCAGTGTGGGAGGCCATCAGGTCCCAGCAGCTCGACATCGCCTGGACCGTCCACCCCTACAGCGTCAGTGTTCGTTTGACCCCCGTCTCCCCCAAGCAAGGCATGACCCCAACTTCCTGCCGCAGGGAAAGCACGTCCAGCGTGGTGCAGATCCCAGCGCCCTCTTCCGGTCTCCAGCAGCCTCAGGTGGTCATCCAGTCCGTCACCCAGCAGCACGGCGCCTCCCAGAACGCCTCCTGCCTCCTGCTCACCTTCTCTCCAAACGAGACCCAACCACGGCCGAGCCCTAACCCATCCACCTCCCTCATCGTTCCCCTGCCTGTCATCATCACCCAACCACAGCCCGCCCTTCAGTGCAGCACCCCTACCAAGAATGAGCTCCTACCCACCATCCAAACCCCAACAGCCACCCTTAATAAGCCGCCACCCCCATCCATAGCGCCGGACCCATCTCCGTTCCACACGAAGAGCTCCTCCGACACCCGCATCTGCGACAAGTTCCTCTTGGGGTGGTGTCGTGCGGTGAAGAAGTGTAAGATGCACCACACTCCCCACCCGTTTCACTGGCAGCTGAGGTGCATGATGACCCACCAGTGGGTCGACATCCCGCCTCGTTCTCAGGTCCTGCTGGAGAGGATCTACTGTGACGTCAGCCAAGACAACATTTGCATCAAGGATGGGTGAGTTAGAGGGTAGAACTGGGTTCAGGTCAGGTTTTAGCCTTACTGAGTGTTGCTATTAGAAGATTAGATATTTTCTGCTCTTAAATTCTGCTTTTTACATGATGGATATCTCAGAAAATGAACAAAAAGTTAGTATTTTTGGTTTCTTTGTCTATCTTTTGTCCGGTTTTCCCTGAATTAAACACACAACACTGTTCTTAGGCACGACCACTTCACTCTGGACTTTGACTCGATGCAGTTGGACTACATATCGAGGTATGACGGGGTCAGGCGACTGACCAATTCTGACAGTCTGGTCAGGAACCCTTACTTTCCCAGCAAATGGAAAATCTACTGGCGGAAGGATTTCAACTGGGAAGAGTACAACACGGTGACATGTTCCTCCTTTTATATCTTCATTCCCCTTAATCGCTCCTTTAGCATCGTTCTTTTGATCTAGTTTTATCTCAAAAACCACTCATTTTGTTACCGTAAATTCCACCTAATGCCATTTATCAGTGACGGGTTCGTTCTTCCGTAGAGCGTGTCCACGTGGCTCCTAAAGAACATGAGCGGGAAGGAGTCCGGTTGCTCCTTCTACATCGGCTCACAGGCCTACAAGCTGAACTTCGCCACCATGACCCAGACCAACGTCACCACGGGGTTCAAGAGGGAGGTCCGCTGCAGGCCCGTCTACCGCTCCCCTGATTCCATGCAGCCTTACCTACAGTCTGTATCGCGGATCTTCCCCTTTTCGTTTTGTCTCATTAACAAATGAAGTATAAAACCTTGTTTGTAGCCTAAAAAAATCTGAAAATTTCAGTAAAATGTGATGAAATAACAAGATGAGCATTGCAGCTATTAGCATGCCCCCCTTTCCTCTGATGTTCACCTGCAAGCCAGCGATTCTGTTTCATCACCTCTGATTGAATTAACTACATATTTATTGTGCTCTATGGTATCATCCTTATTACACTGGTTGGAGTCATTCAGAGGTCTTAAAGCAGCAATAGAAAGCTTCTCACTCATATACATAAATATGTTATAGATATACTTTGTCATAATACTTTGGTTTTTATCATTTTATTCCTGGATTTTGAACAGAAATAGCAGTGTAGGCAGGATTATAATCCAAACATGTCCACATATTAAATGCATGGTAAAGGCCAAGCTATTTGTAAGAAAAATCTCTTGAAATGGTCTCCTCATATCTCCTCTTCATCACATTAATACTGTCTCACTCTGCTCCAGGACAGGAACCCAGGCTGAGCCCACCGAGCCTGCCAGCGATCCTCCACCGGGGAACTTCGACGTGGACCCCCTGGAGGAGTCCAGCTCCTGGTATCCTCCGGTGTGGTGTCTGGCCTCGGAGCAGGACTGCAGCCTGGTGGACGTTCCGGCAGGCACGCAGGCCTACCGCAGGGTCCAGAACCTCTTCTTTGAGAGCCTGCCGGAGACCAAGGTGGACGTCGTCAGCATCCAGCAGGTCCAGAACCTCCTGCACTGGGACAAGTACCAAAGGTCAAACTGCTCTCTAAAAACCTTAAACAATAAGTCTGCTTTGAACAATTTTGTGTCGTGATACCAAGTTCTGCTGCTGGAAATAGAACACCAGATGTGTGGCTGAAAATAGTCCCAACAAAGGCTCTTTTTACTCCTGCTTGAGTGGTGTTTGTTAAAAGCCACCGTGTCCAACTTTTTAGGAAACTATTTAGCCTTTTTTAAAAGATATTAAATAAAATATGCATGTGTGATTTTAAAGGTGAATGAAGGAGCCACAAACAGGCTGGCAAAGTTTTTAGAAGCGCACTGATACAGTCTCGGCTTTTAATGGGGTTGTCTGACAATAAGAAAAATATGTTCTTCTGTTTTAATATCCAATCAGTTTTTCATACCAACACCACCACTAAATGTCTGTTTCAGCTGAACTTGAGGATTGTGCTACTTCTTTCGCTATTAGAAATAACCAGGCTAACACTGTATGCATACATACTGCTGTAGATCACATATAGATCTTGCCACACACAATCGATGTATTATTGATCAGCTGACATTAAAATGCAGCACCTACATGTCTGGAGCTGCAGCTAATGAACTGTGGATTGTTTTTCCAATAAAAAGATAAATCATGCAAAATGTCAGAAAAGTGAAGTATGGTACAATATCGATCATTTTCCAGAGCTTAATGTGATGAAATCTTTTCTTTTGAAGCCCCGGAGGCAGAAAATATTTGATGTTTTTGCTTGATAAATGAATTAAATTAAATCAATTGTTAATCAGTCATCACAATTGTTTTGTTCTATGTGCATCATCATTTTTAGGACCAACCGTATCCCTCATATCAAAGGCAGCAAGGATAACAAATACAGACAGATAGTTTCAGGACAAAATAGTGAGGCAGGAAACGTACAGAAGACAAGAACAATAAAACACACGTCTGCGTTGTCATCGCAGGCACAAGGCGTACATGCAGAAGCAGCACGCCCAGTCTGAGGGACCTCTGGAGAAACATCTGTTCCATGGCACGACCAAAGAGGCCTCGGAGGACATCTGCCACAACAACTTCGACCCTCGCATGGCCGGGGTCAACGGAACGTTCCACGGTTTCGGCACCTACTTCGCCACTGCCGCCTCCTTCTCCAACACGTTCACAGCCAGGTGGGGGCCCGACGAGGTTCGCCACATGTTTCTGGCTAAAGTCTTGGTGGGGAGGGTGAGTCTCGGGATGCACAGCTACCGCCGGCCGCCGCCGCTCAGCTCCGACAGGAACTACTGCCTGTACGATACCTGCGTAGACAACGTGGACAAACCGAGCATGTTTGTAGTTTTTGATAGCTGTCAGTGCTACCCATACTACCTCATCAGGTACAAGGACCTGCCCAAAGAGATTGATCTTTGATTCTAAGGAGGACAGGGGAGTTAGATGATGCTAATCAGTCAGACATGAAGGTGCCAAGATGTCAGATGACCTGATAGGCTATCAGAGTTATCACTTGCAGTTGCAGCAAAGGTCAGTTCCCTTTTATAACATGAAGAGTGTATAGATTATGTGCAGCGAAGTTCTACTGGGCAGCAATGAAGACGTGTAGGCATTAAAATGTAGCTCAAGCTTTATTTTTCAAAATGTCTTTTATTTTGGTTATTTAAACAGTTTTAACATCGATGGAAATAAGTACTCGTTTTTCTCTCGAAGGCGTTCTGAAACAAATTGACATCTGCCACGTTTATGAAAATAAACTGTTCACCGTATACATTCATCTCTCCGTGTGTTCACATGATAAAAAGGAGTTTGATCATCCTCTGTTACAACCACATCTGTTAAAATGCAGCCGTATACCCGATTGCACGTTTGACAAATATCAGACTGGAATGTGTTTCATCTCTTGTAATAAAAGCATCTACATTTCAAAATATTTTCAATAAATCTTTTCTTTCTCATTTAAAACTCCATTGCACACAAAAATGATAAAACAGGATTTAGATTCCTGGCACACGGGGATTTTGAAAACTTTTGTAACATGAATTTGCTAAAACTAACCAGGTATTTGAATCTGTTTGCGTTTTGAGGAGGATTTCTGTGCAGGAAACATGCTTTTCAAACACCAATTCCATCTACCCCTGGAAAGGATGCAGATTAGACTGCTTTAAAGTCATTGTGGATTATTTACAGTTGGCTCTGTAGCAGTGATGACCCTCCACATATGTGGTTTATAGGGACGTTTTCAGTTGTGTTTCCACATGTCCTTTGTACAGTACACTGAATTAAGAAAATATTAAGGACATATAATGACAAAAGATTCCATCCCTTACTGATTTCCCTTATAATTCAAAAGGTAAGGTGTGAAAAGACACAGACGGTTAGATTTTTTAGGCTTTGAGATAGACAAAATATGAGCTGTACAAACTCGGCTCCAATTAAATGTCGCTTTTATCTTAAATACTCGGTACAGTTCTTGTCGTTTTTTTTCATACAAGCAAAGTCTGGATTAAGTTCTGCATCTGTGAACCAAGGAAAATATCTCTGTATATCCATTATTTTGAAATTCCGTGTCCTGAAATGACATTTAGTATTTTACACTTAAAGACGGCAAGAATAGATCAAATAAGAAGGCATTACTTTGTATTTTATATACAGTATGTATATCTTTTCTCTTTATATGTGCAATTCTGCATTTGTATTTTCACGGTTATCCAACTAGAAGAACAACTGCAGTCAAAAGAAAAAGATGACTTATTTACAAAAAACAAAAGAGGCCCTTACTGAATAATGCACCTTCTACACAACAATAAAAAGAGTCACGATGACATGATAATAAAAGAATGTTAGTTCTAAGTAGATGGCAGATCAGCCACATTTAAAGATGTAAACAAGACTGAAATTCTGTAGCCACGTTAGTGCCGAGACTGTGATGTCTATTACTGACTGCTGCATTGTTGCTTTCCTCAGTTCCTTATTACCAAATAACTCTAACGTTTGGCCTGCGGGTGGCGCCACAGGAGAGGCCATCTTTCTCAAACGTAACTGTGACATCTCAGCCGACAATCGTCATTCTAAGAGTCACGGCACGAGTGCGGCACAAAAGAACAAACACTGAGTGAAATAAAATTTAAAGGCAACAGAAGCAAGAAAAAGTACGTCGTTAATACAAAACTCACCGCCCTTCGAACAATGATGGGGTCATGAATTTAACATCACTTGCTTTTGCACCAGATGTCTGACCACGGCGCATGTCTCCGGCACAGGTGAGAGTGCTGAGTTTTGCTTTGTGTTTTCCCTTTTAGTTTGTATACATGTGCTCACACACGCTGTACAAAACGGTTACACTGCTACTGACATAACCCCACTAAAATGGCATGAAAAAAAAACAGTAGATCAGTATCATTATACAGTCTTGTGCTTCTTCTGTGTGAACTGATTCCCGACGATGTAATCAGCGCGGCTGCTGGCCTCCAAGTAGTCCCCGTGGAGAAAGGTTCGAGGGAGGACAGGAAAGGTGGCGGCGTGGAAGCAATAACATGGACAACACGGTGAGGTCACTCGCAGGCCAATTTGCTGTCGAAGCTGGACAGGCCAATGGCGAAGGCTTGGAGAGCACACATGGGATAGTTGTAGTCCAGAGTGAAGATATCCTCAGCCACTCTGCCAAACTGCATGACGATGTAGTCAGCTGGGGTTAGGGCAGACGGCAAAACAAGCACACGGTGTGTTAGAAACAGGAAGAGTGCAGAAAGTAAGTGGAAAAGAGGACAAACACCTACTTCTGTCTAGTCATCTTTAGCATTAAGAGCTGTGAAGTTGGATTACTATGAAAGACAGCGGAGAGGGGATGCTTACGGTCGTTGTCGTGAACGATTTGAAAGTTTTTGACTGATGCTTGAGTGACGCGGCCGTGGAAGTTCAGCACATAGGACTGGGTGTCATCGTTCCACACCGGGGCTTTATTGTGCAGCTCGATCAGGTTGTCCAGCGAGTGATTCTGCCACCGGCTCAGGAGGCTCTCCTGCTCCTGTAAACCAAACATAGTCATGTAACCAGCTCAGCACAGTCCAAACTGTATATTTTAGTCAAGATGATCTATATAACATCAAAGTAAAGAGAGCATGTTAAAACAACACTGTGCTGTTTAGGACAACACTCAAATATCAGTAACCACATGACTCTAGGACCGTCACACTCACATTTTGAGGCCTCACAGGGACTCTTTCAAAGTTCATGTTCATGCCTGGGATGATTACAGTCATCTTCCGGGGTCCTTTGAATCCCAGCACGTTGGTTTCCTGCCAAACGTGACGGGGACGTTTTCACTTAGCGCTGCGAGCAAACTTGGGACGTATGGAATACTTGTTGCGTGTCTGTGTCATTCACTCACATAGCAGATGGCAGCCAGTTCCTGTCGTGTGTTGCACTCTTCCAGCAGTGCCCCGGGGTTTTTGCAGGGATTGGTGCCGTTGTCGTACACTGTGAATTTGGTGCCCATGAGGTTGGACCTGATAGAATACACACTTATGATGAGACGTTTTGCAGTCTTATAGCACGAGCAAAGAGCATGAAATACTTAATCCAGCAAGATTTTAAAGAGGATTTTCGACAGATTGTGTTCTGACCTTTGTAGATGTGAATTCAGGTATGCAAATGGGAGAAACAACATAGTCCTCCATGGACACAGGTCATTCCAGAGGTAAAATTAGTGTGTTTTTACCTCAGTTTACCAATGAAGCTCTCCCCCTCTCGTGACAGGTCAGTGGCATCCACTGAGATAAGGTAGTTGGATGTCTTACTCTTCTTTCTCTTCCTTCCTGCCAGCAAAAACACCTGGAACCAGAGACAAATGAGAGAAAATGAGAAAAAATCTATTTACATCTGTACTGCACACAGATGCCTTACTCCTGTGAGGTTCATCCTGTATTATCTAGTAGTTTATTCAGTAACTCTTCATAAACTATTTGGGTTGGTAAAGTTTCTGTTTAGATTGCATTATAGTATGGTACTATACATATATATACAATTTCTTCGGGCAGCTAATGATTATATTCAGTGTGGCTTAACCATCTATTTCTCAATGAATAATTTTGTTGATAAAATGTTGAAAATTGTTTAAAAATGCCATTATAATTCCACAGAGCCCTGGTTTAACCTTCCAATGGTACAAAAGCCCAAAAATGTACAATTTACTATAATATCTGACAAAGAAATGCATTAAATCCACAAACTTGAGAACAGTTTTCTTCAAAAATGCATTGAAAAAATGATTTATTGATAATTCAAATAGTTGTTGATTTATTTTTCAGCTCTATAATCCCTCAGTAACATGAGCCCACTCACTCTCTTGCCATCCTCTCTCTCCATGTGCATGAAGTAGGTGGGGTACAGGCCCCGGTCCATGCCCTTCTTGTCCCGGGTGATTCTGCATTTCACAGTGATGCCACGTGGAGCCGGACGAAAGACAAACTCCTCTAGGTTGGCCACGTCGATTAGTGCGCTGTCTGCTGTGGGTGATCCCGGGCTTACCAGCTCCTGGGTACAGCGAACACAGCACGCAAACGTTTGTTGAAATAACAGCTTTTCTATTTTGCAGTCTGTGTTCGAAGCTTGTCAGCGAGCGCGTTTATCGGGCTACTCACCGGAACGTCCTTGCCACTGGCAGCAGACGTGGGTCTGGTGGCGTCTGTGTTGGGGGACAGGGAACGTGTCCGCTCTTCCTCCGCGTCGTCCTCGTGCTCGCTGGCTTCATCGAAGTTCATGCTGCCAGACAGACCTGGTGAGGGAGACGTGTGGGAGAGCTTTAATGATACACGAAGGCCTTTACAGTTTTATGCTGGCAAGCTCATTCACACAAGTCAGGAGGAAAATCAATCCCAGAGGCTCTGTGTATATTCACATCTACAAAAGAATCTCAAAGACTTCATTTGATGTCTTTGATTTTGATGCAAAATCATCCCTTAGGTGCATTTCACAGTTTTTCATTTATATATGACACCTAATTTCTGAAGATCTGATGCAATACTTGAGCAATAGATGAAGAAAAATAGCACATTATACAGTTAAAAATCTCTCTCTTTTATATTCCTCTGAAATTTTCAGCTGCTTATTTTCTTTTTTCTGACTGAACCTGAGCTGCTTTCTATCAAACAGAATAATGTGATAATACAGTTCGGCTCTGCTACAACTTCCCCTACAGAAAGGTCACATTTGGCTAGTGGCCTTGATTGAATCCCTGCCTGTCACAAACAATGCATCTTTCTCTAAGTCAGTTTCTGCAAGGGTGAGATTAATCTCAAGAGATGAGGCTGACGTCCCTCCAAGACTTTGCATCTGTGTACTTGTGAAGAGACGGCTCCATGCAGTCATGCAGATGTAAAATGTGCCTTTCTGACTGCGGCCGGTCTAGACTGCTTGAGACATCTGTCTCTTCATTGATAATTGGATTTATCAGCCAGGACGCAGCTATAGCCTGTTTTAATGCGCTGTCAGGGGATGACAGAGGTCCACTGGTGTGGAAAGATCTCAGTAAACAGGGGAGATTGTGTTTCTCCACATCTTTGCAGCGTTAAAGATATGTAAAGTCGGAACATGTTTAACTGTGATTAAAATGTAATGTAAATTAATGGCTTGACCAGAAATGACATTAATGATAATAATGCTGTTGGTATAAATATAGAGCATGTTGCACAAGTCCCCCTAATCACTGTAATCCAATCTTCAGCTTTGAAGTGAATAAATGGAAGTAATTTTGGCTCACTACTGGTGAAGCCTGTTTCTTTACACACACAGAGTATTTCCCTCTTGGCATACAAAAGAGACATTCTGCCATGTCGTCCTTCAATCTGGACAAACATATCACTGGCAGGTTAGAGAGCAGGAGGGGCAGCAGAGCATAGGCCTGTGCAGTATTGAGCAAGAATAATAATGTGACACACAACGCAGCCAAACATAATATTTACACTGGGGTATTTACAAGAGATGAACTCAGGATATGCAGCTATTCCTGAGAGAACCATCATGAAATACAGATTGCAAATGTTAGCTTCCCTCTAACAGTGACTCCAGGGCTCCAATTAAAACACAGAACAAAGTTGTGTGAGCCACTGGCTTATGAAGTCAACCATCTGGAAAAGTCAGAGAGGACTCATAATGGGCTTACCAACAACCTACTAAATAAACCCCCAAAAAAAGACACATGCCCTGATGATAATTAGCACACAGCACGTCAAGAATATAATTCTCAGTGTCAGCCAGAAATGCAGGTCTTGATTGAGAGAGCTGATCAAATATGAATGTACCACAAAATTCATATTTCTTCTGTTTCCTCTGGGGTGGAGGTACTATTCAAGGACAGGGAGCCAAAAATACCTGCTGGAAGTCCTGAGGACATATTCCTATGCTAAACTGGGCTGACATTAACAATGAGGCTTTGCATTATTGAGAGGGACAATGACATTTGTTACTGTGGCATCGCGTCACACTAAAGCCCAGGAAAAAAGATAACTAGAGCAGCTTTTGATCGTTTCGCCCAGAAATTTTGCTGTGGCTCTGCAATGCCAACGCTATGACATTTGCGGAACATTTGTTTTAGCCTTTAACCTCCACCTCTTCAAATGGAAGTTGACGTATTTTTAGGATGGAGAAATTTGGTGTTGGTGCAAAAGCAGGTGGATCTGAAAAGTACACAATCCACTCTGGGCTAAATATTCATCTACCATAAACTGTATGAATCCCTGCCAGCTGGCTGGTGAGTGTGGGTGGCAGCAGCTATAACAACGCCATAGATGAGCTCTGCAGTATGAACAATGCCCCGGCCTATTATTAAATGACCCACTTCTCGCTCCCATCAATCAAACCGCTGTCTGCATCCCTATACCATACTGCAGCGGAGCAGTGCTTAAAAATTCTGCAGGATGACAAAAAGTCTGACTTTGCTTAACAATGGCTGCTAATCTGGAGTGAGTTTTAGTGAATTACAACTACACTGACTGTAAAGTAGCACACTGGTCATCACTGGCAACAAGAGGAGAACTACACCGTATTGTTTTTGTTTATATATGTCTCCTCTAAACCTGCTTCAGGAGAACATATCTCCTCTCAAATGTAGAACTACTGCACATCACCCTTTAGCCCTTTTATTCCAGTTCTTGTAAAACAGCATCAGGGGACTGATGGGAAGGTAAATAATTTAACAGGAACCCACGCTGGCTGATATTTGATTATATTTGAATATATCGTTCCTAAACGCAGGCCTGAAGTCAATCAATTGGCTTTGTGGATTTAAAATGCTTATAAAAGACAATCAGTGCTTGAATAATCCTTCATGAAGTAAATTCAAAGGATATTTAAACCATAAACTTTCATTTTCAAAACACAGCAGTCTAATAAAGATACAACTGGATACTTCAGACTTGGATTATACTTCATTTCTTGAGAAATGTTTTGCAATTGTTGTACTGTTGTTCAAATAAATCTACAGTATTTTTCACTGTGTTTTGTCTGTGAATCTATATTTCAGGGGTAAACACTTGTTGCTGATATTTTAAATCTAAGTCTATTTAGTGTTAAGCTCTTCCAGGACTCACCTTGTTTTTCCAGTAATTCATGGATATCCGTCTTGGGCTCTAGCAGCGTCTCAGTGTCTCCATCCCTCTCAGGTTCCTCGGCAGTGGGAGACTGGGGCTGAGACTGAGGCTGCGACAGCAATTGGGTCTGGGACTGGGACTGGGACAGGGACTGGGACAGGGACTGGGACTGGGACTGGGACTGGGACTGGGACTGGCTCACTGACAGGATTTGGATTTTCATTCCCAGATCGGGGGCTTCTGAGCCCAAGAAAGCTGCTGGGCCATCAATACCTACAGCAGGGGGGGGTAATTACCGTACAACAGTTTGTCTGAGTTCTACTGGACCTGAGTCATCACATATGCTGAAAAGCTAGACTACATTAATTAGCTCAAGATTTGCCTGGGGTGTTTTTGAAGGAGAGCCTGGAATAGATTCTATTAGGTACCTCATGCATGCTCTAACGTGGGGTCTCTCCATATAACTGTACAGTAATCAGCTCTCTTGTCTCGTGTCTGAATGACATCAAGTTTTACCCAACTCTGTCCTAGTGCATGATCCTATTCGATGACACGTTTTTAAATAAAATGCGAAAATAGTCAAATAGTCACTGGTGAAATAGTCAATAATCTGAATAAATGGAATACAACACTTTAACCTTTAAACATGTGTTTATTCTCTGTATAGATATATATATATATATATATATATATATATAGATGTATATACAACAGACTGTTATAGTTTATGTGAGACAGTGCTAATTGTCACAACAATAATTTTAAGTAAATGTGAAAATAAATTATAAAGAACGTGGCTAAATACTTCAAATGGCAAACACAAAATCTTGTTTTGCCCAAGTGTACAATGCAGTAATCCTTATATGATATCTTCAACAGTGAAGCACATCAATGCCTACTTTTTATGAAAAGTCTATTTGATTTTACATGCCCTAACATAAATAAAACCTTTGTGTGTTGCATAGACATGAATGGATGACAGTGTTTTCCTCACCGTCCATGATGACATCGTTGGTGATAGTGACTTGAGACTCGACCAGAGGGGCCTGCTCCTCGCCTCGCCGTGTCCTGGAGCGCCGGGGCCGAGCTTCTGTGTTGGGCTGAACCATTAGAGGTTCTTGACGCTTCCGCCGCTGCTTCTGCTCCAGCAGTGCCCTCTGTGGGCCCAACAGGAAAATGGAACTAATGCAGCAGTTGGCTGAACACCCAGTGGACAAGCTGTTTAGTCAGCTGACAGTACAGTACACCGCTGTCAAAGCCAAGATCTTGCATAGCTACATGATGGAGTAAGTGACTCAATAAGACGATTTTACATAACAGAAATGCCAACCTTGAAAATCCAGTCAAAGTATAGAAAAACTGGAAAGTATAGAAAACTGGAATTGATTTATTCAAACAATGAGTATAGCGATATACACCCACACTGCTTGGACAATGCAAACAAGCGGTACAGGTGACTACAGGATGACTCACATAACAGAAAAATAACCCTAAGACTGGAGCCAAAAAAGAAGGGCAAAATTCCAAAACCAGAGTTCAGTGAATGGGTTCACTAAACAGCCAAAATAATGCGAGCTGAGAGAGTCTAATTTGGTGTTATGCTCTATTGTATATTGAAGAATGGCTGACATTCCATATTTAGACGATTTGATAAAGAAATGCGGCAGGTCTACTGAGGATCCAGCAAAATGCCATCAATGACATGAAGCTTTTTTCCCCTTTTCCTTAACTGTTATTTTTGCCTGATGACTACACATAATTGGTATATGCTTTAGGTATGCGGTGCAGAGCGTAATGTTTTGTGTTTAAGTTTCAGAAAGGGCAAATCCACTTGCCCGAGCCCCAGTCTCTGTGGCCAAAGCAGCCGATGCATTACGCAAGCGCATTAATTAGCGCGTCAAATGCACAACAACAAGTCCTGTTTAGTGATGCTGTTTAGTGAGCTGGAAGAGACCAGGAGGCCTTGTCTCGTATTTGCCACACTGAACAGCTTTCATAACTCATCAGTCATTGTGCTAACACTGAAAAAATGTCTCAACAAATCTGTCTCACGGTTTCCTCCCCTCTATACAACCACAGCTACACCCACCACCACCGCTGCTGCTGCACAAACCACTGTTATGACCTATTATTGAAAACGTGGACTGATGTGACATTTCCACACAATCACACCATCTCCATGGGTGTAAATAGTGCACTGAAAACAAAAGGGAAAATACAGTACAGTCCATCAGCATGAACATGAAGGTCAGCAAGAGGTCAGAAAAGAAGTATATGGTATTAGTGAATGCATGAGTTCTTTCCTGCACAATTGTTTGGGAGCTTTATAACCTAAACCTAGATTTATTTCAAAAGACTCAGTGTTAAGAGGACAGGGACTTGTGTGCTCGCTTTATGGCTATAAATAAAGGCCACATATGAATAAAACATAAAGCAGAATTATCATACTGAACATCATTACAGTTAGTGTAATAAAATTAATTAATTGATATGGAAATACTGCCAGATTTCAAGAACAAATGTGAACATGGGGAAAAAACAGAGGACTAGTGATGGATGAGGTGAAAATGCATCAGAAACGACTCAAAATGAGATTAAAGTGAGGTTTAATGCCTTCTTAAGCTGTCAGCCTGCACTCCGGACTAATTCTTCATATAATCAAAGAGAATGGAATGTAACTTCATTCAGGCTCTTCCCTGTATTGGAGAAAACATGAGAAAAATAGTAGACTAATGTATGAATCTGATTTAAGGAGACATACTGTATATCTGTATATAAGTGTGTCTTAGCAAAGAATCTGACAACAAAAGTTACAGGGTGTCAGAATTCTCTTCGTTATCTCAGACAAACAGATCGAAAAACAGTAAGATAGAAGATAAGACAGGAAGACTGGGTAACACTCACACACATGAATCACTCATACAAACTGTCATCCTCAGACAGCTGAAAAGGAAATGTATCAGAAAGAAAATTAAGTTACCAACCCGTTCCATTGACATCCTGAACAAGTGCTATCAGGTATCTCTATGGAAAACGCATTACAAGTCCCATTTGTCTTGAGGTCAGATGAAGCTACGTTCTCCCCCAGAGAGCAGCACTCGTGCTGGGCATGACTCCGTCTCCCTCAATCTCCTCCTGGAACTGAGTTTGACGATTGATAAACCAACAACCTCCTCTGCACTGTGTGGTCCACTGACAGGAAAAGGTCTGAGTCTCGGGCAAATACTGAGCGCCAGTGTGTGTGACTGTGACTGTGACTGTGTGTGTGTGTGTGTGTGTGTGTGTGTGTGTACGTGCAGTCGCCGTTGCTAACTGAATCAGCAGTCATTAGCACTCCAGCAGAAAGGAGAGAGAGAGAGAGAGAGAGAGAGGGAGGGAGAGAGTGAGAAGGGGCTGTGAGGTGCGCTCACAGTGAGATACGGTCACAGCTCCAGTGATTCTAGTATTACTATCCGAAAGCTTTTCATATTATTTAAAATGGGAAAATGTGGTGGGAAACACTGAATAGAGTGAAAATACAGTAAAAAGATGCATTTAACTTTTGTTGTTTAATATTCATTTGTTTATCAGTTTTCTATAACCTGCATGTGATCCTCGTCTGGGCATGAGGGCATGAACGTTTGTCCTCATGAGTTATGTAAGAACAGAGGAATCTCAAGTGTGCTGCACAACTGAACCACAGTGGGACCACGACCCACACACACACACACACACACACACACACACACACACACACACACACACACACACACACACACACAAAGCCAGGCATCCTGCACTAAATCCCTCTCTCTCTTTGAACTCACCAATCTGGCCCTCCTGTTCCTTTCCGCCTAATGTGTGAGATAGTGGAGTACAGCTTCCAGCTTAAATCAAAGCTCTACACTGCAGCTCTTCAGCAAGGTTTTGGGATAAAGCGTCTCACCGAGACTCAGGGGGAAAGGATGAAAAGAGAACAAATGTGTGACAGACGAAGGGCTATGTCAGGTAATAGGCGGATAAAAGGACACAATTCCGCTTCAGGGCTAAGTAAGCATTAAAATTCCAAGTGTCTGGGCAGGTGAAAAACAGGAGATTTTCAAACCCACAACATTAATCACTACATTACACACCACTGCAGCGATGCTGAAGGAACTCCTGCCGACAGCAGCACCCCTTGGTGACACCAGAGAACCAGATCACAAGGTCATCTCAGCCCTTTAATTTGACCCCTTTCAGGCAAACTCTTGGCAGGTGCTCATAAATACAACAGGTTAGCTGTCCACCAATAACACCGTCTACGTAAGAATCAGGAGGCTTAATCAAACCAAAATTTCACCATTATAGCTATGAACTACACCAGCTGTTCTTTACAAGTGCACTGAAAAAAGACTTGAATCTTAAGGACAAAAGTGTGAATTATCAAAAAGTTGTTTATATGTGAATGAAGGCTTCTGACCTGTTTTTCCAGCTTCTGCTGCATGAGACTGGCACTGTCATCCTCAATGCCGCTGCAGAGAAAAAAGAGAAAGGGTTAAAAGTTCATTCATCTCTAAAAGCATCTGCACTGAATTTGATTTTCCTGGTCAAACCAGTAGGGGTCACCACTGCTGCTGCATTAATGCCAGGCAACAAAGACTTAGTATTCTGTATGGTCTTCTGTGAAATAAACTAATGAGGCAATAACAAGGTTTAGTCACAGAAGTGGCAGTTTTAAAAGCATAGATTAGCAATAATTGAAAACATTTAGCCCACGGAGCTGCTAAAACAGCCCTAAACAGGTAACAAGCTAAAACCGAATAATGACAAATCTACAGGCCAGAAAGCGGCCTTGTGAGACTGTTGGTTAAACATGGCGTGCCTCTTTTTCAAGAAGAGAAGACAAAGCTCCAGCTGAGATGATGCCTAGCAGTCTGGCTCCTCTGGGCATTTACCCTGGACACCTATCTGAAGGGACTGGGCGCATGTTGCTTGGCTACCGTGTGGAAAGAGAAGGGCAACAGCGGGAGTCTGTACTGGCTGAGCCTGGATCAGAGACCTACTGTGTCTCTACTCCTGTCTGTCTTTCAAACACACACACACACACACACACAAGTCAGTCACATAGGCTGATGTAATGCGTGGGTCACTAACTCCATTTCATGTTTCTTTCATCTTTTCCCATCAGGTGCAGCTTTAAATATCACATGTTCTACTGGGCTGAAATGAGTTTTTTTTTTTTTTTTTAGAGACGGATTAAGGGTATAGGATGAGGAGTCGTCAAATCTCACTGCCTATCTCTCCGTCAGGTAAGCTCATCAGATATCTGACGCTCTCGTTCTCGCTCCCTATTTCCGTCTCCCTCAGTCACATCCTCTTCACGGCTCTAGTGTGTAGGTGATGACACACACTGCTTAAGGACCTCGAGCCCGATGCTGGCTGACATCAGAACTAATTTCTGAAGCACCGTCACTGCATGTCAAAAGGTGATGAGTTCTGGAAACCCACTTATACCGAGAAGAACGCTTTAATAAGCGTCTTCCACTCTTATTAAGCTCACAGCCTTGCGATTGACATCATCATCTGCGGCCCAACAGCCGACATGGGCTCGAGTGACAATCGTGTTGATTCTACGTCAGAATTAGTCATCTCGCACCAGTGTGTCATGTCACTCGTAAGCCCCTCTCCATGTATCACTCAGTGTTGACACTGGCAAACAGATGGGTCCCCTGGGAGGCCATTATGGCAACTGAGAACAGGTGCTGGTGTCAGGGAGAAGGGCTAGAGAGCGGAGGATGATATGATAGTAGTTTTTAATTACACGTACAGGATCGTCATTTATGGCGGCGAGTGAAAGTTGTGCAGACGAACTCTTTGGTCTTAGTCTGTTGCATGGGGTTGTAGAAGCCTGAAACCTGTGGATTAGGATACTTCCACCAGTGGAGCTTTTATCAGAGGACTGCCATATTTACAAAAAAGTTTGTCTCGGACTGACGTGATTATGTCCGATGATCAAACCAATTGAAAAATAACTGGGTAAAATCTTTACTTAGATTTCCCATTGGGCCCCGTTGTACCCTTGAGAGCAATCATGATTTAAAGATTCTTGGCAGTGCAAACATCTTGTGAGGCAGTTTGATTGCCAAAACAAGACCTTTGAAGACCTACCCTTGGACTTTATGATGATGTTTAATTAAAATAGTTGAGCGGCAATGATTCAATTCACCCTCGTTGACCTGATAATTTACGTCCCGAACTGTGAAAGGAAAGTGAGTGTGCGTTAGGGGAAGTGTGTTGCTGCCTACCTTGCTGTAGAGTTGGAGGAGAAGCTGGCAGAGCTTGAGGGTCTTCAGGTAAAATGGCACCAAGTGAGCCAGCAGCACAGCACATGTGGAAAATAAGAGTATGAAACAAGTTCAGCAACGAGATCACAACTCTGTGGGACGTGAATAATGCTTCACATTCCTATAATGTTTTACTGATTAATTTGCAGCTTGAATGAAACAAGCTATTGCAGCCTGCTAACAGAGGTTAGGATTCGGGAGGTCGGTGATTATCTAATGAGGTCAAATGAGTTGATGATAAAGACAGAGGACAGCTGCAGAACAGGTGCAACATAGAATAAAAGACAACAAACACTGAAACGCTTCAATCTGTTGGGGGTTTAGAGGATGTCTTCTACCACAAATGTTCTTAGAAACATTCACATATGCACAAACACACACACACACACACACTTGCCTCATCAAAGCTGTGAGTGATGAATGTTTCATTAGTCCGTCACAGCTTGGGTGACAAGACAAGGACACGCCACCGTTGTCCCTTCCTTGTGTGTCAGACCAAGGTAACCATGGAGACTTCAGCTCTGTCAACAGCGCACCTCCACCAGCATTGATTAAAAACCTGCAGCCGGTTCTTGGGCTTCACTGTAATTGGAGGCCTCAGCACTGTACTGCAAAGATTTACAGGCTGACAGAGGGAGGGCGTGAAATTTTTTGTTGAGCTGCTCATCGGAATCAAAATATTTATTCAGACAGCATTTGGTCTGAGGCTTGAGTGAGTCAGATGTGCAATATAATATATTTGACTTTAAAGAGAAAATGTGACATGATTTTAATGTTATAAGTAATGAAATGGTGAGAACCGCCATCACACCACTGTTGATTCAGGGTGCAGAAGAGGACGAGGTGACCAGTGGCTTTTCAGAAGACAATATCAAACCTATTAAGAAATTGTACAGCATTAACCAGGGGGATCTTCGCTGTTTCGCTATTGTTCATTTGAATTAAAAGCCTTCTACTTTTGCCACTTCAAAAAGGAAGTTGAATGAGCATTACTTAATGTCTGCCAAAGGCGATTCAGCTTCCAACTCAGATGGGATCAAGAATAAAAGGAGGAAGGATAAGATTAAATTCTTAATCCGCTATGGGTCAGTGCATGGCTTCCAGAGAGAGAAAAAATGATACCAAAATACATGTCGAAAGAATGAAAGAAGGCAAGCACAGTGTCTGCCCTCCCCCAGCGTGAAGCCATACACCTACAGTACCTAGTGGGCTTTTCTAAATATTTCACTTATGTAAAGCTGATCAGCCACAACTATGTCTGTGTCTACCCTGAGGTGTACAAGCACAATGGTCTCACTTGGAAACCTCACTGTTTGAAACAAAGCGCAATTACTTCGCCCAACCTTTATGTGCTAATAAAACATTGTACCACACAACTCCCTGTAAACCACAAATTATAACTTGTATATTTATGTTATTGTACTCATTATTCAAAAAAGATTCACCCTGACTGAGATTTTGGGGATTTTTAAATTTTGGACAGAGCCGGGCTGGCTGTAATTCCCCTGCTTCCAGTTATTATGCTGAATTAGGTTGCTTTGACTTCAGCTACGTGCTTCACGCACTGACACGACATTGATATCAAGCCTCTGATTTCACTCTCAATGTCAAACCAATCCCATATAACTTATGGCTTTTAACATGAAACAGCTGGATGAGGTGTGCAAAAAGCAACTGTTGTCTGCTGTTCTCTTTCTTCGGCATCACTTTGTCCCCCTATTAAAGTTTTTCCCCTTCGCAGCTTAGGCTATCTAGAGGTAGGTACGTTAGGTTTATATGCAGGGAGAAACCTTTCAGAAGTGTCACAAGTATTTTAAAATGCAATGAACAAAAATGAGCAGAACCCTTAACAAACTTGATGACTAATAAAGGTGAAAACTATATATGAGTTACAAAGGCGATGCTGCCATTACATTAGTATATAGATGTGGCAAAGGAAAATGCCACATTTGGCAGTCCCAGTCATTTCAGCTGTTTCAGTAATCAGTTGGATGAATAATCAAAGCATATCCTCAATTATAATAGTGCTCCAATAAAGCAGCCAACGGCATCCAAAAGAACAAACACGTTGGACACACACACAGACACACACACACAAATCATCAACTCTGGTTACACAGCCCAGTCACAGCCTGGTGCTCTGAATAAGTAACGACGTGGTGGCAGAAACATGAGCGAGGGGCACATCTTTGACTGCAGGGCAGCCATTCAACTAGTCAGAGGGATAGAGCAGTGACTGGAAGAAACATTATAGTGGCACTCTCCTGTGTCCTGGCACAGGCCACTCTGCAGCTTGCTGAACTAAAGCAAAAGTGCACTTTGTGTGTGTGTGTGTGTGTGTGTGAATGCAGGATCCAGTTGTCTAACGCGAACAAATAAACCGCAAGTCTTGGAGAACACACAAGGAAGGCTATTTTCAAACAGATGCCTAACGCTATAATGCCAAGATAATAACATATGGAAGTGTGTGCAGCTACCTGTATGACCAGCGACTGTAAACAGGCTGAGATCCCCCATTCTTTACAGTGTCCATGGATGCGGCTGCAGGAATGCTAGTCCAAGGCTCTTCTACCTACCGTATCACAAAAATCTTCATTTACACTGGAGCTCCGAGTTTTACTGCGCAGCTCTACCGAACAGTGAGCCCTGCAGGCTCCAACATCTCTGCTGTTATGTCACTGAAAAAAAGAGTAGCAATGTCCCACCCAGGGGAGTGACAGCTACCAGCGCTGAGGCAGACTGAGGTTGGGAGGCTTGGAGCCGTTACCATGACTTCACTCTTCAGGCAATGCACAGGGATTCGGCTAGAGATAGGTATGAAAGTGACGAGCCAAAATGCTAGCGTTGCAAAGATATTAACAAAACCAAGTCTGAATGTTCTGTGAACTTCAGCAAAGTTACTCCAGCAGGACATCATAAGTGCAGAGGGAAGCTGTTTGAGTTTACGTTTGTTATGAAGTTACTCTTTCTCAATGGCTGGAAATATTTCTTTAAAAAAAAAAATAAAACAGCTAGACTACTTAATATCACCTAAGTTTCCTTATTTTACTGCCCGACTCCTTTCCAGTAACTTTGTGAAAGACTCAGCAATCAGTCGCAGCTCATTTCCTCTGACTCATGGGGGGGGGGTACGTACATCAAACCACAGATGCACATTCTGCCTGGCATCTCAGTTATATGCAATAGTTGGAATTTACTGGGCTGTAAATAGACTCTTCTTAGGATTAATGCAACATCAACATTACTGGATCACTGTGTTTGAGTGCATGAGTAAGATATTCCAGTCTGTGTTGCTCATGATAATATTGAAGAGCTCACGCTGTTTTGAAAAGGTATCTCAATAAACCTATAGATCACCCTTTCTAAAAACAGACACGGTGTGGGGACCTCAATTTAGTTGCTAGGAAACCAGAGCCTCCCAATCATTTTTTTTCTGTGCCTATCTGCAAGAGCGAGAGAAAGAAAGCACAGAGAAAATGAAGAGTGTGTTTGTCCTGAGAGACAGCGGTAAAATGGCATATAAGTCAACTGATGATAAGCAGGGGAATCATTCACCAGAGGGAGTAATTATTGAGCTCAAAACAAATGATGGAAATAAGCTACAAGAGTTGATAATAATACAATTTCTCTTGGGGAAATACTCCACTCGTGATTCTCCTACGATGACGCTTTACTTTGTTTAGGCAGCTTCTAAGAAATGGCTTCTGCCTTTTAAGTGTTTGGCAGTTTGAATCTTCTCATGGTGAAAGAACTGATCAAAGGAAATTCAAAATCTAACTCTAACGCCACAGATTTATCGTGGACATACAGCAGAACAGGAGAAGTGTATGGAATGCTGTAGCACTCAACAAGGACAAAGTGCAAACCATTGCAAATACCAAGGATGTTTTGTCAGTGTAAGTGTGTGAGGAGCAGACTGGATCACTCTGACTAGCTGGGCCTTGCGTATTTGGAATCCACTGGACAACCACAGTGAATCACAACTCAACCTCAAGCCATGCTTGCAGCTGCAGAGGTCAACCGCCATTTTTGTGAAGAATTTTTTCAATTGATTTACAATGATGGTGTTACGATGGTCCACTAAGACGAGTACTGAATTCCTTTTTATACATCTACTCCTCCTGGGGGCCGGACACATTATACATTTGGCTGTTTAGTTTATTATTGATCTATGTGACCTTGTTCGAGGACTGTTGTATTAGTCGGTTATACTGTTGTCTTCAGTTGTCTGCAATAATAAGCTCAGAAACTGTTAACTATCATAAGGCAACCTTTCAGTCGTAGATTCTACGCTGACGTTGAGGGTCTTTCACTGCCATTAAAGTACAGATGTCCTATTTCTCATCTAAGGTTATGTGTTACATTACTATTACTAAACCTGACAATGATAGTACAGTGCAACAAAGGAACAGAGATCTTCATCAGCCCCCCACTTTCTACACTGCACTCATGTAAGCAGTCCTTTGTGATGCTGTTATGAAAACTGTTACTCCTCAGATGTCTCGGCTCTGCAAGCAGACTCTGGGATTTATAACTGCTTCACTCTGCCAATTGACTCAATGCAGTCCCTGGTTAAAGAGAATCTGAGTGAATATTAAAGAGGTCCTGGTGCTTTGGAGTCTGCAGTGGCACTCTGCTACTAGGGATAATAATAATAATAATAATGATGTTAACAGCAATTATTACATTTGTGGGAGATTAATAAGAAGGCAACGAGACACCAAGAAAAGGCTCCTTATTTAACTGTACTTGAAAGTTGATCATTACAAATGCTGAGTCAGCCATCTGTGAACTTTAATAGAAACTGTCTGGGTTGGTACGGAGCAGTGTGCATCACAGCTGGTACGCCTGCCGGTCAGGAATGAGCCCATTGCTGAGTCTCACGTTACGAAACTGAGTCAGTTACAAAGCTAAGAGTTTTTTTCTAGTGTAAAAACATAGTTTAAGACATCTGGGGGAAAGCATAGACAGGATAGTGAGTAAGTCAAGTCATTTTCTAAGTCAAGACCCAACAAACACTGGCTGCACTCAGGTTATGGATTCATGTTGTAGAAAGTAAATTAGCCAAGAATATTCATGCAGAGAGCAAGCCACATAGTTGTAGCTATGCAGTGCAACAGGCAATTTAACTATATAACTATAATAAACACTAGTTTGCATACTGTGGCTATGCCTTGAATGACAGTCATTGTCAAACTGAATAAAATCAAATAGTCAGACTTGGACTGCAACAGGAAAGGGTGGGAGCTACTTTGATCTCTATCTCCCTGCAAAATGAGAGCAGACCTCTGCTCAAGTGCTTGAAATCGTGTACTGTAGCTTCTATCTTGCACACACACACACACACACACACAAAGAACCCCTTTGCAACAACATTTGTTTACATGACCAGCAGAAAGGACATCAGAAGAAAACTGCAGGAAACACTATGGTGCAATATGCTGAGGTGAATTCCGTGTGTTGAGTCTCTGGCTTTTGCATGTTTTGCATTTAACTGATTTACTTACTAGCAGGTGACATTTACTTATCAGATCTATTGCACTTGGGTGGTGAGGATATGTTCTATCTTACAGGAATGCCTACACACACACACACACACACACAAAAAGGCTACGCAGAGGCGTGCTCAAACATGACATGCAAACATTTTATTCCTTACGCTTCTCTCTCTCTCTCTCTCTCTCTGAGTGCGTGACTGTTGGTGCCACGATCTGTGCTGCACATCACCTATTACATTGTAATTAAACAAGACAGGGCGCTGGATCCCGTTTAGTCGTTCTACATTCCAAACCACGACGCAATCCTTCATATTTCAGAAGAAACGGTGTCGTTATTTTTTTTACCTGCATTGCATCGATCGCAAATACTTCAGGAGATTGCTTGTCAAAACGCACAAACAATTTGTCACGGCAAGACAACGTAGAAGTTTAAATAACAAAGAACAACGGGTTATTCCGTGTATCAACTAGACACATATTCATCGGCTTTCACATTATTAGCTAGATAGTGATAGTTCGCTCACTATTATTCAAGTCCACTGCGTTTCTTCCACATTTGTTGTGGCTGTAGCTGATACCGAAACACTATTAAGACACATTAGCCACTTATGGTAGAATCAAAGGTAAAGTTAATGGTCCATTTCTCTCCTTTTCCATTGTTTAGCTACAATGTTAAGCAATTTGTGAAGCGGTTTTGCAGCGAGACAGCACGACCGTTAGCTCGCTCGCTAAAAACCTTGGCATTCACTGAGCAACACTATACCCTCAAAAATGAGAAATTACACACGATGACTGTCATCTGTGTTTTCTTTTTTTCTGCCAGCTGTGGAATGTGTTAGCTAACATTGGGAGCTAACGCTAGCTGCCACAGCCCAGCCTCCACTGTACGCAACGGTGCCTTTATAAAAGTTGTGGGCGACAGTCTAAGTTTTTCGGGTAAACCAAAACGGTCACAACCGCGTCTAGCTTTTCATTCCAGAGTGGGCCATACGGAAGATACAAACAAAACGCAAACGCACATGCAATGTGTGTTTTATTTTACCTTATGCTGTAGTAACTCATGTTTATCCACGGTTGCTAGGGAAGATCCTCGTGCGGCAGTACACTTTTTATGGACGCGGTTGAGGAGAACTCTGTAATTCGGTCCTTAGTTACCGAACACACTAAGAACGGCCGTTCCTATTGGTCCGCCGATTAGTGAGGTGGGCACTGATTGGCGGACAATGTGCAGAAGGGTGTGGCCTTGTCCTCTGTGGAGAGCTCTTGATTTTTTTTCCCCTTTTACCTTGAAATATGCAATCGCTTCAACTCAAAGATGACTCACAGCCACGAAGAGCAAACCTATTGTTACAGAAAAGATAAACATGACAGGGTTTGGCCAAGATGACCAGTAACCATGGCAACAGGTAGTTCATGAAAATTGTCAAAATTACCCATATCCTTCCTCACAAAAATATTTTATTTCTGAAAACATGAAACAAATATTCTCAAGATCTCAATTTAATGAGCATAATTTGTTTCAGTTTTCACTTCTATGACATTGCAGAGAGAAATAAGTTTTCACTCACCCCTGCCATCCCATCACCAATCGTAGCCAGTGAGAAGTCTTAATAAAGCAACAATTTTGGTTGCTCTTTGGACTAATTCATTTATTCCATATATTTTATGCACCATATTTGAAAGACAAAAAAGGGGGTTTCCAGTTACACAATCATCCGAATCATTCAAATGACAGCAGTGACTAAAGAATTCATGACATTATATAATGTTAAAATAACAATTATATAACTTAAGACACTTGTGTTTCCTCAATATTGGGTTACAACCATATCAGTTACAACCCATTTGGACACCTTTATGCATATGATCTGCAACATAATCTGTTAGAGTGCATGTTATGTCTAAACCTTGATGCTTGGATATTGCAGTAGTTGTTGCAGTTTTGATTAGTTCATTACTTGATCTGAATCACAGCTACGAGGGCTGTGCAAACAGGTGAGAGTCATTTCATAACATCCCTGGATCATCATTATGAAATGCAATCAAAGCAAAATGAAGTAAAAAGTCAGTGAACTGAAATGTGATCAGCACTTAAAAATGCAGCAGCTCCGCTCAGTGCAATAAAACTAAGTTATTAGAAAGGATTCTGGTCACAGAAATGGTCCAATGAACAATCAGTATATCCTTTCTGTTGACATCACTGCCTCCTCTTACCAGGTCCGTACATCAGCTGTGAATTAATGCATCTGACTCAGAGAGATGCCCCCTCTCTTTTAACAACAACATCAAACCCCTCCTCCTCCTCCATGTCACCTTCACCCCATAATCCCTCTCTGGTGTGTCAGCCGCCAAAATGTCAGATGGCTGATTAGGTGGTGGTGTACACGGCCGAAGCCGTAGCAAGTGTAGAGAGGTGGGGGGGGGGCAACTGCTCCCTTCTTCTATTACTTTTGGAGTGTCTACATCAGGTGGTGGACCGACGCTGCTGAGCGCATTGGAGACAGGCGTTGAAGCATCATCTTCTGGGATTCTGCATCGCTCTCTCACGTGAACAGGTGCAGTTTCAGGTTTGTCCAAACATCTGCTGGAGGATGCAGCACCATCAGACAACCTCTCCACATTTCTCTTTCTGATTGAGGTCAGCTGTCTCTGTGGCGTGTCTGAGTGCTGTGCACTTGAAACTGTCCTTTTGATTTGGCGTGATCCCCATGATTGATTTCCCGCAGCAGACACAACGGTAGACTCTGTAGCTTTCTTTGCGCGTGTGCTCTTTGGTTGATGAGACTGGTCTCTTGACCTTGTCTGGAACGATAATGAGGGGAATTTGCACACACTCTTCTTCCTGGACAGCTGACTGCAACTGTCAAGGATGCTTGTGGCGGACTGGCATTTTCTCCTACCGCGCCTCGCTGGAGGGGCAGCTGCAAGTGAACTGTCAAACTGTGGGCTTACCTAAAAGATTTAAAGTACAGCAATCAGCAGCATAATAAAACTTGAGTCACGTATAACTGGTGCTATTCTGTGAAATAATTTTACGGGACAGTCAGGTTTATCTGCAGACCCTTGAAGCTACAACAGATTCACAGACATACTCAAGGCTCTGCTCCTTAATGGCAACCACAGAACCATGTCACACACCAGTAAGTCATCACAATAAATTCACATCTTACCCAAGATTTACTAGCTGAGCTGTCATGTGCTTGTTTCTCAGTGAAAAATTCTTTGGGATTGAGTGCTGCTCGGACTTCAGGCACATTTTGGAGTCTGGCTCCACACGAAGCCCGCTCCTGGAACAGCAGGGGAGGCCTCTCTGTTTTTATGGCTTTGCGGGGCATTAATGGAAATCATTCCTGAAGACCTGTTGGAGTGAAAGAATCGCTAAATCAGCATAAATGTCACTTTTAGCGTTGCTGTTCGCTGGTCTAGGTCACAGTTCACGGTTCAGACGTCCACAGGCAGCTGTATACCTTTAAACGTGTTCATTTGTTGCTATTATATTCTACATACCTTAATGTTGTACTTCGCGGAAGACACAACCATCGTTACAAACAATTAATATGTGTCCGAAAGGATAATTATCCCATTGTCGTTGTCTACTATGAGCTTTTTTTGTTTTCCGTCTTGTTACTTGTTATTTCCCGGTTTCCGCCACTCTCGTCCCTGATTGGTGCCAATGTATTTCTTTACCTCGATGCTATTGGTGCACGTTTACACCACGTGATCAAAATGACGGATGCAGCACCCACAGCGCCAAAATTCAAAAACGCTTCTGAATCGACCGGACGGCATGTAAATAATATTAAATGGAAGAATATCACATATATCATGAATCCTTGGATGTACAATCGGATATGAAGACAGTGTTTCAACCACAAGAAGAAGTCCAGCCCGGTGGATTTACCTAAAACATCACAGTAATATGAAGGTTTGGCTTTATTCGCTTTGTTATTCGTTACAATAGAGTAGTTAGCTAGCGATAGCTAACACTAGCTGTTACTTTGTGACTAGCCACTACGACTTGCTAACTTAGCTTCCAACCACAGATATCTGATGTTAACAGTAGGGAAGGTGGTCAGGTGCACTAGGAAATCTGTATTGCCAGCAAATGTTTCCTCCGACTAAGTAGCAAAATAAGTATGTCATTCGTGTACCTCGAAGGGATATCATTGTAAGCATCATGACATTGTATGTTTCCATAACCTTTTCTTCAAATGCGCAACGCTATAACGAATCACTTAAAAGGTTTTATCAGTAAGTACAAACACGTCTTTAATTCGGCATACCTAATATAAACAATGCAGCGCGTGTTTTATTAAACTCGGGTAATTAAATGCACCGCTACTTGTTGCCACACTAAGCTAACCAAGCTAGCTAGCTAACAAAAGTTAACAAGGGGGCGATAATGTGAAATAACAGCTTGAATCGGTTGTATAATGTGGAGTTCTCTTAAGGTGGAGGACTGCATGGTGGGCTATTGGCCGATCGCTTTTTTATTTGATCTAAATACTATGAATCCATAAAACGCGAACTAAACTTTGGATGTCTGCCAGGGCTTCAGCGGTAAACGTTAACTGTTACACAAACACGTCCGCTGCAGGCATGTAGCGTTAACGACTGTTGTTCTAGAAGGCTTGAGTCTCCAGGAAACAAAACCAGCTGATATTTACAATAACTGGCTGCAAAACGGAGAAACTGCACAGCTAAAAAACGGACTTACGGGCAGTGTGGAGCTGGATTTCATCTTAAGGTCCATTGTTAGCATTTTGCTCGTCCCACCCGTGTTCTGATTGCTATTTGCTATGAACTGATTTCTTCGTGTCAATCTAAATCGATCAGCGGACAGAGTAACGGTTTGAATCCAGCCTGGGTTAACTGTTGGCTAGCAAGCTCCTAACTTGCCATTGACTTCATACCTTCTATCAGGTAAACCGTAATCTACCGGTGATCCTAGTTAGCTCGGGGTGTTGTTATGATAAACACCTGGCAGTGATGACAGAGTGAAGTGATGAACATTTTCCCAATGGCTTAGAAGCAACCCATGCATTTGCCTTTTATGTTATTTTTCAACAGAATACCAGTGAACACCAAGGAGCATTTTTAATGATTTGATGACCATGAGACGGAGCCCAAGGAGACCCCTGATCCTCAGAAGAAGAAAGCTGCCTTTCCAGCAAAATGATCCGCCAGCAGTTGAGTTGGAAAGCCAGTCTGGTGCATCAGAGAACCCCAAAGAACCCTCAAAATCCGCCTCCAGTCAGTGCTTCCCCGATGGCATCCGCATTATGGACCACCCCTCCATGTCTGACACACAGGTGGTGGTCATTCCCAAAACAGCAGACCTTCAAAGTGTTATTGGGGCCCTCACTGCCAAAGGCAAAGAGTGTGGAGTCCAAGGGCCAAACAAGTTCATCCTTCTTAGTGGAAATGGCAGCAGCGACAATGGATCTTTTTGTCCCTGTCCTGCTGAAGGAGATGACGTCTCTACAAGGAGTGCAGAGGGACAACCAGTGAAAACCGAAACTATGCACACCTCCCTGGATGCTAAACCTCTCACTGGAATAAAAGCATGTATGGAGATAAGATTTTCCTCTAAGATATTTCAAGATATTTTAGAAGCACTGACTTGGTTGTCTGTCTTTAATCCTCCCTTTGTTTAAGCAGTAATGGTTTTTGCTTTCCTTTTATCAGTGAATAAGGATCTGGATTGTGGTCCTTTAGACGACAGCCTCACCAATATTCAGTGGCTGGGCAGAATGAGCACCAGTGCCCTCGAACCGGATCCCACCAAGGATATGACCAACAAGGAGAACAAAGACTCAAACTCGCATGTTTTTCAGGTCAGCTGATCCTTCTTGTCGCCTCAGTGTGAGAACATATGCATGTGTGGAGGGAACACTGATCTAAGGCATGTCTCGGCACGTCCTCTTAACACCATCCTTGAACTAGTCTGTGCCACTTAAGTGTCCCGTGAGTGTGATTTTTAATGATCTCCATGGCAGTGAGATTGCAGAAAACTATTGCGCCGCAGGTTAGATTAAAATGAATCGAATGAATTGAAATTATTAAAATGATTGCGTTCCATTACAGTAAATAAACTAGTGGTAGCAGCTCATGTAAGAAAATTATCATCAGCCTGCAAGATCTTATGTGAAATAATTTTGATCGTTAATTAACATGCATGCAGTGCAATTAAGGGGCAAGATCAGAACCGAATAAAAAAAGGGAACCAAAACATTATTGTGTATTTGAGTATCTGCAATATTGCAGTTACTGTGAATAATGAGGTTGTAAGTCACGTGACTTTATTATTTAATTATCCCATCATTTGCAGACATTTTGAAAATGTTGAGTGCTTCTTTTTACATTAGCATCATACATGAAGTCATGCGCAAAGATTTAAGAGGTTTCCATACAACAGGGATTTAGTAGAAATCTCTTTATGGTCCACACTGTCTTTAATGTGAAATAATCCAATAATCCATCATGTAGTCAAGCCTCTGGTTCTTCGTTTCTTGTACAGGCACGGATTACACAAATGGATGCTGAAGCCGGTCAGCAGCCCATGTCGGAGAGACCACCGTACTCCTACATGGCCATGATCCAGTTTGCTATCAACAGTCGTAGGAACCGGAGGATGGCACTGAAAGAGATTTACACGTGGATCGAGGACCACTTCCCGTACTTCAGAGAGGTGGCCAAACCAGGATGGAAGGTATTTTACATCTAAATGTAAAATTTGTGGGTGTGCACATCCAATAATAGTCTTATGATAATATAATTTCTGTTTATTTATAATTGCAGAATTCTATCCGCCATAACCTCTCGCTGCACGACATGTTCATTCGTGAGACGTCGCCAGATGGTAAAATTTCTTTCTGGACTATCCGTCCCGAAGCCAATCGATGCCTCACTCTTGATCAGGTGTACAAGGTGAGCTGTCACATTCTCCCACTTTTAGAAAGAAGGAAGCTGTATTTATTTTTTTTGTATTGAATTATCATCGTCTGTGGTGTCGGGGAAACTGTGTGTCACATGATGTGAATGCTGTTTCACACAGAAAATGGGAAATCTCTAATGTTACTTTTTTATGTGACCATATTCCTTAACAATCATCATGTCCTTGTATATAATTTCCTAACTTATCCGCCATGTTTTGTCTATACTCATCGTCATATGCAGTGCTCTCAGATTTATTTCCGTTTTGGATTTATCGACTTTTGTTTTCCAATCTTTCATTCTACATCTTTCCCTGCAGCCTGGTTGCGACCCAATGACTGCTCCTGTTCCAGTGCCAATGCTTTTATTCCCCCACCAAGTAAGATTGGTTTTTATCTTTCTTTTAATTCTCTAGGAACAGTTTTCATCCCTGCAGTCAGGCAGAAGAAAGCAAAAAAAGGGACAGAAAACCAGAAGCTGTTCACTTTCACTCTTTTTTTTTTTTTGATCCAAAGAGCGCAGCTGCAGCTGGAGGTCTAAGGTCTAGATAAATCGTTTTGTTGCAGGAGGAGATGATATTAACAGGAGGGGAGGCTGAAGTCCAACAAAGACTTTATGCACTCAGAAATGTATCTATCGTTCCTCCATACAGTGTAGGGACAGTATTAAGAGGTCTAACTTTGACATCTGTCTGTTCTAGTGTGCTATCAATGGAGAGACACAGGTTGTCACTAAAGTGTAGTGAGGAATAAGACGGCCACTGAGACGAATACTGAAACCCTATAAAGTAATGGTGTGCAATTTCACCTTTCACAGCAACAAAAGAAGATGCCTCCAGATGCAAGAAAAACACCAACTGGCTTGGGTGAGTTAAACAGGAAGAGGGAAAATGCAGCTAAAAGTGTCCAGAAATGGACAGAAAATGTTAAAAGTTGGTCGTTAAGATGCTCTGCTCTGAGCTGCTGTTGTGTTTTGTACCACCAGAGAGGAAGATGAAACCTCTTCTCCCGCGAACCGATTCCTACTTGGTCCCCATCCAGCTCCCCGTCACCTCCTCCGTCTACCTGCCGTCCTCATCGGCCCAGTGCCCGACCTCCTGCTCACAGCAGAAACGCAGCGTTTCACGAGGAGCCAAGAGAGTGCGGATAGCTCCTAAGGTAAAGACGAATCTATTGCAGAGGCATGCCGAATTCAAAGGCACATCCTCAATGTTGTTTTTGAAGTTCTATATTTGAGAAGCTCAAACATAAATTTTAAAAATACACTTTTTCAGTAGCAAGAGTCATGGTAGAATTGTGAATGACACGTTTTATGTCTGACAGGTGACCCAAAGTGATGTCCAAGCTGCAGTAACATTTCCTCAGAACAACAAAGATGTCAAGCTGAAGGAGGAGCCGGAGTGCATTCCGATCAAATGCGAGACTCCCAAATCCCTTCCGAAGAGACAGGCCAGCAGCTCCCGACGTAAACAGCGCCTGGTTCGCTCTCTGGACGACGAGCCCGTCCTCCTCTGCCCTGATAATACTTTCTTTGACTCTGGCGTAGCCTCGGATGCCTCAACCTTCCAGGATGCGCGAGACGCCGAGCCGGACGAGCACCAGCACGAGCAGCACAGCCCAGATCGGGAGTACTCCTTCAAGACCCCCATAAAAAGCAGCAGCCACCTCACCTCCTCCACGCCAAGCAAGCCCCCGTTTAATGTCGCGGCCGAGCCCTGGAAGGTGACCCCGGTGGGCAAGGGGAGCGGAGACGTTCTGGACTTCAGCCCCATTCGCACACCAGGCGGTCCCGCAGTCACGCCGCGGCATGACTACACCACCTTCAGCTTCAACAGCACTCCCTTTAAAGACTTGCCTCTGTTCAGCTCCCCCAGAGAGCTGCTCAACTCCGCTCCCTCCAGAGCGACCGCATCATCAGGCTCCCCCATCCAGTGCCTGCAGAGCAGCTCCTCCATGGAGCTGCTTCAGGCGGGCGGGGCAACGCCCACCAACCGCTCTATCACAGAGGGCCTCGTCCTGGATACAATGAATGACAGCCTGAGCAAGATACTAGTGGATATTAGCTTCTCTGGCCTGGACGATGATGACCTAGGCATGGCCAACATCAGCTGGTCCGAGTTCATCCCTCAGTTTAAGTAGGCCGAGGGCCAAAACACTAGAGGTGGGGAACACAGAGACGGCAAAGCAGATGCAGATGTAGGATAGATCTTTGGGAGAAAAAGAATAAACCGTACATCCAAATTTGTGGAAATTGTTAGATTTGGCGAAAGTCAGAAGACTACAGCATGTGTGTTAAAGGGAACAGTGCACAATTTTTTATAATTAATATTTATAATTATTAATTTATAATTATAACTTTGTCCCCAATGTGAGACCCCAAATACAAGTAGATGATCACGTATAGCAAAGTAAGGCAGACCATCTAGAACATGTTAATTTGGCAAATCTACAATTTTTTTTTTTTTTTATTGTTTTAAGGATTGTTAACTTGTGCCAATGTGGTAGGCATAAAAAAGTGAAACAGCTTAACAAAAGCAACATTGGATGCACATTAGTCATTTTTGCTGTACTGTGACTGTGATTACATTGACAGATTGCAGCTTTAATATAATGGCTGTAACCTTCCATTTGGCTGCTGTATTCATTCATTTGAACCTTTTTAATTTTATAGCTTTAATGCTCCGTGCCAAACTGTTTAACCTCTTTCATTTTTTATTCGAGTTGGCTTTATTTTGCATCTGCTTTGCTCGACTCTGGATGTTTTCTTTCTACCGTTGGGAACAGAACTAAAGGGGACACTTTAATTGTCGTTACCAGGTCAAAATGGCAAGCTGCTCACACTGGAGGTTTCTCTCCACCTCTGGCTTAGTTTTTCATCGTTTCCATCTGTCATTAACTGCCTCTTGTGTCTCTCTTATTTCGGTAAAACCCTCCATGTGGGAAAACCTCACACATGGTCCCGTTTTGTTATCATTTATCCTGTTGTCGTATTCATTTGTACTCTTGAAGGATTCGCTAGAGAGGATAAGTATGTCTAAGTGTATCTGTATGTTGATTTGCACATTTTAATATATAATTTAGCTTTTACATATGTAAATGAAAGACAATATATCGCGTGATAAGCCAGTGAGATGTGTCGTAGCGTCCTGGAGTCCCTTCTTAGACTTTTAGATTGGGATGCAGGATTGATGGCAATAAATGGCATCAAAGTACTTCAGAAAGCACTAACAGCCGTAGGATTGTCTCTGTACAGTAATCTTAGAACTGCCATCACCTTTTAACTTTATAAATTCTTACAGTAATTGTTTGCCAGTATCAGCTTAAGGGCACTTTGCACCTGCAGAGAGGGACATTTTGCATGCAGTGACTCCTCATTTCAACTTATTTTAGGATAGTCTTTGGGAATAAAATAGCGAATATTTTGGATCTATCTAGCACAGATTGTTGTAGCTTTTCAATAAAGATGAAAAAAAATTTATGTTCAGAAATGGAACAGCTGAACAGTTTTTGGCAGCACCATCTTTGGAGAATGGAACAGAAGATACCCATTTCTTTTAAACTTGCCACCAAAATAATGCATGGTTATAATAAGTCCTCCAGGTTTGTTAGCACGTGTGTTTATATGTTGGCATTGCAGCAAGTTTTCAATGTTTACAATTGGTGGTGGATGGCGTTGACTGTTTGCAAAGCGTGTGCCTTGGTCTGTTTTCTGAAGTTGGTGTTTCTATGACTGTACAATAAATCTGTTGGTGTCGGTGTGTCCTACAGGATGGATGGAGGTCATGTTTTTGCTTTGATTTGCCCCGTTTAGCTCATGTAATCAAAGTAAATGGACATGGTGCAATTTGTCTTGACTGAACACCAGCTACAGTGCACCACCCCTGTAT
The DNA here is from genome assembly GCF_042242105.1 of Pempheris klunzingeri. Classification (NCBI taxonomy): domain Eukaryota; kingdom Metazoa; phylum Chordata; class Actinopteri; order Acropomatiformes; family Pempheridae; genus Pempheris; species Pempheris klunzingeri. Next base: position 12,246,662 of record NC_092033.1, read on the forward strand.
GAGTTTTCTATTCTGTTTTTATTTATATTCCGAATAAAAGATACGTTTAGATTGTCTCTGTGATTCAAAAAGGACTTTATTGATTTTTACAGAACGTAGTAAAAACAGTCAGAGCTTTAGATATTCATGTGGAATGATAAAGTACCACTTATTCCGTTAAAAACCCACTCTTCAAAAATGTCCAACATGAGCAGCTTGACTCAAACTAATAACTAATTACAATTCTACGAGAGAAGTCGGATACAACGTGTGTTTCCAGCATAGTTGTTGCAAGAGTTTTCACAGCATCTTAAAGTTCTTTGAGTAAGGAAATGACGCTGAAAGCATGTTGGTTTAAACTGTAAAGGAAAGGAGGCTCTCAGGCTTGTTAAGGTGGTATCCAGGACGTCTGTCAGTGTCAGTGAGGTCCTCAGAATGTCTGGACTTCCTGTTGAGCCACTTCTAGAAGGATCTGCAGCTGTTTGCTGCAGAAGTCTGGGAATATTGAAGATGGTCAATATTATTAACATATAAAAGTAAATCTAAAAATGTTCACATGCTCTATTTTACTTTTTGCTTTATTTTATAAAACTTAATGACAAGCGCGCAGATTTTAATATGACTTACTGAAGATGCGTCTGCATCTGTGGGGCAAGCGAAAGCGGTAGACGACTGCGTAGTAAACCGGGACCCCGGTCAGTGTGAGAGCACAGCTTCGCCCCGTGTTCCAGGGGTCGGAGTACAGAGACAGACTCACGATGAAGAAGCAAACCACTGTGAAGGTGACTGCGATGGCCAGGGGCACCTTTGGGTCATCAAAAGTATCACATAAAATAGCACTTGGTCAGTTTAGTGTGTGTTGCAGAGTTTGGCACAAGACGGACGTACTGACCTTGAAAGGTCTTGGGTGGAGGGGGAAGCGATATCGGTGGATGAGCATCCCCAAGGTTGCCAAGGCGATGAAGAACCAGCGAGCAAAGGAGGCAAAGTTGATGAGCTGGTAGATCTCTCCATTGATCAACATCAACACCACTAAGGGGTACTGGAGACAGACAATACAGCTATAAAGACAAATTCACTCTCCTGTTTTATAGAGTGACGGAGTGGAGAGTAAAGCACCTTCCACTTGCACAGTTCATAATTTTCTATCATTTCCCATTTCGATTTCTTACAAGATTTCTTACATTAGAATCGCAAGCACACAAGTAATTATTGAACAACGGAACAGCAACATGTGCTGAGTGTGAAAGTTAATTCTTGACCTTGGAAACAGTAGTTTGACAAAAGATCTTAACTCCACCTGCTGATAAAGATTGAGATGCAGTGAAAAGCTTTGAAGCGGAACTTCGGATGTGTTTATGTGTTGACTCTGATATAAAATGTCAGCTGGTTTTGCTGGTTTATTGTGTGTGCAAAGCGTTTTACCAGTAACAGCACGGCAGGCAAAGGAGTGTGTCTCCGGATGTGGATCATGGAAAAGATTGGAGGCCAGTGGCCCTCCCTGGCTCCCACAAACAGCATCCTGCGACCCAAACAGTAAAGCTTGCTAAGAGGCTGTTAGCAGCCACTCTTGGCCTGATTTAAAGCACAACCATAAATGGCAATAATAGCCATGTCTGTGGCCAAATTACCTTGGTGACCCAAAGAAGCCACCGTTGAGCGCTCCGAGGCAGGACAGGGCCACGAGAACGGGAATCACAGACGCCATTCCCTGGAGAGCACGGTTCGCAAACGTCTGCAGGGACACGGACACACGATTAGACCGGCTTTTAAACATTCAGTACATATTTCTCATGATTTTCCTTCTATAATCGGGGCACTTCAGAGCGTAGCACTGACCACAGCCACAGCCTCAGACAGCAGCAGCTCGGCGGGAGTCATCATGGTGTAATAGGCCACATTAACAAGCACGTAAAAGACCGTCACTGTCACGATGGAGAAGAATATTGCCAGTGGGATGGTTCTGACAGGACAAGGTACACACAGAGACGTATAATAGTATGTTCAAGGCAACATAGCTTTTAAAAATAGATCTGAGGGGAGTGTAAGTGTGCGTAAAATACCTATTTGGGTTTACGACCTCTTCTGTGACAAAGTTCAGATAAAACCTACAGGAAAAAGGAAAAGGTCCCATGTAATGTATTAGGATGATGATAAAGAGCTGAATTGAAGCCAACGTTCATAGTGAAATAAATGCTGGCTTACCAACCCCCATAGGCGTACAGGCCATTATAGAAGGCCAGTGGCAACTTATCTAATGTTAATGAATCAACCTCAAACCCATTCTGGAAATTCTCTGTTTTTCCTGGAAAGAAGATGCAGAGAGAGAAAGAGGGAGAGAGTGAGCGTTGTCAACAAATCAACGTCATGTGACAGGACGTGACAGTCATCTAAAAGCCATGTGCACCCTCAGGAGTAACAATCACACCCTCCCACCTTTGATCAGAGCGATGACGCCAGGGATGATGATGAGGACCAGAGCAAACATCTTAATGAAAGTCAAGGTGACCTGCGTGCGAGAGGCCAAGGTCACACTCCAGCAGTTGACTGCCACGACAAACGCTACAGACACAAAGACAGGAGAAAGGTTTGTGGATCTGCGTCTTGCACTACAAGTGGCACAATGGTATTGTGGATACAAGCAAGAGGCGTAAAACCACTCACTCACTCCGAGGATGCTGACAACTTTGATTAACGCTGCGGGTGCAGGACAAGGCGCAAAGAAGGGCTCCACCACGTAGCGGCCAAAAGCCAGGGACACGTAGGAAGCCACAGCTGGCCTGGATGGAGAAAATATCCTGTGTCATGTGGTTGTGATGTGAACTTCAAGTCAGTGCACACAGTCCAAAATGAAACTAACCAACCTGATGAATAAGAACTCAGCCCAGAGTCGCAAAAACGCAGGCAGTGGCCCCAGTGTCTCCAGAAGATAAGTGTAGTGGCCCCCTGATTTTGTAAAACTGGTGCCGAGCTCAGCATAGCAGAGGGCCCCTAATGACACAGACAGGGAAAACTATATGAAATGTTATTTAAGTGTTGAACAAAAGTCTTTAACTAATTTAAAGAAACAAAAAGATGAATCCGAGTCTATTGTTTACAACATGCTAAACTAACATAGTGAACCTGGTCAAGATTTTACCTGCTGCATTGTGAGCATATTAGCATGTCCATATTAGCATTTAGCACAATGTACAGCCTCACCTATAGGTGGCTGTGGATGGTTTTAGACCCTTTTGCTTGTTACTGTGTGCCTTTTGAATACCTTGCAGCAAAATGGTAAATGTTGCTTATATGGAGTCTGGAGTGTGCCGCCGTGTCAGTGATTAATGATCACAATCAATGATTTCATATAATGATGGAATGAAAAATGTATTGAAAAACATACTGAAAATAAAAACAAGTGAGCAATTAAATGTAGGCTCATGAGTCCATCCAAAAATGAATTTAAATTAAAAAGCCTAAATAATCATTCATTGCTCGGATTAATCCTTTTATTTCATTATTTTTGATTAGTGAATAATTCCATCCATCTATTGTCTATGCCGCTCATCATTCAGGGTCACAGGTGGGCTGGAGCCAATCCCAGCTGACACAAAGAGGCAGAAAACCATTCATGCAGTTATCAGTTAACCTAACCTGCATGTCTTTGGACTGTGGGAGGAGCACAAGTCCTTTGATGAAATGTTTTATTTCTGTTATTCTATATTGTGTTTTTCTAGCATATTCCCTCACATATTGTACAAAAGCACATACATTAAGTGAAGAAAAAGCAATGTAAGATCAAAAAAAAGTTAAAGTAAGGAATAGAAATGAACAATTACAGAGTGGAGATAAATCTCATGTCCACTGAGCATCTTACCAAACATGGAGAGGACCCCACACAGCGCCCACACCAGCAGAGACAGCCCCACGCTGCCACTGTTCATCAGGACCCCCTTGGGTGCGATGAAGATCCCGCTGCCCACCACCGTACCGATGATGAAGGACACCGCAGGCAGCATGCTGATCTCTCTCCGAAGGTGCACCACCTCCTTCTTGTCATCCTCCTCTTTCTTCATCTGTGTCTCGTCCATTTCTCTGTGGATTCCACTTGGCCACCTCAAACTGACCCCTCTCAGCTCCCTTAATCGTGCTAAAGCCTTGCAAACTTAAGTTGTTACGCCTTTTTTTTTGTCTCCTTTTGATAGAAACTCAGCTGCGACACTGCATTAAAACCGTTTCCGCTTTTCCAACTTTTCCCCCGAACAGCAAACAACAGTCCCCTTTGTGCTTCCTGTTAGCCCTTCTGAACACATTTGCAGCAGGACACCGAAGCTGTGTTAGGAAGAGAAAACACAGGCCACGACATGGCCCCCCTCTCCCCCTAACTTACCCTGCATGTTTTTCTCCCCTCATTGGCTCTCACCCCACCCGCCCAGCCTCAGCAGGGAACAAAGCCAGCACTCTTCCAAGCTTCAGCAAGTAATTACTGCAGTTTAAAGTCTTGAAACTCTCCTGCATTGTACTGCTGGTGTGCTGGCCTGTGCTCTTACATGTGTGTTCAGCTTGACAGAGGCCTTTTGGGACTCTGGGGAGAAAGGGTCAGCGTGCTGTAGAGGCAGCTGCACAGACTGCAGGGGGGTTACTTTCAATAACAACACACACTTCCAGCTTGTGTCCTCTAAAGCTCTGTTTTGTGGTTTGTATACTTTTATGTGAATGATTCTTTCTCTCAGCTTTCATGCATATGTAGCCTCAACTGAACCTGAAATGCTTGTGCAATATTTCTGTCTACATCAAACATGGCTCAGAACAGCACAGAAGCAACAGAAATAACCACCCACAAAAAAAAAAAAAAACAACCCAAAACACTGAGGCCACTGTTTTTCCTTATTTTCACTTGACCGACCGCTGTATGGACGTCAGTTTCACTTCATCAGCGATAGCCATTCTTGTTAAAATTCCTCCGTGTACAAGAGGTTCCCTTGGTTAAGATTTATGAAGGGTGAAAAATTGCATTTGCAGTCAGATGTTAGGAGATGTCATCTGGATGCATTCAAAGCCAGCAGCTGATACGGGGGCCAGAATTTGTGGGATTTAAAAAAAAAAAAAAAAAAAAAAAAAATTTATGGCACTCATGTGTCCAGAGTTCCGCATAACAGGATCATATGATGTCTCTGTTTTCTTGGAAGGTCCGGAAGTTGGGAGATGCACAAATGGGGGATGTTTGCTGGAATCTCCTGCTGTCTAAGCCCATAAAACATTTGACATTCTACAAGTTAAACCCTGAACTTAGAGATTGAGTTTTTCTTACCAGGCAAAAGTTCTTACTGCATAAATACAGGCAGCTATGACATTCAGTTGATTATGTCAATGTGATAGGAGATATTTCATAGAACATGTGCATGCGTGTACTTCAGTTCTTCATGCAATCCAGGACTTGCACACTAAAGCGCAGCCTCACAAATGACTACAGTTTAATATTTTTACAATGCTGCACACCATATATTGCACCAAGGAAAGGTGCATAAGATCAATGGTGCGATGTTGGTCCTTCTGTTTCATCCTCATCTGTTTATGATATTTAGTTGTTGTGCATTTGAAATAAAAAAAAGATGAAATTATAAAAATGTTATGTGGCTTTTATTTGAATATCTTAGATTTTTGGATCCATGGTGGCAGCACTGATGCTACTATGATGTTTCTCTTTATTTGACCAGCAGAGGGAACTAAACTACTAGATTTGATAAAGGATCCCGTTTACTGACAGTTTGCTGCACTTTGTTTTCCTCCCAGAAGATGGCGGCCTCATCTCACTCAAGATATCAATTATCTAATGCAGAGATCCAGAGCTTCTTATTACCTATCTCTCCCAGGTGAGGCCCAGGGAGATCTTGAGCATCTCACTGTGAAATCCCAGGGCAAGTCTGAATTTAGCCCCTCTCTCTGCGGGTAACCCTGCCACAAGCTCGCACACCTGCCCCGGGAAATGTGAGCCCAACTCCCCTGCCGTTTTCCACCTGACCTCCCAAGATCCCTGCCCAGTCAAGTGGAGGCCAAAGTACCCTCCACTGCTCACTCCCGACTGTTTCTCCCGTAGGCTCATCTCACACAGAGTGGAATACAGAGGGAATATGCCCGGCCTTTTCCCATGAGCCATTCATAGGAAGGTCCCTGAGGTTTTTCCATTTTGGAAATCACCGGTTGTCAAAGTGGGGATTGAGGACATAAAAGTGCACAAAGGCTTCTCAGCAAAAGGAGGAACACTTCCATTTTGATTCAGTATAATTTCCCAAAGGAGAAAACAAATAGGAATGTTAATCACAGAATCAGTCTTACCACAAATCTGATAAATACACATTTAAATATTAACATGAGCTGAAATCTGAACATATTTGATTAAATTGGGATCTTGGGGGATTGGGATCTGGGTGTGACGTGACATGAAAACATGTTAGAACCTTTGTTGGGAATCAGTGATAAAATAAAACACACTGACGGGTTAACGTGATTGGATTATCCCTCTCAAGGTAAACAAGGAGAGAAAAGTCATCCTCCCTACTGTCCTCATGGAGACTTTGTCCTTGCCAACCAGCTGAGGTCTTTGCATGCGTGGAACAAGTCCCAGTGTATTGAATCCCTATGATTACTTAGGTATGTGTGAATGTGTGTGTGCCCCTGCCCTGGGAATTAATTAACTTTCTCTTTCTCTCACATACACACACACACACACACACACACATCCACATACACCATACTATCATACGACATCTCTCTCTCTATATATATATATATATGATATGTATCATGCATGACACACAGGAGTATTCACTGCTATGGAAATGCCCAGAAACAAATGCTCATACACACACACACACACACACACACACACACATGCACATCAGTAAACAGTCTCTGCATTATTGTATTCATATTAATAATGCAGCTTTACCGGCTGGTTGGGCTAATTTGAATTACTTTACATACTGCTGGCTACCTTGACCTGTAATAATGTATCATAATTTATTAGTTAATTCATATAGCAATAATCCAAATATGCGAAGTAGCTAGTAACTAAAGCTATCAAATAAAAGTAGTGGAGTATAAAGGACTGTGTGTGTGGTGGAGTAGAATTATGAAGTAGCATAAAGAAGATACTCCAGTAAAGTCCCTCAAAAACTGGACTGAAGTAAAGTACTTGATTAAATGCTCTCTTTCTGTATGGAAACAAACTTAATATGTATATATAGTTTTTACTTTGTTTCATTCGCGTTATTAAAATTTTCTATTTCTTTCTATTATTTCAAATATCATTAGTATTATTTTGCTGATCATTGTCATTTCAAAGTCTGTGTATGGGCACATCTATTCTAATCTCTTTCGTGCGCCCTATTCCTGTGACAGTGTTTATTTTGTTTTCACTCTTTGCACCCAATCCTACCCACCTGTTTTAAAAGAGCAGTGGGCCTGCATACATTGGAAGGCATTAACCAAAACACTTGCACTTATTACAGTTCAGCATTGTAAAATGAATGAATACATAGCTGCATTAATCTGCTTTGGAGCCCCGGGGGCTAAAATTAGCTCCTTATTAACCCCAGTTCTTCTCCCTGTGATTTTTTTTTTTTTTACAGTATTTCTATGCTAGAATACGACTACTCCAGTTTTTTTGGGTGCTAATTTGTGGTGTGGTGTTTGTAATTCAACACTCACAGAAACTAAACAATGTGCAACGTGTACACACAATTTCAGCTGAAGTAATTACAGTCTTAAAAGCAGATTTTAACATGGATTCCCACCTCAAGATCACGTAATAAAGCAGCCTTTGGCCTGTGTTACGTCAGTGGAGATTGTTTGTTAGCAGTGCTGTGCTTTTGGGAATCCCATATCTCAAGGAAATTCTATTGGGTCAGTTGTCAGTGTCATTAAACTGGATTTCATAAATCGAAATTCAGTTGATATAAAAACTTCAAAATGTCAGTGTGAGATCTGAATTGGCACTGGGGACGCTACGCCACGGATGTTGCTTTTAGCATTCAGGCCATGCCTCAAAGCCCATCTGTTATTGCTGTGCCTCTGGAACACGCCTCCGACACACATAACCACTTCACCTTACGGAGTGTTTCAAATATGAATTGTGTAGGGTGTGGGGAGCAGGCTCATTACATTAGATGACATACATTACACATGATGGATGGAGGTGGGTGATGCTACACAGCTAAAATCAATCCACAGGTAACAGCAGAGTACTGGAGCGTGTTGTTTATTAAGTAGCGTAGACCTGCCCAAGAGAAAAAGACATACACAGATAGGAGTGACAGAAATGTTAAAGAAGCCACAATGTGTTTTGTGGTATGTTTCAATGCACATTTGATGCCATGGGTTCTTTAGTCTGTGGACAAACAAGAAAGTCTGCATCTTTTGGCTTTTGAGGTCCTCCCAGTATACATATGAAGTGTAAATGAACCCCACTGGCCCTGCAGAGTGGTGATACAGACCCCCACTGTCCATAAGCCGAGACACAAAGAACCCGGTTTTAAAAAACAGGAAAAAGAACAATACATCATCCCAGTCTGACTCAGTGGCTCCCAGAAGGAAATCTCTTTTTCTTTCTCTCCTGCTCTAATCTCTTTTTCTTTCTGGTTCATGCTCTCGTTTTCTCTCCACTTACAGACACACATCCTGGGTGTTTGGAGTCCTGGACATTCAGACCTGTCTGCAGGGTATGTGATAAATTATCTTGAGATCTGGCTCTGTAACAATACGGTGTGTCTGTATTCTCTGGTAATTTTACCTTGGTGTTCCACATGTGTGGCTTTTAAAAGGCAGAATGTGCAGGTCCTTATGGAAAACGACAGGTTTATTGGAGACTGGCCTAAATACTCTGTCAAATGACCAACCCAGATTCAGATCATGAGGGGTATGGGTTTCTCTAACGGGTTGGTTTCTGATGCAGTTAGAATAATGACCTTGATAATCCTTGATGGCGGCGATCAAGTTGAACCAACACAAAGCTGGCTTGTTTTATTGTGTTTTTTTTTTTTTTGGCTGTCTATTTGCACCTATGTGTAAATAGCCAGGCGGCTACTATTTGGCTATTTACACCTGACCTGGTGACGGAATATGAAGAGTGATGCGGTCTGCAAAATGAGGTGGAAGGGGCAGCTGAATGGTTCACAGACAGGACTTTCATTGGAGAACTGATACTGCCAAGACTTTTTTTATTTTTAGACTTAGGTGAGTTATTATTTAACATACGCCTACATGTAAATAGTATTATCGGCTACTGACATCCAGGTGCAAACAGCATCTACCTTTTTTTACCACCTTTTGCCCAGTGAGAGTTAGTATTCCTGTCCCCGTCAACCCCTTTGTTCTTTGTAATCTGATCCTGCGTCTTCTGAACAATGTTGTTACTGCTGGTAACTTTAAATCTACAATGACTATATGCTATGTCAGTTAACAAGCCAGTAGGGTAAGGATTAGCAAACTTTAATGTTGGGGTGGTGCTTTTAGCAAGCTGCTACAGCCGTGTCAACTACACCACCTTGACTACATCTGAGCCAAACACAAACCTTATACCTTAAATACTGCGCATGTCCTCAGAACAGTAGGTCCTTTACAGGCTCTATTTTAGGTCTGCAAAGGGACAATAAACAAGAATTGGACTGTCCAACAGCGCAAAAATTGATGTGTCTCCTTGGAATCCAGTTATTGACCGAAACTAATGTGATTTCTATCAGAATTCACAGTCTGGCAGGTATGTTGTTGTGGGAGAGGAACTAAAAACACATTCCCTTGAATTAAAGGGGAAGAAGAAAATATCACCCCCGCTTTGCTTTCATCCTTATTTCAGCCAAATCTGCTGATTCCTTTTAGCGGCATTACGTGAAGATACAACAAGAACCAGCAGTCCTGATCGGCTCTTCAACCTCGAAGCCCAGGGCTCTCAATTTAAATCTTAGTCTGATTACATTTACACCTGTGCCCTTATTTGGGTTAATATAACAAAAATGGGAACTTTTGTTTTGATCATGTTGCAGAGCTGCTTCAGTAAATCACTAAACAACCAACTATCACCATGACAAATGTGATTCAAGTGCACAAGTCATTATTCATAAAGAGTAATGAACACGATTAATAATTCATCACCGTCACTATGGCGGCTGGCATTGACTACAATCATTTGTTGCTAATGTACTTTGCTGTCATGAATGCCTCCATGAATTATGGGTCTAATTGTCACGTCTAAATGTTTGCACTGGTTTGAATTATATCCGTCTATATCAGTGTCATCAGTCATTTCAAGAACCTCAGTATGGCACTGCCACTGATACGTCCACCAGGTCCACACATTCCTGCAAGCCTGAATGCATTCATGTTATTCATCTTACCGTTTTGCGCTACGTGTTCCCCTGCAGATGATTCATGTCATCTTATCACGTCTATGCATCCTGACAGTCGCGTTGTGGCCGTAAGTCACTCTGCCATTTACATGATCTTTATGGTTATGTCAGAAATGTTGAGGATTCAGAGGCATATTGTCCGTTGCAGATCTATAACTGTCATTTATACAAAATGTAATTGAGGAAGTGAGGTATATTAAATGTCGAGGTGTTTGCATCCGTGTTTTCCTTTTCCTGAAGTGAAACAAAAATGTAGCATTATGTATAAATACAATACATATATGGCATTATAACACGCTATGGTATGTTTGAAGGCAAACGTAAAATACAGTGTACATTTTAGTGTTAATTGTTGTATTCACCAACATCTTAACTCCTTATTTTATAATTTCTTAACCCTATCACATGGTCTTCATCAGCTGCTGTCACCAACACAGATCAGAAATCCTAAAATATTTGAATGTAATCTTAACACTCAAGATATTGATCATAATTTAGCACACAAATCAGCAGTGCTTAGGTATTTCTTGGTGAGATGTGACGCTGCGACTTATATTTACAATAGATTGGATTGAATTTATTTTAGCACTTCTGTATGCGAAGGAAATGTTCCCACCATGCGTGTTGTCGTCATCATCATCATTCCCATTCCTCGGAGGACTCCTTTATGAATTTACGAGAGCATTAAAGCTGGAATAACCGGTGTCTGTTTCATTGCAACACAATAAATTGCTCATTAAGGCTAATTCTCATTCAGCAGATATTGATTTGGTCTGAGTAAAACTGTGATTACATCGTATTACTTACACTGTGATGGACCTTGGGGTGGCAGCCTTGTCTCTGATAAGCTCCTCTCATGCTGCCAAGGAGTGATGATGAGCTATAAGTAATGTTAGTTAGGCGTCAAGGTGTACACATAAAACACTGCAATAAAAGCTGATGCAAAGTGGTGTGATAAGCTCTTTGTCAGCAAGAGAAAAAATTCCTCCAGCTCATAGTACAGAAGCAGTTTACATTTCCTTTCATGTGATCGTGTTTGCTTTGTAGTTCGCCTCAGACGTGGGCTGATTCACTGCAAGAGCACAGAGGGAGGCAGACGGTAGACAACTCTGTTTTTGTGATTCTGTCAAGCTTTCATAGCTGCGGTGTCAGAGATCACTTGGCAATCTAGCAGCGTGGCAAGAAATGTGGCGTCCGTGGTGCCAAGGTAGAAGTGTGTAGTCTGGGTGAGTAGACCTGAGAGAAGGGAGCTGCCAAAGGGCCAGACCTGATGATTTTGGACCAGTGACAGCTGATCTGGAGCCTCTGTCAATCATTCACCATTCGGATGGATTCAGTAATGCCGCATGTCTAAGTGTACGTAGTCTGCTTTTGTTAGTGAGGATGCGATTGTGCATTTATATTCCCATTACTTGCCTGGCACACAGCATTCCCAGTTATAGACAACAACACCCACTCAGGAAAAGATCCTTGTTAAAGACTTCAGCTTTATTGTACAGTTGTTTCCCGACTTTGAGCAAGAAGATTTTTTTTAGCCTCTGCCTGATGCCTGAGCCGTAACCGCAGTAGTTGAGACAGAAAAGGAGGTCAGGAAATGGTCATATGCATCATTTTCGCAAACATCATTTCCAACAGTTTAAGAAGGCACAGGCAAAGGATGACACTCTGCCCTCGGGGGGGCGTCGGATCAGAAAACACTTATGTGTGTCATTTTAGAAAGAAATGATAAATAACACATTTTGTCATTTAGCTCGGAGGACTTGTTGGGGATTCAAGCCAGACATGTTCTGTGTTTCAAACGTCTCCCCAAACAGTTCCATCAACCTCACTGGAGCAAATGTCAAGACTTTCCTAATCCCTTAACCGAAGGGTTTACAATTTGAAATCAAATTCAGGCACATTTAAAAGAGAAACAGAATCACATTGCATAATATTATTTCTGGTTTACTACTGACTTCTCCTGCTGTTTATGTTGAATAACTAAAAGAGACTGAGCATGACCTCAGTGTATCTGGTGTAACTGCCATAGATACATTAAATAAAAGAGTTAGCATCCGTACAACGTGCATTCAGCCATGCAGCCATGGATGAGACCAACCTGCCAAAGCTAAATATACACTCAAGATTAAATTAAATGTTTCAGTGTGTTTGTCAGAGGGTTAATTTAGGGTGGTGAGCATGGGGGGCATGGGGAGAATAGGGCCAGTCTGAGCGAGTGGGACGGTCAACCTGGCGTCTAAAATATGTTTACTAGAAAAATCTATCCTTTTTCTCCAAAATCTCTGACTCCACCTTTAATATCTCATGATGAAAAGTTTGCTGTAGGAAGAACTAAGAGGTCACCATGGTTGGAGGCTGGTGGAGCGGCTGTGGCTTTAATCAGCTTAGATAAGCAGTCGTAGGTTATAAAACTTTCCCCCTTTATTAATGGGGTGATGAAGAGCCAAAAATCAGCCTCTGCCAACCAGAAAAACAAGACCAACTGCCCAACGAGGGAGCGAGCCACAAATCATTGATCCATCCTCTAGAAGAGGTTTGAAGTGTTTTTGAGCAGATAGACGCATGAGAGAGCTCTTATTGCATTCATCAGGACAGCGGCTGACCCAGAGGATCATGATGAATGACAAATGCAAGACGTCCCCCTCCGCGGCCGCCTGGCCGACCGGACTGCGGTCCAGCTCAGCAGGAGCGAACGGCCTCCACTGGAGCTGTCTGCTCCGCCAGCGTTTGTGACCTGCTTTATCAGCTCAGGTACATCATGTAAGCTCAAACTGCTGAGGACGGACTGCTGTGAGAGGGGATGAGGCGAGAAGGTTTGGCTCCTGTGAATGGGTCTCTAAGGACGGGGTTCTTCTTCCCTCTGGATTGGACCCAAATAACACAGTTCTGTACAGAATGTCAATAGGCTAAGACTACTTTTAAAACCTTTTTGAGGAAATCAAACTTGCACTCCCTGAAAGGAGCAGGTGCAAACAGGAAAACTGTTTTCACTCGATTAAAGCCAAAATCTGCAACTTTTCTTTGCTACTGAACACTTAACACTACCCCATTATTATAGTGGTATAGAGATTCTACGAGTACTTCTACAGAGTACGACATGCAACAAAGGTCACCGGCTAGCAAGAAAGCAAATAAACGTATTTCCCAAAATGTCCCAAAGTATTCCCCCTAAAGGCCGTTGAAAACAGTAATTAAACAATGATTGAAAAAAAGAAGACGACCTTATGGCAAAATAATATAACCTTCAGCTGGGTTACGTTGTGGAGTTTTAGCAATTAGCCAATTGTCAAAGTCATTATGAGTCATGTCTTTCCACCCAAACCCAAAAGTTCTGTGACCCACTGGACTCGTCAACATTTCTCAGCAGCACGATGTGAGACAGTACAAATCTGACCGGCGTTACCATACAGGTGTGATACAGTATAGAGTGAGACCGAACAGCTGCTGAGGACAGTAGAACAGGTTATTTGCATGCTACTCTGTGAAATCCTAACATAACACAACCGACTGCCAGCTGTTACCGACCTCAAATTTATTCCATCTCCAAAGTTTCTCTTCTGAACACATCAGAAACAAAAGCCCCCCTTGTCTTTGCATTCCTCTCACTTCACACAGGCTCCACATATTGCTGGACAGCTTGCAGAGAAACCCGCCTGATAGGCCGGGACGGCGGGGCTGCAGCTGTGATGAGCGTCTGATGGGTGATTGACTGTGGCACTATATTACCCAAAGGGGCGTGTTCGGCTCATCTCAGTGTGCTCAATCAATGTAAATCTGTCAAGCCGGGAAATTTATGTCCTACATGATGAAGTGCTCTTCTTTACTCTGCTGCATTAATTTGACTGGGCTGTGATTTACTTGACGACACCATTTTCACTCATTGCCAAGAATAACAAGCGAGATATAAGTCATACAATGTTTATCCTGCCCTTTAGTATCTCTGAGATGTCTGAGGCACTCCAGCCTTCTAATATTACAGTATTTATTTTCTACTTTTCCTCACATTCGCTGACTTAATCTCCGTCCTTGTGTCAGTTCATGAGTCCCACCACAGTGCTGTGCCAGTGTTCTCCTCTCCAGAAAAAGCTGGCTGACCAAATGCTTTAGCTGAGAACCAGTTGCTAGGAGACACCTCCTCCCTGGCCTGCGGATGTCTGGGTTGCCCATTGTAAAAGTGTGTGTGTGTGTGTGTTTGTGTGTGTGTGTTGGGGACTGAAAGAGAGACACAGTTGGATTTTGAGAAGGAGAAGGAGGCCAGATGCTTTGTTTTATATGAGGCGATTATATATTCATCTTGCAGCAAATCTCCCAAATCCAGCCTGACATGACAACACAGTATACAGTAGATACAGATGGACACTTTTTTCAACAAATCCTTAAACCTACACAAATAACAGAATACTACAGATTTTAGCATTTTAATAATCTAAGCCTGAAAACCCACTAACTAACTTTTAGATCTCTCTATACAGCGGTTATGAGGTGGTTTTAGTTGACCTCTTTTTTTCTTTTTTTTTTAATTTTGTGACATTCTAAGTATTTGCCTACAGTTGCATGAACTAATGACTGATACTGTCATTTGTTTGTTCATGTAATGTACACTAAAGTCTCAGAATAGATGTAAGGTTTGTGTATTTAGATACTAATGGCTCACTGAATAATGATAAATTCATTTAATAAGTATTTTATTGGTTTTCTACTGAACAAAGTGGTTTTTCCGTGTATAGTCCTTCTTATTTAGTTTCTACACTGAGCGCATATTAACGGTCTGGTTTCAAAAACAGTTTTGTTCATCATCTCCATATGCTCACAGACGCATCTCTTGTGACTTGTTATGTCGGTTGGAGATCCCGTTGAACTTCTCCCTTGTGCATCTCCGCGCTCGTGTTTGTGTGTGTGTTCGTACACAGCGTCGGTTTCTTCTGTTGCCATGCTGCGCTGTGAAGTAGATGTTGACTCTATGGTCTCTGCTGGTTTTAACCGCAGTAAAAGCTTTCTTGCAGTTTGTGTGGTGCGAAGTCAACTTGCCACATATGTATAGTGGGAGGAGATGCAGAAGTATGTGTGGGCTGCTGTTGTCATATTCGTGATCTCCCGATTCAGCGTTACCCTGCAAAGAAACGTATGTCTCCCATCAGCACACTTCCTCTCTCATTTGCAGATAATTAAACTGATATGTGGGACCAGAAGCTGTTTCTTTTAACTACTTATCCACAATTATATTTCTGATTTGAACCCACAATGCAGATTAAATGACATCCAACCACATGTTAGTGTGAAACTAGACAAACAATTGATCTTTGAACATGGTCTGTGGTATAGGTCATATTCATTCCCACCATATTCCCACTGCAGCATCTTATTTTGATTACACTGATAGGCGACGGCGGTAGAATATTCAATGATTTGGACGAGACGCAGCAGGGATTGTTTATGAAATGTTTGTGATGTCGAGGTCTCAGCTCATAAAAGCCAGAGAGCACCATTATCAAGCGCACTCTTCATAACAGAGATTAAATCAGTCTCTGATGGTGAGCAGCAACAAATCACAGATTACACATTCAGAAATGCTATCAATTATTTTAGCCTTTGGGTTGTGTTTGAACACAACCTTCATTCAAAATGGACTGAGGTGTTCATGAGCCATAATAATGCACAGATAAAAAAAAAATCTAATAAATTCAGTTTATTGTTAAAGCTACTACAATCAATATTTGTCCACTATATGTTTCCTGCCCCGCACCAAATGGCAGACAGGCATAGTTGGTGAACGTTAGCCTTAAAAGAGCTAAAATGGCTAAGGCTGGTGTGCAGGGAAAGTAAATGAATGTATTATATCTTCCAAGATGGTGCCACATTGTTCTCAACTTTAATTTTACTGGTGATGCTCAGCAAAATGTATTCATCATTTTACAGATATGGCTGGTGTTTGTACAGATGTTTGTAATGAGTGTCTACAGCAGGGGTGTCCAAACTACGGCCCGCGGGCCAACTGCGGCCCGTGGTCCAATTTTCATTGGCCTGCAGGAAATTCTAAAAATGTATTGTAATACGGCCCACACATGGAACCTGCGCTGGACTGTGTTGTACTTCTTAGTCTCACCACTAGGTGGAGTAACGGCCTTGAACGAGGCTGCTTCTCTATAAAATGAGTGATAGAAGAAGAAAGTTGCTACAGGTGACCCAAAATGGCAGAATTAAGGAAACGTAAGAGAGCAAGTGCTTGTAGAAAGTTTCAGACGCGGTGTGCGATGAGAGCACAGCTGATAACTAATGAAGATCACTTTTGCATTATGGAGGAGCTGCTTGATGTTAGCAGTCTAAAGAGCACCAGGACGGGTGAGGATGTTTTTGAAGCTGTGCCAGATGCAGTTGGCATGATGGGACTTACATGGGACGAGCTGTGTGGAGGTACGACGGAAAGTGGAGGTAAGGTTGTTAATGCAAGCACCAGGCCTGTAGCATAGACTATTTCAAGCTTCCCTCTCTGATGCTGATGCTGGTGTTGGTGCTGATGCTGGGTGGAGGGCCTGCTCTACCATTCTCATGTGCGCTGGCTAAGTCGTGGCTCTGTGCTGCAGTGGTTTTATTCCCTGAGATCAGAAATCGACTAGTTTTGAAGAGAGAAGGACCTCTTCATGAGCTCAGTGACCCTCTCTGGTTGGCATGTTTAGTGGATCTCACTGATCACCTGAACAAGAGCCTACAAGGCAAAGACCAGCTTGTACCACAGTTAATAAATGAAAGCCCACTAATGGAAAGGAATTTACCTACATTTGATTGATTCACCTCTAGTGGATTAAAGTTAGCAATATAGCTCACTTGTAGTGAGTGGCCCAGCCCTTTGGATGTTTTTCTGTATGTGGCCCTCAGTGAAAAAAGTTTGGACACCCCTGTTCTACAGAAAACAAGCCATACTTCATCTGCTGAAGACCTCACTTTGGCCTTATATGCGGCTCAAAACATTCAAGGAAAAGTTTGGTCTCGTTTTGAACCGGAGCATCTGTAGATTAATTCCATTCCCGATTGTGTTATGATCCACTAAACTGACGCACAAAACATGAATAATTCCTGTTAAATTTCCCACCACCATGGCTCTTAACGGCTGCTGTGTTGAAGTCTGCTCCCCCACCACATAGTATTCTCTTGTAGCGTTGCCCTCTGCAGTTGGGGTTAGGCGTGCACTTTTCTAGTTTGCTCCTTTGATACCACAGACAAACCTGTAAACTAGTTAAAGAAGATTTATAGACTAAAGGTACATGAGCTGATCATCGCAGTACTGAGTCATGTTGTGGTTGGATAGTAAGGAGGGGAAGGTGCATAAGGGAGAGCTGTTCCAGATGTGAGGGGTGTGTGTGTGTGTGTATGTGTGTGTGTGTAAAGGTGTGTTCTGGTATTACTATCTTTTGAGGACAAAGCAGTAGACCTTGACATTTTTGGAAAGTGAGGCCATTTTGGGACAGTCTTCACATCTTCGAATGGTTGTTTTAGATAAATTACCAAAACATTGCTCAGTGTGCTTGTAGCAATGTGATTAACAAAACTGATTTTATTGCCAAATTTAGTTTGATCTATTTCTAAAAGTAGCCCGATTAAATAAATTTATGGAATTCCTGATAAGCTGTTGTTGTTGAAGAGGAAATGACACATCTGCCTTTCAATGTATCTAAACTTTCACATATTTTTATGTGAAATCCTGACAGGTTTTTGATACGGCACCAGAGATTAAACTGTATCGTTGCTCCTCAGCAGCATTTGTGTAAAACTGGGTGTGATCCAGCCAAGAGCTCATTGATTCTAATTTCAGTTTGGTCATGCCTCTCAACCTACACAGCCCTACTTTCTTACCCTGACCCTGTGTGCTGACTCACTCTTTCACAGAGCCTCTTTGTTACTTAATCGCCACTCGTTCCACATAGAAAAATGGGACTTTTAAACTGAAAGTTTGCCAAATTAGATCACAAATAGTGCTGTTGTTAGTGTGAATCTGAACAAAAACAAGTATAGCTAGCATTCCTCATCATTAACAAACATGTAACATTGTGACTAATGTGCCACTGATGTTTGGTTTTGTGCTGCAAAGTTCTAGAAAACTAGATGACATAATTAGTAGACGTCAGAAACTAATATCACATAAGTAACTAAAGATTATGACAGCCTGCAAGCTTTTTGATACCACACACACACACACACACACACACACACACACTGAAATACAGTGCTCTTGCTGTCTATCTCAGATTTGGTCTCACAAGTTGACAAGCTGTCACCAACCCCATAGTTCCAGATCAATAACACAGCTGTTTGAACTCCATCTCTGTCTGCCCCGCCTTGGCGCTTGCTCTACTTGTCCATCTTTACTGTGTAGGACCGTCAGTCAGGGAAAATAAAGCACACATAGGTTGGCAGACAGACGGCGAGATGCATCCACGATCAGTTCTTAAAGTGAGGTAGAGGTAGTTAGAATGAAATGATTTGATCGCCTTACAGGAAAGTACACACTGAATCTTGTTCCTTGGGACTAACCTGTCACCTTGTGTTGAAATAAGAAGGAACCATTTTAAATTAAGGAGGAATAACGAGAACATTAAGTTATTCAATGGACTCCCTATTTCTTCAAGCTAATCCGTCCTGAAGTCAGCACTTTTGCAGGTTTCTGTGCAGCAGCGGTACATTGACAGCAGCAGTTCCCACATGCTTGCACTGAGGGTACTAAAAATGTCAGTATCTTATGCGTCTAAATTGATTTGGGATGCCATGAAAGATTCTCTATATCAAGAGCAACACTGCTGCTTTTGTCGGATGAATAGCTCTCATTATTTTGCTGTTTTTATGTTTCCACAGAAATCGGGGAATTGCTTGTGCTTATTTAAAAAAAAAAAAAAAGAAACTGGTGGAAAAGAAATCTCTCACACAAAATTAAAATGACCTTAACATTAACACTGAAGTGGGCATGTATTTTTTTCAAAACTATGTTTAACGCTCAGCCTTCCCTCCGATGCAGTAATACATTTTCAGTGAAAAGAGAAACTCACTGGCTTTTTAGTTACTCTCATTTTTCTCTTCACATTCTATCACATGGAGCACATTTGGCGCTATGATTGTCTTAACAGGGACCTCAGTTATTGTAAACTATGGTGAACAGGGCAGCTGAAAACATTCTAACCTTCGGACGTGTGGATGCAAGCAAACCAGGTCTAAGTTTAAGTTTCAGTTTAGTTAAAGTTATTGAGTTTTAACCAAAATGGTCCTTTTTTAAAAAAAAAAACAACAACAGGGTATTGGCATGAAACTGGATGAGCTTCAGAGATGAATATAATAAACATCTTCCTGGTTGCCTTGGAATTTCTGTTCACTGAAACGCTTTGGCTACACTGAATGCCTAACGTTCCCATGGCGCATGGGCCGTGGAATATTTCTGATTATAGTGGAAGTGCGATGTTGCTCAGCGAGCGCTTCGCATACGTGATGTCTTCTGATGTAGCCTGGCTGCTGGAAACATAAAAGTTATCATGAAACCAAAGCCAAACAGAGCCAAACAGCTCTCACAGGAAGGGGATGAGGTTTTCAGAATCTGATAGTTGACATAATAGAATAAGTCATTGACAGAAAGAAGAATACATTTGGAGAAAAAAGGCAGATATTTTCTTCTTGCCAGCTTCTATTGATTCTCCTCCAGGCCTTCCTGTGAGGATGCCCCGACCAGAGTGTAGTCATGAATAAATCACGGGGCAGCAAAGCATGAAAGAAAAATTGAAATAAGGACTCTAACTGTATAAAGGTGAACCGACAGTGCAAGATATACCCGCTTCTCTTTTTCGACTGTACTCACTCGGACTTCAAGACTTCAAACACATGATGTGGCTCTCCCAGAGGAATGCTGCAGTTTTGTTCTTCATGACTAGGATGGGATCCCCTGCACAGATCTGTCTATGAGGGGTTGGATGAGCGGAGTTACCTATTAAAGGCTTGTTCTTGAGCTGCAGTCGTGCCCCGTGAGGCAATCACACCAGGCATGCTGAGCGATTGTGTTCAACAGGCTTCACTGGAGGCTTGGTTGTGGGGCTGGAGTACGCTGGTGGGTTATTGACATTTAGCCTTTCCAACTGACCTTTGCTTCTCCATACGTTATTCTGCTGTTAATGAGGATAAAGTCGATTTCATCCCGGTCCCAAGGCTACGTGTTTTAAACTGGTGAGCTGCGAGTCCTGCATAATATCGGCCAGAAAGCATGGAGTGCAGCCAGTGGTTTGGATCAGCGCACAGTCAGGGATCTCCGTCAGCCAGATCCAAAAGGTTTAACGTTATGCGGGACTCCAAACTCAAATGCAAAGGTGACATGGCCAATGCTGGAGTACTATCAAATATATCACCTCTATGTTAAAATCGTAACCATAAAACAGGGCAGTGAGCTATTTATGCAACTCTTTTATCAAAGCCAATCAGTATCCAATCATATATGTAGTCTGGTCACTGTGGGAGTGGGTTGGAAGCACAGGCCAACAGCACAAGGTATAAATCCACTGGAATGAGCCTGACCCTGGTCGAACACTGCCGTGGGTCGATGGAGTCTGACCTGCCATGATTAAGTGGGAAACGTTCAGGGCTTTAAAATGCATCTGGCTTACTTCCTGCCGTGTTTGCGGACGCTCTCGTGGGAGGGACCACTAGACGACCTTTCACCTCTGGAGGGGATGACTTTGAAGCCTGTGCTGTCCTGAGGATTCAGCGCTACGGGCCTCAATTTGAAAATGCCAATCCATCAGTGGAAATCGTAGCATTCCTGATGGAGACGGGATTGTAGCATTGAAAGCTTTTGCCCATTCTTCAAATTGAAGCATCCTGGTTTCTAAGAAAAATTAGTGAGCATAATTCCCAAAAATGCAAAAAATGATCATTATTGATCATTTGTTGCCTTTTTGTGTATTTCTTAAAGCAGCCGTTCATATTAGTGAAGCTACTGTAGCCTCTTCAAAGCAAAACAAAGCCTGGAGACAGTGGTGGCCTCCATCTTGTTTTCTAATCCTAAAGCCTCGCCCTTCAAATGCCGCCCTCAGCCCACGCTTACATCTTACATGTCTCCTGTGGTAAGGACACTCAATGAAATGTGGGCAATTGAATCGCTGGTGTGTGTGTGTGTGGGTGTGTGAGGAGGGTAAGAGTACCGTGAGGATCAGAGTGTCGCAGGCTGTAGATTCGGAGACTCTTACATGTACGTGTATCATCATGGTGTATTCTCCACGTCATATCGATTTGTGATGTGGTTTCTTTGTCTGTACGCCGAGCCATGTTAAAATGATGTGTTTTGGTGGTCTGTTTTAAAGGTTTTAAAATCACTCCGTCGGTTCTAGGTGACTGTGATGGGAATACTGACTCAAAGTCGATTTCCCTTATTGGATCAAGCTCGGAAATTCTTCCGTGGAGCCGGGCCAGGCTGATGGCAGAGGGAGGCTGGGGTTTGGACTGGGAAGTGACTGATAGGGTGGAGTCCGAGGCAGTAATCTAAGCCCAGGGTATCTGTCAGATTCTTGGCACGGACAGCAAGAGTGACTCTAGAGACGTCTGGGGAGGGAGAATCACAGCCAGACAGCTACAGTATATCATGAGGTTTGGGGGAAAACAATGGAGAAGATAAACACGTACTGCCTGCGTGCACTGATACAAACAGTTTTATTCTTGATCATTTTTATTTTACCAGATTTTTTTGAAAATATAAAACACATAAAATATTTACTATCATCTGCAATACTTTTATGTAATTGCTCAGAAATTTGCCAGAAACAATGTTGTCTGAACCCTTAAAATTTAACAACACCTTAGAAAATAAAAGTTGTACCCTGTGATTGTTATTCCTTCACTTCAGTCTGAGGCAGCTGCTTCTGTTAATGCAGAATGGAACCAGCGAGTTAATTACTTTCTCAAGCTTGCACTTTCTCTTCCTTTCAGTTGTTGAATCCTTTCATTAGTCATTGTAACAAAGACGCACTTGTGCTACATCTACAAGGTGGCTACCTGCTAAAGTGTTCTTGAGGACTTCAAACACACGTAAAGAGAAAAAAAAAAAAAGAGTACGTTTGGTGAACTGACCCTTTAAGAACTCACGCAAAGTGAAATTGAATAATTGGTCTGGTTTTCACCTGGAAGTCTGGAGGGTTGGACGAACCGAACATCGATACGCGCTGACATGCCTGTTTGCTTACTGCCACTGCTGATCGCCCTCTTCGTCGATACCTCTCGATTACGTGTCGCCAGCGGTTTTGCATGCATGCATGTACCCAGTCACAGACTGTACAGGGGCTTTGCTCTCATTTCATGCCTGAAGGCTTTGGCTAATTAGCCTTTCTGTTTATTTCTAAACTTTTCCACTCTCAAGACGACTTAATCAGCCTGCCTGGGCGTGTTATTTATACTTCCGCTGAGAGCCCTAAATATAGAGTGTCCACTGCTGCTGATGCTGGAGGAGGGATGTACGTTTTAGGTGCATTATAAAGGAGGAATGCTTGGCGTTATGGATGAGTCATTATTATCAACTCATTAATGAATTCAGTGATTCATTCATCGCTCCATCACTTTTTCCTTGTGTTTCAGGCATTGATCCACCATCATTTAAAACTATTTCCTTCGGTCCGTCGGGACAATGAGAGGCATTTCTTTTCAGAGGCTCAGCAACGAGAAACTTCCCATTAAAACATCACACCTCTTTTCCCCTCAAGCGGTGCTCTCGCTCACGCAGGTAATCACCTCGCTGCAGGCTCCTTTTTCTGTTTGTTGTATTCAACCTATACTCCATCCAGGTCTTTAACCCCAGCCAGTTACAGCTCGAACTGTAACCACATGTTTTATTCCACTAATAAACTCCAGAGATTCTCCTTTGTATCATTTTCAACCCGAGATCCATCCTGCGTCAAAAAACCTCCAAGAGGCCTCGGAGGAAGACGTCAAGGCTTCCTCCCTGCACCAATCTTAATAACCAGTCTAGCACTGGTGAGATTTGATGGTTTCCAGTCTCCCAGGACCTAATGTGTATCATGCCCTTGCTGCCACTTGAATTATTTATGTCTGCAGCATATCTGGCCTCTCAGCAGGCCCCAGACACTTTGCCTTTGAAATAGAGAGCGCACAACATTCAGGAGGAAATAATGCATTGTTCATAAGCCAGTCGCCACTCGGGCATTTTATACATGCCATCTGTTGAAAAAGTCATTCCCTGTCACTTAGATAAATAATCACAGGCGGTTTAAGCAGCCTGAGAAGACTTAATAGCGGTCATGTTCTTGTTAAAAGACAATCAGGGGGCCAATTTTTTGACGTAGTGTATTATAGACTTCTTTGATGGATTTTTAATTGCTTTGAGAATAAAAAGAAATACTTCCAGTCACTCAAAATATATGACATGACTTCGGTGGATAACAATTCACTCCCTCACTGCATATTCTCATGATAAACCAGAAAGACGGTCCATCATTCCACCGAAACATAGGAATCACCGCAGGTGAGAGTACAAGGCCCTTTGACATTGGCCTCATAAAACCTTTATGGGGACGCCATCAATCAGCTGTCGCCTGGAGAGAGTGCTCGCAGACCTTGAGGGGAGGCCCTTATCTATGGAGAGACCTGACGATCTTGTTTATCCCTCATAACAAGATTCATTGCATATGGAGGATGTCAGACATGCTGCTGGGTGTCCGTGGCATAGATTTCTAAAGGGGAATGAGGGCAGGGCAGGTAGATGGACAGACACAGTGGACAAAAACACCACCTCATTTATTTTGGAGATGTCTCTGACTCGATTAGAGACTAAAAATATGACAGAGCTGAGAATAACACTGAGTGCAAGTCCAAGGCAATGCTATCTATTACAACAAGACAGCTCATCAACCAAATGTACTCATGTATTTTTCATTTTTATTACACTAAAGTGTTTATTATTATAATAGTCACATATTACTCTATTTTCTTACGCTTGTGTCAAAGGGAATATGCAGAAATGCACTATAATATAATACTGTGGATTGGACAAAGGTAACACTGTAGAGCTAAATTGTAAACCATGCTTTTTACCAACTAAACCTTTGCGTTGTCACTAGAGGTATTGTGCCTGCGTTCTCCCAGCAGTAGCAACAATAAGACTCGTGATCTCAGTCCTTTAGAAAGTTATAGAAAACCTAAATTCTGCACGTCGTGAATCAAAATATAATACACTCCTTATAACCTACATGTGAAGTGTAAAAAGATCTTATATTTTAGCCGAAAATTCTGAAGCTTGGCTGCTGTACAATTCTTTTGATCAAATCATGCATCACAAATAACCCCTCTGTTTCATCCTTTACCCCACACATCCATTTAATGTGTGTGCAGTATATCGTCAGTCAGTCTCTATAGTTAAAAATAACATGTATAATATATATATTTTTTTTTTTGATGATAAATAATTGATACTTTCAGTTATTCCAGATACTGAAAGTCAGTGCAGACACTAATACCTCCAGACATCTTTTCAGTTTCCCCACCTCTGGCATTATCTGCAATCTTGCCAGCTAACCAGAAAGAAATTGGCACGGAGGAAATTGCCCATAGATCTGAGCTTTGCTCCATTTGCACCAAGAAACAGGCAGCAAAGTCGCTGGGGGCCCGGCAGCCCAGCGTTGCTGTTCCAGTGGCTGCTGAAGTGCTCTGCGGAGGGGGCGTAGTGACGCTACATGAAGGGTGCGCTTCATCAGACATGCCCGGAATGTGTCACATCAGCATTTAGAGCGCTGAGACAGACCATAAAGATAAAGAATAAAGAAACAGTAAAGTACAACGCTGTGACAGTGCAGCAACATTACATGCGTGAAAGGTCACATAGCTTAAAGCACAATGAAACGCTTTTGAGGAAGGTTTTGTGTTACAGGTAGCAGTCTGCACACACACACACACACACTACTGAAAACATTCCCCTTTGACCAATATCTGTGATTTGACATACTAAATGGAATGAGTATTTCTGTGTACTATCTGTTTCCAGTGTGTCCAGGCAGACTTGCGCTGACGGATCTGTATGTGTGACCTGAGCGTGACTCATGCACGGCAATCAACACTCTGCTCTGTGGTTGTCATGTTTGCGTGGATGCCATCTGTGTCTTTACACCTCTGAATCTTCCATTTTCCCAAACCTCTGACTTTGTGGCGTGAAGAAGAAGCTTCACTTGCTGAAACCTTCTGAACACGTATATCATTTACGCACGCTGCTCCCTTCTTCGCTGTGTAAATATTAGTCATCGGGTTATGAGGGGGGGGTGCTGATGGTGTAAGGAGTGGGAGCTGTCTAAGGCATGATTGCGTTCGAGCAGGTGACTCTGGCCCCTGTGGGAGGAATGAGTGTGTATATAGGTGCATGTGGTGTGTGCGTGTGGGGGGGAGAGGTGTACAGTCATATACCTGTGTGTGTGTGTGTGTGTGTGTAGCAGGATCACGGGACGTGTGAGGCATTAGAAAGGAGATCGGATAACCCTCTTCTGCAGCCCACTCCCTCTACCCGCCGTCCCAGCTTCATTAGCAGCTGTCTGTCAGCTAGGGCCCATACACCGCTGGATGGTTGCCTGGCAACTGGGACCCTGCTCGGCCAATCAGAGCCGGATGCAACAGGAGTTTTCTCCTTGACACATAAAAGAGAGAGGCCGAGTTCTCCTCCAATTCAATTGATTTTGCTTCAGTGTCATTCACTTCAAGGGCAGAGCAGACTCTGGACCCTTCCGCTGAGGCGAATGAGTCAGCCGAACAAAGTTGTGTTCACGGGGGCCATTGGGAGGATTCTTTTTTTTTATCTTTGTTTTTTTTTTATGCACTGTCACAAGCGTTCCCGCACCCTTTTGTGAACGCATCTTCAAGAAACAGCCCCGCTATGTCCAAAAAGCCTCGAAGAAGGAAGAGCTGCGAATCCAAGCCCTGCTCTTCATCAGCGATGTGACACACAGCAGCAGAGACAAAGCAAGGCAGAGGGTAAAACATCCCTGCAGTATTCATCTGTGACTTATGGTAATAAATAAGCGCCTGGGGCCATTTGCTCCAGATAATGCACCTGTAGGTAAGGCGGTAAAGACAACCATTAGAGAAACTGTCCCTGCGCTGGCTGGATCATTTCTAACGGCCACCAACTAATGGGCCAGGTGGAAGAACACAGGTAATGCATCATTGTTCTGAGCACCCATATCAAGACACTTTACTCTTGTCGTTACATTTCTAAGGTTTTGCGCAGCTTATCAGTTCATTGATCCGACGTATTCTCTTCTCAGTCCGACCGCACCTCTCTCTGTCATGTTGCACTCAAGCGCGATGACGTAGATCTATAGATTTGAGGGGCGCCACACGATGTGTCACAATTACGTGTAGAGCAAACTCATGGATCATCATTTTTTTTTAAAGGTCTATCAGCACTGATGATGCTAAGAGATTGTCACTGGGTTCACCTGCATGTCTGAAATGCCCATGGTACGATATTGCATCTGCTTTCATCCTTTCACATTGTCAAATAATTTAGCAAAAAAAAAAAAAAAATAGAACCATAGTTTCGGAGTTAGGGGGACTTTAGTATCATTTTTCTATTTGTTTTTTTTTTAATTACTGCTCGCAACTAACTGTATCTCCAGTCATGAGGGCCAGTCATAATCTGTTTGATGATCAGATTGCTACAAAACCTTTCCTTTATACTTCCCAAAAGGGAAATAGTAATAAATAAGATAAGAAATCCACACTTATCTGATAATGTTTAGATGAAGGACCTCCTGCAGTCGTAATAGTACACAAACAAAGCAAAAGATTCTTTTGTATGGACTGAAAGTATATTTGAGTAGGTGCATTTATGACTATATTTCTACTTTCTATCTATTAAGAGCATACATACAACAGTTTTGTTGTATGTTAGTATGCTATAAGCCTAAAATCACATTAAGCTCATGTTTTGATGTTCTCTAACTTTAAGTTATGCTATAAGGACAGCAGAATCAAATCATATACACACGGCAGAATGACAGAATGGAAAATTCAACCCAACAGCCTCTCAGCTTCATTACCAAAAGAGCTGTTAGGGGTTGTTGAGCTACGTCAGCTCCAACCCTTCACTTCACATGAGGCTACATCCACAAATATGATAAACTAAACTGTTAAATTGCTAATTTTAATTAATACTATTTTTTTTTCTAATAAAAAAACACCCACAGTTCCGTTTTAACGCAATATTGTCTGGTGTTTCAAGGGCAACAAACAGGATACTAAAGTATGCTCATAAAGCACTAATTACACTTGACTGAGCTGTTATATTTTACAGCAGCTTCTATTTTCTGACACAAACAGTAAACAGCACGCATGCGATGACTAAACCACAGCATGAAACCTTGTATGAGATAAAGGATTACACTCTGCCTAAAGCACAGGAGAAGATGTAATCTACATGGGTGCGTATGGGTGTGCGCATATGATTATTTAAAGCCACACCGAAGCCCTCTGCCTCTCTGATATACAGCACGGCTTCACAGCATCTATTGGCGCCTTTGAGATGTGAACAGCAACTTCATCGCATCAACACAATGTATCAACTTCGAAAGCCCGGCAGCATTAAAAATAGATAAGAGTTTGAACAGAAATGTGGCGGCATATAAGACTGTAATTGCTCCCGGCGAACAGTACATCACGCCGGAGGTTGCTGTCGTCTCAAAGCTCCACTGATCTCTGCTGCAGTTCAAGGCAGAGCTATCTCTCCTAACAGCCAGAGCCCCCTCCATCTCCCTCTCCCCGACACCCTGCTACAAAAAGTCAATTGGATTTCAAATTGCGGAGGAGCACACTCGATTAATACTTAATGGCTACAGCAGCGAGTGCTTGTCTTTCTGTCCGTGCGAGGTATGATGAGGGCGACATACGAGGCCTCGGAGCTCTGACACGTGGCCTCGTGAGGTCTGAGCAGAATTTCTGATCTTATAATTTCCATGCCGTCCGACTGGGTGGGTTATCTCTTTGGCTCATAAATTAGACAAAGTAGATCTTAAAAAAAGAAAAGTAATCATATGCTGGGATGAGAGGGTGCTGACGTGGCCTGGAGGGCGTGCTGCAAAGTTTTGGAAAGTTTCATTTTGGCAGCTAAATGTGCTAAAGGTGTCAACTAAGAAAATGTTTATCTGTCTTCTTTTCCCTTTTCACATTCTTCACTCAGATACTATGCTTTTTTCTCTCTTCCGCCCTGTACCATCCACTTATTGGCTCCCTCACTACTGCTTTTGGTGCAGTAAACCTGCCATTTGGTGGCCCTCAGAGCCAGTGAATGACTGTTGAACACTTAACAAACAACTCTAGCTCCCAGAGCTGAATCAGGCAGGTTGTACACACAACTAAACTTTTTGGCATAGACGACCGAAGGAAGCCAATTGCAGGCTTAGAATTAAAAAAAATCCCATTCATCTGTATAATAAGGAAGGAAGTTGATGTAGGCACTGTGACGCCACCTAGTGGTTTGTGGACTGCCATTTTAAAGCCTCTGGTTTACCGTTTTTGCCATCGCCATCTTGGTTATGAAACCAGAAGTGACGAAGACCCTGTCTCTGATTGGTTAGGTTTAGACATGCTAAACTAAGATAGTGAAAATGATAAACAGTACAACTGCTAAACCTCAGCGCATTAGTCACTGTGATATTAGCATGCTTAACTCAGAAGCTGTGTTAGCTGTGCCGAAGTACAACTTATTTATAGGACTTTAATGAGGTCATTGATCAATAATAGTGGCTCATCCACTGCTTCACCCGATGAGGTGATTTTATTATGATCCTACCAGCTCACACTTAATGCTCACACTGTGTTTTGGAGCAAAAACTCAACACTTCCCCGTCTCAAACTTCAACACACACATTTGTTGTGTGGAGTGAAATCTCTCAGTGCTGAGGTCGAGAGGGGTGGAGCGTTAACGGAGAGGTGGAGGTAAATAAAGAAATACACAGAGTCACTGATAGAGAAAGATTACCTTTGTAAGGGCCCAGTCAGCCGAAGTAAAACGTGTGAGATCTATCAACGGGCCATCCGAGGCATGGCTTTAGCTGACTCAGGCTGCCAGCTCCGTGTCTGAGTTAGTTTCTGTCACTCCCTCTTATTTTCTTCCTCTCTGTGAAGTGTGTGGGACTCCAACAATACGCCCATCCAGCCTGTCTTCTCTTTATTCAAACAGCTTAGCGACAGACATTATTCTATATTGTCCCCGCCACCAAGAGTGTTTGTCATAAAAGATAAAAGGCCGCTCATGTGGGTAGTAAATGTGAACGTGGCCATAACTTTGCTCCCTCCCATTTACATTAACTGTGAATGCTAACGAGATGAATCACATCACCTATCAAGGAATGGGAGCATATGGTGGTATTGTAATAATTGTTATGGTATGAGTTGTTACACAGGACAGAGCGCAGGTCAAGTCGTAATGCTGCATGAATCATCAGCAGCTGTGAGGTGTCATTTGAGCTCATGTGTGAGGGACATAAAGTTTTAAGAGAAAAGTGCCATATTTTTAAATATATTTAAATATTTTCTATATAGAGAGAATAAGGGACTTAAAGGGGTATTCTACCAATTTTTACATGTCTAAGTTGTATAACAGTATGATGTCCTCTGTGGATCTAGGTGAGCTTTTTTTAATGTTGAGAAAATGGAATCATTTGAGTAAACTCAGTTTGGGTTTCTCTCTCGTTTTTTTTGTGTTTATAATATTTCTCCTGCATTTCAACAGGGGGAATGGGTTTAAAAGATGAGCATTTACCAGGGAGCGAGGATTTAATAAAAGATGCTATCTAGGCGCATTATGGGAATTTTAAGATCCAGGGCTTTCGGTGCTTGACCCACAGAATAAAAGTCAAGGTGTTTCTGCCTCCCTCGCATTGATTTTTTTTTTTCTTCTTTTTTTTCTTTCATATGTCTACATACAGACTCTCTACTGATTTAAAGTTACTCTCCTACAACACTGATGCACTCACGATGGACAGTTTTTAAAAAGATAAAATCTATCAAAAAAAAAAACAATGCAGCAAAGCCAGAGATCTTTTCTGTCTCTTCTTTTTCCATTTCAACACCCAGCTCCTACATTACCCACAATGCAGCCCCAGCCAAGCTGACTCAAGTGTCACTTGAGACAATTCTTTTTTTTTTTTTTCACATATGAGCAGTAGAGCTCCTGAAGACCTGTAAACAGACTTTGATGTGTAAACTGTGACTGAACATGTGGGGGAAAAAAAGGCTCCAAATTCTATTACTTAAAGAAGCATTGCAAATCAGCACACGTTCCACGGATAACCTGAGAGACAGCTGGTGTTCGGACCAGACTCTTTATTCATATAAACTGTTAGTTTATTAATCAATAAATTCATTTACCAAAAATGTATTGGCAGTGTATACTGATTTCTTATTTGGTTAGTTTAAGGATAGAATAAGAAGTTTAAGAAGAATAAGAAGAGGAGAGAAAAGAGGAGATGTGTGTTAAAGTGCAATAACGCTGCCGTCTCAGGGGGTGGGCCCGACAGATAAAAAAACACACACGAGTCCAGACACCTGTAATCCCTCTCAGTTCTGTCTCTCTAATGCATCTCACACCCCGGCCCGAGCTCATCTCTTTTATCGGTGTATCAAGCAGCAAGAGGTTGGCGGCCTGCTTCATTTATGATTCCATCCAGGCCTTAAAAACAGCAGTTCAAGAAAGTCACAAAGATAGCACGCGTCTGGCTGCTCTGTCTTTGTACCAGCTGTGGCCGGTGTGTGTATTTTTGGTGGGGGTAAATCACGGGAAGCTTTTTCTGTTTTTTATTCTCCTCTACAGGACGGAGGGGAATGCAGGCTGCGACTCCCAAATAGGGAAGCCTGCCAAAAACATGTTAACAGATGTGGAAAATGTCAGCCTTGATAATACACATTTTCTTTGATCTTCTGTGAAACAACCTGGAGAGGCAGGGCGTCCTGCCAGGCAGCACTCCACCGACTCTCCCACGAGCTCGTGAGAGCATTTTCTCAGCTGTCACATCATATGGACGGCTGTTTACATTAACATTTATTCATTAATATTAACCGGTGCACAAAGTCCCTCAATCATCCCGGGCAAACATTTGCATCAGCATTTCTGTAGCCTGGTGAGTGTGTGTGTCTTTTTAATTGGCCGTGAGGAGCTCAACTGCTTAGCCTTTGAGATCATTGAGATTTTGATGTGAGATTTGCATGCACTAACCCCCGCGCATGAAAAGAGGGCCATTTGCATGACGAAAGGGGGGGAGGGTGACTCGCTTAATGACATTCACACATTTGGCGTGTCAAGCTATGAGGAGGAGGATTAGATCTGAGCAGCGTCACAGGTCTCTTTTTCTTTTTATAGATCTCTTTTTATAGCTTCCTCTTGATTCCTTTATCTCTTTGATCATTGCCTTTTAACTGGCACCCAATTTAGCATCATTTCCACCGGCAGTCAAAAGATCCATTGAACAAATCCCAGGTTTAAGCTTTGCTTTTGCAACTGTCTCTGAGACAAACCAGTCGATATATGTGACTTTACAACTTCAAGGATATGAGTGGGTTTTCATCACCTGGCTGCTTTACAACAATTCATATGCAAAGGCTCATGCAGACTCCTCCAGGGAAATTAATATGGAATGATAGGAGTGATGTGAAGTTGTAATAGCAACGCAGGCACCCAGTAGGTCAATATAGTGGGTGGGATGGTATAGGAGCTGTCACCTGCATTATAAACAGGAAAATAGCAATGAGGTGATCGTGGTTGTAATTGCAGGTTATCATCAGGGGTGTTTATCCATGAATAATCTTTCTGTAAAACAAACCAGACCCTCTTTTAAATACACACACACGCTAGAATTCATCATTATTCACTATTGAATCCCGAAGAATAAAAATTTCCCGCTGCCTTAAGCATCAAAGTCTGTGTGTATCAGTTCTCTACCCGCTGTCTTCATGCAGGCTTTATCACCCGCAAGCGAGTATTTTTTCACTTGAGAGGAGATCCAGCACTCCACTTCGCCACTTAGCGCCGCGTTTGTTTTGGTAATTTATCAGACAAGAGGGAAAGAACAAGGGGAAGCAAGCTGGGGCTGCAACACAGAGAAGAGGCGTCTGAAAGCTTTCTCCCAGGTGGGATTCAGTCCCAGCTAAAGAGAAGAATGAGACGGGGAAACACCAAACCAGTGCATAATGTACGCTAATTAAATATCCTGGCCAATGACAGGCAGGAAGAAGATAAATCCAACAGAATGGATGTTTTTTTTCCCCAGAACCCAGGGGTAGTACCTAGACATTTGCAACACACCCTCCCCTCTGGGCTGCAGTGCAGCACACACATACACATATACACACACACACACACACACACACACACACAAAGCATGCAGGATTCAGCACCATGGACAGTGACATCAATCGCTGGTCAGTTTACAGGCAACAATTTGTCACACGCCCACACAGCTGCCGCTACTGAGAAAGATGGAGGACAGAGGTGTTGGCTAGAGGGACAGGGACCTGTTAAACCACGTCATTATCTTGCTTCAATGAAAGCAGCATTTGTAATGTGATGAAAATGACGTGTAAACCTAAAATGTGAGCGAGTGACACTGACACTAATGTTGATAACTTGATTAGAGGAGGGAATTTTATTTGGTTATTTTTCATTTCACTTCTCTCATGCATCTGTATTTGGTGATTTATGTATTTATTTGACATGATTGCTGTCAGATTTTCATTCCTTACTTTTGTCATTTTGTTTTGTTTTTTAATTTTCACAACGAGAAAATGTTCATGCCTCCTTGGATGTATCATTTGATTGTATCGGTGACACTCGTTGGAATAAAGGAGTATTGAGAGAATGCAATAGAAGAAAGCAGTGAGTTCAAAAGTTGATTTTAAAAAAAGAGACGTCTGAAAGGTTAAAAAGTGACCATCTGCGAGCGTCTTCAAATTGTTTGTTTTCTCCAGCCAAAACTCCAAAACCCAACATAAAAACAGCAAATTGATGTAAATAATCTATTTATTTGACTGATGATGTGATGAATTGACTGATTTTACAATGAGCTCAAATGTATTTTACTTGATAAAATCAATGCAGCAACAAGACTTGATGACACCACATCCAGTTATTTGTTAAATTTGTGTATTTCCACACTTCTTTTTGCAGACGTGCTTAGAGGGATCACTTGTTTTGTGTCACTCACTCATTTTAAGTTTAAGGTCATTTTTGCTTTATCAAACCTGATGAAGAAATCAGAATTGAGCAACTTAAACTGCGAGTGTAACCTGACTCACTTTTACACCTGTCCCACTTCTGTGGGCAAGTTTGTGCTTTTTGTCTCACTTGTAGTCGATTAAATCTGTTTTTTGTTTTTTTATATCTTAAATGCACCAATGTTGAAATAAGAATCCAATTACTTCATCTCTTATTAATAATCTCCAACTTCCTGGAGACACATAGAGAAAAGAGGCTGCTCTAAAACATTTATACTTCCCTGTGAAAAAAGAACACCTAAATAACATCCGGCAGGAAATTAATTCTTAAAGACAAGACTGAGCACAGACTCTATTTAGAAAATAAACTGATGGAATGATTCATTTATTCACTGATTAGGAGAAATATTGTGTCTTTTACTGACAATATGGTTTACTTAAGGCTGTTTTTTTTTTTCTCTTTGAGGGAAAATAGCCACAGGTGCTAGATGTCCACCGCAAAGTGACAACTCATTGTTGCTGGCACAGCTGTTACTATGAGCAACATTTCTTTATGAAATTGTGAATTTGAATGAATATATTAGCATTTCATTCATTCATTGGGAGTGCCCCACTGGGCTGGTGCCTATCAGGGCATCGTCCTATAGGTGCGGGCAGCCCCAGTGGTCCTTAAGGCGGAGAAGAGGAAGAGAAAATGCCATCACTGTTAAAGTCGATGAATAAATGAATGAATAGATAAATAAATAGGGAGGCAGCATACTCAGTTATCACCCTCAGCTACAGCAGATGGCCAAATGTATGTGGACACCAAGACATCACATTATGTGACAAACATCCTGTTTCAAAATAAAGGGAATGAATCTACAGCTGTGAGAGCTTCCACTCTTCTTGTTTCTGGGTTTTTCCACAAGATTTTGGAGATCTGGCTGCAGGGATTTGGCCTGTCAGGCTCTTCCGCGTCAAAAATGGGGAAAAGAAAACACACACTTTGCAGCTTCTCTGTAATCATTGTGTGTCCTGACATTAAGAGCCCTGCCAAGAGGCCTAACCCATGGAAATCACCACTAAACTATATGGACAGGGGCATCCATCATAAGCTACATACTGTATATATGTCTCTTGAACAAAATCCTATTTAGAGTCAGTGATCAGATCACATTCTGCTTGGGGATCTTGATGTAAAAATGTTTAAGGGGCCCTGCAACAGACTTTAGACCCATCCATCAAAAACCACATTTGAATCCGACAGGTGAGCACAGGGATTCCTCCCATCTCCAAAGTATCTCCATAATAAATAGGAGACCAAACACAACTGTCAGACGCTTTGGACAATCCCAATTCCAACACTTGGAACCTGGCAGAGACCATCTGTGTGACAGGAGAAGGTGAGCAGAGCTGCTAGTGGCGGCTACTTTACTGACTGTGGGAAAAAAAATACATCTCCTACTGAATGGAAAAGCGTGACCTTGTTGGTCTATAGACAGGAAATAAGTTCACAATTACTACAAACGCTGTCAGGATTGAAAACCATTTTATTTTGATGTTTTGCATCAACAAATCATCAGGAAATATTTTAGTATAAATCTATATTCTGACTTTTTGGATGGATCAAGAAAATAATCATCATTATTATTATTATTACTATTATTATCATTATTATTACTATTATTATCATTATTATTATCATTATTATTATTATTATCTACACACACACAGCCAGAGGGGAGAGAGAATTGCACAGCTGCAACTTTAAGACTCTACACGCCTCCCCTCCGTCAGCTCCAACAATGGTCTTTTCCAGCTCCGCTTATCACAGCAGAATTTGTAACATGCCATAATTTCCTAACCGGTGTGTGTGCAGCCCCGGAAACCAAATGACATTACCCGACGCGGCTAATTTGGCGATTATTCCTGCGCTTTTGGTTTTTGACAATGCCAGCTGCGGGGACCAGCCGCACCTTCACGATCGGATCCTCGGCGTCGCCGCTTGTTTGCACTGAAGAAGCCTCCTAGGATTGTCCGCTTGATGGTCTAGCTTGCAGAGACTGCAGTTGTCATTGATCCGCTGCCAGAGCCTCCGCTGATAGTAAAGGAATAAATAGTGAGTATGTGCACACTGTTGCCGCCGGTATTGCAGTGACCTACATTGCCCTGATTCCTGCAAGGCTCAAGGTGATTTTCTGCGGTGCCCTCTTCACATCCTCAACTCTGGACTGATGGCTGGTATCGGTTGGAGCAGGAGGCTCCTGGTGTGGATGGATCCACGGTGTATATGACCTATACATTTCGTGTGTGTGGTTGACATTGTGAGGATCTGCAGGAGAGAGAGAGGGAGAGAAATTTTTTTTTTTTTTTTTTTTTTTTTTTATGGCCGGCTGTCACAGTGGAGAGACAGAGGAGAGAGTTAAAGGGGGGCGGGATGCAGACTGAGAGGCTGGCATGATGTAATGCACTTGAGACAATAGCCAAGGATTCTCCCCAATTATCATTTCAGAGGATGAGGAGGAGATATTACAGCGGTGGATAGACGCGATCAGCGCCGCAGTCAGGCCGCCTTGGTGTGTGTATGTATGTATGTGTGTGTGTGTGCTTATGTGTGTTAGTGTGTGTGTGTGTGTGTGTGTGTGTGTGTGTGGTTAATAACAGTAAAAAGAGGAGCTGTCACAGGAGGAACAGCTGCCCCTCCTATAAACAATATCATTACCGGCTATTATAGATATGCAAGGCGGGAGAGGGCATGACCACCCTCTCTGTCTCTCTGTCATCCATCCATATCATATCATACCTCTGCTTCACACACACACCACAACATACTCTTTTCATGTTGTGGCTGAATGAATGAATGAATGAATGAATGAAAAGTCTCCCATGCAGGTGCTTCATTCGGACTAGAAGATTCGTGGCTGCAGGCTGAGCTGCGCTTGCAGATTGATGTTAACATTTGCAACCACGAAAATAAAGGAGCGTTACAATATTTTGCATGGATCACACCTTTGCTGAAGTTGTGGCGTGCACTGTTTCCGAGTGTGACACGGACGCATGATGCAGAAGCGGGATGCTTAATTTGAAGGTTTTGCATGAAAGAGTGTGACTTTCCAACGATGCACCTCCACCACGCAAGCACATTCCACCGTCTAATGTGTCTGGTGTGCAGACAGAGCTTTCATTATCTTTTAAGTGTCATGCAGAGGGGTGGCTACCTGTGGCAGACGCCTTCACGCCAGTAAAATGATGGTTTAAGGGTTATCCTTTACGGCCAAGGTTTGACTGTTGCCAGACCCTCGTTAATAAGGAAGGTAAAATCCAGTTGAAACGCTGACGGTGGTAGCAGGCGGCACGGTTCAAATCAGTTATAACCTGAGCTTTATTGCTTCTTTTTGTTCACCTCGATCTGTGCTCTTATTCAATCTGTATCGATTGATGGTTTGCATGACCTTGCTGCAGGGGATTGTGGGCGATGTTAAAGGCTACACGCTGTCCTTTCATGCTTTCATGTGCA
The DNA here is from genome assembly GCF_042242105.1 of Pempheris klunzingeri. NCBI lineage: Eukaryota > Metazoa > Chordata > Actinopteri > Acropomatiformes > Pempheridae > Pempheris > Pempheris klunzingeri. Next base: position 12,283,742 of record NC_092033.1, read on the forward strand.
TGCAGACTTGTTTCCAGTTGAACACACTGCCAGCGACCACACACACACACATACACACACACACACAGATGCTCACACACAGGTAGAGGTAAAGCGCACTCAGACAAATGGAGACACACGGATGCACACACACACACACACACACACACACACACACACACACACACACACACACACACACACACACACACACACACACACACACACACACTTGATGCACAGCCTCCTCTCCCTTTCCCGCCCTCCCTAATGGCAGCAGGCTGGGTGTAACTCTACACCTAGACCATCCTCTTCATCCCATCTCTGTCTCATTCACTTTTTACCGCTCCGCGTGTCGGCCCTCACAGGAGGATGTGAGTCACAGCAGGACACAAGAAAACAATATTTTATGGCGGAATTTATAGATAAAGACGCTATTCATAGGCTAACTTTTCAACTCCTCTCCATTTATGTTCTTCTGTATGGATCCTTTATGCAGTGATTTGGACTAATAATTATAATATAACAATATTCAAGGCAACAAAGCAACAGTTGTTGGTATGGCTGAAATAGCCCATTAGAATAAGTAGAAATAATAACTGTTCGAACACACCAACAACAAATACAGCCAATTAGAATTAGAACTCCTTTATTTGGGAAAAGAAGAATCGTGCTTTTTCCTTTCTCGCCTCTATTAGAGTGATTATATATATATTTTCTTCCTCATCTGATTTATAGACATCGCGTCTAGGATTGTTATTCTATTATTCTATTCTATTATTCTTTCCCTGATCCCTTACCAGGTCTCAGTTTTTACATATGTGCTCATAGTCACGAGTAATGAAACACCTAATGAAGGTCATTGCACCAAAGCGTCCCTATAGATTTTTTTTTTTCTTCAGTTTAATCCCTCCCACTAATTATCCTACACAACTGTCAGTATTCTGGAGTCGTAATAGTACTTCACAGTGAGACACATTATTCATTTACCAACTTTTGTTTTCCAAGAGCTGTCTGCACATTGCAGGAATACAGGGAATACTGAGCCAAATTTACTCTTGCAGCAACAACACAGAGCAACATTAGCGTTTTATTCTGAGACGACACTTTGTGAATGTCGGCGCAATATTCACTCTCCTCTGTAGCTCTGTTTGTTGTCTCTACAAACTCCTGAGGGAAATATCTAGCTCTTTAGCTGCTAAATGTTCCAGCATGTTCACCTACTATTAGCTCCCTTTGTCTGCCTGTGGTTTGATGCTGAGCAAGTAGTGTACAGTGGATTCATCAGAGCTGACGAATGCTCAGCCCTGATCCTGCTCCTGCTACAGACAACACTGATGGGAGCAGCGCGAGTGAACTAAAACAGCTGGCTAAAAGATGCTAAAACGCCGCGTAGAGCTGAGAGGAGCTTCACGACCGGGTGATGACTCTGTGTGGGCTCATCAATATGAGGGGCACCTTTCACATTACGCATTGTCATTCGACCTGTTTTTCAAGTAAAAAATATGGACTGGTCCAGCTTTAAAGCACGGCCTTTGATAAATCTGCCATTGTGGAAATGCAAGAATTTGAATGAAGAAGTTGTTGCGTTTCAAATTCATCTCAACATCCCAAAATGTGATAGATTCCTTGAGGACATGACGTACGTGTCGCTGCCTTTAACCTGTCACATAACATTGTGAATATCGTGGCGTGCCACAGTGTTTTTCTCAATATATTTCTTGTCTGTTTTTTGTTTTTTTTAAATTATTCTTCCAGTAAGAATCTTTCGCTGCTGCAGTGATTGTGATTTTCAGCATCAATATTACTCTTCATCGTGCTTGACTGTTGCGTCACCCCAGAATGTCACAGTACTGCTGGTCCCAGATCAGCCCGGTGCAGCCTTGCAGCGTTGGAGATGAGCTAATGCTTTTCCTCCATCCACTCGGTGGACTCCCACTTGAGTGCTATTGTATGCTCCTGTGGCTGTGATTAAATTGAATGGACTTGAATTGTTGTTTTCTTGGCAGGCTGTCTCTTGGTTGTCAGAAGTCTCTCCGGTGCAGGGAGCCATATGAATGGGATTTCTCAGCACTATGAGTGTGCCGTGCAATCTGGCCCGCTCCATTCACAAAAATGCTGCGTCACTCTTTTCCCACCTGTCGGCCCGATATGGATGCCAAAGTGGGAAAGAGCGGCGCACAACAGTTTTTCCATTACCCTTTGTGCTCATCAGTGCAGTCTGTAGATGCACTTTGCGCTCAGCAGCATGCCAAGGAATCAAACACAGACATTATTTAAAAGTGGAATTTCACAGTAGTCAGCTCCCCTGGTGACCGCAAAGCAACGTGTGTAATCAGCCCAGAGCTTCTGCTTGTGATGCAAGCGAAGTGCATTATCAACAAAACAATTTGGTCACTCTTATTCATCTGGCGAGGAACTGAGCCTGAATGGACCTAATAAGGTGTTACAAATGTTTGAAAAGTTGAACTCGTATTTTATAAAAGATTATCTCCTTAACTTGGGCGTACTTAGCTTTTTGTTTGACGCATTTCCAAATGACCATCTCCTTGCTTAATGAGTTAAAGAGTACTTGGTGATAGCAGAGCTTTAAACACACTATTAAATAATGCTGGTTTTATTTTAGTGTCTCCAAAGTCAGCTCAGCAAGCATACAGTTAGTGCAGCTTATCTCCAAAGAGACAGAGTGTCGCGTTCGGCCCTCTGCTTGTTCTGCACACGCTCGCTTTCCACATGTCTTTTGATGTTTCCCAGGTGGTGGATAGTGCTGAATTTGCCTCATATGGCCATATATTGGTCAGGAACATACTGCTGTTTTGTGTGCTGCTCCTTATCTGCTCACACAATTGTTCCCATTAATGAGATTAACTGAAGGCATTCAGGAAATTAGCTGCAGCTTGCTGATTTGTTCTTGCCAGGAATGAAGTGGTTCTACATAAGTGGCAAAAATGTACATCTGTCCCGTATAGATAGTTCACTGCCTGCTTCAGTTTTACTCAGGGAAGCGTTCAAGCACCAGGGATTTGTTGTTAATTTTGCCATCTTTCCCCTGCTTTTTTGCTAGTTTTCAAGTACAGATGATCATCTTACAGATATTACTTCATTTGCAGATGCTGCCCTGACTTTAATAATGTACATTTCGACAGCAGTGAAGAAGAAATGATCTGAGGAGAACATCAAAAACACTATTGCCAGACAAGAACAAATTCTACACAACTACATCTTTTTTTTTTTTTTCATCCAGTGCCAACATTTTAAAATTCTCTCTCCCTTCTTCAGTATATGTGCATGGCAACTGCAGTATAATAAGTTAGTGGTTATGGCTGATAGACTATAGTTGAGGTGGGGTAAAGGCTCGTCTACACAGGAGGTCTCGCATGCCTCTGCTGCTTTGATCAATAAAACTGTTACATATGTTGCAAACACGGTGATGGTTAATAAAAAGGCGAACATTGATTGTAGGTCTGTGATCAGCTCTGACCTCCTGCATGAGTTAGTCAGATTTGCTACACTCCCATCCACCACCCAGATATCCACACCCTTTCATCCGCCTTGCTACACATAACCCAGGTCACACTACTTCCTGTGTTCACGCTGAACACTGGCATTAAATTGTGAGGTGCTGCATTGTTTAATATAGATGCAATTCCTTGTGATACAGTTGATCACTTTGGACTTCGTAGTAGTCCGAGTTAAGGAGTAAGGGTGGCTGTGACTGTATCTTCCACTAATTGGAAGATCGGCGGTTCGATTCCTCTGGTCTGCATGTAGAAGCATCCGTGGGTACGATACTGAAGCCCAGATTTCTCCCAAACCTGAGCTTCGGCATGTGACTGTGTGTGAATGCAATGAGTGTATGAAGGGTATGTGAATGTAGAGTCCTTTGTTCAAAAACAACAGAAAGCTCCTATACAAGTACGGACCATTTGGTAAAGAACCTTAACTGTTAGTACAGGTTTGGCCGTGATTTCATCATTTTTAGCTTGTAAAGCTTCTGCATACATGTTGATTGTGAGCTCAGCAATTTCCTGCTGCCAGCCTGACTTCAGTCTGGAGCTAGGTGTCTGAGCTTGCAGGAGGCCGCTGGGCCGGAAAAAAAAGAAGGGCTTTGGATTTGTTGCACTGATTGGGAAGTAAACCTCACTCCTACCCCCCTGAATAATTCATTGATTGGCATATGGCATGGAGAGGAAAGCCCAGTGATCGCTGTCTGTCTGTCTGTCTGTGTGCATTTCTCACTGCGTCTTTGGCCCACAATGTGTTCGATTGAGTGTGTTGCCGTTCCTCCCTCCTGTGATTGCTGCATAATCTTTAGACTCACATTTAACATGTGTAACCAGCCGCACTATATTCAGCCACTTAAGCTTCATCTTGTTCATTCAACATTTGCTGTCTATTGCTACAAACACCAATTTCTCTCCACAAGTATCGTTCTGCCAGATAAAATCTTACATATTCATTATGACATGCATTAATGTTAAGCCAAAGTCTGACAAGCAAGTGGAATTTGAGGGCAGGTTTCCTGGTCTACATTATCATAATGTGCCATGATATTGAATTACAGAGGAAATGTGCGCAGAGCGATAGAGCCATCCTGTTTCAAGCTCTATGAATATCTGTGGACCAAACAGGTATTGTAATGGGGGTCAAATTTGCTGCTCAGTTGTGAGAAAGTAGCAGCATCACGGCTTGGAAGCCCAATCTAGGCAACATCTGCATCCCAGCTGACAAGTAAAGCTCTCAGACCACAATCTACACACTCCCCACTGTGGGTGATTAGTGTTTATCTATCAAGAAGATCACACTAGCTCTTACCTGTCATCACCGCCTTCACACTAAAGAGAAACTAACGACTCGGTGCTCACTGACAGGATGCAGCAAATATCGAGCAGCAGTCGAGCAGAATTTCCCCACAAAAGAGTACATTTTGGGGAAAGCAGTGGGTGTTTATCATCGAATTTTGCTTCAAGGCTTTGCAGACAAGATAGCTTTCTCTGTCCTTTAACCAAATCTGAAGTTTAACTAGAGAGGGAGGCCTGATGCCTTTCTGGATGGCACAATTAAGCGGATAAATATTTCAAGGAGTGATATGGTTTGCTTTCAGTTTTCACAAAAGGCTGACTGACACGTCTAAGGGCGCAGACAGAAGCAGATCAGTCAGCGTGTTTTCCCACCATATCTATTGATTTTTCATAGACAGTAGAGATGATTTAAGGGGCAGTCACGCTGAGATCAAAGCATAAGGTGCAGGAACAGGACAAAAGGGGATTGTATGGGCCATGACGCAGAAAAACATCACCAATGCGCTTTGCTTTCCGCACAGCTTAAATGAGAAATAAAACACCATTAAAAAAAGAAAACTGTGTCTGGCATTTCAGGGCTTGTTTGTTGGTGCATTATGGAGACCACAGCGGAGCGGGATCACTGAGATCTGAGTGATTGATGTTAAAGATCACAAGAAAAGGTCAGGTGCTGGAATCAACCCCTCAGAATGTGGAAACAAGCGCTGCCATTTTGCATTTCGTAGCTGCCATTTTGCATTTCATTGAACAGGTAGATATGAATTCCTGCACTAACAGTGTCAGAAAAGTTTCTGCTACAACAGATAAATGTAGCAGGTTTCAAAACCGTAGCAAATCACTATCTAAAGTAGACAAGTGAGCTTCATGGAAAGTGGGAACAGCAAAAAAGTGGATTAGAATAGACAGAAAACAACATCACACATAAACTTTTCATAGTAGCGGATTACCTAAAGGGGGATTTTTCTTTTAACCTGATTGTCACAAGCAACACAAACATCTGCAATCAGCATCAACGCTTTTTGTCTAAAATTTGTTTCGATATCTATGCCGTACGATGCCATACGATATCTGTATTCGTATGGATTTGCATGCTTCCACCCTGTGCACAACTAACGTGGATTGAGCCAGAGTCAGGAATATATCACTACCTTCCACTTAAAATGCACCACCGATGTCCCAGTCTGTCCTCCGGCTCGGCTGGCGTGCTCTCTAAGTGAAGGCTGCCATGTGCAGCGTGTCCAGCCAAGCAGCATGCAAGCTCGGTCTCTCAGGTCTAAACGGCAGCGAATGGTAGCTGAATGGTGAACTGGTGGGAATCTGGCTGGGTGCCTGGAGAAGATATGGGAGACCCCATCTAACTGCCAGGACATGCTGGGAGACAGACCTGCCATTATAACCCACCCAGAGGGGACCGAGTCTGGCCAATGGGATATTGAAATCTCACTGAGTGAACCTGGCCCGAGTCGACACACTATGAGTTACTACATAGCGCTATATATGATGCTAGTTTTGTAACATGGAGGTAAAGCCTGTTATTCATAAATTGAATACAGAAACATTTATGCTTATTTAAGTTAGATGAGAAGATTTGCATCAAGGTGGGTCAAAGATTAGCAATTAGCCTAGCTTAGCTTGTGGAGGAAGCAAAGGGAAAAGGTTACCCCAGCTTTGTGTCTTTTGCTAACTTCAAATCTGTTATATTTACACCTTATATCTCGTATTTTACGTGTGGAAATGGGAAAAGGAGACACTGTGGTTTAATGAGTGGTTAGTTTGTCAGTCACTATACCAAACAGCAGGGTCCACTGACTGAGAGCGCTGAAGTGCTCCTGAAGATGCTAGCTTCACACCTTTTTGCAACTCTAAACAAAACCCTTTATATTCTCAGATGTATAAGTAAGTGGCTCATAAATATTAATGATGGTTAAGAAATTTAGTGTTGTTGGAAGGTGTATTTTTTTATTTTGAGGGGGGCTAAATGTTCCCCCTGCCTTTAGCCTCCGTGCTAAGCTAGGCTAAACATGTCTAGGCACCTCTTTCCACTCAGCTCACTGGACTAAACCAATATCAACACACCGTAAGAAAGCAAAGAATCTTTTTTTTTTTTCTCCAAGTTTCCTTTTAATGGAGTATCTCAATGTTATCCCTGATGCTTTACGTTTACCTCGTCTGTTCAAAACTTTATGACCGATGCAGCTCAGCTTAGCTTCCCTCATGGTGACTCTGACGTTTGATGATGCAAACCTGGTTTCGGCCCATGAACTACCACCCATCGGTGAGGACGACTCCCGAGGCTGTGTGAAGTCCCTCGGGGGAAGCTGGAATATGGCTTCACATATCCACTATAGCATAGATATGGTGTATTATGCAACTGGATCTGGACTGGCCCATTAAACAGCACAAGCGTGAAATCTAGGGCAGAACGCCCAGCCTCCCAAGACGTCTCTGCAGCTTTGAAACGCCGGGATGACGCTGAGCCGAGCTCCAACTGTGTCAGGCCCAGACATATACACACAGCCATACAAATAGTAATAGTGGTTATTCACACATGTAGTAGAGAAAGTGACGTGAGCACACATTTGTTATGCTTTAAATGGAATGATCTTCACCTATAGCACTGATGTATTCCTAATTCGTAGTTTGAATGTGAATTGTAAAGACGTATATCACCTCAGACAGCAACAACAGCATTATTTGCTAGTTTTAATTTAGAAAACCACCATCAGATCAAGATCAGTGGTCCCAAACTTGGGGGTCAAGAAGATGATTAACAATACTGGATGATGGCTTAGTTAGAGAGCAAGTTTACCACTCCTTCTAAACTACCTGAGAAGTAAACATCACTCTTTGGTTTAACTACTCACAGCACAAAGATGTATGCAACCAGTGATGAGAGGTGGCTTGTTTAGAAATGATTACAAGCATATGTGGATTATGATACAGTTCCCGCCCCCTGATTCTGTTGATTTGCACTTGCTTTTTGGATTTCTCCCCTTAGAGTTGAAGCCCCACATTGCATGACATACTTCTCTAAAATCCTATCGATAAACTGAGGAGATAAAACTCAGTTCAAATGTGCCTTTCTTGCGGTATATTCACAGTGGATGTCTTTCAATATGACCTTTGGGCCTCTGTTATTGACTTGAATAATTCAGCTCTTTGAGTAGGCTATGCAACAAAAAATCCAAAGTTAATAACTTTCACGCATAGGCTCTGGCTTAGGAGCCCCCTGAGCCCTTGGGCCCCTGGGCCTGGGCTTGGGCCTGGTTGGCCCATTCAGTAATCCATCCATGTTCACGAGCCAAAAGATTTTGGAAAAAGTATTCTAGATCAAACTCAAAAGTAATCACAGACCAGTCGGTGATAAAGCCTGAATGATTTAATGTTGCCCGTCAGAAGTGGCCTCACTTTTAGCCTTGATGTTCATAAATTTGACCAACTTTTTTCAGCCTTTTTTCGGTAATGGAAAAGTGTGCTGCCTAACCGGCTTTATGATGGGATTTGTGCAGCCCCCTGAAGAGCAATATGTTGGTAAAGAAAACTGAAACCTAATTCCCACCTCAGATAATATGGAACAATACGCTTTACTGTTCGCGGGAGATTAATCCGGCTTTTATGTTGCTGTCATAGTTATAGGTACCTTTTGATAGCAAACCTAGAGAGAGTCCCCCTTCACACTCAATTCACTGTTTCAGCTTGTGAAGTGAACTGATACTTATCAATATTACCATCTATTACATAATGCTGCCTCTTGCTGTTGAATGTGTTTCAGATGGTTTCCTGTGTATACTTCGGGTTCAGTTAGTGGACTACTTTAGACTGAGGCTATCAAATGGAAGCTAATTTCCTCCTCTGAGGGGCCAACAGAGAAGCAGAGAAGAGGAGAAAAGAATATTAGATGTACAGATACACACAGGTTGCAAGTTATAGTACATGATGTTTGCAGCTGAAACACTTTAATCAGGATATACAGTTCATTGGCCCGTGGCAGGCAGCCCTAACTTGAGAGGAAATTCCATCAAAGTCAATCTAGCAATTGAGTTGTACTGTATGTCATATGTGATGATAAGCAGTCATACATAAGTCTAACTTGAAAGTCTTGACTTACTTGACTCGCTGCTACATCAGCACTACCACTTCACTGGTTAAACTGCAACACCGTCTTCGCATCAGTCTGTCTGATCTCTGGTCCCCCTCCTCCCCGACAGCGCCAAGATGATGTGCGAGGTGATGCCCACCATCAGCGAGGACACGGCGCTGAGCCAGCGCGGCTCTCAGAGCAGCGCCTCGGACCCGGACTCCCACTTTGAGCAGCTGATGGTCAACATGCTGGACGAGAGGGACCGCCTGCTGGACACGCTGAGGGAGACCCAGGAGAGCCTCGGCCTGGCCCAGCAGCATCTTCAGGACGTCATCTACGACCGTGACTCTCTGCAGCGCCAGCTCAGCTCCGCCCTGCCACAGGTAAGCCACAGCACTGTCGCCTATGATGCTTTTTAAGGATTATTTTTGTGGTATTTTTGGCCTTACTGACTGTTTGACAGTCTTTGACTAACTTTATCTGTGTGGATGTGATTGATTTTTACTTAAATGTTTGGTACATTTTGCCCACAAAGTACATCTGACTTTTGAACTCTTTGAATCTCCCACCACTTTTGTTTCTGTAGTGCCTTGTCACATGGTATGTGAATGTATTCAATTCAATTCAATTTATTTTGCATAGCCCAATATCACAACAGAGTGTCTCATAGTGCTTTACAAAGTTCACTGAAATAAACAAGTGTAAGCGAGCAAACAATCTAATAAAGAGTCCAGCACCTGCACACCTCATTTAAATTCCTCTAAACCCCTTTACTGGATGAACTGCAAGTTGCAATGAGAGCAATGTTAAATATATTCTTCCCCAGCAGTACCCGGCATCGAAACTTTGGGTAATTATCTTTTAATTTGCAGTACATCAGTGTGTTATGCTTAAATGAACATTGCACAAACATTGTGTCACACATGTCTTCCAGTGCCATTACTTTGAAAAATTTTCCAACTCACTGACTCCCGCTAACTCCAAATGAAATCACTGTGTCCAAATTAAATCATGCAAGAGAGTTTATGGTTAAAGAGAGTGTTAACATTTGGGAAGTGGGGTCTAATTACCCAAATGTTTTCTAGTTGGACAAATCGTGTAGTAGTGTGTTTTTTAAGATATTGTTTTTGATACGGTTCTTGTAGTGGTGCTGCGGTGCTGTGTGTAACCCGGCTCAAACGTCTTCAATTGCATCATCATGTCTATGACACCCCCGAACAAAACCTGCTAAGTGATTGGTATTTACAGTCCTAGTCACAAGTCGCATTCAGTCATGTCATGTTTGTTGTATGACACTGCAGGCTCGTTTGCAGTCGAATCAATGAAACGCATTGGAAATTTGGTGTGCTCTGTTCGTTTTTTTTGTAGCAATAAGTGAAAAAAAGGCAAGCCTTGCGTAATAATTCCTACAGTTAAACGGAGATTAGCACTTTCTAAAAGTGTGTCAGTAATTCCAGTCACACACGCTCCCCACTCTTGTTTCCAGAAGACTCTGGAGGTTTGCTGGCGGAGAGAGGAGGACTTTGTTCGCAGGCGGTGCCCACAGATAGCACAGTAATCCGCATGGTTTCAGAGACACAGGCGAGGCACACACTGTGTCTGTATTAGCTTTGGTGTGATCTCACATTACAGCTTAAAAGGGGTTTGAGGTGTTAAAATGATACTTCCTGTTTTGAATTAATCCAGCCAGAAAACCATTTCAATATTTGCTTTTTTTCCTCTTGCCCCATGGCCTTTAGAATAATTTGAATTAACCTACTTACACCTCCTCATGACTTGTGGAACAGGTCGTTGGAAGTGTGCGTGTTGGGATGTTATAAATATGCCTTTACCAAAGACTGGCTTTGCTGTAGACTGTAGGTTTGAACTCTGGCTTATGTTTTCTCCAGCTCTCCCACCTCAGGGCTTTTATCCTCCTCAGAAGTTACCCGGTAGACATAATATATCACAAAATGGTGTTCATAGATTTTACATTCCGAATACAACAGAGCAAAAAAAAGGCACCAATCTCTTGCCCCATATTTGAATACATGTCATTCCCTATTCTTGTTAGAATAATAAATTTGAGCCCATCTTCCTTCCCTGTCCAAACATTCCCACTATTTCATTTCAAGAGAAAGCACCCAGGGCTGCCAAAGTGAAATAACATTTCCATTATCAGACAATTTCACTGATGTCCACCGGCAGTAAGGGCTCTGTGGTGGCACTGTGGTGATGTATTGGTTGTCATTGTGAAATGACAGAGCTGACATACCGTTCTGGTGCTTTTCCTGGCACTCGCCTTAAATTAGATGTCACTGCGGCGATTTGGGATCCTTCTAGCGAACTCCGAGCGCAAACGGTTCCATTAATTAATCAGGTGGCTTCTCATTGGCCTGCATGATATCAACATTACTCTAATGGCTCATGAAGAGGTTTGTTAGAGCTTAATAATTATACAGACCGATTTAGCAAAAGGGAAAGTGTTGTGTCTCTGTTTAATATGCGGCAGATAAGAGTCGGAGCTTCTGCCTTTTCGGACAATAAGGATGAACTTATTTCACAGAAGCAGTCGTCGCCTTTGTGGTGGTGTGCTATGGATGTGTCTGTTCTTGATTTGGCCGTAATGATTTTACCGCATCTGACACTTCTTTTAGAGCAGGACTCCTTAACGCAAATGTCATTTTGCAGTGATTTTAGGGGTCCAGCAGTGTGGAACAACGCTCAGATGATCATATATTGGGATTCTTAAAGAGGGCAACAGATAGCTTCCAGGTCTTTCTCCACTCTGTGTGTGATTGCAGAGGAGGTGGCGAATGAGAAAAGAAGCAGCAGAGCTTCTTTTATAAAGACAGAAGTGGCCTCATTTAGGCGATAGACAGCCTGTGAATGTGTCTTTGCTGATATCGCTCCTCTGTTCCTGAAGCCCGGAGCGCTGGCAGGATTAGGCGTTGGCCCACCACAAACTTCCCTCCCTCTCTGTCTTCTTCCCCCTCCTTTCCCTCCCTCCCTCCCTCTCTCTGTTTCTGCTGTCACTGCCTTTTCTGTTATGTTGCGCTTTGCCTTGTGTCTCCCTCTTCTCCTCCGTTTTTCTCCCCCTCTCTCCATCAGAGGTCACGGCTCCGCTACTCGTCATGACACTTTCGACTGATCGGAGTGACATTCGCCATCCCCGCTTGACGCTTCCAGGCAACCCCGCATCCCCCTTTACATGCATAACAATGCAACAGTGCTCCTGTCCCGTCCCTGAAATTCCTCCCCTCCTCGCCCACTGTCCCTCGTCTTCTCTCTCTACATTTCATCAGGCCGTCTTATTATAGAGCAGAAGAATGGCAGAGAGAACCATTAGCTGTACGTGGGTCAACTGCCCATTGCTGCATGACATGTTTTGTGGAAATTGACACTAAAATGTTTCCGACTTGAACAGTGTATATAAAGGAATATTTTGTGGGTTTGAAAAGTGTATTCCAGTGGCAATCAAGAGTCAAAAAAGTGTCAAAACAGAGCGAAACACCCATAGAAACTGAAATCATCCATGTATAATAAATACATTGCCTACTCGTAGTTCCGAAGTACCACAGGATGTGGTGTGTTTGGAGTATTTGGTGATTTCAAGTAACTTTTCAAGTCAACAGGTGGTGATAATACATTAGCCTTTTAAGTGGAATGCTCCTTTATGCACTGTTTTTGTTGCACAGGGTGAGCAATTTGTACTCTAACCATAAGCCTCTCTGGGAAATGAAGAGTACCACTGTCATCTGAAAGCCCGGTGTTTTTTTTTACGTGTCTTGCATTATTCTGGCTTGTTTCCTCTGCTGTGGTGAATCTCTGCTCGCCCCAGCACTCGATGGACTCAGTTCAGAGAAAGAGATAAGGAAAGACGCGCAGAGCGTGCACACAGCCCAGAGCCTGCAGCACGCCGCACATGTGACCCTCCTCCCATCCCCCAACGCCCCCTGTATCGTGACACAGGCAGGCAAGCTGGCAGACAGGCAGCGTTCTCCGGAGCACTCAGCTGTGCGTTACTGTACTCTAAGGGCCCTGAGGGGCTACGGGAGCCTTCTCCCCATGCTGTTTGTTTACTGTTGCCAAACATGGTCTCATGAAGGCTGCTGCTGCAGATGATGTTCTCAGCAGCAGCTTCCGCTCCTGCTGATCCTGGTTGCTGGCACCAGGCCGTAGTCTTCCACACACACGGATCTCAGTTTTAGTCATACAGAGGAGATGCTCTGGAAACGGAAATGATTTAATTTGCTTAAGCGAACTACGGGGAGCCAGAGTGCCACTTTACCTAGCAATGGTTAGCGAAAAAGAGCAAAGTCAGGTCAACATAGTGTATGACGGCACTGAGTTATGCTTTTCTTTCATTATGGCCATGGCATTTGGGATCCGGGCTGGTCAGCAGGTGTATTTAAGCTAGAAGGGAACACCAGACGCTCAGTTGACCTTTAGGTGTCATAAAGGGAAGAAAATCAGATGAAATGACAATTGTACAAGCTCTGCAAGGCGGTAAATGTGAGGTGGGTCACCATTTTTGTTTGCCAAATACGCAACAAAAAGGCCATAAAACTAGACTCGACCAGCCTGTGAAGAGAGCAGGTTTACACAACATCACAGTCCCTGCTCCGCGATTTACAGCTGTGTATCAGTCATACTTTTAAACTGTGTAATCTCCCTTTAACAGGGCTTAACTTTGATTTATGATTAAAAAGATTACATTTATCTTGTGAGAACTGAAATCGATCATACTAAACACTCACACATTTCTATCGTCTCCGTTTTCATTCAGATTTATGTTCAGAAACGTAATAACAAAGAATGTAGTGATAACCTTAAATCATAGGATGGTGTGTTGGTCACTGTGGAAGTGTAAATCTCACCTACTGGACTCTCGGGACAAAAAGCTCCCCAGACGTTGATCCGAATGCTTTCTCTGCCCCACCGGACGGTAATGAGATACTGGCCAATTGATCACTCACACACCAATGTTGTAATGAAAGCTAAGACAGCTCTAGATTACTGTACAGAGCAGCCCATTGATCTGTGGCTTGCTCATTCAGGACCGTCATACTGGCTTCAGTGGAAATTACAACAGTGACTTTCCTGTAAGGTCTTTTATCCAAACGAGTGATTGAGCTTGGCAGCATGCTTTGATTTCACACAGCAATTACAGTTTAATTTAAAGATGAGTAATTAGGGTGGTAGTGCATTTATCTGAACGGTAGGCGCTACGTACATGTCTGGTGTCTCGTCATTAGCACCCTGCTTTAAGTTGGTGATCCACCCCTCCACCCCTGGGCTTACTAATCATACATGACACAGCCATTCGTCAAAGAATGTGGCCACAGGAGCACGGCCATGTCCTCCCATCCCTCTTAAAGCTTCAGCCAATATCGCCAAACGAGTGTTGGTATTCATGGAATGTACCATTCTGTGGACCTCCACGGGGGTGAGTAGTGAACAAGGAGAGGGTGGCACGGCGGTGGGTATGAGGTGGGGGGGGGGCGGGAGATGGTGAAGCTCCCTGACAAGGGCCGAACGTGGAAACGAAGATGACTAAGCTTGTCGTGAAGAGGGAATGAGAGGTGAATCCTTCTCCTCTTTGCTTTCTGATGTTTTGTTTTTTTTGGTTTTTTTTTCCCTCTCACTGCTCCACTCCCTCCACCCCCTCCACCCCTTCCATGTCTCTCTGTTGCTTGTACAGGAGGCCCTCTGGGCTCCAGCAGTCAGCCAGTCAGCTGGTCTCCTCCGCCAGAGCAGCACATGATTTTCCATGATTACTGTTATTGTTTGTGCCCCAGTTCACGCCGCCTGCAGGCTAGATGTGTGGTTGATGCGTGGCCCGAAGAGAGGAGGACACTGCTGCAAAGACGAGCGAGAATGAGCTGCAAAGGAGTTTACCTTTCCTTAAGTTGGCAAGCTCATTAGCTGCAGAATACATGATAATATGTCATAAATGGCATGATTATGTCTGTAGACTTTGCGTGTGTGTTTGATAAAATAACACGGGTAGTGCACTTACCCATGTCTTGTGCATGGCTTTCTTTTGTCTGATAGACTCACAGGCTGATAGACAATGGTGCGTATTTTCCAGTTTTCCTGTCTCGCAAGCATTGATTTGAAAACTAAAACCTTTCTCGTTCTTTTCTGCTCGATTTACCCCCAAAGCCTTGTTTTTCCTCTCGTCCCTTAATTCCTTTTCTCCCTTTAATCTTCTCCTCATTGACAGAAGCAGGGAGCAGCCCTTGGCACACACAGTATACATCAAGTGTCTGTAATGGCTCTGACAGAGATGCTTGATCAATACCCTTGAAAGTTTAGGGTCTGATTAGGGACACAAATCTAGCCCTCCTCCGGATGAATCATCACTGGATGCTGCTTGACCGTTGTCTGACAGCGGGAAGGCAGGGGAAAACTAAAGAAGGGAGCGAGGCAGGGGTTCTGATCAGCCATGCCAAGGTGACAAGACAGTGCAGAAGGATCTCCTGCAGATGTAATTATCTCTCTAATGAACAGCACAGTAGGGCACCAGAGTGCTGTAAAGTCACAAAGTTGCAGGAACAGTAGATCAGCCTAACAAGGATAGAGCAGCTGCCTGCATACAAAGTCTTCTTTAGGGTACTCTAAGATCACATTAAGAATTTAAAATTGAAGTTGAAGTCAGGCAAATGTTACACCATTTAAAAGAGTTGCCATGCACTTTAGCTGTCTTTTTGAGCTTTGAGAAATTCCTCCTAGTGACCTAGGAATCACCCCGGAATCACCTTTGGGACAGCTTTGGTTCACTGTAGTTCACCCGATCAATTTCTCCACAAGAAACCAGTGTACAAATAACATTTGTCCCTGAAGACGTAATGATTGAATGAATGAATGAAGTGATGAAACACCTTTTCAGAAGAAGAAATTTCAGCTGGGCTGAAGATAAAACTGGGCTCTCTGTGCAGTAGAAAGGTGCAAATATTTTTTAAATTGGTGAAAAACAGCTATGGTGCTCTCTTTTGCTTAAAAGTTTGAAAACCAGAATTCACTGTGCCGCTGTCCTCACCTCCTGGCAGTGCTTGACTCTCGGCTGTTGCAGCCTCTTCCTCCTCCATAAAGCCATAATTCCTCCGCACCGTATTCTGGCTCATATAAGTAGCTACACATGTCTGAATCCAGCACGGAACTATTAAAATAGTTTCCTTACAGTGGGCATATAAAAAATGTGGAATTACAATCTATAGTTTGAATGACAGTATCCAGCAGATTTATGCTTGCAAATTAGCAGAGAGCTCATTGTAGCAATTGGTGACTAGCTCTTTGCCAGCTTTTTTAATATTTGTGTCACGCTGGCCATGCAGTCATTGTGATGTACCGTACATTGTCATACACCGTACATGTTGTCCGTCATAAACATCACGTAAAAATGTTAGATTAGAAGATACACTCACTACTGATTTACTACTAGGCTTAGGATATTTGTAATAAAATACTTGAATCAGTTCTCATCATCAAGAATCTCAGTGATGCTCAGGAAAATGGCTTGTTCCTAGATCACACCACATGCTAAGAATCGAATCACCAGTCGTTCAGGCTTTCTGCAGCACAGCGGAGATGATACAGACAGGAAGTAATTACTCAAGCATGACAGACCTCGTAGTAGAATGAAATATTTGGTTCTGCATTTAGTTGGCGTTTGCAAGGTATTCATTTTTAATCTAGGTTTCTTCACACATCCACATCAATTTTAAAAAGAGGCTCCCTACACAGATGACACATACTGTGTAGAAATGGAAGCATGTGCTCATGGTTGCCTAAAATCTGAAAACCCAGTATTTGATCCAAGGAGTTCAAGATTTTTGTGTAGCTGTCGGTCCATAGTGTCCAATATGAAGCTGAAAAGTCGGAAGGGAAGCTGGGAATGTGAGTGAAGGTGTATGCCTAAGCCCAAGCAGGATATTGATTACAAATTTGCTGCTATTGACTTCATAGCTGAAAACTTCTCACAATTTACAGCAGTTGCTGCTGCCTTTGGCTTGTAAGACTGACTTGTGTTTCTCCATTTTAGTTAAGTGATTACCCCATAGATGCCTATGGCTCAGATATTTATCTCCAGTTTGGTCTGACTGTTGACTGTTGGAGTGCTGCTGCAGAGTTGGAAATGGCGAGACCTTCCACACATGCTGTAAATACAGCAACACCTTGACAAAGACGCATCATTTGGTCTTACAAGGTCTACAAACAGGTGGACATTTTGTGAAATTTGTGTGTGTGTGTGTATATATATATATATATATATGTACTGTACATATATACATACATATATACATATATACATACATATATACATATATACATATACATATACATATACATATATATATATATGTGTGTGTGTGTACTGTACATATGTACATATATACATACATATATATATATATATATGTATATACGTGTGTGTGTGTGTGTGTGTGTGTGTGTGTATATATATACACACACAGTATTTTGGTCCTGGTGATGTGATGAGCAGTCTGAGCAGCAGTTTGGCAGTCAGGATACTCTAAATCCATGTTCATCCTCAGTCCCTGTTGAGCAACTGCAGCCTGTGGAGGAAGAACAGCCGACGTCTCGTCTTTGTTGCGGTGGTGTTTGCTTGATGAGTACAGGTCAGGTCCTCACTGATGTGGACCCCAAGGACCTTGAACCTGTTGTTTGTCTCCACTGTGGTCCATTGATGGAGATGGGAGAGTGTCCCTCTCCGTATTGCTTCTTGGCTTTAGTCTTTTTGGGGACAGGGATGGTTGTGGTCTTCTTAAAACATGTGGAGACTAGTGACTGGAGCAGTTAAGGGTTGAAAATGTCTGTCTCCAGTCGATCTGCATGCACCTTGAGAGCTCACCCAGAGATGCCATCGGGTCCAGGCGCCTTGTGTGGATTAATCCTTTTGAAAGACCTGCACTGGATGTGACCAGCAGGGGTCCTGGACCTTTTGTACCTCGAGCTGCTCTTGTTGAAACTGCTCAGTTCATCTGGGAGAGAAGCAGACACTATCTCAGCACGGCTTGTTGTCCATTAGAGTTTCTAATTCAGCCCACCAAGTTTGGAACTCGGGCACTTTGTCCTTATATTGTCTCTTTGCCCTGCTAACAGCTCTCCAGAGTGCATACCTGGACTTTCTGTACTCCTCCAAATCTTTGAATAATAGGCATTAGTTAATGCAGGGCTTCTGATTTGGGAATGTCTGCACAGCAATCCTCAGTAAGACGTCATCAGAACGTTTGCTGATGTAGCCAATGACGCACACAAAAGGAAACGGTTAGGAATAAATCCCTTGTAACCAGTTTTTATGCTGTTGGTTGATGGTTTAGGACGTCAGCCCATTCAACAAAATAAGTGCAGATAACAAGTTTGTTTAAGACATGGAGGGCCAGGGTGTACCCCACCTCTCGCCCAATGTCAGCTGGGATTGGCTCCAGCCCCCCCCCCCCCCCCCCCCCCCCCACGACCCTGAAGACTAAGCAGTATAGACAATAGATGGATGGATGGATGGATGGATATTTATCACCATTCTGTGCCATCAAGTGTCCTCTATCAGTCGATCTAACTGAGCCTCTGGCCTGTGTGGATCTGATGATCTAAATTAAGCCTCTTTTCCACTTTTAAGTAAGCAGTGAGATACATTGCAGCATTTACTTGACATTTTTTTTGTGTCCCCAGTAACGTTAAATGATGAATCATTTGCGTTTCGGAAATGACAGAGCGTAGGTAGACACACAGCGAACACTTTGACGTCATCTCCTCCAGTGAGGGAAAGTGCACGTGTGTGAGCGGTATTAGTGAGGGTGGAATGGAGGGGTGGCGGCGAGGGTGTTGGAGTTTACATCACTGTGGGTAGAACTTGTGCATGACTCAGAACCTAAGGCGAGAAATACAGAAACTCTCTAATCTTAGTTAACACACACCCAGATACACACTCACACTCGTACTCAGGCTGCTGCTTGCTGCCTTTGCCCGAATGAATTAGAAAACTGGTCCCTTGAGAGCCACTTAAGTGAGCAGAGTGAAATGAGGTTATGACCAATACTTAGTGCTCCTCGCAGTGCCGACCTGGAAATGTAATCCTCCCTCCAAAAGCCACTACATCTGTTTATTTTGCCTTCGCCATTGATTAATATTACCTCCTCAGTTTTACCAGTTGCTCTTTGTGCCCACAGTAAGACTTGAATTAGCCATTTTCTCTTTAATAACTAGTTAAGACGTGATTACTTAACCATAACTCTGCAGCAAATGTAGGCTGGTCAATGAGGAATTAGGCTGACTTTTATTTCTAACAGTGCTGACACAATGTCCTGAAGACATGTCGAAAAAGACTAGCAGTAATTTGATTTTGTGGGGTTTGGCAGCTGCTCTCAACTCCTAAGACCAGGTCTCTGGTACGGAGTGGCGTTTCCGACCATGCAGCTGGTCCCCATTAATGGATACCTTTTAGCTTCTGAATGCTCCACTTGAAAGCCAGAAATAGAGCATGATGTCACAGGCTCTTGGCGCTGACTGAGAATCTTGTTCAAGGACTCCTAAGAGAGCCGATCCCATGATGTCCTGGTTGCTTCGCTGCGTCGCAGCTCCCACCTATAAAGTGGTGTAATGAACTGTGCAAAGACAACTTCCTCAGCGTAACACATCTGCAGACGCTGTCATTAAAATCACTGCACTCGCTGCTCCTAAATACCTCACATCTGTGTAGTTGTAAGCACGGCTCTTTAAAGCACCACTTATTGCTAGTATCATTGGTGTAATTTCTAATGCTATTTGTGATTCTTCTTCTATGATGTTTTATTTTTTATGTCATTGTGAGCTAAGTCTTTAAAGACATTTAAAGATGTAATTTCATGTTTTTTTTTCAAAATTTCTTACATTTTAGAGATTTGACAATTACTATACTAATCAATAATTAAACTAACTCAATTTTGTACACTCTTCTATAATGGACTGTGTAAGAGACCCTAAACAACCTTAAATACCAACCTGGTGGAGGCAAGACAGTCAAAACCTTTATGGAGTAATGCGTGGTGTTCTGGAGAACTGAGCTGTATGACTTGTTTTATTTTGATCGCTAACATTGCCCACACTACCTAGGAAGCGTAGTCATCATGTCAGTGGCACAAGCCATTGAGCGAGTCTCTAAGAGCAGATGTCTGCCTCTGCCCCCCGGCCACCTCCAGGACCACATATGCATCCACTCAAATGAGTTTCAGCTCAACAGTAGAGCTTTTTATAGCATCAACAAACGACCTATATATCATTTTCTTCCTACACCAAAAGCATCGTGTGACAAGGACAGGGATAAAATCCTCGGTTTTGAAGGTGAAATATAATGACTTGCTCACACTCTCCAAGGAGTTTATCCTCTGTGTCTCTCCATAACCGCATCTGCCCAAACTGTCTGCAACTTCCTCCTCTCTGTGGCAGACATGGCAGCTTCCCCTCGCTCCCCTGCAGAGAGCCCACATCCAGCCTGCTGATGTGACTCAGGTGCTTCGCAGCATTGCACTTTATAATGTCACTCCTAATCACATGTCCAGTGTTAGAGAATATGGTGTGATGGCCAAGAAATATCTAGGCAGCGCTGCAGGGGGCAGTGGGGGGTTGGGTTGACATTGTTTGGCAGTGAATGAGCCAAAGATGCTTGAAATAATTAAGCCTGGCCTAGTGTGCCACTTAAACATGATATAATGTGTCCCAGCCTTGCGGTGGCACTACGCTGTGTATTTGCAGTTTCAAAGTGAGCATAGAGTGACAGGATATTAAACCTCTGACCATCTGGTAGCGTGACTGACATCTTAAAAACGAGGCCACACAAACAAATTTCTGTGAAAAGAAACACTTGAACATTGCGGAGAAAAAAAAAGCATTACATTTCACTGTTTTACCTGCAGATAACTACGCAACTTGAGACATCACCTCTGATATTTGAAGGTTGTGATAAAAGTCCACCTGATGAAGTTGAAACAAAACCATGAATGTCTTTTAGATAACTTTTAATGGCATCCTGGTGTCAAACTCTCCAAATTCAAACCGCTGGGGCGACATCACAGAAGCAGCAGAGATGTCTGTTTCTCCACTGTGTTTTTGTGTATTGAGGTTACTGTCAGTTGACCTGCTTGACATGTTCGAGGAGTCTCTCTCCTAGAAGTGTCCGCCCTGTGGCTTTTTCTGTGGCTGCTGTTGCGGTCTGTACATATAAAGTGCAGCTGAATGCAGCAGGTGTCTCAGGTTCATCAGAGGAACTCTGGGACACAAAAATAGAGAAAAAGTTCACAAAGGAAGGCTAGAGAAAGAAAAAAAGGTGTTTCATCAAGTAACCTCCTGGAGTCCCTCAGTACAGACACTTCAATACACACATACATAGATAGAATTTAAGGATTGCGCTCTCAGATGATATCGCTATTATTGGATGGCTGAGCTCAACTCGGACATTTGCACCGACGGTGGAAGCGCATACCGCTTCAGTCCGTCCTCCACAGCCTGGATATGAAAAAGCTGCGGAGTTATTAAGCCCTGCAGGAATTACTTAGTTGCATTGCAGGATTTCTTGAACTGTAATCAGAAGAAATACATCATTCAATAAAAGTCTGGTACCCGGGATGCTGTAAAAGTAGAAAACTGGCCAGGAAATATAAAAGAGCACCAAGATGGCAAAAGATAGCGAGACACATGCGGCGTGGCACCTCACCCTCAGCCCTGGGTGGCATGTTGTTCAGAATGCCAGATAAAAATAAGGATTCAATGGAGATTCATAAAAGTGAAATTTAGAAAACTTCACTTGTCTTTTTCCAGAGTTCAAGTATACGTTTGAATTCATTTGCAATATCATAAACACTTAACAGGTTCCACAGGCTCTTTTTAATAGGTTTACTGACAAAAATGCTTTAACTCTTCAGAGTCTCGGACCGCCCGTCGGCGTCAAATACACAAACACAAAGAAAGCAAGCTAAACAGTTTTAATGGGAAACACAAAGGTAAAATGAAAAGTAGTAAAAAAACGGCCATTTTACCCCAAGACTCTGGAGGGTTAAAAAGTATAATCCTACATATAGAAATGTGATATGTGCTGTTTCAGAAGAGAGGTGATTTTTTTGTGTGCTTGTTTTCATTGTGCTTTATTGCTAATCTGTATTTCACATGTTTTAAGGATGCTTGAAAATAATCCCAAGAGGTTTATCCTTCAATCCTGACATGAATGCATCATGGCGTAATAAGAATATACAGTATTGCACTGTAATAATAGATTGATGGCTCATTCAGCGTTGGAATTGGTATTAAGCCGTGAGCTGCAGGTGGCAGTGGTTAATTAGCATCAAGCGTTAGCTAGCTGGCCTGGTTATATTAGCAGCATTTTGTGGCCCCGTTTTGCACAGTGATAATCATAGCCTGGCTTCCTTTAAAGACAGGGCCAACCCACCCTCCGCTCCCTCAGCTGCTTGTTTTGTTCCCAGCGCTGAGAGCAGTCATCTGGTGCCCGCCTCCTGTTGCCAGCTGCTGCCCGGCCAGCCTCTATCACAGGTATCCAATAGGGCACATCATGTACTGTAGCGCGGCCACGTCCGCTCCACTGTGGCGCTTCACTGGAGCTGCCAAATTCTCATAAGCACCATTGAGGTAATCAACCAGATGAAACCCAGAGGTGCTGTTCTCTCCATTGCATTTGTTATTGCTTAGAAAACGTGTCCGGCATGTTGGCAGCCCAAAGCCCCTAATCGGCTGGGAATACACGTCGAGGCAGGTGAATAAGCACTGAAAGGACGGCAACGACAGGAAATATTTATTGTAATGTGTATCACAACACCTGGTGAATGGCCACAGATGGAAATTAGCTTTAGCACATTTTAAAACAAGCATTAGCTCATTTATGGCTTTAATGTTGATTAATGGGGATTGTCCTTGACAAACACACAAATGAAAGTAAACAGTAAAGGTCTGTGCTAAAACCTGTGTAGTGAGGAAAAAAAGAGCCTCGGCACTCAGTCAACTTTCCCCAGATTAACAAAGCTTTAAAGCAAACTAATGAAATAGGTGTGAAGACTGCTTAATTTGTTGTGTTAGTCATTATTTTTGCACTAACCAGCATCCGACCAAAAGCATCCGTCTGCACAGAGCATCTTGTAACAGTGTCAGTAGGAGCTTGAACCCAAAGTGATGCACAGGAGGCAGAATAATCTTGTTAAGGGATAGTTTAGTCAGTCCAGGCAAGTGTTGGGTAGTAAAATCTGACTAACTGGCAAAACACTGTTTCCCTCTGGTCTAATGTTTTTTGTGTATAGTTAATATTATTGTCAGATAACCATTGTTGAGTGCAGCTTTGTCAAAGTTATCTGCTCAAGTTACTGAAGTTACTGACCCACAACACTAAATTGTTGTATGTCCTCATTGAGGCTTGATTTAAGGACTTTTATTAAAATTTTACTGTGACATTTTTGATGTTGTTTTAAAGGGGTTCATTCTTGACTTTCATTCAAGCCCAGTTCTTTCTTTATTCTTTCTACAAAAAGACGCAGGCCTCTATCATCTAAATGATTGTACTTATTCTCACATGGCAATTAGGAACATCACAGACAAAATGAATGAAAACAGAATAATCACCAAACATACAAATTCAGGAAATGTCTGATTTGCCTTCACTATCACATTGTTTTGGATGATTATTATTGTTTCATATAAATCATTTTACAATCCCAGAGTTTTACCTCAACACCCTTCGGAGGGATTTGGAGTAACTGTTAGTTAAAAGTCCCAAACACACACAGACATACTTTATAGACTTGTCAGCTTGTAGTTCAGTAGTACCAGTAGTAGTTAGTGCAGTGCAGTAATTGACTGGTACTAACTATCTGTCTTGATGAATAGAGGAAAGAACAGATGTGCGCCCAATCAAAGCCAATTTTACCCCCGTTAGTTCTCTGTGGATGATTTTCACATTTGTGCCTGTTTTGGAAAATTCAGGAAAATTGTAACGGCATGCTGTGCTCCAAACTGCCTTGTCACTAATACAGCTCTCTGCCGATTCGTCCATATTATAGTAGGGTTCGTAGTGTGTTGAGACAGTGCTGCAGTGCTGCAGAAGCTGAAGCTATTCATACAGCACACGGCTAACTGAATTACTCAGACTGGCTCTCTGTAAAGCAAAATGTTTCCATTGTTTCCAACAAAGAAGCATTTGACTGAAGCCATTAGGCTCTACTCTGACTGGGACACCATCGCTGCACTGCTGCAGCATGTGAGGATCACAGGTCTCATGCTTTATGGATGCCTTTAAATGACTGCTGGCTTCAGGGGATAGTAAACTGGATTTTATTGAACCTTTTCTTTTGAGAGTTTATAACTCTGTATATATTATTATTCCCTCCTCTCAGAATGCACACAGAATATAGATCAGCAGAAGCTCATTTTTAATCTGCTGCCTTTGGCTCTGGCTTGCCGCTGAAATGCCTAATGCAGCTAATTACCATCTTGATTGGCCAATCTGAGGCAATCTCTCTCCATCTCTGACAGCATTAGTCATGTAATATGCAGACAAATGCACGGCTGATCACAGATCCCCTGGAGTTTGGATTAGTAACCAAGTATGTTCCATGTCAGTCTGTTTGTCCATATTATGAGCTATAGACGGAGCCTGACAGATTCTGTCTGCTCAGTATTTATCTTTACCAGCCTTGGGAGGAATACAGAACAATCTGACAAGTTGATTGATTCATGATTAGATTTTGTTTTGTTTTGAGTGATCTATGTCCTTGTCTGTTTATTGGCATTGGATTAAAAAAGCTGTTTTTATAAGTGGAGCTGTTGCAGTGACGCAACCATCAGACAGGCATTTCGCTCTGACTGAATCGATGCAGTGAGCCTCTCGGCCAGGCGCAGCTGACTGACCCAAACCTCAAAGCCAAGTCGATGGCTTTAACTCTTTATGGAGATCAAATATAGTGCGCCGGATGAACGCTATGAAAGCAGCTGATTTGTCATGAAGATTTCCACGACGAAGCCTCGGGAGGCTGAGGTTGTCTATTTCACATGAAAGAAAATAATGAAATCAGCTTGGCACAAGACTGTTTGTACACACTACAGCAATTCATATTCTATATCTATATTCAGAGGTAATCAGGGAGCTGGGGGGTTTTAATCCAGTGTAGCAAGTGCGTGCATGGATAAATGGTGGGCGGGTGTGTACTGTATGCACATAAAGCCGTGATTGTTTGAGTTCATGGTTAAATTTGACCGTAGTGTATTACTGGATAAAACATTTATAAAAATACATATGAAAATAAAAACTATAGCACCTGAAACTGAATACGTGGCGTCAATTGCAGCGATATTAAACTGCTGCAGTATTCAAATGTGTCTATATCTTGATTAGATAATCATGTGATGAGTAAAATACATACACTCTCTCTTGGGCTGTGCTAAAAATCCTCCCTGTCCAAGCAGCCGTATCAGCTCTCCTGAAATAAAATGCTTTCTTTTTCATCTCTGCAGTTCAAATATCATTGCAGATTGCATTTTCCCAGCCACAACACACCGTCTGAGAATACAATTAGCCCCTAAGATGACTAATTGTGTTCTCATTTTGTCATTGAGCATGATGTGCAGTTGTTATGACACATATCTCTGCGGCTGGGATGCTTGTCTATATTTGGCCATCAATGTGACAGTGCTAATTGATGATTTCCTCTCGTTTGCCGAATGGTAACGTTTCACATCAAGGCAGGAGAGAGAGAGAGATGAAACGGACGTACGGAGGGACCGAAATGTGGGAAATGAAGTCCAGGGAGAGCAAAGAAGGAAAGGATTTTCAAACACGAGACAAGAGGAGCGACAGACGGACAGAGGGAGAGAAATGACGGCGACGGACATAAAGAGAGAGTGATGTGCTGCAAATGACACGGGGGTCAGGCTTTTATCGCCCAGCGCTCAGACACGGGCTAATCCAGGCCGTAAATCACCCCATAACCTCTTCCCATTCACACTGGACACCACTCATTCAAAGAAAGTGGCCAGCATTCATGCGCACACTCCCACATGCATACACCTACAAATGCAATCCTCACCCATGGTCATTGTGAAGTGAATGAATATTTGTTTCCAGTGGGTATTTTACTGCTCAAGGGTAGAGATCGTCTTGGCTGCATACAGGAGGCATAAAAAGCTATTGACTTTTTGTACACTTTCAGTGCCGTAGAATAAAATAAGTCATGATTTTTGGTGCTCCGTCCAAAACAGTTCTCCGTGAAGATTCTATCAGGTAAGAGTGGAAATTAAGGATATTTGCGCGGAGGGATAAACCTCAAACTGAGCAGGTAATCGAGAGGGGAAAATGGCTTTAGCTGCCCTGTTTAGACTTTAA
This sequence comes from Pempheris klunzingeri, assembly GCF_042242105.1. Classification (NCBI taxonomy): domain Eukaryota; kingdom Metazoa; phylum Chordata; class Actinopteri; order Acropomatiformes; family Pempheridae; genus Pempheris; species Pempheris klunzingeri. The sequence continues at coordinate 12,309,957 of NC_092033.1, forward strand.
GCCACTGAGCAAGACACTGAATCCCTGCTGTGTGCGGATGTTGTGCGTTTTACTCAATATTCAGCTTACAGATTTACTCATTGACCGATTTATGTGTTGTGCTCTCTAGCGAAGCCTCCAGTGATATGAAATCGATGTCATTCAGTCTCAAAGCACCATGATGAAATTGGCTATGAGTTGTACGGTTTTAAGTTAAATTCACTGATTTATTCTTGGAGCAGCTGAGAACAGCAGATAATTTGGAGGACTTGGGCACCCTGTGGAGATTCATTCTTGATCTTGGGAATGTCACTGAAAGGTTAATTTAATATTCCAGGCGGATATGATGTTTTAGCTTTGGAATCGTCTAACATTCGTACAGTCCGGCCCATCCGTCCCTCTGTCTTGGTAGCTGTTCAGTACTAGTGAAGGAGTGCACAGCTTGAACATGAAGTGATCACAGCTTGGGCTTGAGCTCGATACAGACATTAGTCTTTCGACGTAAATGCAGCTGTAGGTAAAAGAAATGTTGAGTTGAAACCGTCTCCTGCCAGCCAGATCCTGTTTAGTTAATGGATTGGCAGTAGATGTTCTCAATAATTTAGCCGCCATTTATTCTGGGCTAATGGATGTAAACGCCACCTTCCTGCGCTAATGGAGTCACTGGACATGAAGGAGTCCTGAATCATCTTTTACCTACTAGGAGCCACTTGATGATCCCCAGACATCCTGCTCGTAGCATTATGCAACAGCTACTAGATTTTTAGAAAGAGTTCCACTCCTCGTGTCTTGTTTATGGCAAAGAGGCCCCGAGGGGAGAGCGGCGGTAGAAAGCCCAAAATATCATCCGGCGCGGAAGCTTCTAGTGTGGTGGTGGGGAAAGCGGGCCAGAGTGAGGCAGCAGTGTCCTCTCAGCGGCTGGTAAGGCAATGTGACGCACAGCTGCATGACTGACAGCTCCAGTTCTGCTTCGCAAAGTAGGTCGCAGCCAACTACCCCCTCTGGTGAGATACTGGCAGATAGACAGACACGGGGAAGGAGATAGAGACGAGAGGAGGTGTACCAATGAAAGCAGACTGATACACATCCTATTGACCTGAGTAACCTGAAAGGTACACTGCTGCTGGTGTTCCTCTTATTTAACAGGTGTGAACTCACTTCCATGGAATTCTACAAATTGGCTTTCTTGAAGTTGCAATAAACTACTCTGGAAGTCATTTAGTATGTTTGAAATGTAATTTGTGTGGCATTTGTCTGCATCAGTCTCAAATTAGGTAATGAGTCACCTAATTGTGACACACAAGGGCCAGTCGAATGACCCGGTCACTGAATAGAGTCCTATTATTGTCCTGAATGATAGGCATTAGATGTGAAAGTGGCTGTGACTCTGCTTGCACGTGTTCGCTTGTGATGAAGCTACATTTGAAGCAGAGCGTTGCCTCGTTTCGTCCCCTCTTGACCTCTGCACACCATGTGATCACCATCCTCCTCGAGGCCTGGAAGACCGCAAAGAGATATTTTGAGATAGATGATGAAGTGAGTGAGGACCAGAGACAAACCGATGAGCGGCAAGGGAACAATAAGAGTGCGAGAATTGAGGCGTCTTCGCATGGAGCCAGAACCAAAGTATCAGTAATAATTACGAATGTCATCAGTGAGTTTTATGTGTGAAACGTCTGTGTGGTGAATCCATGCGTCTTTACCCATAGTACAGTTTGTGGTGCTATTGAACTGTATTACATTATACAGAGAGGTGTTTCCGTTATTTAGCCTGCCTTCACTGATTTAAATAGGGTGGACAAAATAATAGAAACGTCCTCCAAAACCTCCAAAATGATCATGCACTTGAATCAACACCTCTCTGTAGCTACATCATAACCTCCATGAAGCTGGGTGTACCTAATAATAAATAAGTAATAAACTGGCAACTGAGAGACTAAAAATATTCTGAATAATAATTAATGTCACACATGGTTTTTACACAAATTACAAATTAAGTAAACTAACTGAAACACACACTTCTACTGCTTCTCCTTCATTAAAAAAAACCCCAAGATCTTTGAATACGCAAGTGTGTTTCATTTAGTTTAACTGCTGTACGCAAGATGTGTCCCGATTCACTGAAGGTCCTGTCTCTGTGTGTGTGTGTGTGTGTGTGTGTGTGTGCACAGAGAAACTTTCCACATCCCGTCAGATGAGTGTGAAAACAGCCTTCAAGTGTCAAACTCTGCGCGTACGGTGAAGGTCAAATTGAAGTAACAATAAGCAAAACACATTTTTCGAGTGGAGGGGGACTTTATCGCTGCTGCTGCTGCCTTAGAATGATGACATAGTGACACTTTTGTAATTTTGGGGGCTGCAGATGCTAAATAATGTGCTGTTTTAGAAAATCTGATCACACTTGTCCTGGCTGACAATAAGCGTTGTTAAAACAGCAGGCAAACTGGAGGTAATCACTTTCACACCATATTTGTATTTTCATGCATAGAAATCAACAGCCATACTGGTATCACTGAATTCATTGCCCCTGATTATGTCGAAATGTGGCTCCAAATGCTAATTATTTACATTTAAAAGAACTCATTTTATCCATAGTTTCATTTGGAGGATGTACTAGATTAACTTTAAATGTTAGAATGCTCTAACTGTGCATACTGCATATTGCTCTTACCATTCTCTTTCTGAATGCTCCGTTTTAGCTCCTGTCTCTGATTGGTCTGCACCCACAAGCCTGAGCAGGCACCACCCACCAACTCCATTAGCTGAGCAACATGCTAGCACCGAGGCCAACAGACTTAACATGCCAAATAAACTGCCAAAACAGCTTAAACACCACAAAACCCATAGCTTCCAAATCTGAAGTCGGTCGGTATTGAACCATCCTTGAGCTTGTGCAAGCAGTCCAGAGTAGATTGACATTACATACTCGCACATGTTTCGCAGGCATTTCCATCACAAGTTTATCCAAAATAATGTAAATCCACTGGGTCTTCACTTCTTCAGCTGGTGGGAGGACATGGAGACTCGTTGGTGTTGGTTTTTGCAGCCAACAGCAGCACAATTTACGCCCTTTGCTCGCGCCTACGACATCATTTTACTAGAACTTAGCATGATAACAACAATTGGGGCCAACAAAGTGGATTTCGGTTTTCAGTGAGCAGGACCGTCAGCCTGCTGAAGGGGCTGAAGAAGGTCACATGTTTCAACAGACCCCAGCGTGTGACATCTCTGGAGGGGCCAAGTCTGAACGGCGTGTTTTCACACACATTTACTGAAAGAAGGAGCAGGAAGAAAAAGAGGGTGGATGATCTTTTCTCATAGTTTGAGGGTCTCTTGACACACAAGGATGCATTCTTATGTTAAAAAAGACATTAGAAAGGCGTAATGTCCCCTTTAAGTGCTGTGAGTTCCCTGTATGTCGTGTTGCCCGGGCAAATGGGGCTCTTGGATGAATAGTTTCTGTAAAGACCCAGACACTGCAGAATTGATAATTGATAATTTTTTGTCTGGTACTCTGCAAGCTTGTGACTCAGAAGCCTGAAGCGTAAACAAAACACAACATCAGTGTGCGATTAAGCCTCAAGGAATACAAGTTTCACTTCATTTTAATAATAATTATTTTAATTTCTATGGAGGATAATTTCACCAAAAATGGAATTGAAGAGAAAGTAGTGGATTATTTCATCCTCGACAAATGTCATCCTTTATTTAAAGATAAAAGTAAATGCAGACTCATTATTAATCGTGCATCTTGTCAAACCAACACCTTTGGGTGCTGTGTTACTTTGGTCTTTATCTTAAATGTGGGAGACTTCTATTGTTTTTATATCATCCAGACACGTTGAAGAGTGTAGGAGGCTAAATGAAGCTATTCGTTGTTCGTGGTAACTGCGTAAAACGAGTATTTGTAAATGCTGCAGAACAAGCTCGCAACAACTTTCACAAACACATGGACGCATATAAAAGTAATATTTGCATTTATCCTAATTGCTTCAAATAAGCATCCAAACCCATTGAAGTGAAGGCAAAAAGCTGGTTGAAATATTTTTAGAGGAAATAAATGTTTTTTTTTTTAGGTGGATATATATGAAATTATCATAGTGATGATAGCTCTTGTTCTTTCATAACTGTTCTCACCTAACATGTCTTGAGTGGACCGTCTAAAAATAGCTGTTTCCCACACACAAACCGCTTTGAACCGACTTCGTCTCTCAGATATTGAAGCCTTGAAATCCTTTATTTGTAAGCTGTCAGAGACGTTTGGAGCCATCTGAGGTGCTGTTTGACATGCTTCATTTTTGAAGACAGACCTCGCCAGACGACAATCTGCGGTCATCGCTGTGGGTTTTTTGGCTTAGCAGGCCTTTTGTTTTTGCATGCCTGGTCAGTTTTCCTGCGCTTCATTGAGGAGAAACACACTGTTTTCACACTAGTTCTATAGCCTCTCTCACTACATTAAAAGGGCGATCAAGGAGAGGGAGGCGTTGAGATTTGAAGGGCTGTATTTTTAGCCCTGTATGATTTCAGAGTGCTTTGACAGACATGTTGGAATCGTAGTTGAAGTGTAAAGTCCTAGTGGGGCATTCAGGCTTTGTTTCCTGAATCCGGCAACTCAGTTTCTCTGCTGTGTTCTGTTGGTGTTTGTTTCCAACGCTCTGCTTGCTCTTAGTCACCTTGGGAGAACCATTCGGGGTCCCTGAGAGCACCTAAAGGTTACCACAGAGATGAGGCATGGAAGAAAATTGGGTGGGGCGGAGAGAGTCTGGGTTTCCATGGTGATGGCGAACGTAAGAGGGATGTAGACGAGGATAATCGAAGAGATGGGCTGGGAACAGGGCTCAAAGGGAAATTCAAGAGTGGATGAAAGCCAGGAAGAAACCAAGGAAACATTACTGCACCATTAAGGTGCTTCAGAGAGCACTACTTCGCTGCAATTTATTATGTTTTGTCCTTTCCTGCATCTTTTGACACCCTAATGCCAAAATAGTGGTCTTTTCTTTGGCAGTAACATACAGTTTTAAAGAGATGTTCCTGCCAATCTCTGTTTCTGTGGGTGTCCATGGTGGAACAAATATGCACAAATGTGCAGCACCAAATATTTTTATCCATACAGGTTTAACTTAAAGCAAGTATTGTTGATACCAATGTATTGATAAGCTTATCAATTTAAGAAAAAAAAAAAACATGCATAGGGCAATTACTCCTGAGATGAGTTCAGCATTAGTACAAAGCAGACTTGACGGAGTATTTTTACTTTTCCAAATGCAGCGCCGCAGGAACATTGCAAGTTATTTTTTCTGTACTACAACAAAGACATTGATTTTATCCCGGGCTTAAATGTTAAGAGCCTTGTACTAATCATCATAATGAGAAATCGTTGGACATTGTGTCGACGCATCGAGCCACCGCGGGGCGGGGGATCACTCCAGGGATGTTTAGACTTCGGTTAAAGATCACACAAAAAGGGTGCAGTTTACGGATGGCAGGATATGTGATGGATGCACTGACAAAACAGGTAGAAAAGAAAACAATAAAATGTTCAACTGTCTTGTTTGATGGAGGATGTGTGTCGAGCTTTGTGGACCCAAAGTCCCTAAAGCTGAACTAATCAATATTTTTTATATTAACAATGGACTCAAATGTCTAAGCTATGATGTGAAAGTGGGTCATTTGTAGTTATGAATCCACGGAGAATTATAACTCATCTCTGCAGCTCCCTTCAAATCTGAGGACATTTTTAGCTTTTTAACCTTTTCACTCTCTCAGCAATAAAAACCAATAGTACTATATAGTACTATAGATAGTACCTGTCTAGTACTGAACGGCAGACACACAATGTTAGCAGCTAATTAGTAACTGGTTGCTGGAGACGGTAGAGCATTTATCACTGAATGAATTGGTGGAGAGTGAATATTGGACTCCAGATGTTGCTACACTGTATGTGCAAATAACCAACTGCTAAAATGTTAGCCATATTAAATTTATAGGGCAATACTATTTGTGTTTTTCAGCTTGCTGCCGTGTTCTTCTGCCCACAAGAGGCCAAAAAGCTCAAGTAATACAGCTTTAAGCTTCTGGAAATCTTAGACACTTTTTCACCCGCACACACTGGTCAGTATTAACAGAACACATTACAGACAGATATGGCATACTACATCACATCACACTTGATGTGGATAACCCTACACAGTATCTGATTTATTCATAAATCCTAACTAATTTCACACTAAGACATTCTACGGTGGTCTGCAAAGGACAATTTTTACTGTTCTCCCACTGCTGTTCTGTATTTTCGCCCTCTTCTGCACGTTGCGACGCCTCAGTGATCTTTCTGCACAGTGCTGCTCCTCTCTGGCAGTGACCACCAGCTCCAGAGTGGTAACACTTTGAAGATGGGATTTTTTTTTTCATTTTATTTATTTATTTTCTTTTCCTACAGTGTGAGTTTTCCATTGTCAGCGGAGAAAAGCAGAGACAGTGGGGCACAGATGGCCAGTGGGTAACTGATGAGAGAGAGAGGGGGGAGAAACAGAGAGTGTGTCCTTGACCTTCACACACTGACTCGACAGTGGCGATTTGGTGCACGCCATAAGGAAGCATCCTAAACACTCCTCGCAACACACACACACACACACACACGCTGACATATATTGTATTTATACAGTACACATGCACCACACCCATATACAGTCTACCTGTCTAATCTAACCAATCTAACTTGACATGAATCTCGTTGCCTCTGTCTATTTACCTCGCTCACACTTTCCCGCTGCAGTGAGCTCCGTGTGATCACACCCGATCCATCATTTGGTTCCGTTTGTGTTGCCATAGCCCGATCACCGCCTCAGCTGGATGAAATCAAGGGAGCCAAATACCATATGCACTGTTTCAGCCTTCCTCCCTCTATATGACACATCAAAACTGCCATCAGCTAATGTAGCTAGCTCCAATAATGATTTACAACATCAAATCTGGCTATTTTTGGCTAGAGGACACAATTTTTTTACACACAATATTAACAATGTTTTTACCAATTTCTCTGATTGGGATTCTAAATGTGGCATATACTGATATTTCTGATTAGATTTGAATCGCTCTATGTTTAAAAGAATCCAAATACATTGAAGCAACTGATTAGTGACCCTCTCATTCATGTTGTGGCACATCCAGGGACAATACCAGGGACAGGTGCGGGTCCTAAAGATCAAAAACGCTAAAATTAAAGATCAAAACACACACAACATGTCTTATTGGGTGTGATCAGAGTCAGAGAGTCACTGTACACATTCTTTGCTTAAACACTGCTCTCTGTGCTGTATGGAGATGAGTCATTTTGAAAGGCTAATGACTTTGTCTAATCCGCTGTGCCTTTTATATCTCTAATGTCATGCTGAGCCATAGGACCTAATGGGAAATGTGACTTTGGTGTAGACTGCGTGAGCTAATGGCACATTAACTCGATGCTGCGTGTGTGTGTGTGTGTGTGTGAGTGTGACGGAGAGAACGGTGACAGTGAGTGTATGTGTGATGATAAGGTGTGTAAGAGGTATGTTGCAGTCACTGGTGGTGTTAGAGGCAAAGAATGAAAGACAGAGAAAAAAAATAGAGCATGTTTGTTAGTCTATTGTTCCATAAATAAAACAATATACTACAATTTTGAAAATCAGGATTAGAGTCTAATATTAAAATCTTAAATCTACCACATGAAAGAGGCTTGAAATAAGCTAAGATAGAGTTCCTTCCTCTTTTAAACATAAAAGGATGTTTAATCTCTGTATTATTGAAAATGTGAACCAAATCGGTGTGGTTTGTTCCTTCAAACCAACATTTTTCAATTTTTTTTCTCAAGCAGTGCAGGTTTTAGGCACTGTTTATTGTGTCCCGACTAAACCAGAATCTGCATGTTTGTTTTTTATATTGTCTTCAAATGATTTTGAAATGTGAAAAAGAAAACCCACTTTTTTGTTCGTTATGTGTTGTTTGATTTATGACAAGAGCCGACAAAAGGGACACAGATGCCACTAGACTTTTGAAAATGGATGCACCGACATTTTTTGCAGCTAAATGCCGAGAAAGATTGAACTTCTAGCAGTTGGCCAAGTTCACTGGAAATGATTCTCCCGGCAGCTCAGATTATATCTCTGCTCATCATCCATCATTGTATGAATCTTTGATTTGCCATAGATCATAATCTTGTCATGGATAAACATGTTGAATTACAGTTGGTATGTTTTGTTCTTTCATAGCCATCCATGCCTTCAATATTTAATGTCTAGTTTATTGTGATTTCCTCTGTTTGACTTGAGCTTTAGATTCTTACTTACATTTCCTCTCTGCCAGATTTTTAAGTTGCACCCGCAAAAGAAATCACATCACCTCGCTCCATTTGTCTAATTTAGAACAGATTATACAGTTTGTTTAAGGGGGGGGGTAAGAAACTTCAATCCAAACATACTGTTATCAGTGTCCCTTTCAAAAACTCCTAAAAGAGATTAGTTTCTCAAACACAGCACACATCACTGACCTGTAAATTACATAAGGCAACATGACCCAGCTTTCCCCTGCTTTTATTCTTCTCTTACTCTGCTTTGTCTTTATCCTTTTTCACCTTACCGCCAGCACTATATCTCTCTCACATACACACATCAGGCACTCTTTCCATTGCTTTCACTCCCATGCACACACACACACACACACACACATACAGTATATACACACACTGCTCCCTCACTCTCTCAGAACTCCACTGCCTCTCTCTCTCTCTCTCTCTCTCTCTCTCTGTTGCTTGCACGTCTCATGCACTTCTTAAAATCTTTCCCAACCGGCTTTTTTTTTTTTTTTTTTTTTTTTGCCTCGCTGGTCCTTTCCTCTCGCACACACAAACACAAGCACAAACACACACACACACTTTTTCAGCTTGTACATGTGTATGCACACAGTCACAGGAAGAGATACATAAACGCAGTATAAATCACTCTTTTAATTTGCCATTATCTCATACTTGTATGCACATGTAAGAATCACAGTCAACAGCAAACTCAAAAAAAAAGCTGGTGAGGAGCCGAAAGCAGAGGAGAGAAACCACACATGTTCATACTACACACTGTACTCCCATTCCTTCTTGTGGTTTGACCTCCCTCTGCTTGATTAAGGACTAGCTGTGGGAGGCATGTGCTGACTGACCTGGCCACAGCATCTACACACACACACACACACACACACACACACAGATACAGTGGCTCATTCTGTGATTGGATGAGCGCATGTGCCTGGCCCAGGCACCACGGTCTCCCTGGAGCCGCCTGCCAAGAAGTGATGTCACCATCTCTGTTTAGACACATCTCATCTCTCCCTTCAACAAGGGCAAAGCACAAAGCACTTTGTCTCTCCCTCTGCCACACACATGCATTCACACACTGCCGTAGCGGCCTGGCGTCACAGTCTATACGTGCACGCTGACGTGTGACAACGCCGGCTGGAGTGAGTCCTTTCTCTCGCGCTCATGCCGTCACCGTAGCAGTGTTGTTTCGCCTCACGTCCACTCAGCCTCAGCCGAACACACAAGTGACTCAAAACCACACATCGCCTATCCAAGCTCAGTTTCTCCAGTTATGCCCTCAGGCTAACACCAAGTCACACAAGCTGCTGCCAGCATACGTCCGAGGGAGCAGCAGGAGGGTAGAGGTCAGAGAAGTGACCTTGTGGCCGAAGGGTAGCTGCTTTTGACTGACTGGCACAATGTGGGCGTGCAGAATGCTCAATACTCAACAACTAATGTCAAGCAAACCCGAGCTGCTCCAGCAGAATTCCTCAGTAGTGAGACATAGAGGAAAGAAGTTATTCTCGTGGCCACAAGCAAGCTCCCATTGACGCTCAGCCACAGCGAGGTCACTGCCTCTCCTGCTGCAAACCTCAGTTAGTGCGAGAGTTGTGATCACACACTTACGCCACCACAGATCTGTTTATAAGTTCAGTGCACAAATTCAAAGTCTGCTTGTGCAGCAGTAGATTGCCAGGGTTGTGTTTAAGGTTTTAAACTCTTCTTTCGGCAGCAGAAACTTAAAAAACTTTTAAAAAAGCGACTTAAAGTGTGGAAGTGACACTATTTTTGTATAAGGCAAAAAATGATTAGTGCTTCATTGTGTATAAAAAATGTGAAATAACACTTGAGTTTGTTTTTGAATCGTACAAATAGAGTAAAGAGATATATCACTTTTTATTCCAGTTGGAATAAAGAGTATCTGAGTATCTGGAGATCTTGTAAGTACAAAATAATAGTGTCTTTAAATGACCCGGGTTTTTGAAAGATTACCATGAATTTATGTATTAGAAAAAGCTCTGTGACAGTCCATTGAAGGTGCAAACTGTGGCTATAAATTACCTTGATTGATATTCAGCAAGTATGAAATACTCTCACGTGCTGTACTTTGCTCACTGCAACATAACTGCTGTAATCACCTGCTGCTACCGCTCTTGTAGTGTATATATAGCATTTCACTCTGCTGTAGCATCCACCTGTAGTTTGAGGTTTTTGGGGGGGGGGTTGATTGTTTGAGGTCCATTATGCTCGTTGAGATAAAGATCAATTTGTTTTCATTCATGTCAGAGTGAGTCTGATTTGATCTCATGCCAAGAAACTGCACAATTTGCATTGGAGTCGAACGATCAGCAGACTTTTTGTACTTAAATGAACAAAATTGCTGTTGGATAAGTCATATTCCCTCACCTCAGCCTCATTAGTGACTATTTATTCATTTTTTAACAGTCACAATATGCCACAATAATTCACTTGTGTCGGTAGAATTAGTAAATGTCAATTTATGGAGTAATGTAAACAAATCCATTTCTATAGCTTTACTTAGATCAAGTGAGAGGGCAGACCAGCTTACAGACCCCTGGCCCCTGTAATCACAGTGGTCATCCTGTGAGTGCACTTCTCAATGTCACGTACTTTATGCATGGTAAACCATGACCCATCGCGGCTCGCTACCTATGTGCCGCAGCCTTAAATCTTTCGTATGAACTCTACATCTCAAGCACCTGGAAGCCAAGACTCGGGGAAATGTGCTTCAAGACTGATATTTAAATGCCAAACGGTGCAGCATATGTGAGGAGATGTATCTGTGAGGAGGCTGACATTTCTGTGGAGGAGAGAGAGAGGGGAGGGGGGTAATGAGAGGAGGAGGAGGAGGAGGAGGAGAGGAGGTTGGACGGACATCAGTAAGTAAGCATGCGCGTGCAGCAGCAGTGAATATGTTTTCTTGGGTTTCTACGCGAGCGTGTGAGCATCTGCAGTATGTGTGTTTGCATGAGAAAGTGTACGTCCGCCTACAGTATGTGTGAGTGTGTAAGTGACTAAGAGGGCTCGTCATGTGGCAGACAGGGCAGTAGACACAGGTCATCAGTCATGGAAGTCATGCATGTCATGTCAGAGAGAGGGAAGAACATGTGCACACTGTTGAGGCAAACACTCCCCCTTGAAAACACACATGTGATGCACTTTATCCAATTACATATTCATTGTACAACGGATCTTACAGTAGTCGTAAAGGAACGTCACGATTAGACATCTCAGTACTCCGGAGATTAAAAATCAACTCTAGGAAACACCTTCTCTTCCTCTCTCTGGAGGTCACTGAAAGTCATTGTGGGAAATGTAGGAGTTCGGCCCTGAGAGCGACATATTCTGTGATCACCTTCTATAAAATCTAATATAAGTGAATGAAAATGATCGTACGTAACGATATTAGAATTATTAAATATAGATGCCAAATGTGAGCTGCATGAATGGCCCCAAACCAAAAGTATTATTAACAGGCAGCCATATTGATCGAACGGTAATATGTATTCAGGTGACACAAGAGATCAGGGCAGGAGGTGGATATTAGGATGCCGCACAGCATGTTGGGCAGTGATGTTTTATATATCAGCAGCTTCAGTCACTGCCCTCCTCTCCTAAAATCCCAAAAGGAGGAGTAGGAGGAGGGGGTGGTGGTAGTAGGGGTGGGGTGGGGTAGGGGGGGGTTGTTGCGTGACAAACAGCAGCTCAAAAACCACATGCCCGTGTCTTTGCCCTTAGAGGTGAATTGGGTTTGTGCTCTTCTTCCGCTGGGTGACTCTGTCCTCTCCATCCTTTTCCATTTCTCCACTCTCGTCCCCTGTGGACGGGCCGCTCTTGTCCACCATCACATACAAGCACTTACCAGACACAAATTTACAGGGGAAGAGGGAGAGGAGGAGGAGGAGGAGGAGGAGGAGGAGGAAGTGGGTTGGGGAGCTGTCTTAGGAAAACAGAGTGCAAAGTTTACTGGGATAGAAGAAGCTGAGCAATTTGGATGTCAAAAAAAAAACCAACAAAAAAATAAGACACAGAGGACGGGCAGAGACTCTCTCTCTCTCTCTCTCTCTCTCTCTCTCTCTCTCTCTCTCTCTCTCTCCGCCTAACATCACTGGGCTAAGAAGCCTTATCCCGAGTTATTTTGAGAATCCCCAGCAACCTCTCAGCTGATCTCTCCATGCTGGAGACGTGTCTTTGGTGTTATCACAGCACTTTGCCACAGCAAAACGGATCTTCATGAGATTCGTTCGCGCGCCCGGTGTCAAAGAAAAGAGGGGAAAGGGGGGGGCAGAGGCACAGATGGAAGAGAGAAATAAAGATATTACTCAATCAGAGGCTTGAGGAGCTGCACGGGAGCAGAGCGCTCTTTGAAGTGTTTGTTTGATGCTCACGGACGCTGGCAGCTCTATATGTGCATTTTGTGTTTGTGTCATTTCATTCTCGTCTGTGTGAGTGGGGTGGGGGGGGGGTGGGGGTGTGTAGGCTGTGAAGGGGGACCCCAGTAGCAGAAGAAGAGCGTGTGGGTGTTGTTAAAAAGCCGTCGATGCGTCTCCGTGAGCAACAACAGCTGGTTTAGTGCCTAACCTGAGAGGCGCATTGTCATTCAAAAGAGATCAGTGGAGCATCCTGAATTTAGCCGTCTTAGTACAAGCAGTGCGGCGGTTTTGTTTGTGCCTCTACACAATACACTACAATTATTCACCTGCTCTTTGGCTGTGTTCATTTAATTTGTGCCAATGCAAGCAGTTTTAAATGTTGAACACTCCCTCTCTCTCCCTCTCTCTCTCTGTGCTTGCTGCTTCTTTTCATTGGATCGCGGCCTCTTCGCTTGTTTCCTCTCATGCACCACAGGTAAATAACTTTTACTATTTTTATACATTCCCATAGATTGTAGAGACACTGTCCAGGGAGTCACACCTCTTACGCAGAATTGTTTTCCGCTGTATTGTTTTGAACACTGAAAGCTGCAGATCTGTTCAGGCCTTCGTGTATTTGGAAGAAGTCAAAGGTCTTAAGCCATTGATGGTTTTGTGTGAGGTCAGGTTGCTAACTGAGCAAACTGCTTCAGGGCCCCTGAACTCCGAGAACCCTGACAGCTCCAGACTGTTTGCCAACTTACTCGTGCTGGTTTATTTGAAAATGTATTTGGCAATATGCAGCACTAACTGCCTTTTCTTTTAGACGGTCCATGTGTCAAAATCTAGTTTTAAAACCTTCTGTATTTCTCTTAGCCAAACAGTTTCACCCCAGGGTCCATCTATGAACTGCTCTGTGGAGCTGTGACTACATCGTGTGATCCTCATCAGCAGATTGGACTTTGCTCAGTTGCCAGATTTCCATGTTTTTTTTGGGGGCACTTGAAGTTCAGTGAGATCTACAGAACCATCTCCTCAGAGCGGCTTGGACCTTCAGCTGCTGTTTTCAAAGTCAAGAATGAACTTTTCTTACTGCGTTTACTGGGTGAGGTGCCAGTCGAGCGTAGGGAGATTGCATGGGAGGACATGGGAGGGGTTAAGGGGCCCAAGATCCAGCCAAGGCTTTGTGGCCTGCCATTAAGTCCTGCTTTAGTCTGGACAGGAAATGAATGTGTTCATGGGTCGACAGAGCCAAATGTAAAGAAGGGTGCTTTAAACAAGCACACACACATTTGCACCATGACAGAAACGCAGTAAATATCACTCACTATACACAGAAAAATATCCTTTCAAGCCAAAGCCTCACCTTTTCGTTGCTCGGTTGCTCTCTCCGCTAACCCACAGAAGCCCCGTGGAGACACTTTAATTTGGGAGATTGAGTGCAGCAGGCTCGGCATCTCATTACTGTCTTAGCTTGAAGTGAGATGGAAACCGGGGGCTCCGCGTCCTCATCCAAAATCAAGTGCAGTTTTAGCCTTTTAAGACTACAGAGCAGTGTGTATCAAACTTGAGATGAGCTGCTAGTGCAGCGCACAGGCCTGCTTAACGCTGTGAGGGATGCTCAGCGGTAAATACAACCAGACTGTAATGGCAGCCAATACCCCGAAAGGATGAGGAGCCATTTCTCAGCGCAGTTTTTTTCAGCCTTTGTGAGAAAGTTATCAGGTCAAGTATCAGGTCTGCACTAACAATTCATTGATCAAGATTATTAATGGCATATAAGTTTTAGTGTGTTGTGCTTTAAAGCCTGTTTTTCTTTTACACAGTTTAGACCTATTCCCTTCTTCAATTCGTTTTATGGGAACTAACATGGTAAAAGTGTGACGACAACAATTTTTTTTGGACAAAGTCACACTTTCTTGCTATAAGGAACGCGTTGGGCTTTACAGCTACGTCCACTCCTGAGCTCATGTGCGAATGTGTAAATCCAGATGGAAGACATTTAATATCCACCAGAGGAATACAAGAGCAGCGCCCACAGCTCCTCTCAGAACATTTTGCCCATGCTGTACAATAGCGGGAGCTGTGAAATGTCACACAGCTAAAGGTTATTTCCTACTTCATTAGTGCCCGGGGAAAAACGGCGATGCCCGTGTTCTCACGGAGCAAGTTGCAGTGGTCAGTGGGCCAAGGACAGTGTTAGTCTGAGATAAGGTGAGAGGGAAGCTCAGCGCTGGAGTGTTTAATTAAAGCAGCAGGTAATGTGTGGTGAGATAATACAAGGTCCCATTTGTTGAGGAGGAAGTGGAGTTGTGGGCAGGAGTAAAAATACTTCAGTAAAAATACCAGCATAGCAATAGATGTATGTAAATGTGATTCTTTGTTAATTTTAGGCTGTACTTTAAATTATATGTCTTGTACAGCTGCTTACAACTTTAAATGCTGTTGTTTAAAAAAAATGTAAAATGAAAAAAAAGTTCTTGTCTCAAACTAAAAAAAAGGAATAATTCAATATCAGATATACTCCCAGTCCCCACACCCAACTACATACACCCCCCCCCCCCTATCTAGTGCCTCACAAACCCCACTCACTCAGAGAATGACCAGTTATTTCTAGAGCTCATTTTCTGGGACCTGGGCTGAACATTGGTGATTGGAAGCACCGTCCGCAGCCAGCTGCCTGTTGCGAGTGATTATAGTAGCTGCTGTAATTTGCTGCTGTGATAGGGCGCTGCTTCCTCGAGAGCGGCTCATATGGATTGTGCCTTTGAGTGTGAGAGGATGCTTCATTCTTATGGCTGACACGAGGCCTTGTATCAGCGTGTATCGATCAGGGAGGGTGGTGGTGGGGGGGGGTGGGGGTGCTTACAGTAGATGCTTGCAGACGGCACCGTTTCCTGTCTGAATGAGAGTGTAAACCTCGTGCACAAGAGATGATAGATAGCAGCACTTGAAATAAAAGATGTTAGGGACACCTACTGATGCACACTGAGGTGGATTCACCTGTTGTTAAAACCATAACATGATGGAATGATCATATTTTCTCTTCAAGAGCCTGCACATCACCAAATCTAGAAAGCATTTTAGCTCCACAAAAACATGGTAATATGAAAGAAAGGCTGCACAGAGACCAGGTCCATGACTCTGTCAGTCTTGACAAGATCATTTTGGACATTAGTGTCAGTTATCCTTTCTCTTGTTGTGAGATTCTGCCATCTTGTGGCCAAGCCAGGTAGCACAATCAGCAAGGGGTACTATTAAAGGAAAAATCCCCCCCAAACAGTACAGCCTCTACAGTACAGCACAGTACAGCGCAGATTTAAATTGCGGATTCAATCACATTTCTATTCAAGATAAACAGCAAAGAGATGGAGGGTGAACGATGGGAAAACTTGTAGGACCCTGTGAGAGCAGTGCTGGTTCACTGGGTACGTTGTCTTTTTTCATTAGTGGTGGGTGATGTGGGAATTATTTAATATCACACTTTTTGTCATTTTAAATTGTGATTTGATACATTTACTGTACATTCAATAGGAAAGCTGTTTATAGATAAAATAACAGCAGCTGGAAAAAAACCACAAAGAAATGACCGTTTCAGTATCTGTGGTTCATCACTCATCATTAATAAGGAAGATGTTTTGACATCTGATTTAGAGGAGCTATTGTCTTTGAGTGGGAATAGGTGCAGTTTAAATTCAGAGTCCATATTTTTATTGTTATCATGATAATAAAGATGTTTCACGTCAAGACAAATGATCACACAGATGGGTGATAGAACAATCAGCTGACTGTGCGTCAGATTGAATTAATGATTCAACATTTTTGCATCCATGCTTTCAGAAATGTCTGATGTTTTTATTACTAATCTAGGGCAGCCATCTCTGCTCTTTGCATTGAGGAAAGAAAGTTTTACAAAGGCCTAAGACACAAGGAACACTAATGTTGCACGTAGTACTTGTCTTTGTCCAGCAGATGGTGCTAGGTAACAGTGTATTGAGTCTCCTCCACCTCCAATTTTCCAGCTCACGCAACAAAAACCCGTAATTTACCTCCTCATTTCTCTGCACGCACCACTGCACACAGACCTCTAATCATATATCTCCCCCCAGTATCCTCCAACATGTCTCAAGCAGTCATTAAACTAATCAACTGATCAGTGCAAAGCAGTTTTAAAGCTGTGATCATTGCTTGGACTGCTCCTCTTAATACTTCCATCAGAGGAATATGAATTGGCTCTCCAGCGAAGGGCGAATCAAAGCTATAAATCACAATTAATTTGTGTCAGCGGACTCCTTCAGACCTCAAAATGGTCTCTATCAGGCTGAAAACAGCAACCAATGTCAATAAAGATGTAAGCAGATTGTTTTCTACACTGGGGAACGCTGTATTTCCCGACTGCTGTAGTTAGATGTCACGAATGCATTGCTGACGTGGACAGAGATCACTGTTTTGGTCGAGGCAGCACAGATTTAACAACCTTTTATGACCTTAAATTGAAGACCATGTCTCAGATTCTCGACAGGTCGCTCTCGTCCGAACTTGTTTTCTGAAGCCTAATTTGTCTGTGCCTTGTGTGTGTTTGCACGTCTGTATGAGTGTGTTTGCACTGTCGGGAGGCCAATTAAGGCCTGTGATCAAGTGCAGGTCTCTGCTGGCTGCCGGCGACAGGCCAGAAGACGTAGTGCTCGTGTGTCCACACTGCAGAGGATGGATGGTCTGTTTGGGGACAGTGTGTGTCCCCCCAGTAAAACAGTGGGGACAGCTTTCATTTCCATCCATCACCTCGGCCGTGATGATTTGGCCTTTAGAGAAGCAGGCCGTCTGTCTGCCCTGTTAATGAGGTTTTGAGGGATTTGGTAGCACACAAACTTTCTTAAGTTGATGCAAGAGTTTCGGTTTGCGTCTGAGTGGCAGAATTGCTCCATGAAACCAGACATTTTCCGGTCTTAACTGAACAATATTGCCAATAATATTTTGAGCATGATGTAGATTTATGCTAATTCTGTCCTCATGTGATTTTTTCCCCCCACTCAGTACTCTAAATATCACATGTGCTCAGTTTCAGCCCTTTTTTTTGCACTATCATGAGAACTTTCCTTTGCTCCTTTATACGATTACTTAATGAGTTTCAGAGTCGGAAAGTAAAACTGCCACAGAAATGGTTTTTTTGTGTCCCAAAAGCAAGGTTTGTTGTTATCAGTGAGCAGCAGCAGTATTCTTCATAGGGCTGGGGGCGGTAATGAGAAAGTTATGAGATTGTTCTTTCCCCGTGCTTGGCTGGAGAAGACTGATGAGCCTGAACTTGCAAATAAAGTAAAAACAATCAGGGGAAAGAGAAACACACACACACACACACACACACACAATAAAAAGAGATGTGCTCCCGGAAGATTGATTGTGTCAATATCCACTTCATTTCTATGGTGCAATATGTCTCGTCTTAGATTCCCCTCTTCACACTCGGCCTTCAGCCACAGGAACGAATCTCCACTGGTGATTGAAACTTGTCCACTTTCTGAATTGGTGTCTTATGCAATTACGATACTAATGAGACTAGTTAAGATGCACTGCAATAAAAAGGTCTTTCAAATTCTGATTGGGGCGTCAATTAGAGTTTTTGCACTGTAGAAGTCACGTGTCATGTTGAGCTCAGGCATCTTTGCCAACATTAAACCCCTTTGTGCCCCCAGCATTTTGTATGTACGCCATGATTTGGTCACTTTGCGAAAGGAAAGCAGCTTTTTTTTGTTTTCTGTCTGCCTGGAATCATCAAGGGTTTCCCAGGGACAACACTGGGCCGCCTGCTCTGCTCTTCTTCTTTTCCTTGCATGTATGTTAAGTCTACTGCCCCAGCTATAGAAATGTTTTGAAATACTGGATTTTTCCAACAACTAAAATATGAAAAGAACTTTTCCAGTGTGAAATAAAATAAAATGACCATTTTGGTATATTCTTCGTTGGAACTGAATTCAACACCTGTAGTCAAACAGCGGCATAAAGTCTGCTGGTCATGATGCTTGTTATTAAAGTTTAATTCAAAGTAAAGTCCGGTGTTTCAGAGTGCAGTCTTAGTTTTGGCAGGGTGGTCCATATTCACAGATTCTCCGGGCTCCTTTCCGAGACAAAGTAGGAAACGTGGAGACTTGACCTTGGCTGGATTTTTGCGATTAACATTAATAATGAAAAGGACGAGCATGACAGCTCCTTAGCTCCAATGTTGTATTACCATGATGATTCAGTGTTAGAGTACCATGGACATACATGCACACACAGACGCTGGACTCCATTTAAGAGGCATCAGCCACCCACTCAGGGCTCTACGGACTGACAGCAGTGTGTATACGTGCGTGTGCGTGCATGTATAAGTGCTCATTAAACCTCCAAAGTGAGTCCTGTTAACCTGTCAGCCAGCCCACATCATCACTATAGATGTTCCCAGGACTGCCACAGAAAGGGTGTTTTGGATATTGATAGCACTGTTGTCAAGTAGGCTGGCTTTTTGTATATGTTACTGGTCATTTTAATCTTAGTATGGAGGGTGCGTCGGTTGTCATAGTGTTTTAGGAAACACAAGGAGTAATCACATCATAGTCTGCTGTCCTGGCCTTTTTAAAGGAAATGTAATCCCAGCCTGTCCGACTGCAGCAGAATCCTCCAGATCTCCAGAGGCTTGTCTCCGCTGCCATCTTGTCTCTGCTCTGGGCTTCACCAACAGTCATCTCTGGTTTTCCAATTTGTATCGGCGCACATAGGAAGTTAAAGGTGGTCTCCATCAGAAGATTTTATGTTCCTGCAGGTGACCTGTTTCTCAAAATGCGTCTCCACTGCATGACCCGAACAAAGATGGAGGGTGGAAATGAGAGTTGCTTACTCATCAAGTTTCCAGCTCTATTTAGGTCAATGTAAGAGAGGCACCTTGAGAAACCTGGTCACAGTTCTACTTTACTTTACACTAGAGGCGATGTAATTTGTACATGTGAGACAGTACTGTACTGTAATAGACTAAGAGTCTACTGCTGTGCTTTGAGCTAAATGCTCACATCAGCACGGTGTCATGCTCACACTGACAATTTAGCAGGTCATAAACGGTCAACAGTCCAAATTATTACAATTCATCCTCTGAGGACCATGAATGCATGCAGCAACTGTCACAGCAATCTAAGTTCACGCTTAGCTGTCAAGTTTAAAACGTGAAAATTCAGTGCCAATTCATCCCATAGATCTTGAGATATTTCACTGAATATGTGCTGGTGGTTCTGGAGAAAAAAATCACAGGGTCATTTAAGTCATTCAAATGTATCCTCTGGGGCAGTGAATCTCAGCTGGTTTCCACTGGGTCGTGGGCCATTGCCTGGGAAAAAAAAGAAATGTTCAGAAAAAAAATCCTTTGCTTTTATTCTGAAGGGTCTATTCACACTCCTGAACAGCAGGCGGCGGTAATGGCCTGTGATGCTAATTGATATCCGCGATTTCACAGTTTAGAAGAAGACCCGCAAAGTTTGTTTTCATGCTAATTGAACATAGTGAGATCTGGATTTTCTTACATTGAGGACAAAGGAGGACAAAAACCTCAGTTTTGTGCCCGAGGTTGAAGTGAGTGCTGCTTAATTTGTCCATAGTGCAGAGTTTGGTTGTCACAGATTCAGTGAGTGAGTATTCTCTCTTTTTCAAAATACTTCTCAGCAGTTGCACATTTTTTATTTCCTGTTTGTGCATGAAGTCACTGGTGAGTCTGTTAAAACAGGCTGAAGTGACTGAAGTGTTCTGTATGTTGTCACAGCCTCAGGATCAGTGGCTTATGAAGTGCTACTGATTATTATTATTATTATCAATCCAGGGCTGCTCAGTGTGGATCCACTGATGCAGGGTGATCACTGCTACAGTTACAGTAATTCCATTAATATTCTTGAAACCTTGTGTCCCTAAGATGCACTGTTTGGTTTGAAGTAAAATGCAGCTAATTGAGTGGCTCGATTTGGGTCGCAGCTTGTCATTAACCCTTTCATGCATGAATGAAGTGTTTGTATTCATCTTTAGGCATGAAAAAGAAGATTTGAACCCATATTTTATAAAGATATATTTACATGTCCAGTAGTTGAAACATAGCTAGTGATGCATGATATACAATTCTACAATACTTTTCTGACCTGCAAGGGTTTCTTTTTCTAGAAGGTTTGAACAGAAGAAAATGAGCAACTTGGTATTTTCTGGTCTGTCGACCATCTTGGTTTCACTCCTTTTTTTTTTTTTTCACTTGCACTTCCCACTGGGTAGCAGTGTATGAGATGATGCAGTAGCATCCACTGTAGTGGCTGATGTGCAACTATGCCATCAAAACTCATGCATATACAAGAAAACAGCTTTTTGAATAGCTGCACACTGTAGTGACCTCTGTGCATGAAAGGGTTAAGGAGTGATGGTGGGTCCTGAAGCCGGACCAGTTGAGAACCACTGATATCTGTAGCATATTTCATGGCAACACATCCTACAGTCAATTGATCCAACTGCACCTTAATGTGAACTTTAAGTATTGGAAAAACATAATGATAATTTACAGAACAGCTCCCTGTAACTCCCAGCAGCAGTGTTCCATATTATACTACATTTCCTCCTGACAACACAGCAGGTTTTGGGCTTTAAAGCATTGTGACTGAATGCAACACGAATGATGCAACGCTTGTAATGATCTCTTTTTAGGTTTTTAAACTGGCAGGCAGGAATTCTCCTCACATTTAACAATAATCAACATTTTTGGACTTTTATAAGCTTCAACATCAAACCTGCCCACGGTAAAGAAGGCATTAATTCAAAGTATGCAAATTAAAGATTCAATCTAGGTCACACAAATGAACATGTCAAGCAGTTAAATGTGGTTTTACAATTACTCCTCTGATGTGTGGTTACTAAGCAATTAGTGTATCCAGAAAAAGCTTCATGACATTCTGATAAGACAGCAGGGCCAACTACCAAGAATGACATGTGGGTGGTTTCACATCCAAGCTCTTGCGTTTTGTGACTCAGCTATTATGTAGAACTTTGGATCTGATTTTTATCAGGCAAAAACATCAAAATAGCAGCTTCAAGTAGGAGTGTTTATTTCACTTCTTAATAGGAACCTTTTGGTGCTTCAGACACTCTCAGAAGTTGTTTTCCACTTTATGTGTTAGCAACTAATATACATTTTTATTGTTATATACTTTACATTGCAAATACGTTGGTGTTACATAACCAAAGTATGGTTCATTGTCTTTTCTTCACTCCCATAGATACAATTGTTATTGTCTATGAGCAGATTTCTGTACATGTGCGGTGCAGCGGAGGAGAAAGAAGCTCCCTCAGCTTCTTTTGTCACATTCAATTTCCATGTAGAAAGTAGCACATGTAAACTCTAGATGATGCCCATGCGTATGCACATGAATAACTGCGCTGAAAACAATGATTGACACATCATACACCCGAATCAGCATGTTTCTCTTAGAACTGCTGAGCACGACGGCACGCGCGATATGGACAAGCCGCACGTTTTGTGATGCAGCGTTAGTTCGTCCGGGGATGATTGAAAACCCGCATCGCCGCCTCTCTGCTCGCCCCTAAGTCTGATTACCTTCCCAATGGACTCTTGACGTGCGTCCTGGAATCGGCTCTGTCTGTGTTATTTTATGTATGAGCTAACAAATAACTGTCACCAGTGGCAGTGTTGAGAGGGCTAAATATACAGTACGAGATATGATGGGACCACCTGGAAAACAGCCATGTGCTGATATTAAAAAGCAGTTTCTCTCTGGGAACAAAAATATCCTTTTGTTTCTGTGGAATATGATTGGAAACCTTTTGATATTAAGCTTGTTTTGTGCTCTGCCTCTTTATATTCATTGTCCAGTTGTGGATCATTTCCATCATTCATTTTCATCGTCAACAAGAGGTTTGTGGTAAATAACCATGATCTCATTTCTAATGCAGTTGAAGTTGCTTCCTCATGAAATGTCCAGTGTATCCAAGGATTATAAATGTCACTCCTGTTACTTATATGCTCCATAAGATTTGCAGGGAAAAGTAGAGCACTGAAGGTGGTTGAGAGACCTGAGGGGTTGAGGAAAGTGGGGATGTCAGTGGTCAAGGCAGTAGCCTCTTCTTTGATATCCTCTGTTAGGAGTCATGGAAGTGGGGGAAGAGTGTTTCCGAATGACCGTCTACTGACAAAAACTTCTCTTTGAGATTTTTTCAAAGGGAACAAATCTGTTTCATTTTCCCGCACAGCTGAAAACAAACATGGCTGTTAATAGGACTTGGAACGTCCCAGTGGTTGGCAAAGCAATACAATAAGTTATAGATTGCCTCTTTTACTAAAATGTATCAATACGCTTTTTTTCCTGTGGCAATGGATGTCTTACACAACCTGCTTTGAAATCTTGCAGATCAAAAAAGAAAAATAATGGGCCCCTTGGATTTCATCATCCGTCTATTGCTTGGAAGAAATCACACAGCAGCCAAAAAGACTGCATGAGTCAGACCTTTAAAATGACCACATAAGACAAAAGGCAACTGACCCAGAGGACTAGAACATGAAAGATGCAGTCAGAAGGAGTGTCGGTGAGGGAGTCTAAGTGGAAAGATAAAGGGATGTGGAGGAGGTGCGTTTGCTTTAAAGTTGCACCATTCTAATCAAGTCACTTTTAGTTATAACAGCCCAATATCACTAATCATAAATTTCCCTTAAGGAGCGCCATAATCTGTGCAGAACCCTTTCGATCTGATGAAAAAATACCTGAAAATTACAAAATCAACGGCACACACAAAGCATTGTGTGTACAGTATATTTAAGGCCTAACAAACCTGTTGAATGCATTTCCTGCCTGGCTGTTTTTTTTTTTAACCTTTTAACCTTTTCTGGCTTGCAGTCTTCTTCTTCCCTGAATTTCGTGGCCACCTTTCTACTTTTCTGGATGTGTCCCTGCCACCTGTTGATCAGTGGAGTATAGTGAAACCATTGGCGGGAATGCAGATTGTGTGACCCACACGCATGTACATGCACATCCTCTTGTTCGTGTAGCATGCAGTACGCAGTGACACACCTTACCTGATTTCTAGGCCTCCATTGAAATACTCACCCACAGTATCACTGCTATTTGAAGCCACCGATGCACGAGGTCTTTAGTGCACCTTTTGTATTTGCTTGCGTATAAAGTTCAGTTGCTGAATCTTGACTTTACAAACCTGCGTATGCAGCAAACAGCAAATGGTTAAGTTTTCTCCATAACCATGCCAGCATCCTCCTCCTGCTCTGCCACCTTATTCTCCCACTGTATATACAATCCTTTGGACTCTATAGCCTCAGGGCAGAGCAGCTTTCCCATATGCATATGCCTACATAAGCATAAGATATGCTGTACATTATTGTGACTTATTAGGGCTTTTATTTTTTTGATATATTGTTTGTAAGACCATATTTTACAATAATAACACTTCTTTTAGTCTTAGAAGGTCAAATTTGTGTCTCTTTTATATAAATTCTCCTGCCCATACACCTGCTGAAAACCTTTATCTCCTTTCCACCAGCATTTTGTTCCCGAAGTCACATCCTATCGACTGGTTGAGGTTCCTCACACACACACACACACACACACACACACACACACACACACACACACACACACACACACACATTCATTCACACTGTACCCTTGACAATAGCTCTCTAACGTTTGAGCAGTGACAGGACCAGGGCAACGTCCATTAAGGCTGTCTGCCCACACATGACTGTTGACACAATCAATATGCCTCCGCCTCAGACCTTCGTTTTCCAAGAAGCCTCCGCACAGGGAGGGACCAATGACCTTTACCGACACCTGCAGATCTAGTGGGAGGGTTACGTGGGAATCTTGCAAGATCCTTCAGCCGGCAGATTGTAAAACATGCCAGTCAAGACACTTGGTGTTTGGGCAGCATTAGCTGCAGTCCTCAAATTGTCAGAGCAAAAGCAATCTAATAACACTCAATAGCAATAGCAATCAAAAGCTCAATTGTCTGAGAGTACTTAAATAAATTAGCATTCTGGTCATAAGAAGGTGGCAGTTAGATTCAT
This sequence comes from Pempheris klunzingeri, assembly GCF_042242105.1. NCBI lineage: Eukaryota > Metazoa > Chordata > Actinopteri > Acropomatiformes > Pempheridae > Pempheris > Pempheris klunzingeri. Next base: position 12,334,711 of record NC_092033.1, read on the forward strand.
TTGTGAGGGGAAAAAAACAAAACACAAAATGTAGAAATTATATTCTTGATCCTAATAACAGCGGGGACAATTTGGTGCAGAGTGTGGCAGGAGGGAAAGGTCCAATTAGGAAGCGACAATTCTGATAATGGAAGGTGGCAGTGTTGTGGAGCCTGGAGGGGCCCTTCAGCCAGAGACTGAGCTATCATACAGGAAGCTGCATAGAGAATAAGAAAGAAAACCACAAGCTTCCTTCACAAAACTTTCAGGAAAATCTGCACAGCAAAAACTCCTTCTCTTCAACGATTTGTCCCGGAAAATGTCCTGTTTCTCCATCGAATTTGGAGATAAAGTTGAGCTTGTTCTCGACGCTCATATATCCTTGTCTCTCTCTGTAATCTGACTCCACACCCAGAGGATCAGTGCAGACTTGCCACTTGCTTGAGCTGACGGTGGAGCTCTTTGGGGAGCTCCATAATACAGTAGGTACTACAGTAGATGACAACACAGCTTCAGCACCATAAAGGGCCTTGTCTCTAGTCTGCTTGTTAAGAGTGTGTGTTTGACACTGTGTGCCAAGCTTGGTGACAACAGAGTATGCTAATTCTAACATGCCACCATCTCCCCTGAGTGTAACCGCTCATGTAGTCCCGCAGTGATTTATCATGTGCTGCATATCAAATGTGCACCTCGGCAAGAAGACAATGCAGGGAGGAAGTGCCTCCGGAGCTGTGCTATTTACAGCAACACCAAATTGTAATAGCTTGAAATTACAGCACTGTGTCAGTAAATCATTGTGTTGTCTACTGTATGTTGCTGATCTTTTTTTGGTGCACGATGAAATGCACAAAACAGAGATCATTAACAGCATGTGCCATGAGTGTTGCATTATTACCTATTTTACATGATTAGTGGATCCACTTTGTGTTAAAATTAATAAATTGTTTGGTTGATTGACAGAAAACTAATTCTACTGTTTTTAAGTTTAATTGATTCAGCACAAATACTGTTCCAAACATTTTCGTCTTTGGATTCTGGACTTTTGGTTTTCAAAGACGCCACCTTGGGCACTAGGAACTAGGAGCCATGGCAATGTTGGTTGTCTCAACATCTGCACAGCACTAGATTGACACGAAATGTTGCACAGACATTCATGTGATGTGTCCGGATGACTTGACCCAACACCGCTCTTTGGTTTATGACCAAATATCTCAGCTGTACTTTGGGTTTTTATGCTAATTCGCTTGATTTAGCATGCTGCTGTGCTCAACTAAGATGGTGAACCTGTTACACATTATATGTGCTAAACAGCAGCATGTCAGCGTTGCCATGGTGAGCGTGTTTGCATGCTTAGGTCAGCGTTTCAGTAACCCGCTGAGCTACAGTACAGCATTGTACAGCGGCTAGCGTGGCTGCAGACTCTCAGTCTTAAATCAACACTGACTGTTAACATGTCAATTATTTGAGTGGTTGAAAGTAATTGAGTTCCTCTGAAATGTTAAGATTTCACATCATATCAGTGTAAACTGAATAAGCTGTGAATTGGTTTTTGGGGCTTTTTGCCAGATAAAACAAGCTATTTGAACATTTTATCGACTAAATGATTTGTCAGCTAGCAGTAGAATTAACTGACAGATGAATCTGTGATAGTAGTTGCAGCCTTCGTTCCGTGAAAGGTTGTTTTAGCCTTTGGATGAGCATCACCATTTAAATTCAAGCAGAGGAACATTCAAGCAATTTTCAAGACAACATTCTCATCTCTGATAAGGTTTGCTATACATTTCCCTCCAGCCGCATTCCTTCTGACAGTTTGGGTTTCACGTTTGTATTTGTGCTCTGCGTGTCACGGCAGGCTCTCGCGACTCTCGTTCCCATTAATTATTGTTTTCTGTCATCTCATTTGTCCTCACTGGAAGTTTGTGTGCGAGTGTTTCATGTAATGAATAAGGCTTTTGTGTCCTGTTCACCGCTAAAAAGCAAGTGGATCCAGTGATGTTATGTTGCTGCAGTATGATTTGCATTTTTCAAACATAAAAGACTTTATTCAAAGCTGCCACTTTCATTAATGCTGGTCCGTCTCTCACTTTTCTACACTGGTTTAGCTCCCTTACAGCGTCTTGCAAGATGGAAGTTGCAGTAGCAGCAGCCAAATCCTCATTACATATGCACAAAATAGCACTCTTTCTTGCTCCTTGTTTGCAGCTCATTTGCAGTTTAAGTGGTTGTTTGAGCAAGCAGGCTTGCAGCAAAATGCTCTGTCACAATCTTACAATGTATGTTAGAGACAGTGCAGACATGAAAATGTGTGATTTACATGTCTTCAGGTTACCACAGCCCGTGCAGTCGTCACATGTGGCCTCATCCTCCCACTCTTATTGCTGTGGGTCGTTCCTAAGTCTGTTATACGTTCTAGCTCAACATCTGGGGTTTAATGAGGAATTCTCATCTGTGCTTAACAAGACCTCTCAAGGCAACATCACTCATTTCTATCTAAATGCATATTGGTTCTGCTCCACGGAAAAAGAAAAATACAGATGCATCTGAAATCCCCAATTTATGTATCATCACTGCTACTAACTGATATATCTGTCAAAGGCTGCAGCAGGCCTCATAGATTAAGACCGCGGACTGATCAAACACAGGCTTTCAAACCAAAAATCAATTTGTTTGAGCTGTTTGATTGATGAAAAAGGACTGTGTGTGTTTTTCTTCTTAAGGGATTTAGATGGAGAGTGGGATGCATCTGAGGAGACGCGCAGGCCTGAATGAAAGCGCATGAGCATAGATGTATATACGTACACACCCACACTCTCTCAGGTGTTGGTTTAATGAACCTACTGTAGTCTCTGTGTTTGTGCAAACTGCCTGAGCGGGACCGTGCGAATAAGCACTTTGATGAAATATTGATTAGAAATATGATTTTTTAACTACCTTACTTTGATCAAAAATTCTATTAGCGGTCTAATTTGTTCAACAATAACCAGTTTTAATTAATTTAGAATCATTCATTACCAGAAGTGGTCTCTCGACTCAAAAATAATTTTCCATCTGTGATGCTTTGGCAGCTTTGGAAATGCTGAAAGACAAAGAGTAGTGTCGATCAGAGCAGGAGAAAACACAGAGAGGATTGACAGGCTCCAGCCAATGAGCTCTTAGAGGCACTAAGCCATGCCCACTGCACATCTGTACGATGACGTCAGAGTCCAGTGCACTGCAGCACACAGACACGTCCCTTTATGTGACGGATGTGCAGGAGGGCTTAGTAGCCCCTGATGGTGAACATCCTGCACATCCTAGTAATGTTGTCTGTAGTAATGTTGCAGCAGGTTACTTACAAGCAAAAAGGACACAGCAGCAGAAAAGTCAAATAGAGGATGTCTCTTAGCGTGCAGCAAAGTCTGTTCAGAGCAGAAAGGCTAAAACGTGGGCCTTTTATCCTTGTTCTTTTATTCCTCTGAAACTTTTAGAATAATCCCTGAATAAGTGTTCAATTTGTCCCAGTGGAGCATTAACCATAGCAATTTTCTTTTTCAAACTGAACATCATTATCACCGCAGGTCTTTAGAACTGAAGCCCACTTTTGATTTTACAGAAACACAACGGTGTTTTTGCAAGTTTTTAGCTCCTTATAATTTGCTTTCGATTTTTCAATGTATTTCTCTTACCGTTCCAGGCAACCGTTAGTTCCTACTCTCCTCTGTACGGCGTGAAAATCAATTAACAGACTCACTCGGGTTGGGCAATCTGCCACAGTGAACACGGTGAGACCAGTGCTGCTGGAATCTCACCCAAACTGGACGATTTTACACCTCAAGACTTCAGCTTAATGCCAGTGCAGAACATGGCATTTCCTTTATATAGCCATTTCTACTTAATTTGACTACCTCAAGCAAAGATACTGGCCCTACAATGTTTGAATCTAACTGCTGACTTTTGCCTTTTTTGTGAGCGCTGTTGCAGCATCTGCAAGCTACCTTCACTGCCCTCAGGATGCCTCCCACAGAGCTGTGCCCAAGCTTTCGGCCAATCAGATGCTTGGACTTGCCTAGGCCCCATCTGGGGCGTCTCTGCCCAACTCTCTCCTGCCTCCATCCTGTGTAGATCAGAGGCTAGAGATTCTGTTCCCAGCATCTCTTAAGTGACAATAGAGAGAGAAAGATTATTTTTGACACTATTGAGGTCCTCTCCTTTAATCACTACTAATTATTATTCCTGGGGTCGCACTGTAGCTGGGATCTAACCTTATCATGTAAGGCTGACCTGAGAGTGTGTACCTGGTATTGTAGCACAGTATGAGCTTCGGGAGCAGTTTGAATTATGTTTGGGTCATATTCCTGGGTCACGGGTGCAACCTCGGCTCAGTCTGGTTAATGGGATCTGCTCCACAGCGGGAAACTCTGTTAACCTGCTATGTCAGGAGCAAATACTTTGAAGTCTTCCAGAACCAAATCCCTGTGAGCAGTGCGAGGCTAGTGGAGAGTTCAACCCACTCAGCTTAATCAAGCTCACTGGGCTGTGTCTAACAACACCAAATCAAGCAGCGCATGAACTGTTTGAGTCGTTCCTATTGTAACTAAACCAGATTTGATACCTGAATGGAAGCTAAATACTTTGCTTTTTGGTCCAATTGTCTCAGTCCACCTCATCCAGATACCTTGAATGTTGGCGTCCACTTCAATGGAGGAAAGAAAATCATTTTTAAGGTTGTTTTTTTTTTTGTTGTTTTTTGTTTTTTTCCAGATGGCTCGCGGTAGCTTGGACAGAGAATTGGATTAAACCGTTCAGCAAATGGGGATTACTCTCATGAAAAGGCCACTTGATGAGACAAAATTGGATGAAAAGTGGAGACGCGTCACTCCCGTTTGGAAGTCTAGTCAAATGCAAGTGCTTCTCTTCATATAAATTTGCAGATAAAAGCTCGGCCTCTGGAAAATATGATTGTCTTAAAATGGTTGAAGTGGTTGTATTTCATGGAAACCTTAAAGTGCGTCAGGGAAAAAAAAAGAAATAGAACAATCAATATTGGCCTACTGCATGGGAATATGTCTTCAGGTCTGTGGAAATGCTTCTTAAGGAAGAGCCGGTGAAAGGAGTGGAAATGTTTCAGAGACAGCTCGATAATGGACGGTGGCCTTAGATTTGCTGGTGGAAAGTAGACGTCACCGTCCTTTTCCATTTAAAAAAAAAAAAAAAATTAAAAAAAAGAAGAGCTGGCATTGGTGTAGCTCAGTCTCAGAAATGACACCTCGCAATGATCACGTATGAGTTTGCACGCTAAAACTTTACTGTGGATTTCCCCAAGCAACATTGATTTTACAGCCAGTCACTCAAACTGCTTCATATCCATCATGCAGATGACAACAGGTTTTCAGTAAGATCCCAACATCGATATGACATGTCTATCCATGATAAACTACATCGTTTCCCTACACGGTAAATGCTCTTGCAGCCACCTTTTGCAGTTTTGCAGATTTCTGCACATGAAGTAATATCACCTTCCTCCGTCTGACTGAGCAGACAAGACCATGTTTCATGCAGTGTCAGCTTCTCATCTTGCTCCACAGAGAACATGTTCATGTCACAGTTAAAGACAAAGTCAGTAACTTGAGGAGAAGTTATCAGGAGGAGCTAGATTTTGATAAGTATCCATCTGAAAAATCTAGTGAAATGTTTGGATGGGTTTATTACAGTCCTGCGACAGCCACAGGCGCTTTTTTTCTTTCTTTCTTTTTTTTTTCTTGTCAAACTATTTCATTTATTGATTGCTGCCTGGCTGTTATGGGAATTTCAACCAACATAACAAAAACTGCCTCTAAAATAATTTACAGTCTGCCTTTAAGGAATTCAAGCGTCCTCTCCTCCTCCAATCAATACGTAGCTACACTGCAAAAAATGCCTTTGACAAAATACAAATCATTTAACAATCCAGCACAGACAATCAATATCATATTTTTTCCTCTTGAGTAGATAGTAATCGGAGTATTAGCACGTTTCCAATCTTGATATTGTCTTTAATGACAAATAGATATTTGTATTTGTCTTGCCTTTATTTTTGTTGACTCGTTTTTTTTAAAACACACACACACACAAAAATAGAGAAATCACACTTTAAGAAACATTTTTGTCTGTTTCATGAGATCAGAGAAGTGCGTTTAAACAACCCTGCGCGACGAAGGAACATTTTTACAGTGTAAAAACGGAGCAAACGTGCGTCTCTGCTGCCAATCGAGGCACCCAGTATGTTGCTGGCTGCGCCGCGCTGTGATGCTCTGACTGATTATTGGTGAAGCCAGAGGAGGAGGGAGGCGATAATCCGCGCGCACACGGACCCGTCGGAGCCGCTGGCAGAGCTGCTTGCAGCGGGCGTCGGGAGACCATGGAGCCGCTTTCCCTCCGCGGGTTTTACTCTCCGGGCGAATCGCAACAAGGACGCACAGAATAACCATCTGCGTGCGAGCAGGAGCGCGCAGAGAGGACCGGAGAGTTGCCTTGTTTTCACTTTTGGCACCGCGGTTTTCTTTCCCTCGGGGCGTTGCGCATCTCAGCGGAGCTCCCCACCTTCTGGTGCCGGGGGCGCAGCGTCGGGTCAGGGGCTGATCCGGCTGCTCGCCTCCCATCGTGTTTCGAGTTTCCGTGCAGCGCACCGCGTTTGGCACATAAACCCCGGACCAGCTCTGGATTGTTTACCCATCAGAGGGATTATGATTTTCTCAGACATGAGCACGGGGACCAACTCCCCTAAGGTGCACCCACCGAATGGGACGAGGTTTTACACATTCCAGGCAAGTTTACTGCGTCTGTCTCTCAGATACACGTCTTCCTTTGACACTGCTGTCTTCTTTTCATGGCCGTGATTTACTGTTTTTATTTTTATTCATAAAGCAGACTCTGTGGCTTTCATTGTGGCATATTTGGAGGTGCTGTGTGTAAGATTGCTTGCAGAGCAGTGAGTCTCGGGTGTTTTTCCCCACCTGCGTGTCCCCTCGGCCTCCCATAGTGGCTCAATCCTCATTTTCCACGACTTCGTATTAGATTTGCAGCACAGATTTGTTTTGCATTGTAGGTGGCTGCAGAGAGATGGAGCCAGACAGAAGTGTAGGAAAGTGACAGCAAATTGGATTCTCTGGAGGAGTAGATGTGTGCGCTCAGTCACCGTAGAGTCCATAAAGAAATAACACAAGGCAGTCAGTCTCTCTATAATCCCACTTTTAGCTCTTAAAAGAAAGAATGCCCAAAGAAGAACACAAAAGAATTGCAATGGTTTTCACACTTCAGCTTGTTAAATAAAACATCTGAGAGTAAAATCGTGAGAAACTAGAATTCAGAGTTCATCTTCATCTAACTACTGTATAATGAAGTTCAATTATTCATGCTTAGCCCACTGAATCTCACCCCCTGTATATCTATATTTGAATTGTGCTCTAGTTCTATTACATTCCTCCTGTTTCCAAAGTGAAATAGGCACAGATGTGCACAGTGCCCTACATTGATTACTGTAGGCTACCCTTGCATATTACAGCTCTGCCCGGAGCCCATGCATGGCAATGAAGCAGTGTCAGTGGATATTGATCGAGCGTGTTCCACATGACTCTTGTAACCAAGCCAGCACTTTCTGTTTTTCCAGTGGGCGGAGGAAGGAGGAAGGGAAGGAACTGTTTCAGGGAGCGAGACTTTATCCTTTTTCACAGCAGTCTTCAAGAACCTGCTGGTTGCCTTTGCAGAGTGAAAGGAGGTGGAGGAGGAGGAGGAGGAGGAGGAGGAGATAAAGGTGATGATGGGTGGATTTTTCTTTGCATCCAGGTGCAGTTGGCGTGATTTCAGGAGATGAGGGAGGGAAGTGGTTTGTGGGTTAATTTTCAAGTGAGCTGAAGTGCTGATGGGAGCTCAGTTTTAGATGAGGTGTTTATGTGGAAATACACCTGCCTCATCAGTCTAATCACAATCTGGGCCAGCAACGAAGCTGAGCGTCTCATCCCTACTTGCAAGTTCCTTTTTTTCTTCTCCCCATCCTATTTGTTTTGCCACAGCGCCGATATTTTAGATGACTTGTTTTTACAGTAAACAACAAAGAAAGGCCAGGGGCTGTAAAAGCCCAATAAGGCACAGTATCATTATCTCTGCCTCTTAAATCACTTCATCCAGCGCTGTGTACGCCTGCCCTCTAACTGCACAGCCACTGTGACTTTCACATTTGAAGATTTTCCCCTTCGGTGATTGTCTGGGGCGTCATAAACCTCGCTTCGCCTTTTTAAGTCAAATCATTAGTGGAGACAGGCTCCCCGAGGGCTCGTACCTGTTGGAGGAAGCTCTTCTAATATCACAAAATCAAAGGCATCCTAGCTCACACATTACAGTCCCAGGAAATCCCCATAAAAAGGAATTGAAGGGGAAGTCAGTACAGGGCTGCTTCAATACACATAAATCACAAGTCATTTTCTGCCTCCCTTGAGGTGATATAAGATCTATCATGCTCAGTTTGGTAAAAACATGCATCCCTGCATTGGGTTATGCCGAACTGGGGCCTCCTCAGTAACACAGTGAACACAGTTCCTGCCAGATTATTTACCAACTCCTAATGACTTTCATTTTATCAGATTGCCCCTCCTAGTTTGCAATTATAAGTCGGCCGAGGCAAATTGAATTGAATTGCCGGTGCCTTTTGAAGCCTCGGCGGCTCCATCAGGGTGGTGAAGTTCTTCAGCTCCTTTGGTTTTCACTGCCAAGCTCTGCAAGCATGTAGTGTCAGAGTTTGCTTAGTTTGGGAGCTCGATAGTCTGCCACACAGCTGTGTCTACAGTCTGTATTTTACTCTCAACTCTCAACTGGTATCTCCTTAATGACAACAGAGGTCGATAGTTTGGATCAAAGCGGTGCAACGGCATTGCCATAAAAATAGTCCGCAAGTGCCTTTTTGTATGTGCATTTGCTGGTGTGGCGATTTCTCCCATGGAAAAGGTTTTGCTGGCAGCGCTCTGAGCCCCCAGGACCATGTAGTTGGATGTGACACAAGTTTCCTACACTTTTAGCATGACCATGACTGTCGCTCTGCCTTCTGAAGTCCCAGATGTGTTGAATACCTCAGCGAGCCATTGTAGAAACAGGAAAAGTCCATGTAGTGTCTCTATCAAGCGACACTTCCTAGAGTTGATCCGGTGAAACGGCGTGCTCAGTGCTTCTGCCGCATGGGAGATACGCTGGCGAGGTTGCGTAAATGACGTAGAACCTCGTGCTATGAGTCAGAATCTAGACTGTCACTAGAGTCAGTAGCCTGTCAGCAGTCTCTTGTTGAAACCACAAAACAGCATCTTCCAAAGATATTTCCCATTTTTAGTATGAGTCACTTTAATGACTGCATTCAAATGTAGTACAACCCTAGATCTTTCTTTTATTAGACTGTTGGTTGCTTTGTCCATGTCCTTGTATTTAATATCCCATTGTTTCCATCCAATAATAACCTGCCAAACTGTTTGTCAGGGTTGAGCTACCTGAAAAATGAGATATAATTGTTGCCGAGTATTTGTCCTTGGTTGTCAAGTTAGCGCTGCATGTGATTAGTCTCTTCAGCTGCAAAGTCTTTGCCCTACAGGCCTCTCCCTCTCCCTCGCTCTCTCTCTCTGTCTGAATCTAAAATGCCTTGTTTTCCACATGGCCAATGCAGTTTGTCATCTCTAGCAATAGAATGTACTATTACAGCAAGAGCCTTGCATTTAATTGAAGGAAACTGGATAATAAGAATGAGGTGAAACTGACTGCTGAAGTCACACCGAAGTTGGCAGCCAACTTTCTGACAGATTGTCGGATATGTTTTACTCCTCCCTCCAGTCTTTTTGTATAATAGTATCTCTCCGGCCCGCTGCTAAAGTGGAGACGAAGGAAATGAGCTGGTTCTCGCTGCTCCCCCTTCAAAGTATTCCTCTGTTTTGCAGCGAACTGGCATTTGGGAAGTTTATGGCAGCACGGCCCACAGGGGAAGTCGGCTAAAGGGCTGATGTTTGCGGTCGGGTTCGTCAATGAGCGTGTGTCCTCAGTGCTCCGATTGTAGGCAACGACCACAGCCTTGGCCAACCCCACTTGATGAAACCGTTACAGCCTCGTTTGGCTCTCCCTTCTGACAAGTCCCACTGAGAGTTTGCATTCAAGGCCTGACAGAAAAGTGGGATGACTTTGCTGTGCACACTGATTAAAAAGTGCTACCTCTCATTTAGCTTGCTGCTTACCTCCGCATTCAGACAGAACTTCTGCTGTGTGCTAAAAAAGCTGAGTACGGGAATGGCACAGGAGCTCTTATTCAGTGCTGCATCCTCAGATGCAGAAATGAGTCTCGCGCCCTCACACCCACACCCGAGCACCCTAACAGGCCCAGTCACGGTCTTGGAGCGGGTCTGCGAGACAGGATGTCTCATTCGGTGGCACCAGGCAGCAGTGTGAATGACAAGTATGCACCTATTTCTCCTGCGCCCAGAGGTGGCTTGTCATGGCGGTGCCCTAACTAATCCCCGGTGGACACAGTCAACACTAGTCTTAGTGTTTAGTCTCTCGTGGAACGGAACTGAATTTTCTCCCTTTTGCACATTTATCAGGCAAAAAAACTCAGCCAACTGTCAGTTTGTTCCACTACCTTTTTCACTTTTCTGTTCTGTTCTGTCAATTCTAACAAAATACATCGGACAGTTGGACAGCTGAAGCAACTAATCAATTAATCAGGTAGTTGAAAATTAATAGGCAGCTATTTTGATCCTCAATTGATTATAATTTATATTACTGATTCCAGCTGTGAGTATTTCTTCAGTCTCCTATTATATTAAATTCGATGCTGTTTGTTTTTTGACCACTTTTTAACCAAATATGTCAGCTTGTGCTCAGAGAAATGTGATTTTATGGACCATAAACCAGTAACTGATTAATTGAGAAAACAGTCGCCATATAATTTGGCACAGAAGTTAATTGTTAGTTGGAGCCCTGTAAGTGCTTAAGTGAAACAGTTATTGAGGAAGTGGCAGCCCCGGAGACATTTTAATGCATTCCCTAGCTTCTTTGCTCAAGTTACTGTATTAGTGGCCGCTCACTATCTACTGCATGTCAGCGCTTAATCTTGGAAATCCCCATTTGAGCAACATGATGCTAGGCTAAATGCAGCGTCCCGCCCCCTCAGACTGTGGTTACTCTGCTCATCACATGACGCCGGGACAGCGCTGCAGGTTGATCCTGAGGGGAAACGTGGAAGCTTTGCGAGAGCTTTTCCACTGATGCAAGCTGTGCATCTGCATGGTTAAGAATGTTTCTATTCCCATTCGAATGACGGCGAAGTACCTGTTGAAACATGCAATTATACACGAAAAAACACACGTGACTGGAAAGAAACAAATAAAAAAAAAGACAGACGAACTCGCACAAAGCCACACAGAGGAGAGCTCTCTTGTCACTCAAACATCAGAGCAGACAGACATACATGGACACTCACACACACACACACACACACACAGTAATACACCCAGCTGTGGGAGCAAGCTTATCCCCCCAGCTGTCTTACCCAGCGCCCTGTCACACACACTCCGCCCCGCCCTCCCCGTCATGTGCTCAGGGACGGTTGATGGAACAACAAAAGGTGGCCGTATGCAAATGAGCACAAACACGGCAAATTGATCCACGGCCGACAGATTGAAGTCGAAGTGCTTGACCTTTTATTTGTTACACTGGCACAAAGTAATTGCTTACAAATGCCCCCGACACCCTTGCCAACACACACTCAAACACACAGTCCTCCCCGCGGTATCTATTCCTGCTGGTCTCCTGAGTGGTGCGTATACGTGTGTGTTGGAGGCGTTTGCCCTATTTTCTTGGTCTTTTTTTAATCAGCCCTCGTGCATTTAAAATCTGGCTGGGGCAGATGGGGAAGGGAGTTTGACCCACTTTGATGGATTCCACACCGATTAAAAGGATGAGTGAGCTTTCGAAAGCAAGAGGCCCCTGTGTATGTGTGTGTTTTGGTGTGTACGTGTGCGCGTCGCTGTGTGTGTGTGTTTGTGTGTGTGAAAAAGGGTGAGAAGGAATAGAAGACTGTCTATTTGTGCACCACCGATGTGTATGTGTTACTGTAAAGCCTGTGCTTTGTAGGTAGCAATTGCTCAGCTCTATTCAATCCCTCCAGGAATGTGCAATCACAATAATAATACAAAATCAATCAGTCTCTAGAGAATGGTTTATTAATAAGTGGGAATTTAAGTTAACAAAACTGAACCATTTTGTTCTCTAATGGCTAAAACTGACCAGTTGCTTTATGGAGATTGCTGGTGGCATTACTTTGCAAAGTAGGAAGTACTAAGGAAAGATTTCTGAGTGAATTCTTGGGGGGGAAAAACTTTCCAGCGGCTACCAGTAAAAATATTCATGGTTAGGGCTTTCCTTAGATTCCCAAGCAATTTTTTTTACACTTACTTTTGACAAATTACACAAAAATGGCTCGTAAAGCTGCACCAAAGTCCCTTCTTTTGGTTGGTAATACTCACAAAAAGGATCCCGGCTGGCCTTTTTTTTTTTTTGTCAAGAAATCACATGAAAAGACCAAAGCCAACACGTTCATGTGGTGGATCCTCCTGCTACCATGAATACTCACACATGCACCAGATTTGCAGTTGAAAATAGTCCAAAATAACGGCACTATTTACTCCTGTTTAAGTAACGTTTGCCAAAAATGCAGAACCCAGCTTTTTTGGGTGATATTGTTTAGACGCTTTTAAAAATGTAAGTATATATTCGTGACCCTTTTTGAAAGATTTATGTATTCAGTAAGAACAAAAAAGCTCTTGGCTAAATGCCGCAGAAAAAAAGTACCAGGACACGACCTTGCTCATTGTTGGTATGAGTCTTTTCAAGGGATTTGTTGACATAGAATATTTCCAGCCATATCCTTTAATGTGAGATTCGCATTCTTTTTTATCTACCTCTTATGTCCGCAGCCTCCTTTAATCTCCCGGTAGAATGTCAGTCATCGTTAGCACATGCTCAACAGTGAAACACAACTGAGGCAGTACACTCTTTCACTCGCATGCACACATGCACAGCGGTGATCCCACAGAGATAAAGTGGAGTCGGGTGCACACACAGGCCAAGGCGCTCACTTCAATAGACTCTAGTTTGCCAGCAACCTCTCTTCATTGATGCAATTGTGGTGTAACCCTTTGCGTGGCTTACTGCAGCGGTCTGATCTCACTTATCCAACAACGTGGACTGAGTGTTTTTAGCATTCTTGACAGAATACAAAGCTGGAAATTAATAATTTTGCTGTTCCAGGGTGACATCGAAGCAGGATGAATCCGTCTACTTCTTGTGTGTTTGGTTTGCCGATTGGCTCGTTAATCATTCATTTGCCAGTGAGACTGACTGTCCTGGAGGGTCCAGGGTATTAATGATTTTAACTGAGGTGGACTAAAGAAAATAAGGTTACATTTTATTAGGACAGATAGAGCCTCAAGAAAACTCTCGACCTGTTTTAGAAAGAAAGGGTCGGTGCTGTGAATCTGAGGCACCTGAACAGATTATTGTCATCAGGAGCACGTCGGAAGGCGGCGGCCATGTTGCTGGTCACGGTAGTTTCATCCTGGCTGGTTTCAGTGGCCACAGAGGGAGCGAAGGGAGGACTCGGTAGAGTAGTGAATCATGACTAGTAATAAAACCAGTCCCACCTCAGTGCTGATCACCCCCCTAGAGACACATTCAGCCATTGAAATTGTGTCATATCCCCCCAGATTCAGTGTTCAGACACCAAGCGACCCCATAGCCACTTGCATTGGAAATAATGTAAAGACCGTTTCCATCCACCTCCTAATCTCTCTGTTCCTGTGACATACAGTCTTGCACAGACACACCAGAACAGGGTCACACTCTAGCTAGTTTCTTTTTGGCCAGAAGTGTTAACTAATTTAAAAAAAGCTCTTTTGTTACAGTAACCACTGTAACCAAGCAACCACTAACACCTCGCCCAGCAAAACAAGTTGCCGCTTCTACAGTTGAAAATTGTCCCAAATTCTTTTAAACAGTTGATGTATTTTAAATTTCCTGCACTGACTGTAAAAAAAACAAAACAAAAACAAACCTTTTATTGTCATCAGAATAAAAGGATGGCAGGATAAAACAGGGAAAGTGAGTCACTGTCTTTTTTATCCTCAGACTTTCACTTCAGTGACTGTGGATTATTCCCTTCATTTGTTCATCAATACATGCGTTATCTAAGACTTAGCAGATGTGTAGATTTTCCCTCCATCTCTCCATCTGGGAGAAAGGCCATTCGCTGTCCGTGGTGCTGAACCTGGAATACCCGTCCCATAAGGCACTCCTCGGCGGCCGTTTGATTTTATGTCTGGTACGTGCTCCCTAGCAGGAGTAGTGGAGTGTGTCTTGGGGCCTTCCTTTTTCCCACCATTAACTCTACATCTCTGTCCCTTTGTCTGGCGACCTCCCGCTCCTTCGCTCTGTGTGTAACTTGCGTCTCCATTTGTTGCACCGACCCATCACCGCGCCGCTTTGATTAAAGGGCCAAACACGGCCCATTTGGAGGCAGATGACTCTGTGTTTTTCAAATTGCTATCAGGGTAATTCATTCATCCCAAGGCCTCTCTGCAGCCTGCTGTGTTACACTTTAAAAATGGTCGCAGCGTTTGTCTCACACACACTGTCTCTTTTGCAACATTATGTTTCCCCCGCAGTCATTCACATGGTGATACAGTACGCAGTGGCCTTTGTGAATAATGCAGTGGCAATAAAATCTTTTGCTATGTTCAATTACACTAGCTTCGGTTGTCTCGTCCACGTCTTTTACTGCCGCTCCCCTTCTATTTGTGTGTGTACGTTTGTTTGTGTGTGTGTGTGTGCTGATTACGGCTGGACCAGGCTATAAAGACCCAACGACATTAATTTTATCCTGCTTTATTCCTCTATTAAACTGGAATGGTTTCCAAAAGTGGATTTTCCTGTTATGAAATGTAGCTCTTATAAGCAGAAACAATCTTTTCGCAACATTGCCGCAGTTCTAAGTTATCCGACGGGTCGTCTGTCTCTCTCGCTGAGCACGTTGCATCCTGCCGGGCTCGGGTATCTCTCCGCCGTGACCTTTATCACAGATTTAGACATGTTGTCGCGCAGTCAATAGACAAATGTGTGACAGTGGACTTAATTAGCGAGACATGCCAAAGACAGTGAATCCCCTCTCTAAGAAAGGAAGTCAGTGCATGGTTATAAGACCCCCCCCCCAAGCGTCCACATCCAAGTCAACACAAGATAATGGGATTTCCTTTTTGTGGCGATCAGGCTTTCATTCCCATTAAAGGAAGGGAATACAGGTTAATAGACTTGAATGCTGATATCTTGAAGTGAATGATGACCATTGAGTGTATGTGACACAGAGTGGAAGGAGATTGTAAAGGCAAATCCATCTGGTCTATAAAACAACAGGGTTATAAAGTTTACAAGGTGGAAGGCCTGTGTCGTGGTTTGTGTAAATCTGGATCTGTTTTTTTCTTGCTACGAAGGCCCATCGTCCCATCATGCACTGGAGTGAAACCTTCCAAATTCAACACGCATAAACTGCATCAGTTCATCCAGCAGCAACACAGAGCCTCCCCGCTGAGACGGCTCCATAAAGGCTTGTTCACGGAGGGCTACCTGCGAGCATCTGTGTGGGGAAAAGCCAACAGAGAACTTAATCATCCGAGATCCTCACAGCTTTTCCTACCTGTTGTCTGGTTGCAAAAACATTCTCACCTGCTGTGGTGGGTTTCACTCTCTCTGGACTATGGACCTGAGAACATTTTTTTTCCCGCGAGGAGATGATTTGCGCCAAAAGCCCTTGAGGTGATTTTTAATGAAAGTGCATAATGGTGCAGCTGGCAATAAGACTGAAGAGGACCAGCACACAGGGCACCAGGGAGGTCGTGAGCCAGTTTACCAGGGGCACAGCAATTAACATGGAAAGATACTGAGGGACAGATTGAATTGGCCACCTGTCTTATTCAGAGCGGGAAAAGTAAAAAACATGATATTCATGTCTTTTTTTTTTTTTTCCCCTGCTTTTGTTATTGTTTTGTGGGCCATGAAAGCATGCTGCTGGTTCTAAAATCGTGATCCCTGATTCTCACCCACATTATCGTTTCAGCTTCCACATAATGACTTTAAGAAAACGTGTCATGTTGAGTTGCTCAGTCATTATAGCATGCCTCGCAGTTTTTATACATATATTTGCGCTGGAGACATGTGGAGTCCATAACGGCGGCATTAGCCACATGTAGCTTTCCTGATGTAGTGGATGCTAACAATCCCACTCCTGCTCCCTCCTGTAAATAATATGGTTATCTGGGATGATATCAGTCTATGTTTACCACCATATAAGCACACATAGAGAGTTTTTTTTGCTGTTATCTCTATAACGAACTGAAAACCTACTACAGCCAGTCACAGAGGCTGAGAGTGATGCACAAGTGCCTCTCCTTCCATCCATTAAAAAGCCTATTTGTATTCAGAGGTTGATTACACGCTGCAGGCTGCGGCTATTGAGTTCCTCTATTAGTAGTTTTTGCAGTTTAGCACGATAGTTTCAGCTTAAATGTCTGACAGCAGTGAGCACCATGTTGGCAGACTTCAGGTCAGTGAAATACTTGCCGTCGCAATAAAAGTGGAGTGTGTGGTCAAGCCCCTCTTGTTGTACCGCTACCAGACTCGAGTCAAAGGTTTTAAAGCTGCACTGTCTGGTCTCCCTTGAATGCATGCAAGTGTTTGCAAAGAAGCACTTAAATTCGTTAATTTCAGGGACTGTAATTTCTTCATTTGGTGTCAGATGGATTGTTACTCCAGTTTATTATTATTATATTGTGAACCATGATTTAACAATATGCAAAGAAGTTAAGTTATGAGTGCAATCATCAAGTCGAGTCTGTTTTGGGGGAAGGAAATGACTCTGAAATTAAAGAATATCTCATTTTCTTTTTGCTGAGTCCCTGGACCCCAACTTCAGGAGCCTCTTCGTGCAGAAGACGCCTTCTGTGTCTGTCTCTATAATAATAAGCCTGATGCCGACACAAAGCAGGCCACTGACTGGTGTTAGCTCTGTGATCTGTGCTAATGTGAGCTGACAGCTAGCCCGGCATGGCATGGCTCTGACCAGGCCCTGTGGCCCTGCAGGCCCTTCCAGCCCTCACTGGAGGACGGATCGCCACCTGCTACATGGCGATCGCTTCAGCGCGTGACAGAGTCACTGTCCACCCTAGAAAGACCTCAGCATCCACCCTTGGTTGCCGTGGAGACGGTGACTGCGGCTCGTCTCGACACAAGCTGGTGGATTGGCTTTGCCACACCCCTGGGTGTCTGGAATGAAAGGAGGGCAAGGTTTAGAGGGAAACTGAATGATAAGTGGAAGAGAAGGGCTGCTCTCCTGAACTGAACAGGCGCCCAGCCTTTACTGTAATAATCACCTTGAGCCGTGATTGAAGGCATGGCTTCTCATCATCCTGTACAGTTCTAGTATCACGTGCCGTGGGAATTGTATCAGAGCAATTGATTGCAAAGACGTATTGACTGAAGTTAAATCCATCTGAAAACTGACTGCAAATGGTACAATTTGCATATAATAAGACTTAAGCAGTTTCCTTCCAGATTAGTATTTGTTTAGTTTCTTAGAATCTAGAAAGATGATCTGCTAAGGAGGAAAATCCAAGCATTTCAAACATTGCCTGGAGGAGTAGAGGGTCAGGATGTTCCTCAACATGTGGGCGTTTTTTGCCATGATGCTGCAAGCAAACGTGCTAAAAACAAACTGACAGGCTTGTATAAGGGACTGCAGGATTGTGCACCAGAGGAGAGATGCGGAGCCAGCGACACATGCAGCTCAGTCAGCTGTGGAAATATTTATTTGTTTTCGGATACATTCAACAGGCATGCTGAAATTACATTATATTACATTTGAACATTTTGCACAGCAAATGATTTTGTTCTACACCAACGCATCACAACGTCACGTGTGTCCAAACAATCATGCCACCACAGTTTGTCCCTGCATGGTTCATCAGATTTCTCCAAATGTCTTAAGATGATGACACATCTGGTGTGATTTGATCCTTGGCCTTGAAATCATCTGTGCAAATATTGTCTGGAAATGGCACCGCAGGCTTTGGTTATGTTATGTAGTAGGTAGCAGTGCACACTGATTTCCCCCAGTAGACACAATAAACACAGCAAACAAAATAGACCCAGAGGCCACAAATTATTGCAAGTGGGATTTGACTGCAACATAGTTCATTATTCACAAAGCCAGGAGGCCTCGCCTGGCCTGGGAATAGCTTAGCTATGGCCTGGCATGCATGCTAATGCTAAGGCCTGCAGTGGATCTACTTTAATTTGTACTTAGACGGTAATGTGGGGACAACAAATGAAGGATTTGGATGTAAATAAAAACAATTACTATTCTGCAGTTTTCCTGAAATGATGATGATGTTGGAGTTGTAAGAGCAGTTGTGCATAAACCACATTATTGATACCTTGCTGCTCCGAAGCAGGATTAATGTAGGGTAGATATACAGTAACTACAGAGAGAACATGAGGCACTCGCATGACTAACGCCTTGACATGCCAAAGTGATTCAAAGTGTATAGATTTCCTGATATGTTGTAAAGCCCTGAAAAATTCAGCAAAAACTATAAGGTCGGTGTGCTGTTTTAAAAGAATGCTGTGAATCATTAATGCAGCTGGCTCTGGAATGATAGCATTCACGCTGGATCATACATTCAACCTGCATGTTGAGGAAAACCTTGTAGTATCATCCTGAAGGTCATGTGACCAATCAAATGCCTGGCAGCAGCAACAGAACTGTATAATTTAGATTTAACCTGTTACTATACTCTTCTCTTAAGTAAAAGAAATGCTTAGTTAGTCAGCGTAATAGCTGGTATGCAATGAGAAATGCAAAGGCGGTCATTTATTTTTGGATGTTAATAATAAACCTGTAATGAGGTTTCTGGCGTCTTTCAGCTTCGTCTCTGTAGATGTCTGCTTTTTAAAAAAAAAACAAAAAAAAACAGGAGAGGTGTTCTTGCTAAGCAGCTTCAGCAAGAAGAGTTGTGAAAGAGTGGCTGGCAGCTAGCCGATCCATTTTCTCAAGTATATTAAATGGTTCCCTTACATAACAGTATCTTAATATTATCTGTGATGGTGTCAGACTGTGAAGCACAACAGTCTTCCGTTTGGAGGTGGCACTGATACTCGTTAAAAATGGATAATTACAATTATGCCATTATTTTAACATTATTTATGCAGTAACAGCATAGCTCTTTTCCCAAGTCTTCAGCGTTAATCTAATTTCTTGATTCCTGTCACATTTGTTAGTGTAAAACAGAAGATTTGGTTTAAACCACAATCCACATCGAGTTGATCCCTCCGCAGGCGAGTGAACACAGACAAAGATTATACTGAGAAGCCGTCCTAATATACATAATAAATACTTTTATGCTTCTTTCCACATTGAAATTCATAACCAAGATGAAAAGATGACAGGATTGGAGCTTGCATTGCGAAATCAGAGGAACAGTAAATGTATACAGAAAAACATTAAGGGCTTTTTATTATTATTATTATTATTATAACCTCAAGACATTGACCTATAAGAGATATTTCTCCACAGTCACATGACATGTTTGGCTCTTCGGGCCTCGGCTAATGAGGAACTTGATCCAGACCCTCTTACATGTTGTTGTCCGTCAGAGTCTAATGGATTATTCCTGGTCATGTTTACACAAGTGCCCCCACTCAAAAGCGATGGAGCAAAGTCTGTTGCATCAACCTCCCGTACCTCTCAGCTCATAAATCTTCGCCCGTTAGCTGGTGGTTAAAGTGTATGTTGTATGTAGTGTGTAGGCATTAATGGCCAGGCTTTTAGTGTGCCATGGGGACAGCGAGCTGAGTGTTCTGTATCTGACCTCCCTGTGTTTTATGCCGTACGTAGTTTCAAGTGAGTACCCTAATGTGCTTGTGCTTGCAAGGAAGTACACATTGGAAAATGCAAGTCTTCCAATTATACTTTTCTTAAGATAACTGAAAAATCTGATTATTGAGAAAAGTTAAAGTTTTTTTTTTTTTTTTTTATAAACAGTGGAAACATGTGGGATTACTTTAAATTCTGATTATTATTGGCATAATAACTTGCATGTTTAATGGAGCGCAAGATTTAGTGGAAAAAGTGAGATTGAAGATGAATTTTTTTTTACGGAAACCAAAACCAAAAAAAAAAAAACAAAACTCCCATCCCACGAGTTTGCTCAGAGTTTGAATTATTTTTACACTTTGAATGAGTTTGACAAGGACCTTTCAAAGGGTTGTTTTCAGGAACCCTGCGATTTGCCAGAAGCCCGTTGGTATCCCACTAAGTCTCTAAAAGGTCTGCCCCATACACAGCCATGTGTCTGTATATAGAGCTTGTGCATCTGGGGGCCCTTCACCATGCTGTCATGTCATACGGCAGCAGGAAAAGTGTTTGATTGTGTTCAGGAGTGCGGCGGACACAGCAGCGAGAGCGAGTGCAACGTGATTTCTTTTTTTTTTTTTTTTTTTAAAGAGCGAGCTCTCTGTGGCAAGTTTTTTATTTATTTTTTTGTTGGTGTCGGGGAGCTGGGAGGTGAGCGCAGAGAGGAGCTCCCGGGTGTGTCGCAGCTGACATGGTCTGATGTTGGAGAGGTGATTGACAGACTACTCAACCACTGAGTGAGATGGGATTTGCTCCAAATGCAGACAGTTTCCAAAGCTTCATCCTCAAACACCCATCAGCTCTTTGTATTAGCCTTTTCCCGCAGCATGTCTCTCTTTCTCACATATACACCAGTCCTGCAGCCACCTTCACACCCATTTCTAGTTTCTTGCACTTACAAATACAAATGAATGACTTTCTATTAATCCAGTTTCTTTGTTGTCAAATAAATGAAGTGCCTGTCAACATAGAACCGCTTAATGAACCCAATTTTAAAAATCAAAGAACCGAAAATGAATCATTTCCTTTTACTTTTTGAGCCAAGTCATTTCCAGATACATCATTTCTCATAATTTTCGATTTCATCAATAGGTGTTGAGTCATGTAATTACTGCTGGAAGCAGAATGTAAAATCTGCCAGTGGGGTTGCTTTGCTTCTTTCTCTCGTCTGTATTTTTTTTTTTTTACAGCTCAGTACAAGATAACATGTTAAGACCGAGTAATGAAGGCTCAAATTTACTTTATTGTCTTGATGAAGATTTCTCTCTCAGAATATTTCTCATTAACTACATGCTCTGTGGTTGAAAGAGGAATCTTAGCAGTGGCAATAAGTGAAATTGCTTCACCTCGCTGGCTCATTTTTGCAGTTGTTTTAAGATTTCAAGACTCCGCCTACAGTAACTGGCTCATTAAAAGAGGTTTTTCTATCAGCACGTCTCACATTCTTCCAGACACTCTTGCCTGTCACTCTTTTCTTTAAAAAAAAAAAAACACAGTGTGAAAGGTCTCCAGGCAGGCGCTGAGCCCTGTTGTCTCACACAGGCATTTCAGCAGTGCTTCACTCTGCTATCTTTGAACTCCTTTTTCACCTGTGTGCTGGCTGAGTTTTGCTGCCTGTATTCCCTCCCTGATGAGATTTCACACATTTGCGGCGGCAGCGATTACTCTATCCTTGTGTAATTCTGATTTCATGCTTGGTATACGCCCCAGATGCTGCACCCAGTTATCCAGCACCATTCTTTTTTGTTTGTTTTTTTTAAGCCTCGGTGGTGCCCTTCAATGTGACGCCGTTATCTTTTAGCTCTTTGTTAATCTTCATTAAAACACTTGATGGGAGCGAGTGTGTGGCACGTTATCCTATCAGTTTGGGTGCAAGACTGAATAGTCCTCTGCTCAAGGGAAGCAAAAGAATATTGCTTTTATACACTCTCTGGCTAAATCAAACTTCTTTGGTTTTGTCGCCACTGTTTGCATTTTTTTTTTTTTTTCTTACCATTTCAGCCTGATTTGTGTCATGGAAAAATCTGTAAAGGTCACTGTTGAATGACTGTTGAATGGTGCAGCATTGAACAAAATCATGGCTGGCATTACATTTAAATATAAATTAGCTTTTTTGGTAGTTTTTAGGGTTTTTGTGAATATGAAGTTTGAAGGGGCTCTAAACTGCATGAAATATATTTGGAAATATGCAGTATTATTCCCTTTTTTTTGCCAATGGTCATAAAAGGGGTCAAATATTTCTAGTTTTTCTAGTTTTAATGTTATATGTTCTATGTAATACATATGTTCCATATGTTGATATCGCTCTGCATGCTGTTTGCTCTGCTGCATGATTGCTGAGGAGTATACATAGATACACAGAGCTCCAACTGGCACGTCTCCCATTTGCAGTCCAGCAAAGTGCATTTTTGCTGGTGTGGCCCAGCTGCAACTGTTCACCATGCATGAATTTAGAGCGAATGGAAAGATAAAGTTTAATTTGAATTTAAAATAGTGAGATTGCTCGAGACACAGCTCTCACAAATTGACCTAATCTTACTTCCAAAGTCAATTTTTTTGTGTCATTTTTGCCTTCGTCGCGTTCAGTCTGCACCTGCTGTGACCACCAGAAATATCACAGACAGATGGAGTCCACCTGTGGGAGATTTAAGTGACCCTCACCCTATCATCGACACGCTTTCTGGTCATTTTGGCGTCTTTATCGGGTGTGTGCAGGGGTTTTGCCCTTTCTTTCTTAGCAACTGGCCACCTGCTTTGTGGATTTCCCTCTGCTGTTCTATTGTAAAAGAATAAAGTATGAAAAAAAAGTGGAAAACTTTCTAAGGGGAGTGACCCTCATGAAGTTTTCCACTTTTTACTGTCAGAGGTAAAGCTTGAGTAATACTTAATTAGGGTTTTTCAGAATAATAAATTACTTTACTTGCCATTTATAATGAGACTCAGAAGACTAAACCCACTGTCCACAAATCAAAAAGTACATGTTACCTATAAATGTACTTCCTTGAGTACAAATTCACGTTTCCTAGATGTCAGAATGTGTCCTTATTTCATAAAGGCGCCATTGTTCGCTTCGCTTTCATTTCTCATGAAAATGACCTCTTTAAACTAAAGTACAGATGATGAGAGTCTTTCTCTGGTATCTTGGACAAATTGGTTGACCTTATTAGGTAGACTCTGTTGAAAAGTGCACAGATGCTCCATTCACCCCGTACAGTCCCCTCATTGTTTAACATGCAGACGAGCCTCTGTTGGGTATGATCTCATGAGAGGTGCAGCAGTTCATTTAATAACTCAGGTTTGATAACTTCATCAAGTGGGAGCACAACTGACTGTGTAACCTATTACTGGCTGCTGCCCCTGGCCATTAAGAAGTCACGCTTACTGGGTTATTTTATTTCATTAGAGTGACTGAATCAGTATTTATAGGAAAACTGAGTGTTTCAAATTACTTGAGGAATCTTGAGCAGTCGCAAGCCGGGAAGCTGAATGCACTTCTGTAACTTTTTTTAGCTTAGAAACCAAGTGATTAGTTTTAGCAAGTTGAATAATAAGTAAGTTCTTACCACTTACCACTAACACTTATTTGTGGGGACTAAGGCTTGAATTGGATTTGACTTTACTTTTGCTTATGAAAATGGTTCAGAGTTGGATTATTTTACATGAAAGATAAAACTGTAGTGAATGGTGAAACTCCCAGGCATTCATCCAGATATTTTTTTGCAGAAAAACTGTATAGAATTGTAAATAAAGCTAATTAAGTTTATTTATATCAGAGGCAGCTATTACAAAGTGCCTCCCAAGAGAAGAAATACACATACAAAGTCATATATATGGGAGATGAGGGTTTGTTGCTCATCATCAACACATCTTATAATAGTCATTCCTACATTAGAGCAAAGCTTAAGCGTTTAGGGTGTAATGAGTGTCCCTTTCATTCTTATAACTTGTTTGTTACAATGTGGTTTGATAGAAGTGAGCAAGATGTCCCGCCAAATGTTTGATATCAACATGATGAAACAGCAGCCTCTCTAATTAGGCAGCCCCTACATATAATGTGAAAACAGTAAGCTCTAAAATAAAAAATGTTGATAAAATATTGCAGGAGCTGTTGAACTGGGAAAACATACCATACTGTACTGTTTGACATAACCGTGCTCCTCCTTTAGCTGACTCTTTTCATCTCCATCTTGCTGTTTGATGTTTCCCTGACACACATACTCACGAGCAGCCTAACCAACCGGCTCCCAGGAGAAATGGGGTGGTGGTTAGTGGGGGTTGGGGTTTGTTTGGTTGGGGTTGTCTCGATCAGCCAGACCCAGAAAGTCAATTTGATTAATTGTGGATGGAAATTGCAGAGGCCTGCCTATAGTTCCATACAGTCCTATCTAATTACACTTAACTAGTTCCTCCCAGGGAGCTCCTGCTCATGTATTCACCACCTTCTCTTTCATATGCTGTTCTGCACATGTGAAGGCAGGTTAGTATATACAGTCCTCGGTGCATCCCATTAGGATGAGATGTGTGATAGGACAGATATGTAGAGATGAAGGAGCGAGGTGTATAGCAGTACGTCGTGTGACGTGCGGCAGCCGAGCGCCTGCCTCTTTATTCATTTCCTCACAGATTCTCCAAACAGATCCACTTCCTGTCTGCTCTCAATGATGCTATCCAGAAGGCAGGAAATAAGATGTCAATATATTTCCCATCAGTCACTGTCCTCTTTGCGATCTGTCTGTCTTCTCATGTTCGCCTCTCTGTTTTGATATTTGTCAGTCCTTCTTCGTGGTTTACATTTGCTTTATTTCCCTGCTCATGTTGCAAACTACCAAATATAATGACCTGTCCGTCAGCCATCAGCCGGTTTTATTTTCCCATCTTGTCGGGGTTATCTTGCTTTCAACAGTCTTCATTTGATCCCGTCACTGCTGCTCTGAACTCGATGGAAATGTGACACTTCAAAGCCAAGAGTGGTGGCGTTGCAGCGTCCCACTGCAGCACAGAAGTTTTTTAGGGTGTGTTTGAAGTGACTTTATCATGACACCAATGAAGCTGATCTCTAGAGTAAATCACCAGCTCCGTAAACGTCCCTCTCCCGTCCTCTTCTAATAAACTATTTAGCCTTCGATCAATCAATGCTTTTTACATTCACCCTGACAGTGATGGTTTTCTTTTATATGTGCTGTAATTATTGGAGTAAAAGAGAGACGGGACATCAAAAAGCCAAAGTTCAGTTGCTGGCACCACCAGGCTCATCTATGGCAGCATCAGTTTGCAGTATTAACAGACGGTCGCGCAGAGTTGAAGTTTCACTCGCACACTTTGATGTTTGGGCTTGCTCGCGATAAGCTGCAGAGTCTCAGAGGCCCTGAGATTGAGCAAAACACCCGAGGAGGCATCATACTGTGTGTGTGTGTGTGTGTGTGTGTGTGTGTGTGTGTGTGCTGTCTTGAAATCAATCTGAACAGCTCACAAAAAAACACTCTAGTAACAGATGAAGACATCCTGATTAATGGGCACAGTGCCCATTAATCAGCAGAAAAAAGTAAAATGGATTACAGTTAACCAAGATGTTAGGAGTTTTATTAAATTCTAATGCATCTGGCCAGGTTTTAATAGCCAAATAAAATCACTACAGGGCCAAAAGTATGTGGACACCCTGCAGTAAACCCATATTTGATGGCTAAATATCACATCTGAAGTCATGATATATATCTGCTCCCACAACAGTCTGGGATTTTGGAATCTGGCCGCAGGGATTTAAGTGAGGTCGGCTCGCAATGGGCGTTTTGATTTATCTCAAAGTGCCTTAGCGAATCTGGATATGCAAAGCGACATTATCAGGTTGAAATAGGAAAGGGGTACGGACTTCCTGAAACTGCTACCACAAAGTAGGAAGTACTAAAACATTACTGTATGCTGTAAAGTTAAGATTTCCCTTCACTGGAGCTTAAATCATGAAAAACTGCCTCAAAGCAAAACTTGACAAAATGTTAAGACAAAGGTGTCAAGAAACAGCAGCAATGCCATTTTACCCTACAGTTACTGAATCAATAGGTTTTGTTTTCAATAGCTGGTTCCATTTATCTAAATAGAAAATATGTATTCTATCTGGTTAAACTTGGATTTTAGTGTCAATGTGTTTATTTGATTTGATTAGAAATTCCGAAAGGTTTGGATGTGAGAAGTGATTTGCTCTAAGATTTATATTTGAGCAAATGCTAATAAAACCTCAGCTGTAGCTTCAACACCAGGGCTGATCTCACAGTGAGGTTCACACTGCAGTACTGTAAGCATGCGAACAAGAGCTTCTGCAGAGTAACTTATGTCAGTCATGTATCGACAAGGTACCAGAAAAATGATGCCGGTGTGTATGAAATCTATATTTTAGCCCTTGCTGATTAATGGGAGGACTTCAGTGGGTTAGAAAGGAGTGGGATGGAGTTTCGTATTCCTGTCAATACATGATAGGATTTGGCTCGCCATGTGCATTAATTAACACACCATCCAAAGTTTAAACAAGGCCACCGGGGGTGGTGTCCACATTTGGCTCATGCTGTGACTGGAAATTGATCACTATGGTAGAGTGGGTCAATCCTGGTTCTAACTAATGCTGAGTGCACGATCACTGAAATATGATTTGTTTTCCCACCACAAAAGGAGCCATTGCAGGGAATGATCATCATTCAAATACAACAAATACACAGCTACATCAAGCTGAACATGGGAGTCTCTCTGGTCACCGATGGGGCCCATGAGAGCATGTTGCTCTGGAGCGATCCACATAATGACACCCTGTACAATCAACATTATACAGCTGCTCCGAAAGCCTGTCTGACTCATCCCGCACTTGTTTGGATCAAATGCGGTGTTGCAGAAAGAAAAAAAAAAAAGCCTAACGTAGTTAAAAAGGTTAAAAAGAATTTGAATTTCAATTAGTGAATTAGATTTCCATAATGCAGTATCTGTGAGTCATTGCTGGTTGTTGTGTTCGCTGGGAGAAGCTGCTGTCTTTGTGAATAAAGATGAAAAGGAGTTGTTTGCTTTCTGAGGCTCCTCCAGCAGATTATTTGCCGACACTTTCCAAGAGTGTGCACTCTGAGAAAAGTTGCAAACTTTCCAAACCTCCGCGTTGTTTATCAGAAGTTTTATGTGTGTGCTTGGCAGAATTTGTCTGTCTGTTAACCTTGACGGCAGTGGTGAGGTCTAGTGAAGCTTGCATGGATTTGTCTTTGGAAAGGAGGAGCTATTGGAATATTGGATTTGCAGGCTCAGCTTGGTTCTGCATGAGTGAGCTACTTCTGCTGTGTCCTGGAGGAAACCCTGCTGTTGATGTGCCTCGACTAAACTACTTTTACATTGCTGTCAAATTAATCGCAGACTTGCATCTTTTTAATCTTGAACTCATTCAAGGAAACGGCTGAAGGGAATCTGCCGTTACTCCTCCCATCCAGAACATTTAGCGCTGGGTCTTCCCCTGATGTAGAGGGGGAGCAGAGGGAGCACTCAGATCATTTACTGAAGCAAGAGTAGCAGAACCACATCGTAAAACTATTTAATGTACTGTTTGGTAGTTTGATATACAGCAGTACATCATATATAATAAGATTATCATGTTTAGAGTGGTTTGAGGGTGTTTGAAGTTACACAGAGAAAAGTTTCCAATATTCTTAATAGCTCCATTTATATATATATTAATAAAGATAGCAGGGATGAAGGGTTGTACCTAAAAAAAAAATAAAATAAATGAATAACAGCAGAGATGTTTAGCACACAAGAGGGATGTTTTTGTATCTAAGCTGGATTTGGAGCAGGATGAACAAAGATTGATGTAATTTTTTCTTTGAGTATTATGGGGGAAGAAAAACACATTTGTGTCTCTTTCTCCCATCTGAGTGTCAGGAGACTCAGGATTTTACATTACTGTCAATGTTACTAACAGGGATGGCTTAATAATCAGGTATGCAGGCTGAAACGGTGCCAGAGCCAGTCTGTTAGCCAGAGTGCAGCAGCAGCAGCAGCAGCAGCAGCCAACGGGAACTTCTCAGCCCCTGTGGAACCAAACATCAAGTTGATGCACGACTTCTCCACCGTGTCTCCACAGTATTGGACTTCCTCTCCCCCCTTCCTGCTGCAGCAGAAGCCCTAAAGCTGATCATGACCTTTGTCAGCGAAGGGAGATGGAAACACAGGCAGGTTGTATCGCAGGATTTCTCTGCTGCCTGCTTTGTGTGCGTAGCCATTCATTACATGTCCAGCGCTTCCCATTTTATGGATTTTAGTGTGTTTAACAAATCATCGATTCAGTGGCTCTATTATCTCAAGGCAGTCATACAGTAGGTAATGCTTAGCAAGCATTAGTGGCACACATAAACACACACACACACACACACCAGAGCCATTACCATTAATGCCCCATCCCCGCAGCCTGATCAACATTAGGTGTCTTCTTAAATCTCAAGGAGGAATCAATCTTTTTGATCCAGCAATGAAAATAAGGCATCGTGATCAAGTTCGAGGATCACCATCGCTGTTGTTTTCCTCTTATGCTCTTGGCCACCAATGGGTCACGCTGATTTTGGTCACTCTGGTGACCAATTATATAAGTAATTTGATTTTACTTCAGGATGCCTGAAGTTTGAATTCTGTTGCAGAAGCAAGCCTACTCTACAAAATATATACTTTAAGAATGAATCAGTGGCTCAGGCGATCAAAACAATAATCACACTGAAGAAAAAAAACCAGAACAGGATAGTTTACACAACGCCTAATCAGTTTTGAGCTCTTTACAAAAAAAAGCTGCTTTTGTTCGTTAGCCGTGACTCACTTGAATTTTTCAAAACTAAAGCACCCTCTTCTAACTTAGAAAGTAGAGTGGAATTGCATAACCACAGGTTTTTATAAAAGACCCCGTTGAGTCATTTCAGTCAATTTCTCAAAATAAGCAGATTATCAAATAATTCCCACAAGAAATCGCTTCGCTCTAAGAATTTTTCCACAAATGAAGAGGCAAGACAGGCTGTTGGGAGGTTGTTAGAATCAAGAAAGAATGAAAAGGAATGAAGGAGATTTTTACTCTGCGTTATCCAACCTGTGGGCATGTATACTTTAATACCACAGAGCTCAATGTCCGGCTTGTGGCGCACAACGTCTCTAAGTATAGAAAATCCTAATTTACTCACCGGCAGCCTACGTCTCCAGAAATCTTCAGGATGAAGAGTCCAACAGTGCCTCCAGTTTTAGAACATGGTTATTCAGAGATAATACTGCCATGAAATATTTAAATAGCTGAGGATCTATGCTCACCTTCTGTCTCACTCGACGGCTAAAAGTCTCTTTTTTTTGTATGAGCATGAGTCTCTTCCCTTATAAGTAATGTAATAAATTGCTGCATTACTTGAAGTTTTGTGATAACATTACAGTTGCCTGTCAAAACTGACGATCCTTAAACTTTCTTAACTCATCCTGTCAAAGTCACCTTGACACTGAGAACACTACACTTTTCTTTTCCCAGATTACTTTCTGTCTCTTTCAGATTGTGGTGATCGTTGTTTTGATCTAATTTGTCATTAATTTGTGAAACATGAGGACTGAACCAAGGACCCTTTGCAGATGTAATTGATAGCTGCTTTTTGCTAACGGAGATTGTGACTCCACATGTGGGTGGCAAAAAATAAAAAAAACAGTTTCCAAGGAAACAACAAATGTGATGCTTTGTGTTTAATATCGAATGTGCATCATTGGAGTAGAAAGAATTGTCTACCATGTTATTAGTAGCCGTTGTTTTTCCTCTACTGGTTAAAAATGTCCTCGGGCTGTACATCATCCAATTTGGCCCAAAAGTAATGATTTGTTAGATAAAATGTGTGAAAATAGAGGCTATTTTGAGCAATTAGAATGAAAAAGGCTTGATTGCTCTGTTTGCTATTGCAGCCATAGAGCAGAGTCCGTGTTTGGGTCATTAAACTGAGAGATTTAGCTAAGTACTCTGACATGTGTTTGTTTAGATCTGTTGTAACTCTACAGATCCAAGTAGATTTGGTGGCAGGAGCTGGGCAGAAACCGTCTATTATTACTACGCATTGTAGATGGAAGATTTGAAGTTTCAACAAAGGTAAACCAGAAAAATGAACATTTAGGATGGATGCTTTTTAGGCACGCGGGCAGAGTGGTTCCATGCATGGCAGTGATGGTCAGACGGTTGGTCTGCCTCTTTGCTACAGACTAAGATATCTCAGCATCTATTTGTTTGACTGCCACTGGATGCATTCCTCTTTGGTGATCCCCTGACTTTTCATCTATCACCATTATTTAGATTTGTCCAATACTCCGATTTATGCAAAATGATTGACATTCCCGTCAGCCTCAGCTGTACTTTGTGTTTAATGCTAATCAGGAAATGTTAGCTAACACTGATGGTGGCCCTCCTCACACGCTTTAAGTGCAAAGTCATTACAGAAAGCGTCCCTCTTTTTAACCGCCTCAACGCTAAGGTCTCCGATTACACAATGCGAGACCTCGCAATACATCCGGGCTGCTTAGCTACCGAGATCCCAGTTTTAATTAAGGACTTTTATCTGGGGAAGCCAACACCAGCGTTAATGAAAGGGACAGGCAGTGGGAGAACTTGGGAGGGATATAAATAGCAGCTTTTGTAGGCCAGGATTCCCTGTCGGGTTGAAGCCAAGCTCATAGCAGATCACACCGGCTGATTAGCATAGACATGCTCCCGTGGCTGTGGATGCAGATGCGCCTCTGTGATGTTGTAGAGAGGATATACTGAGGAACAAGGTTTTATCCACTAACAGACACAGATATGAGGCTCTTATTTGCATTATGTGTGTGTTTATGTGAGTGTACACACACGCTCAAACGTACACATGAAAAAAAAATCAGGCCACAGGAAGAAGAAAATCCATTTGAAAACACTGGGGAAGGAACAGCTGCTGGCTCGTATTTTCTCGCCTAATATTGTTGTTTGGCGTATTTGTTTTATTCTTGTCGACAACTGGCCAAACATAGAAGGAGAGACTTTGTCTTGAGATATTTTCAGCACAGCTTCAGTGCAGTGCAGGAGCATAAAATGTCAGGCTGAGTTCTCAGGTCCTTCAGAAGCGAAAAGCAAGGGCTTCTCCCTAAATCCAACATTTTACACCACGCAGCACTACATTACACACGAGTCAGTAATCCCAGCAGACGCCTTGTATTCACCTCAGTTTTCTTTCTTCAGGCATCCAAAGGTTATTTTTCCTTCTGCACAAGGACACTAATCACCGCAGCTCATTGTAAACAAGATGCTGTTGTGATATAGACTGCTCATGGTTCAAGCAAAAACTGAAGGAATAAATAATAGAAAGTGTAAATGAGCCTCTGGGGACCTACGGTATTATGGTATTGCTTTAATTTAAAAAAAGAAATAGTTAAAGGTACCCTGTGGAGTATCCATACAAACAAACAGTAAAAACAATCTTTAAATTAAGTGTTTCCCCGCTGTATGTATCCTGGAGGCCTAACGAACATGTTCAATCCATTTGTTTCTTCATGAAACATGCAAAGACTATTAATTGTTTGTTTATTTGCATTGTTTACATCCATTATTACAACAGCTAGCAGTCTTCCACATCTTGCTGGTGCACTGTAGTTTCTTGGTGCGTTCCCATCATGACTGCGGGTCATCGCAGTGAGAACAGTTGGCACGGATGTGCATCGTGTCGTGTCTGCCCATGAGCTGTACATGTGCATCTTTCTGTGCATGTCAGTGTGTGACAAACAACTTATTCTACTCTATTCTGCTAAGCGTTGACTGGAAGCAGCAATAGCAAGCAAGTCATTTTGTGTAACACAGGAAATCATCACCTGTAGCTGATGAGGCACCGCAGGGGAAAAAGACGGAGCATAAATGCCGTGAACATCAGAGATTCATGTTATATAACAGTGTAATAGTATTCTGCGCTGGATTAAGAGCACAGCAGTGTGTGGATAGCAGAGCAACTGGTGAGACATATGTCACGGCTGTTTCACAACTACACACCTTACACCACGCGAGTGTTTCGCGTGCAGACGTTACATTGTACTGTGTGAGCTGTGTCCCACTGCTGCTGCTTCACTGAGGATAAGTTGGGATCTATCACACCGACAGGATGTATGATTCGTAGGTCTGCTTGGGGATTTGCTTTGAAAGGATAGGTGCGTACGTCCTCCCAGTTCTCTAGATTTTGCTGTTTGAGTTGCAGGAAAATACGGTTGCTCAAGGTCAGTCCTTCCTGCTGCAAAGTCAATCATCACAATAATGGATTTTTTTTTTTTTCCCTCCCATGGCTCGTCAACAACAGCATTGTGTAGCTGCTTGTGTGCCGGTGCGTGTGTTTGTACTGTTTACTGTGTTTCTTTGTGTGTCTGTGCACACTGTCAATGGAAGTGTGTCTAAAAAGAACAAAGAGGACGATAAGTGAAATAAACCGGTACACTTGAGGCATAAGAACACATATCTTTGTAGCCTTTGACTGCAGTTTTCTGGAACTATCTATACTATCTACACTAAATCACGCTGATATCGTGTTTTATCCTCTATTTCTGCAAAGCTGTGTGTGTGGAACAACCCAAGATGCTGCATATAAGAAAAACCTAAAGATTAAAGGGGAGACATAAAGCTTCTACCCTGAGCCTATCTTTCAATCCTAAAAGGACTGGTTTACAATATGAAAAAGCTATATGCATTTCAAAATATCCTTTTTCAAACACTGATTTACAGTTTTCAGAAGAAATGCTTCTTCGCCATAGTATGAGATTCTATTATTAGCTGCAACTAGCAGCAGCTTGTGTACTTTAAGTCAGACTGTCTGTTGGTTGGCTGATCCATAAGTAAGAAATCTGACAGGGCCACAAAAGTTCTCTCTGAGTTTAGCTTAGTTTGTAACGATAAAGGTAATGAAAATAAAATAAGTCACAAAGCTCATTGCATGCCACTGCTGTCAGAATAACATCCACTCTTTTGAGAGGAATATCTATTTTTCTGAATGTCATCGTCTCACAGGCAGGATTCATTACAGTAATTAAACTGAAGAAAGTAAATTGCCAGAACAAGTAGATGCATAAATCATTGATCTTTGTTAATGAAACACTTTGATGGAATAATCGTGAATAGCATGCTGTTTACAATTACAGCAGTAATGTAATCAAAGAATGCCTACATTGCACATCGTTAGTCAGACAAATGGTTTCATGCCCTGCTTCATTAAGCAAAAGGTCACTGAACAAAACTTTTTTTTTTTTTGGTCTTGGAGTAGCATCAACCTTGAAAGCATTCAATGTGAAAATAATATAATACAAACCCTACTGCACTGAATTCATCCACATCAAATATATTGTTTCATCCATGAAGCTAGAACAAACCTTCCCGGTGCTTCAGGAGCTCACGATACGTGACACACTTCAGAGCTCAAATTTTACCTACTATGTATGCCACATACATGTGGCAACCCAACAGCAGATGAAAGCCATTGGTGCATATCTGTCAACCTAGGAATGCCTGTAATTTGAGATGGAGCTGGCAACCCAGTAACCATCGAAGTTTGAGGCGGAGTTGGCAGCAGTCTAACCCTAGTGATTTCTGACACAAATCTGACAACCTCAGTACCCCTTGAGATTTCAGACACATATCTGGCAACACTTCATCCCACCAGGGATCGCTCCACATGGTGCATCTTGATATGGCAACGCAACAGCCTCCAAGAACTGCAGGGAGCAGACTGGTGCAGAGGATGGAGCTGGCAGCCCACCAGGATTGGCTGGTTTCTGCCATCGCACGTTTGGCCTTTTGAAATTTACACAAGGCAGCAATCCCAATCACAACAAAGTTGCACCCTCGGAGCACTATTAATAGTATAGCATGTAGATGCAGTAGTAGTTTTTCCTGCATTATCTGTAATGAAATTGTCAAGTATTTGTATTGCAAGTGAAAATGTATGCACTTTAACTCCCCACATATGCATATTTAAATACATAGTAAATATGAATAACAGAACATAAGGGAGGTGGAAGGAGATTTTCCGCTCTTCCATATCTCAAGGAAATTTTACAAACTCAGGCTGGTGCCTTGTGTCCAAGGGTTTTACTGATGAGTCTAGGTAAGTTTGGTATATAACTAGCAAAATATGTCGTTTGTCTGTGGCTTCCAAACCGGATTAATAATTTATTTTATTACAGTATTTCAACTATAATTGTACAGAGTTCTATCCTCACAGATGCCCTTTGTTTAAAGCGGAGCTCAACAGCATAATAATTGAGAATACATCTGTGTGTAATCATTGAATCAAAGAGTTCTTTAAGACTCATGTGTAATGAGAGTGAGAGCTAGGGCTGGATCGAAATGTTTTTAGAACAATGGGACAGTGGAACAATAGATTCGTAGAGTCATGCCAGTTGGCATGCACTCAGCTTGCTGACTTGCGATTTTCTTTATTCCATTGTTTTGCAGCAAAAGAAAAGAGTTGGTTTTGAATTAATGCAGGTGGATTTGATACAAATGTCACTTAGTATCATCTAAACCCGCTTATAATTGCATAGAGAGCTTTCAGTGTCAGAAAAAATATGTCGAGCCCTTTTTATAGTTCCCCCCCTCATGTATTATTGAAGCAGGTTTCAAGTGTTTGTGTGTCATGCTTTTCCTCGACAGCACTTCCTTCAGGAGCTCGGTGCTCCCTTACCCTTGACGTGACCCCGTCGCCACATTAAGATGCCACTAGGGAGCCTCTGCACTTGTCAGTATCCTGGGAGGATGCTCTAGTGCGTCTTGCCTCTGTGCTCTGGTCTTATATCGCGCTGAATGCTGTAGTATGGTGGTGTATGTACAGTGCGGGTCACAGGCCTCTCAGGCGTAGACATGGAGTTATATCTTTCAGTGTATTTACCAGTAAATGCTTTGAACAAATGTATTTTGGAATACCTCATTATAGCAGCTCAAACTCGTCTTCAGGTCAAATCTGTCTTGTCAAGCTTGTAGTGTAGCACATGCTGAGGACTTTGATCCCACGTCTATCCTTCAAGTTTCACCAGATATGTTAGCAACCTTCACTGAATATTTCATCGTACAAACTACCTCATTTGCTGCCTCAGAATATTCCGTGAGTGAAATTGTTGCCCTTGTTTGCCGTTGCCCTCTGAACGTGCGATTCCAGACCGCAGCCCTACGATGCCCTGTGATGCGAAACGAAACTGAGCTCGATTGTTCTCTGTAGGTATGTGGGGCAGGTGAGAGGAGAGAGAGAGAGGAAGAGAGAAAGAGGGAGAGATGGAGAGGCTGCTGTGAGGTAATCCTTCCTTCTGCACCAATGCAGCCTGGTCCAAGCCCCGGCCAAAGCTGCAGCAGACAAACAAAGACTCCTGGGTGCTCTTTGTCACTGCAATGACCAGAGAATGTTTGTTAAGGGGTAAACAAGGGCTGGTTTAGTATATTCTACATGTTTTTTATCTTTTATTTTTCAGCATTTATCTTTGTCATACCCTCCTCGACATTCTGCCTGAAAGGACAATATCAGATTGTTGTATGCTGCAGAAGTTTTCACCTAAAAGAAGAAAAACAAAGATTAAATCTAGTATTGAGGTCCAGCAATTTAGCATTTAAGAAGTCTTTTTGCAGAGTGATTTAACCGAGACAAACACTCCAAAATTAAACTGCCAAGTACAAGTGTGGGAGTCGTTGCGTCTTGCAGTATGTGGGCTTGGTGTCGTAGTCTGATGGATGCTGCTTGTAATGGGACATTGGGGCCAAAACTCAGGCAAGCAGGCAAAGCAAAACATCAGGCCGCTGAGCCCCCAAGGAGCTCAGGGACATTAGCCTCCCAAGGACAGTTCTCAGTCTCAGCATCCCAGCGCATCATCTGCTCAGCATGTATGTGCCCTGCATGTGCATGTGCAGCCTTCGCACCCCGCTTACCAGCACTCCCAATCAGTCCCGACCAGGCAGAAGGAAGCTGCCTCGTCAACAACAACTAATTTGAGATTTAGAATGTAAAAAATGATTATCATCCATTACCAATACTACCTGCTGGAAGCAATCACAGCCACATTTCTGCTGTAACAAGACAACTGATCACACCGTCGTGTCATCCCTCAGACGTTGATCTAAGCAGTCAGTGCAAACAGGGCCGGACTGCATGTTCATCACCTGCGAGTTGTTTGTGTTGTATTTCCCTGCCCCGCAGGTCCGTCCATGTTTCCTTATCTCAGCACCTCTGCCTGCCTACTAGCAGACAGCATTATCATCCCATTCCACCTCAGTCTGTGTTAATGTTTGATTTCTGCCTGACTAGACGCTCTCTCCCTGCTGCTGCTACTCCGTATTGGAAGAAGCTGGGAACTGATTATAAGCTTGTTCTGTTTTGTTAACATGCAGCCACATTGTTTTGAATCTCCCAGTTATTTGAACTTTAAATGGACAAAACGATTGCTCATTCATATTCGCGGGGCAGAATTGTTTTGATCAGTGGCTGCGATCTGAATGCTGTTTCCTGGATGCACACCGACTCTCAGGTGGTCTCTTTCGTGCTACAGACCTTTTATAAAATGCCAGAGATTCACAGCACCAGGCCTTCAACACTAATTCATTTTGAACAGCACCAGAGGCCATTTGACTTTCAGTGTTTACCTGCAGAGAGGAAGGGGGTGGAAATACTGGTGTTCGAGAGCGTATGTGTAACAGCTTGTCGCCTCTTGTTATCTTCACTGCCAATCGAATCTGTGCGTGCTTGTCTGTCCAAGAAGACGTGTGATGAAATATACATTGTGGTATCTATTTTCACCAATTCTGTCATGAGTGTTTTAAAAGGAGCAGCCGTATTACATGGAAACCTTGTTATTCCAAGCAGTTTGACCTTTAAAAGCCAACAGTGCTGCAATCAGACAGCATGGCTGATACAGGAGTACTTGGCAGGGTTTGGCATCGCTTTCTGAAACAAGCTCAGTCACCGTGCCTCATAGAGAGCCCGCGGGGCGCCGTCAGATACCATCTCTCCTCACGTTCCATGACTGTGGTTTTCATTCGAGTCCATATAATTCACGGAGGAATCCTGTGATCCACCGCTGAGCTAAGTGTCCGCAAAACTGCGCAGGAGAGAGGACTGGAGGGGAGCGATAACGCCGTCTGCACAAAGACGGCTGAGATGACTGAAGAAGACGGGCGGGAAAAAGAGACGAAGAGATCACTCTGTGTTAGATGGTTTTAATGATGACCTTAAAGGCATCAGCCCCCTAAGGCATCTGACCATTAGTTCTCCAATTTCTCAGACATACTGTACCACATGAGCTATTTCTGTGAGGTCTCTGTGGGTGTAGCTCAATACAGTCACTAGTGCATCCTGGCAAATGTAGTAAATAATGTCATTTTCATTTATGCTTTGAATTCAGAGGTGTATTTCTGATGAAAGGCCAAGGCACATTGCACTTTTATGATAAGCGCTACTTAAGAAAGAGATAATACAACAGCTACATAAGCTGTTTCCAAACATATCAAACCATGAGATATTAGCAAAGTGAAATCCAGCTTTTAAAATGCTCCATTCTCAGCTCATGAGTTCTCCAGGGGCACCGCAGTCAGAAAATGGCAACCGTCAAGAGCAGCAAGCTCAATGCTGACACACTTCAGCCATCAGCACGGTCCCAGGGGACACAACCCGAGCCCAACCACAGGACATAAAAACCAAGATTTAATATCGATCGTTAGTTTCCTATGAAAAAGTGCCATAGTTAAGTGTTAAGTTAAGTGTGAGGAACCACTGCTCTAGATAGTAGTTCCAATAGATTGTCCAGTAAAACCAAGACGTTTGCATTTGCATGGCTAGACTCAACTAGATGTAAGCGAAAAACTATCAACTTTTTGTAATTTAGGTGGACCAAACCTTTAAAGTAATAACAATACAATAGAGTGAAATGCCAGTGAGGCAAGTACTGTAATCTCTCCCTGCACGCCGTTCACTGCTGCTCTAAAATGCCATCCTCGGCTCAAAATGCTGAAACAGTAATTGTAAATTTATGCTGTTTGATATTTACAAGCCATTTAGTTTTAATGCTGTGTCCAGGACAAAGTAGACATTGAAACTAACTGACACACAACATTTTACAGTCCGCTATAAACTGGCATCAGAGATTATGTGATCACCTTGGTGGTTTGAGAAACGATTAGATGATGTTATGGTCTCACCGGTGTCGTCAAATAGTAGTAAATGTAAATGAGTGAGCGGTGGAGACGCTGGCGCAGTTAGAAGTTTCCCTATCTCTGTCCTGTAATTTAGTAATTTATCAGACATATTTTAATCTTGGCCCTGTCTTGGGCAGGATAGCTTTAGCTTGCCTTATTTTCAAGGATTGTTCCATTCCCTTTCAAGGGTTGGTGATAAATGAAGGGAAGGTTCAGGACAGTGGGCCCTGAACTCCCTAAGGATCAGAGATGGCTTTCTAGCCTAAAACACAGAGGCCACAAAGCTGAGGAGGAGGAGATGTAAAGGAGTCAAAAAAGTGCAGAGCATCTGTTTCAGGTCTGCTGCATTTGGCGCTTAAACTAGTGCACTGAGAGGGAGTCCCCTTTCTGTGCTTTAGCTCGGAGATCTAGGTAGATTTCGTATGCAAGTGGTTTTCCGTCGCATTCCCTCTAAAACAGCTTCACACATGCTTGTCAATGCTCTGCGTGTTCCCTTGTTAAGACTCCTGCGATGAAGCTTTGGTTGTTCTCGATCTTACCAATCTTTTTCACATCAGAAAGGAGTGAACATCAGACGGTGAGCGTCTTTGATGCACAGAGGGTGTTTTGTTTATCATGGCTGTTGCTGGATGTTATCTGCATGGACAGGGATTGAATCATCAATGCTCCAAAGCCCACCCTCTCTCCCTACTGTAATCTTTGCAAATCCCACCACTTGTCTGATGAATTTTCCAAACGTGGCACCTCGCCCGCCACAAACAGCTCCTTTGCTCAATTGGTTATCAGCCTGGCTAAAATTGCCATGCTTATCAGGCAACTGGACTTTGATTTACAATACCACACTGAAGCTCATATTCTGCGGCTTTCATCTCTGCAGTGTCCATTCGTCTGCCATTGCACTGGAGCAGAAATGTGTTTTCTTTTGAATGGATGCATCTAATTTCAGACACCTGGTGCTGTACAACATGCCTGTCCATCGGTGGACCTCTGCACACAGTCTGGCCTCTCATTATACCTCTGACCCACACATAAAGCCTCTGAGCTCACGTGAAACTGGGGAATCAGGGTGGAAACAGTTTAATGTTACCATTCCCCCGCTAATAATGGGCTAGGGTCAAAAAATGATGTATGCTGACGGATGGATGATGAAATGATGACAGGGAAAACTAAAAGACAGCATAGGGTTCAAAAGGGTTGACTGATGATGAAAGTAACAGTTAGGCGCAGCCCCAGACAAGCCAATAATCCTATTTCCCAGCTAAAGTAGAATAAGAGGACTCTGGGTCTGGGCAATGGGAATTATCTCCTCCTCCTCTTGCGGTACAAGGTGAATGGCAGTCACCGCACATCAACCAAGAGCCAGCCTGTCGCTGTTGTGTCCCTGAAAAAAAACAAAAATATGAACTATTTGTCCCCTTTTGGAGCGTTCTGCCCTCCATGGGTAATAGATGATGGATGGCCTGACATTTCCGGCCATGCTCGTTCGGGTGTTTCACAGCGATATGCAGCTTCGTTGCTGCCTGGATGACCAACGTTATTGGGAGCAAATGAGAAGAGTGTGACAGAACATTACATGTGGAAAACAGAGAGTAGGCATTCTCATCGGGTTATAAAACATTTCCCCCCTCCCTAACCTTTTTAATATGGGCACAGTATCACCATGCATGTGGCATCATTTATCACCGTTCCATACACTGGAGCTGAATGTGTCAAGCGGAGGGGAGTCGAGGGATGTCTACGGTTTGCTTTCTTTCAAAACCTCCACACTCATTTCCCCAATGAAAGCCAAACAATCAAAATAGAGTCTTCTTGCTTCTTTATCTTAACTTCCGCAGACAGAAATCCACACTCAGGTCCAGGCGGATCTCTTATACGAAAGAGGAGCATCTCTGCGCTGGCAGCACTTGTTCACTGTCCACAGTACATCAGCCTGTAATGCTGTGTTAACCCTCTCTTTTTCTTTTACCGACAGTAGCAAAAAAAAAAAAAATGCAGCTTGGCAGAGGATGGTAGCTAATGTGGAAGTAGGCTATGTGACCTACATGTAACATGCATGATATTTGAGTTTAGACTGGGTGCTTCGATGTTGAATTCTCTACTTACATTATTAATCCACTGTATCCTACCATAGACTTCTTTTTTTTATCAAAGAACCTCATCATTTTTAATGCAGTCGTTCATCTTTTGTATTGAGGGTGCAACCATGAGAATTTCATTTCCATTCCCGCCTTAAAACTGCCAGTCCCTGAACTACTACCACTACTTTCACCTCCATGAGGTACAAAATAGTTCCTCCCATTTAGCTTGTTGATAACTGTAACTCTAATCTGCATAGTGTGCATACAGTGACCGTAAAGTTAATGGAAAAGATATTTTTCAATCATCTTCCATCACCTTGGATTTGTAGTGAGACAAATCCGCATATATCCCAGTGAAGAGGCCAATTTCCTCTTATTTAATCCCACTCAGCTTTCATTCTCTTTTGAATTTTGGAGGTTAGAGGTTGAGGGCTGCGGCTGATGTTGTGATGGGAGGCTATGAAGGTGTGGCAGGTCCTCGTACAGGAGTTCAAAGGGATCAAAATTAGTTATTAGGCGCTCGAAGGGCAGTAAATTGCCAGGCTGTAATTTCCACTCTCAGATTTATGATTTGGCCTCAAGGGGCCTTTACAGCATAGAGACGACCCCTCTTACCTCGCCAGCTAAAGGTTATTGTAAATCACACCCCTCCTACCCTCAGCACTATCACACTCTCCCTCACACACACACACACACACACACACACACACACACACACAGCTATTCATGCAAACACCCTCACTGACCTTTCATTTCCCCCCTTTTTTTTTGGTCCGCTGTACATGTCTGTTGTGTTTTTCTGTGAAGTAATCCTCCCCCATCTACAAGTAGCTGTTTTTCATTCTGACGTTGTTTTCCTCCGGTGCCATTAAAGGCATCAGCACAGTGAGCGGTCCCCACGCTGCCCTGATACAACATCACAAAAGTGGCATGCGAGGTCCATTCAGGACAACCGTTCGTTGCTCTTTTCGAGAAGTGGCCTTTAGTTTTTAATCCTGCTCGCTCTTTTGTCTCTTTTAGCTGTTTCGTTAAACTGTTTGGCCGTCCAGTTTCAAATCACAGGCGATCAGGCTGAATAAAATCAATACATCTTTCAACCAAGAGAATTCACTGGTTTCCCTTTAATCGTGGCTGGCTCGTTTCAAGTTAATTGTTAATTTTGAATGATTCATTTCTGCTCGCTGCATCATGCATAAACCATCTACCTTTGTGAAGTGCCATTAGGTTTTATGTGGACTTTAGTAGAGCAAGTGTACAAAGAGATATAACATCAGGAGTACTCCTGTAACGAGTTGTTTTTTGGGTTGGGAAAGCAATAAAAATGCAATCTAGCTTGATATTTTTACAATAGCCCTCCTCAGCTTCTATGTATCCACACTGAATAATCAAACTGCATGCTCTTTGGTTTAAGTAGCTCTTTGAAGTTGTGATGGTTTTTACAACCTGCCAGTTTCTCTTCAGAGAATAAAAGGATGAGTGAGCCCACAAACACTAGAATATTCATGCATTTAAGGTACTCTCATGGATCCAGAGGTACTATGGGGGCCGTGTGACAGCAATAGTTTGATTGTCAGTGCAGTCTGTGGGTGTCCTTGGCGTTATTTTGACAGAGACACAGATGAAAGGCAACTCCGCGGCTCCTGAAGAGGCCTCATTGATAGAAGCTCGCTGGCTTCTGTTGCAACACTTGTCGCCGACTTTCAACTCACCGGCATGTCACCACGAAGAAGAAGAAGAGGAGGATGCTCGTTCAGCACAGATATCCTTCTTAAATATTCAGAGTTGACTAAATGAGCCTGCTGGCTGAGCTAAAACTCGTGTGCAGTGGTTGTACTAAAAGCTTCAGAAGAGTATGTGCTTTTTCTTTTCTTTTCTATGCATGGACTCCTACGTACCTGATTTTAATCTCATCTCATCTCACATGTGATCGTAGTGGTATTAGTTCACTTTAGGGCAGTGTCACTGTCTCGCACGTGAGGACATTTGTTAACTGTGGGAACCGCAGCGTTCGTATTGATAGCAGGAGGCTCATCTCATCATTTATTTAAAACCACCCTCTGTCATGTCCTCCCTTTGGTCTCACACAGTAAATATAACACTGTTTATCAAATATTAAAGACCTACAGTATAGTGGAGCGATCTGAAACGCAGATGTAGTAATTGAGAAAGCAGGAATATCACAGCAAGGCTTCTGTTTCTACCTTTTGCTTATTGTACTTTCTCAGAGTGGTTTTCAGGACAGCAAATTAGAGTCACAGTGCAGCACAAGGAGATTATTTTGCAGTTTCTAAGCTTCTTGTCTTAATGTATTCTTCGGACAAGTGTCCAAAGGTTAGTCTTATTGATGCGTTTTCAGATGTACTGTTGCTTTCAGATGGCATTGCTAATCATCCATTCCTTCACAAAGATTCCTGTGGCTTGGCTGGCTGCAAGAGATAGAG
The DNA here is from genome assembly GCF_042242105.1 of Pempheris klunzingeri. Taxonomy (NCBI): domain Eukaryota; kingdom Metazoa; phylum Chordata; class Actinopteri; order Acropomatiformes; family Pempheridae; genus Pempheris; species Pempheris klunzingeri. The sequence goes on from NC_092033.1 coordinate 12,377,398, forward strand.
GTAGTGTTATCACAATGTCAGCTTTGTTTTTTTTGTTTTTTTATTTCCCTAGCAGCTCTCCGTGTTTCACTTGGTGAATCAGCATGCCGTCAATCACACCACCACTTCCCTGTCTCACCTGAGAGTGATGCACAATTGCTGGGGTTTGTTTTTAGCCCGGAAGCATGACTCTCCTGCAGAAGCACACTTCCATTTTTATTTTTTTTTTCTAAAAATCAGCTGCTGCTGTAGTTTTGGCCGCCAGACAGCCCACTCAGGGAGGAAGCCTTGTCCACCATTTCATTTAGAGTTCACCTTCTAGGCAGACTCCATGCTCACACACACACACTCATACTCTCACACACACTACCTGACAGATTGCAGTGCTAGGCAGTTTGCCCAGGTAATGAGAAATGGGGAAAAGAGTGAGGTGGGGGAGGAAGTGGTCCAGCAGGTCATGGGTAAAATAGTGATAGAGAGAGGCTTGGAGCAAAACCTCAGCTCATCCAAGTGGAATTTTATACTTCCCAGCTGTTTGAATGGGCTATAAAATAAAGCTGTAACACTCCATCAAAAGGGGCCTCTGATTAAATGACCCTGGACAACATTTTAGAAATAAAGTGCAGACGAACCTTTAAAAAGCTTACATGTGGTGTTCAGCCCAACATGGAGCTTACGCTATGTAGATGCTACATCATCAACATACTCATTTAACAGTTGACTCAGCAATCACGCCTCTGCTTTTAGGAAACTCCGCTGCCGTTCACAGCTGGGCAGCAGTTGGCAACGTCGAGGGATGTCAGCACTGCTCTCATCACTTCCCCTGAGGGAGTTGTCACATGTCCCCAGGGAACAGTCTACTCTGTGTGTGTGTGTGTGTGTGTGTGTGTGTGAGTGAGAGGGGGTGTAAATACTAGTGCATCACCTTCTACCTCTGCTCGACTTGTAAAACCACAGCAGAGGTGAAAGTCCACTCGACAGATGCGTTGGGGATGCTCTGTCACGCGAGCCCCAGCACGTGCACCTTCACCTTTTATTTATATACGCTGGGACTGTAGCCCCGCGCGTCTCTCCGTGCTCACTGAGTCGTGTTTCCACCACAGTGCACCCAGCCGCTCGCTTCTCACTATCTTCCTGTCCTACCATTCCATTTTCAGGTTATTTACGAGAGCAGCGCCTGGAGGCACCGTTTCCTGGGAATAAAAATTCACCAGATTGTTGTTTTCCTTGAGAGATAGAGCAAAATAGACTAAATATCATTGAATGGAAACACTCTTCCATTTGCTGCATTTTCAGTGTTGTGAATTATTCAGTGCGGCCAGGACACTGTAAGAAACTCTGGTTAGGCATACGTTGCACCTCACATTGCACGTCTTAGCTTGAAAATGATGTTTGTGAAAGTAGCAGTGTTGCTAGTAACTCGTGGACGAAGCATAATAGAAATGCAAACAAGCACAGCGTGAAAGCTGACTTGTAATGTTTAAAACAAACGCATTTATTTATTTATAATCAGATATGAGGATTTAGCCCGGAGGCGAGTGGCTTAGCTGGCAAAAAGAGCATAAACAAATTAGCTCTCAGGCCGCTCTCCATCAAAGTATTTCTCCAAATTGTCCAGCTAGTTGTTTAATGTAGAAATGTTTACTCAGAAACACAGCTATTGCCTTTTTTCAAACAGATTTTTAAAGCCTCATCTTGTCTTGTTTGATGCCAGTCTCAGCATGAACTTTGATTATTCTGAAATATGAACACTCCAAGCCTGTGTGCGTTCATTTATGTGTTTGTGCCACGTTTTGCCTGAGACGCTGGCTAGCTGACAGAACACAGAGAAGTTCATTGAAGTGAGGGGATTTCTTCAGATTTGGCACTAACTCAAGAATTCAGTTATGGCCAAAACACAAATTATGTAATTTGATATCCAAAAGGTCAAAGGTCAACATCACTCTGACATCACAATGTTATTCAAAAACACTTTTCTGGCCAATATTCAATGCCATAACTCATATATTGATATATGAGGATGCTGAGTCTGTAACGATGATCTTGGATCTGAACAGACATGGATTTAAACTACAACCTGACTGGTGGGCAGAGGAATACGACAGCGAGGTGGCAAATCTAGTTCTTCTAAAATTATGCTCATGTAGAAGGCTTGTCTTCATTCTTTTGCACCTGTAACAGCCTTTCTCTGTATGATGGAGAGGTTTTTCCACCAGAGCAGAAATCTAGTGGATGTTCCGAAAGCGGTCATAGTGTTTTTTCAGTGGAGCCCACAATCTGTCAAGGTCCTGCCAGTGTGGCCTTTAGGAGGCTGCAGTCCTAAAAACATTTGCTGCGATCATAGCCTTTTCTCTAAGTCGACTCTAAGAAAAAAGGACATCTCTGAGATGGATGCTTTAAAGAAGCGCTCCAGTGAGGAGGAGAACACTGTAGACTGTTGCTGAGGAAGCTGAAGCTCACCAGCACTGTCGGGGCACTAGCAGGGGATTGTTGGGTCTCACAAGCATTAAAGCAAATAGTGCAATTTGCAGAAGGGCTTTTTCTAAAGAGGAGGTGACTAATTAGCTACGTTCCTCTGGGAGGGAGATTTATGAGCTTTAAGCCTCTTTTTTGTGCCTGACCTACTGTGCAAACCAAGTTTGGAAAATGCAGCGAGGCAAAGAAGAACTGCATTCTGTAACGACACAAGAGTTTCATTTACAGATAGTTTGTTTTATAAAGTGTAAAAATCATGAAACGGCACTAATAATCATCCAGACTGACTTTTACAATTAAGTTTTTCCTTTGTCCTGCTGCATTATAGGTCAACTCTCTATGGAGATGACTAGGTTACCACACCAACCTCATGTTGCTCTGTAGATAATCACCATCCATTAACTCACCGGGCCCTTAGATTTAATAGACACATTTGTGGGCCAGTTACAATATTTACAATATATATATTTATTGGTCTCTAAGATGTCAGGCCCAAAGCCTGAGACTTTGTCCTGGCTTTGTCTGTGTGCTCTCTGGTGGCATGGTGTAGTTAATTCCTTCATTTAGTTAACATCATATTGGAGTTTTAACAACTTAAAACTATCCCTACCCCTTTCCCCCAGTGTTTTTTTTTTTCTTCAGTATAATATTCTTAAAAGTTGTGCTCTGTAACGATGCACACATCATTTAATCTTTGATAAGAAATCAGTTGAAATATTGTCTCAAGTGACTCAAATTGTCACTATTTAAGATAGAAATGGTTTGGCCCAGATTCCAACTTAATCATATCACCAGTGTTGCCAAAGTGAACTTACAGAGTTGGTAACAAATTGCACACAGAGACCAGATTTCATTTAACTTTGTGTCTAACGAAGGTGGAAATTACATTGGGTTTTTGAAAAACAATTAAAGCTGCAAGCAGCGTTGGAGGGCCCTCGCACCTCCGTGCACGTCGTGGCGTGCGGCGGCTCCGTCCTGTTGCTGGACTCCGACCGTTCCACGCGATAAAACAGGGATTTTACCGAACAGAACATCAGTGCTTCTCTTCTACAGCTGACTCAATCAGTGAGTTTGTTTATGTCATTGTGTTACTTCGATGCTTTTAATGGTTAGTTTGGATCCAAAGAAATATTTATGTAGCACACAACAACACAAACATACTAACCGAATGAGGCAGCAGCAGAGCAGCAGCTTCCTGTGTTCTGTGTGGTAAAATCCCTGTTTTAGTGAATGTAGTCTGGTGTGTGTGCAGAGAGCGATATAACGGCTGTTTGTGGTTAAACCAAAAGGATCTTCCAGGTCTCTCTCTGTAGGGATCCTTTCCATGATGCTGTCACACACTTAGAATAACACCCTGAGCCTGTCAGTGGATCAAACAAGCACTTTTAGTGGACCTACTGTGATCAGGTGCAGTTGGCAGTCGACTGAGGCAAACTGGACCAATTTTTTTTTAAAGTTCCACTTTAATGTCTGACTGAGCTGCAGTGAAACGAGGAAAGCTTCAGTGTGACTGCAGGATTAGTTGGTTCTGTCATGAGGAAACCAGCTGGAGGTTCCTGCAGGGAGACTCTGACCCATGTCACGACGCTTCACACCGTCGCATACTAAGAGCAGAAGATGGGCCGCATGTGTCGTACACCCTGATCACATGCCTGAACACAACACAAGCTGATTTGTAACGCTGCAGTAGGAAATATTACATTATAATTCTGGTTGAAATAACCCATTTTGTCACTTCAATATTTTTTTTAAGGTTTCCTTTAAAAACAAATGTGTCTGAGTGCTGTTCCCTTTGTGTTTAGATTTTTTTTGGCCTGTAAATGCACCAGTGATAATATGTAATTATATGAAAACACACTTTGTCCGTGACTACTCAATTTAACAGAAGAGCTGGAGCTGGAGGCAGGATGTGGTTAGCCTAGCTTAGCATAAAAAGTGGAAGCAGGGGGAAACAGCCAGCCTGGATCTGTCCAGAGTTCAAAAACACACCTGTGAACACCTCTAAAACTCATAGACGAAAAGACGTTGTGTCTGGGTTGAGTGTGAACACAAACAGAAATGTAAAATTAACACAGTGGTTTCAGGGTGAGTTACGTGCTGGAGTGACCTCATCTCACTCTTGGAGAGAAAGCTAAATAGCACATTTCTGAAAATGTTGAACTGTTTCTTCATGCTACAATTAGACAATTAAATTTAAATGACATGTCATTTTATTATATGATACATATTATAATATTATAATATTATTTTTATGTGCAACATTAAATCAAATCAGATCAGCTGATACTCAGTAAACAGTCCTTGATTGTATCCCAGTATGATATGAACAGTAAGACACCAGTCTGAAGAGTTCTGAACGATGCTCTACAGAGGAACAACTACACAGGAAATCAATATTTAATTTCTAATTTAAGTTTTTATTTCAAATTATTTCAGATTTTTTGTTTGTTTGTTTTTTGTATGTTGGATAAACCGGAGCACCCGGAGAAAACCAGTTTAAACACAGAGGTTCAGTTTCAGATCCTGACAGACGGATCGCTCCCGTCTGTCAGAAGTTTGCTGCTCCCTACGTCTCAAACCTCTTTCATAGTGAAGGTCGGTTAGGGCTTTCTGCAGACGCTGGTGCAGAGGTGGATTCCTCCCCCAGTAGTATGGAGATGACTGGCCACCCTGGTGGTTCTGAGATGACTGGCCACCCTGGTGGTTTTGAGATGACTGGCCACCCTGGTGGTTTTGAGATGACCGGGAATCCCAGTAGTATTGAGATGACTGGCCACCCTGGTGGTTTTGAGGTTGCTGGCCACCCTTGTGGCTTTGAGGTGGCTGGCCACCCCGGTGGTTTTGAGATGACTGGCCACCCTGGTGGTTTTGAGATGACCGGGAATCCCAGTAGTATTGAGATGACTGGCCACCCCGGTGGTTTCGAGATGACTGGGAATCCCAGTAGTACTGAGATGACTGGCCACCCCGGTGGTTTTGAGGTCGGCCGCCACCCCGGTGGTTTTGAGGTGGCTGGCCATCCCCGTTGTTTTGAGGTGGCTGCTCCCTCTGGGTGTTTTCATGAGGCTCTCTTGCATCCATCGGAGCAGGAGAGACCTCATTGGACTCCCAATCCATATTTTCGACAGCGCTGCTGCCATCAACAGGTAGTGTAGCTAGTAACTCCTGTTTTTCATCCTCCAACTCCATGATCTCTCCCCAGGTGAGACCCGCAGGCAGCATTGCCTTGACTGGACTGCTGTTGGCTTTCATTGATCTTCTTAATGGAACCGATCGCAGTTGTAACGGGTTTTCAATAGTTGTTGAAGTGTTCTTCGAACGGTGGTGTGTCTCGGATGTGTGGTGTACGTGTATCTCTCTCTGTCTATCTCCCTCGGCTCAGTTTGGGTTCCGTCTCTATTTATATCGATTCAACATTCTGGAAGCCTCTGAGGTCATCAGTGACACCCTCAGCCAACATTCTGGTTACTTACAAACTTGTTTTTGTTTGAAAAATAGTTTTTCCAGTATTGTTCATCACATAGAAATATCTCAAGACAAGATATCTCAAGATATCTTGTGTATATGTCAATGGTTGCAGGAGTCCTTTAGGAGTTTCTGAGAGCTCTGGAAGTGGCTCTGCTATGACTTTTCATATCCGAAACTTTAAAAATGTCCGATTTATTTATTTCCTCATAGAAATGAATGTGAAAAATTTTCAACATTCAAACATGAGTTTTCATGCATGTTTAGGCCCCCTAAACATGCTTTGTTTGAAGTCGATCGCTGGAACCCCTTCGGACTAGTTCATTTTAGTTCATTTACGTCCCCTGTAAATTGCCAAAAATGCGTGAAAAATCCAATATGGCCGACTTCCTGTTGGGTTTAGATCATTGCTCCAAGAGACTTTTTGTGTTCGTCCTGAAGCGATATATGAACCCTCCGAATTTCGTACATGTACATAAAACACAGTTCCGGGGCTGAGTTTAGGTGGCGCTACAGAGCCATTTTGTCACACCCATTTGCGAAACCTATGAAATACGTAATTTTTCACCATGACTGAATTTTCTGCAAACTTTCATGACTTTTCGTGCATGTTTAGGCCCCCAAAAATGCTATTCATTTGCCTAAAAAAGTAGAAGAAGAAGAATTCCTTGCATTTCAACTATGTTTTTGGCCCCCTGGTCTCCTGTTTTTTTTTCATTTCACGTATTTTTTCGAGGCCTACCTGCTCGAGGCCTATGAGGTCCGTACACCTCTTGGTTCTTGGGTACTGGCCCGTTTCCTCCCTTGCACATTTTTCCCCCACGCAGTTTCAATAGGGTCCTCGCACCGCTTGGTGCTCGGGCCCTAATTAGATGGTCGAAGGATAATATGATCACAGTCATGTTTGATATTCTCCACCCTTCATGTCTTCATGAATTGTGATGGGAAAACATCAGACTTCAATAAAAAAGTCACTTATTGAACTCCACCAGCTGAAAATTACAATAAAGTTTTGTCACATGCCCAAAAGATGTGACAGACAGCAGTGCTGTCGTAGTCGACTGATTGGGATTGTATCTAATCCACTGGCATGAGCACTGCATAATGTTAATTCATTAGGAGATAATTAAGTCGTGATCACGAGAACACAGATGCGATGATTTAGTTATCATCTCAACACTACAGGCCAGACACATTTCCAGCAGTACTGTCCACTCTGGGACAGCTTGAGAGTATTTGAGATGAATCAGTATATTTCTATTGCATGTTAATCACATTGTAATTGTGTGCTATATACGTGCTATATAGACTAAGACTACAAAAAGGAGATGCATGTGTTTTTCTAATTAGTTGATTTATTGTTGCATAAAATATCAGAAAATACTGACAAATGTCCATCATGATTTCAAGGAAACCCAAGCTGAAGTCTTTGCATTGCTTATTTTGTCTGATCATCATCAAAATCCCCAAATATTTAACTTTCAATGCAGCAAATCCTGACCTTCAACAAGCCAGAACATATTTTGATATAATGCTAAATGATGACTAACATAGTCTATTATTAATCTTTTCATTGATCATCTAATAGAATAAACTAAAACTTGTCTCTATACTTCATCATAAAGTAGAATTAGTAGTATGCTATCACTGAAGTTTGTTTTGAGGTTTCATCGTGGCGTCTTGTGTTTCATGAGTGTTTTTACTGGATATGATGGAGCAAAATCAATACAAACTGAGCCCAGAGCTACTGAGAAGCAATTCCTGCAGCACTCGGCTTACTGCACATTCATATAAATGCACATATTTTCCCCTTCTTTGATTCTGAAAGCAAACCGAGAGCACGCTGATTATTGTGTCACATCAACTGTTTCTAAATTAGAATATAACACAACCCTGGATAACACACTCAGGAGTCACACTGAGACAGTTGTGCCTCTGTTGGATTCCTTTTTACCTGCCTGACATGACCGACTCCAAAGACACGTCTGTTCTACGCTTAATTTAGACAGAGATGACGCGGACAAAGAGCTGAGGTCTTCCTGAGCGTCAGACTGTCTCTTTTCCTCTGACAGTTGTTTACTCAGGCTTTATTGTCGCAGGCGTGTAGAGCTCAGAATTCCTGAGTGAGTTTGTGAATCAAAACTGTGTTCAGGAAAACGGCAGTGCTGCAGGACTGTGTTTGTGGTTTTGGGTCTGTGGAGGAGCAGCACGGTGATCAGCCAGTAATCGGTGTATAAATGTAGTTCAGGAGAATTTAGATATTTTGTCGATATTCATCTGCGGAAAAATGGAGACACACGGAGGGAGCGAAGATGATGGTCTGGAGGAAGAAACCAAGGAAATGCAAAAATGTTCTTAATGGAGATAAGCTGCTCTGAAATATTACATCATTTTGTGGAGCCTGTTTTTCTCCTTCTTCTTATCTTCTCTCCCTTCTTATCATTCTTCAACCTCTTTCATCTTCCTCATCTTTTTTCTCCTCCTTCTCATCCTATACTCCTTTTCCCTTCCTCCTCCTCCTTCCCCTGTTTTTCTCCTCCTCATTTTTCTTTAGGTCCTCTTCCTCCTTCTTCCTCTCTTCCTTCTTATTCTTCTTTTCTATCTTTCTGTTCCCCTCCTCCTTCTTCATCTTTTCTTCTCCTTCTTCCTCCTCTTCTTGCTGTCGTCCTCCTCCTCATTCTACTTGTCCTCTTCCTCTATTTTTCTCTCTTCCTTATTCTTCTTTTCTTCTTCCGCATCTTCTCCTCCTCCTCCTCTCTTTATCATTATTTCAGTTATCATCGTCGTCATCATCATCATCAGATCTGATCTCTGTCTGGTCTGCCCACTGAAGTTCAGCTCACCCTGTGACATTATATCTGCCTCTGTAAAATACTTACATGACTAAGCCTGCCATCCTGATGCAGCTCCTAGATCTGCTGCTCCACACACACACACACACACACACACACTGCCTGTCAGCTCGGCTGTTGTCCACAGCGCTGTGTTTGCTTGTCGAACTACTCCACAGTCGACACAAAGCACAGCTCTCTCACTGCCACTCTGTACTGTTGGTGTAGATGCACTACACCTGGCAGCACGCCGGCCTCACTGTATGGAGCCAGTCCACAGTCCACACCATTAGACCATTCAATCCTTTCCCTGCATTGTACCATAGATTTGTTCCCAGATGTAAAGGCATGGCCGGTCCACTCTGAATATATTACCTTAATTAGATAAATTAAGTTGGTTTTAGCATGCGTATCTTAACACATAGGAATAAGATGTAGTGAATTTTGTATGCAAACAAATGGTGGTGGATTTGTCATTAGGGAAACCACCTCTATCTGTGTCTGTCTCTAGGAGACTGTTCTAGTTTTTAGGGGTCAGTTTTAGACCCATGCTTGTCTGAAACGCCGGCGGTTGTAACCTTGATTTTATTTTCCTGGTAGTTTAATGTGAACAGATTGTTTTAATTCAACATGTGATGGTATGAATTTTTTTTTTTACTGTATCTAACCTGGACAGTTTGTCGGCTGTGATAGACAAGATGGCACTTATATTTGGGTAGAGGGGAGATTATTTATCACGTTATTATATGCATACGGCATTAACAATAAGAAAAAAAAGGGTGACTAAAGCTAGAGCTGCTATACTGGTATCATCACGGTCTCTAAATGTGTGAATACTCTTGACATGTTTCTTATGAGTGGATTTTGTTGAGGTTGCCACTACAGTATACGAGGCCTTGAAACTGCAAGTGTATGTTAGCATCAGTAACTTGTTGCACAAGCTGTAATTAGTGATTTGATTTTCTTCTTTATATTGTTATCATCCAGTGCCTACAGCCAGCCACCACGGAGCCCTGCTGCTTCTTGTTGCATCACTGTACCTTCCACCATGGAGGGCTGTTGCAGAGTATTGTGTGACGCTTACCCACCCTTCCTCCCTTTCTTATTTTTGTTGCTCAGGAGTTTGCTGCGCTGACCAAGGAGCTGAACGCCTGCAGGGAGCAGCTGCTGGAGAAGGAGGAGGAGATCTCTGAGCTCAAAGCCGAGAGGAACAACACCAGGGTGAGGACAGCGTCGACACATATCTTACTAATCTGTTCATACTGCCACTAGTTCATTGGGTCTAAGCTGGTTATTTTGTGAGGGATTCTGGGCAAAGAGAGTCAATCAAAACTGTTGTTTTGTTATTTTTAACCAGAAATTAAGTTTACGATGACGCCTGTTTCTGTCCTTAAATTTGCATTCCACAAGTTTCTTTAAAGTTTCACAACTTGCCACAAATTGTCGTGTCAGCTGCAAAAAAAAAACACCAAAGCCTGCTGCTGCACACTGCGATAGACAGCATCCTAAGAAAGCTTAAGCTATCTGGTGGGTACGGGCTGTAAGGCTGTAGGAGCACTGAAGCAACCATGCGCACTGTCTGTTTCCAATTCCCAGACATACCTCATTAGCTCCCCACATTCTGCCTGAACATTTTTCCACTTACTTCACATGGATGGCTGCTCAACAGTAAAACTAAGTCCAAATGGCACTGATGCCCTGCAGTGTCCAGGTCAAAGTGTTTGGGAGGAAAAAAAATAAAACAACTAAAGACATTAGCGCATCAGCTCGATTTTGTGGAGCTGAAGTCCTGCATCTTCAATAAGAAAAACATTTCCTTTTTTAACGCAGTAAGCGCACTCTGCTGTTGACAGATAAGACTCTGTTTTCCATCCCACTGCTGATTGAGTGTGGATTTACAGTCTTGCACTATCAGTCCCTGGGTGGAGGCAGAATATTTTAGCACAGCAGCGACGGAGAAAAGAACGAAAAAGCGGGAGGTGACGGGGATGGACAAAAGTCATTTTCACTCTCTCACTTTATTATCACCTCGAATCTTCCGATGGGCAATTACCAAGCAAAGTTTAATTAAACTTGGTTTTGTTGCTGGCAGGGTTTTTACAGTTCATAATTAAAACTTCGCTGGCATGTGCAGGCAGCCAGTGGACTGAGGAGCTGACAACAGATGTGATGACAGTGGGAGGACAGGTTAACTTTATCAGTCGTTTTAGAGAAGCATCACAAACACACGACTTGCATGTAAATTCGTAGACTCAAGTCATGCAGAGACGTGATAAGACAGGAAAAGCAGAGCGACAGATAAAGGACGGAAATATTTACTGAACAGGAGGCGACTGTGTCTGTTGTTCTGAGGCTGAGGCAGAACTTGGTTTACTTCCTGATTGATTCCACTGTGGGCATTGTGTTGAGTGAGCAGGAGTGTGAATGTACAGTAGACATGATGGCTGCTGATGAGGCAGTTGTGTCCGACGGGCAAGAGAAAAGATGACGCTCCTGCTCCTTTCAGCTACAGCGTAGGTCCGCTTGGAGTCCTCTTTCAACCCCGCGTGCACACACTCCCACGGGATTTCCAACCGTTACCACCCACTCCCGCAGAGACCCTGATCGCTTCTGCCTGCTAAAATGTTTTCTGTTGGAGTCTGCCCCATCCTGCAGGGATGCAAATAAGACACATTCATTTTGTTGGAGACGCTGAGAGCAATGTGAAATATTATGGATTGTGTCCCTGTTTCTTATAAAGTTTGTGTAACTTGTTTTCCATAGTAACAAATGCAAGCTAGATGCTTCCAGACTATCATCACTGAATGTTACAATATGGTGTTATCATTCAGCATATTGATTTACTTTGTTTATTTGGGACCATATGTGGAGGAATATTGCTTACTAGAAGGCAGTTACAGACATTTGGGGATAATAAAGTAGTTCCCATCAAAATAGTGAGTCTTTCCCAACATGTCAAACTGTTTCTTTAAAGGAAAATACTCATTTTCAGGTCCTACTAAAATATGTTTACATTTTTTTCATATTGTGCATACTGCATACTACCTGCAAACTGCTCTTCTCAGCCTCTTCCTGAGCACTCCATTTTAACTCCTTTCTCTTTAAAGCCCCTCTTCCGAAAAAGTACAGTCTGACCAACCCCAGCAGCCCTGCCGTCTCCGGAGCACAGCCTCTGCTCCAAAGGGAGCCACATTAGCCGAGCAAAATAATATAAAACACGGCAAAACTTATAGCTTCCTAGTCTGAAGTCGGGTCACGGACAGCCAGCATTGATCCATCCTTGAGCTTGTACCCTTAACAGCCCTTGTTAAGAAAGTAGTTCTGAGTAACACAACATTACACACACACCAAGGTCTAAAGTTCATTCCAAATAAAATGAATCTGCTGGGCCGATACTTCCACACATGGCGGGAAGACTGTCTGGGTTTTTGCAGCCAATAACAGCAGAACTTTTTGCATGCAATGCTCGTACCTTCGACGTCTCATCACCGGAGCTCGTGTTAACCACATAGCAATGGCGGACAGCAGAGTGGCTTCAGGTGGTCAGTGGGTGGGACCGTCAACCTGCTGAGGGTCTAAAGGAGGTCACATGTTCAACAGATCAAATATTAGACATGTGTGTTTTTACACACATTTACTTAAAGATGGAGCAGCAGAAAAAGAGAAAAGTTGGTCTTTTCTCACAGTTTTAGGGTCTGTTTGGCAGGATCCTTTAAAGTGTTCCCAGTTATCCCGAATAGTTAAATAACATCATGCTCACTATGTAATATTTAGTTGGAACTTTTGTAGAGCTTTGTTGAAAAATGCAGCCCCTGTTACTTCACCAGTGCCACCAAATGGAAGCTTGATTTCCTAACCAGTGATTGGCCACAGAATACATTTAATCCAGCTGCAGCTCACCGAGCAGCCTTCAGCAGGATGTTTTGACTAGTGAAGGGTGGAAAGCATGTCAGGGACTAAGCCAGTGAGGTCTTTCTAGGAAAAAAAAATGGGAAGATCATTTTGAGCTGGAACTTTACCCTCTAACGAGATTGTTATCTTGGGGATATAATATTATGTCCTTGGACAACTTCCAAGAGCAAATGAGGTGTTGAGATGTGCATCACCACAAAACTACTACAGTGTTCCACAATCCAGCACCAGTGTACTCAAAGGGAAATGAAAGCAGATGATCCTGCACACTGATCTCACAATGGAGCCTGAGAAAGAAACTGCAATTATCTCTGCAGCCAAACTAGTATTCTCTCTCCCAGTCACATCCTGGTTGTTTACTCCCAGTTGTTACTGCTACCTTTTTTTTTTTTTCCCCGAAGTCAACCCACCAGCTCGGCATCACATCTTCTCTGCCCTTGTGAGGCTCTGTGCTGGCACTTGACTTGAAATGCTACCTAGCAACCTAAATGAGCACAATCCTTTTTGTGCAGTGCTGGAAGGATCGCAGTTACTCTTTTTTCATTTTAATGACTTTTTGCGTCTTTCATAACTTTACCCTGGAAAGGCACATGTACACAGCACATTTCTCTAAAGATGAAATGGATATAATTACTCTAAATTAATGATGCTATATGGCATCTTCTTTTTTTCAAGTTGTGACTCGGATAACACAGATATGGAAGATGATCTGAGTAGCTGAAGCTGTGTTTTTGTGTGAAGCAACCCCTTTCTTATTTTGGATCCTTTCACATTATGCCTACGTTTTACCAGCACTTTACTTAATTATACTGCAACAAGCAGGACTTTTCAGCTGATGATGATGATGATGATGATGTTGTTAACAGTGATTTCTTCTGTGTGCCTCCTCAGCTACTGTTGGAGCATCTGGAGTGCCTGGTGTCCAGACACGAGCGGTCACTTCGGATGACAGTGGTCAAGCGGCAGGCTCAGTCTCCCTCGGGAGTCTCCAGTGAAGTTGAGGTCCTCAAAGCACTCAAGTCCCTTTTTGAACACCATAAAGCCCTAGATGAGAAGGTAAGTGTCTCCATTAGCATATCCTATTGATATCAGTGTGTCTGCCTACGCAGCATGTACAATTGTATCAGGAATCAGTCTGCGCTCTGTCTGGGTCTCATATGATTTACATTTATGTATCAAGTATACATACACATCAGATTTTGTGTCTGTTTAACAGCATAGATTTCCATGTACTTAAAATGCACAGTTCATTTTGCGGAAGCTCCACTCATGAGTTTACAAAAAAATGCCATATGTTGCAATTCAGCCTATTTGGCAACTCTTAATTACATTTTAATTGTAAATTCAAAAAAGTCTTTTAGTTTTTTAAAAGTCAAACATTTGTGATCACAGAGAATCATTAAAATAATGGCATCTTTTATTTTAAGTGTAAGCCATGTATTATTGCCAGCGTTTCTCCCTTCTCCTCTAAGCCTGCTGATTTGTGACCTTAGCCCCCTGTGTGATATCACCACCGCCCCTGTTATCCATTCATCCTCTCCTCTAAAAGCCATCATTTAAAAAGCCTGTCCAAAGGCATGCTGTTAAAGGGAATAAAAGTGGCCTCAGGCAGCTGGGGGCCCATCCTGACTCGGACCCCGGCTATTTTCTAATCCAGGATCAACCTCCTCTGACATCTTGCATCCTATTGGGCTACAGCAGCAGTGGTGCACGGCAATGCAAGTAATTGCTCCATCACAGCCGCGGCAATCCTAGAGGAGGACGAGTACGGTCTGAGTTCACAGAAGAAGAGAGGATTGCAGGAGGGGAATCTCCTCCCAGCAACTAGTGCTTTAAAAGCAATAAAAGCCCCAGAATGCTGCTTTGAAGCCACAGCAAAGTGTTATTGTAAGGCCAAGGGAGGAAAAGAGGACAGCTCACTCTGCTGCTGCAGTAGGGCTCCTTTTCTGCAGTGTTAACCCTTGGAATACCTAGACTGGGATTTAAATAGTGAATGGTGAAAAAAAATTCTCTTCCAGACCCTCAGCTATCAGTCCAGCTCAGTATAAATGCAGCAATCTGTATGTTAATAAGATGGTCGGTCAGGGAGCAGATCTACAGGCAGATCATGATACACGTTTGTTTGTTTGTTTTTTTAATTTCCAGGTAAGAGAGAGACTACGGGTGTCACTGGAGAGGGTGTCCGCTTTGGAGGAGGAGCTCACAGCAGCCAATCAGGAGGTATGGCCCGCCACAGCTATCGTGCTTAAGATATTGAATGGTGTCATATATTTGGATCGTCTTTCTTTATGTTGTACTTTGTGTGGTATTGTTTCCTCAGTGACTTCTCAACTCATTGTTTTAATTCAAAAACACAGAAGATGCAAGTATATAAATATTATAAGTATAATATACAAATATACTCAAATACAGAAACATGCTGAATAAACAGGAATACATTACAGCTAAGATGTACATGGTTAGCCGTTTTATTGTCAGAATCAGGTAATGAGTACTTTAATGCATGTGAAAGTGTAAATACACAGCTTGTATTGACTAATAAACAAAAGCATGGCAGATTTATAAATACACAGTGGCAGTTTTAAAGTGTGATACCTACAAAATAAAAAAATAAATGCAGTATATATATCTAAAAAGAATCAAACGGAATAATTTGAAACAATAGAAATTGTTTATTAGTTCTTTTTTAATGAGAAATATGTATAGACATACACACATAAGGTAAAACCATGCCTGACATTCCAACTCACAGAACAAATGTATAGGATTAGGTACTGCTTGTTTATATGGATGTAGATCTAACACATGCTGTGGTGTGTCCAGAAATGTGCCCTGAATTATGTATCAAACTCAAACAACCAGAAACAACCAGAGCACCTCTGCAGCCTTCACTCACCTTCATCTTTACTGGGAATATCACAAAGTAACATTGTGCACGAGTGGCTGAGGCACAGCGCTGACAGAAGAGTGGCCACTTTTCCTTTGCTGACCCATCTCCTTCTCAACCTCCTGGCTCAGGCAGGCAGAAGTGCCAGAGCAGCTCTTGCGCTGCAGATGGTCCTGTTCCAGCTGAGAAAAACCCTCAGGCTGGCACTTCACAGCCTGTCAGACATGCCAGTCTGACACTCGGGCCTAGAATAAAAGTCAGTAAGGAGAGCAGAAGAAGAGGGGAAAGGGGAGTGAAAAGCAGAAGGGGGGTGAAGGCTGGGAGGTGTGCAGAGTGGGTGGAAGGACAGACGGCGAGATCAGGTTGGAGAGCAGAGAGGGGGGGGATGCAAAAAGAGCAAAGAGCGGCAGTAGACAGAAATAGAGATGGCAGGTGGGAAGCAGAGGCGGCTTGGGTGTTGAGCTGTGTGTGTGTTAATGAGAGTGCAGGGGTGCAGTTGGTCAAAGACCATCTGACAAGGTGTGGAGACAATAGGGTGAGGGAGAGAGATGCTGTAAGTGATGATACGTTTGGACGGTAAGTAGATGGATGAATTGCTAGTGGTCTGCATCCGAGATTAGATGGTGTTCGCTCTGGGCAGACAGACAGAGAGAGAAAGCAGGGAAAAAAAAGTGAACAGTTAAAAAAAAATAATGTGACAGGTCGCTGGTTCCCAAAGCTGTCTCTAATTTTTCTTCTACAGCTTTTGGACAAAGTCTACTTTTTAAACTGTAAAGTGCCTGACAGAAGATGAAGAAGAATTCTCTCATGTCGCACAGCTAATGTTAGAGAGGTCATACACCACATCTGCGAGGCTGTCCCTCATAAATGGTTAACACTCCACTTGTCAGTGCGATGGACAGATGAGTGATTGGACCTTTAGGTGGTAGAAGAGGCAGTTAAACCTAAACCAAATAAAAACGTCCACACCTCAGAGGCTCCAGGGAAGCCGGGAGCCAGCGAACCGGTAATTGATTTGTGATGGAGGTCTGGTATGAGTTCCTTCTCCCTGCAGGGCTTCTGACAACACGACCATTCCTAATGAAATCATCGTCCTTTGACCTCACGCAGTCACAGGTGTTTAAGTGGCTACGCTGTGATTGCTGCTGGTGATTGTTGTTATGGAACAGACTGTAATACAGACTGTGTAGGCATCTGTCTGAGGATAAATAGTTGTTATTTATGGGGACAGTGGACATTAATCAATACTGTGACACACTTCTGTATAAAAGAACCAGCTAACAGCTAATTTACACTCATTAAAGATTACAAATGGACAAAAACAGATAAAAATAATCATAGACAATAAAATTGACAGAACAAGATGATCTAAAATAAACACCACAATCAAACACATATATGATGATAAACAACTCATCTACTATAAAAAGCAGACTTAAGTTTTATTTGAATTGAACTGATTTTAATGGTGCAGTATGCAGTACAGTTCCTTATCCTCAGACCGTGGTTGTTACCATAGATATGTGCTGCTGAAACACACCAAAAAGACATCCCTTGAAAGTCTATCTTAAGTATGACTGTATAGTATTAGATATTCATGCTCACGAGCAAGAAACTGTCATCGCATTTGATTAAAAATACTGCTTTATCCTGATTGGTGTTTTTTTTTTTTTTTTTTAAATGCACAGACTAAGAGGCAAAGCCGCAAATCTTTTATGTTGAATGAACAAAACTCCGGCTGAAAATGTTTTTGGATCCAACCCGCTCAGAGGAAAATAGGGTTTTAGGGCTTTAAAATCAAAATCTGCCAGATGTTATTTCGTGAGACAAATTGATTTCTATTGGGAAAAGGTTAAAAACAACGGAGATTTCTTTTCATTTTGTTTTAAAACAACAAGCCTGTTAGGATTCAACACTAAAGGGCAGCTCAATAACATGGAGCAGGACTTCGTTGGGACCAGTTAAATCTAAATAAGAATGAAGACTCAGGAACAGGAAATGTGTTACTTTTTTATTCTGCCTGCTCTAATCCTGTGTGCTCACTCTCACATCTTTCCCAAATACATTTCAAGCCACAGGAAGAAATTTGAAAGCCCACTCAAAGCAAATGCCCTTTTCCCGAGTGTGTGTGTGTGTGTGTGTGTGTCTGTGCTCATGCATTTGCTGCAAACCATGTGATTGATTGTAATTTAAACACATTGCACCACAGACTTGCACGCCCTCAGCTCCCACCTTGACAAAATCAATCTTTTATACTCCGAGAACCTCCCCTCCCCAACCTAAATCCCACCTTCAGTCCTCCTCACATTTGTCCATCCTCTCCTTCACCACATTACCTCAGACAGTCCTCTCAATCCAGCACAAAAGAAAGATAAGGAAATCGTGATGTTGCTCAGTTAAAATGGTCCATTTCATGCTTCTTCCCTCTTCCCTTTGCGTCAAGCGCCTACCTTTGATGAGAGGTAGATCAACAACATCAAAAAGAAATAACAGGCGCCATGTTCATTTTGCATCTGGCTCTGTAATTTCGGAGCTGGAGATGCATCTGTAGCACTCCATTCATCATTTGTTGTGTCTTTATGTCGCGGGTGGTGTCAGCGTTTGATCTCTGAGCTACAGACGTTTTTTTACAATCTCAGAATAACAGGACGGAAACATACGGAGGCGTAATCACGACCTCGTTCTGCAGTCAGGGTGAAACAACGAAGAAGAAGCCAAACTGTTGCAGGTGAAGTCTGAGACTACAGAGTTGATGTCTCAGGTTAATGTGAGCTAAACCCTGCCCATTGCGGATGGGAGAAAATCATCACTTACTCACCTCTCATCCCACTTTAATCAGATTTTTATATGGTGCATACAGTTCAACCTGGGTCATATTGTCTGAATCTTGTCAAAAAACAATAAAATGATAGTGATAATGAAAATAATGACGAATAAATGATAAAAAGAGAAAAAGTGGAACAGTAGAAATTCTTCTTTAAACATCTATCACAGATTTTGCAGCCAAAATCTGGACAAAACAAAGGGGAGATCCAACATTAGTTGTAACTCAATAGTTTATTTCATGTAACAAAAAGGGAAAATGCACTGAAAGCTAACCAACAGGATGTATGTCAGGGTAAAGAAAGGACTGGCTCAGGCAGTTAGCCGGTCCAGGTGAGCTGAATCTTCCTAATAACCGGACCCCACCCTCCTGACTCGTGCAGGGAGAGGCTTGGCCAGCCTGTAGTGAGGCTGACACTATGGCTGCATGATCTGCCAAATTACTGCTGTGTTTTTCCGACCTGTGCTGGAGTAATCACTTTCACGGGGAGGAAGTTTCACAAGGAGTTGGCGTTTTTTGGTAGGCCGTTTTAATTGGTCTGCATGCTTCAAATTACTGTCTTCGTCCCACAAGTTTCAGGCTCTGGAAAGTCTTGTTTTGGAAAGTACAAGAGGCACCACGGGGGCTTCAAATTGTTTATGAGAGACGAGAAGCGGCCAAGTACGCCGTCTTTGTTTCTCTTCCCCACCGTGAGAGTGATAATCACTGTCTGTCAAGGAAGCACCTAATTATTGGTGTTGTCGGTCACTCCTCTGACAGGATTATGGCTTGAGGACAGTTGCTTTAGGTGCTGATATGAAACACGAGGTTCACAGCACATGATAATTATAGTGATTGAATCATTGCTTCCACCTTCATTTTGGTTTAAGCCATGTTCCATAAATACCTGCAGAGAGGGACATACTGTAATTTTCGTGTATTGCAAAATAGGGAAACATGACTATTTAACTGTTTTTATGCTGCTTGTGTTGCAAAGCCACACTAAAGGAAAAGAAATGATGCTAAGGTCTGATCTTTTTTTTTTTTTTATGTTAGCTCCCGTAGCCTCTAACATGAATTGTTTCCAAATGTACGCAGGTGTTCTGTGTAGTTCAGCTCTAACTTGTGTGCCGTTTGCCTTCCCGCAGATTGTGGCCTTACGGGAACAAAATGCTCACATTCAGAGAAAAGTGGCTTCTGGAGATGGAGGAGAGGACATACTGGAGGGCAGCGAAGCTCAACCGAAGGTCCATGGCAAGGTGAGCCTCCTCGATAAAGAAAGTAACAGTGTTTTTAAACAGATGGATGGACAGTTTTTGGTATAACCTTCTACTGGCTGCAAAAGTGTCAGTCTATTTAGTTTAGTATCAATATAATTGGGTCTAAAACTTGGATAAACAAACCATTATTAGAAATACCTTTTTAGGAATACATTTTAGCTCCTTTTTTAGGTCAGGAATACTGAAATAGTAAATCCTCTTATTTTTATTGTCTTTGAGCCTAAAATCTGTTTAGTTTAATGTATAATGACCAATGAATGATGAATATCATCATCATCATCATCAATAATTCAAATGAAAGATGCCTGAAACTGTATCATTTGTCTTGAGGTACCTTTGTTGAGTTTATATCTTAAAATATGAATATGATAAAAGTTTTGATATGATAAAATGTACAATATACACAACACCTTCTTGAAATAAGCCACTGCCCACATGAGTAAAAAAAAAAAGAGAACTTGGGATCCTCAATTGTCGCTATGATCCTAAGTCCTAAGATGTCCTCAATGTCAAAATCACTGCACTAGCAATCATCATTTCGTCTACACGTCTGGTTAGTTGGTATTACACAAATAATTCCTGTGCGTTCAGTTCCTCCTGGTGTTTTGAATGTCAGTATACCGGTTTACAATATTGAAAAAATGTTCTTAAAAGGTTTTAATCACACATTAACTATGCTGGTTTTCTGAAGGTGACCCACAGTCAGGTGATAGCTCTTGCTGTGACCTCAGCCTCCCCCATTATGCAGGGGCACACGTGGACCTGCACAGCTGAATACAAATATCCCTCTGATTATTAATTTAAAGACAGAGGCGTAAGTACAGCCACATTTTAGAAGATTAAACAAAAACAGACACGACATCAGAGTCCAAAACAACCAACACCAAATCCCAAAGCAGACCTCCAAAGTCTTTTTTACATGCAGACAGCAGCAGAGGATACCTGGGTAGATCAATGGAGATGCTATTACTGGGCTGGTCTGTTGGAGGAGGGGGGAGTTGGGGGAGGGATGTGGGGAGTAAAAAGATGAAGAGTGTGCCGCACAGAGGGATGGACTAATGAGGAGACGGCTATCATCTGCCCTGTTTTGTGAAGATAAAGGTAGTGAATATGAACATGTGTTGTTTTTATTATATGCCCGTATGTTTGTAAAATAAAATTGCCTGCACGTGCTGACTGCTAAAATGTGGTTAGGTGAGAGTGAGGCCCAGTTATTCACTGCCACTGCAGTCATGATGACTGACAGACACGGCTGCCATCAAGGGAGGGTGACAGCCCCGATCTGCAGGACGCATCATCTTAGAAGCACGTGTCCCTTGGTTATCATTAATGTGACGGGTGGAAGGAGGTCGGCGAGAAGGGAAGAAAGAGTCCGAGTGAGAAAGAGGGAAGACGGAGTAGCTGTCGAAGTGCATATTGACCCATCGAGCACTCAAAGCTTTAACACTGACCTGGATCTGCCTGATAACCAGCTAATGCTTTCTGACAGATGAGGCTTGTTGCATACCATTTTAATTTTTCAGTCAGTAAACAGAAAAAAAAAACATTACTCTGGATAATACGCAAATGTTATTATGAAAAATTTTCAAACGGTCTATTTGGTAGAAAGTAATCCTAATCCTGTCATTTTTAAAAACACATTGTGAGGACCACAAACACAAAATTTGATCACCTACACTGCATTGGCATGGCAGTAGAGGCAGATGGGCAAACGGAACCAAAGCTCTGCTTGGCTAGACTGGGTGTATGAGAGAGAGAATGTGTTTTGTAACTTGGGTGAACTAACCTTTAAAATGTAATTCGCTCATGTGTATGCGAAACCTCATCTGAGCTCTTGCAGGTTCAAAAAAAAGAGACCAGCCATTTAAACTTAAAAAGCAGGTGTCCTCATGCTACAAGACTGTGAAATGAGCGCAATAATGGGAGCCACACTTACATAATGTATCGTCTGTGGGCCTGTTGAGACATTTTGCAATAAAGCAGAGCTAAAACCTTAAAGTTGGACCTTTTTTTTTTTTTTTACGAGCGCTGGTATTAAAATTAGTGGTGTGATTTTGGTGGGTTTTGTTCCCTGCTCGGGGGAATCTTTGATCACAGGCAGCAGGCAGAGAGGCCCAATTAGGTTTGTCCTCACAGATGGATGGCCGAGGATGGGCAGCTGGGTCTGATACAGCAGAGAGACAGAGAATAAAGAGATCACTTTCCCTCAATCTTCACTTCCACCTGCTTTTCCTACACATCACATTTGAATCGAAAGACAAAGCTGTGTGATTTAAAAGCTGCATTCAGCACTGTCGCAGGAAGTTTGTAATTTCGCAGTGATGATAAAGTTGTTTTCTGACGCCTTATTCTTGGCTCCAAACCTCTGTGTAAGCTGGATCTCTCTGGCATCCACCTCATTAATCTACCTCACGCAGACACCTGTGGAGCTGCGCAGTGTGAGTACTCAGCGAAACCTAATCATATTACTAATGCAAGTGTCAAAGCAATTCTTCCAATGGAGTCTGGAGTGATTCTCAGCCAGTCTTTGTCACCTCCAAAATCAAAGCGGGGGAAGAGCCAAAGCCTTGAGCTCCTGAACTTGAATTTATTAGAGTGCTAATGCGTGTAACTCTCAAAAGAAGAAATGGTATCTGAAGTGGGAGCCAGGCTGATTTCTCAAGGCCCACTTCAGTACACCACGGGAAGCCAGGGCATGACAGGATATCTTAAATGTTTTTCTCATTGGGTTCATTTTCAATCTTGGTAATGTTTCTATTTTTCTCAAGTCAAACGTCCATTTCTGTCATTGGATGATTCCAATTTTTTTTTTTTGTTTTTTATTTTCATTCACCAGGTGGCTCAGACAGTTTTAAGAGGGGGGATCTGTATAAGGCAGTAGTGTGAATAGTAAATTTCACTTGAGTTATTCATGCAGTGTCTTAAACCAAATGATGCCCGGCCAAATAGAACTATAGTAGTCAAAACGACAACAACCAAGATGATCACGTAGCAGTTAACATGTGCAAAGCCACTAATTTGGGATAACTAAACAAACCAGGTCTCTGTAGCTGTTCTTTTATTCACATGACCTGAAGATCAGGGAAAAAAAATAATGAACTCAAAACATGAAATACTTCTTTATATACCTTTTTTTTCTCCCTAGATTAAAGTCTATCATTAGTGGTGGTCATATGGTCTGTTAATTAAATTTTTAAGCTTTTGGTTTACTCCAGGTAACCTTCTCCCTTTGCCCTATAATTCAGTATTTATAGTTTGATATTTTTGGATTGGCCTTCTTGCCTAGAGAAGATTGATACCACTGTCGTATATCTACAGTAAATATGAAGATATCTCCAGAAACTGATTAGCTTAGCTTAGAGACTGGAAACAGGGGAAACGGCTAACCTGGCTCCAAAATCTGCCTACTAGCACCTCCTAAAGCTTGCTAA
Organism: Pempheris klunzingeri; assembly: GCF_042242105.1. Classification (NCBI taxonomy): domain Eukaryota; kingdom Metazoa; phylum Chordata; class Actinopteri; order Acropomatiformes; family Pempheridae; genus Pempheris; species Pempheris klunzingeri. The sequence goes on from NC_092033.1 coordinate 12,400,461, forward strand.
TTAACACACATCTCAGTTGTTTAATCCTTCCAAAAACCCAACAAGCCCACAACCACTTTACACTTTAGTGTTTGCATGGATTAAAAATGAGATAAGTGTTAAAGTGCTTCTGAGGTGCTGTTAGGCATAGACGGATTATGTCACCTTTCGACAGAGCCCGGTAAGCTATTTCCCCCTAATTACCTGACCTTATGCTAAGCTAACCGCTCGCCATAGCATCATATTTACCATACAGACATTACAGTGATATCAATCTTCTCATCCAGCTCTGTGGAAGAGGCAAGAAAGCAAATAAGTGTTGCACTGCACCTTTTAATCATTGTGGTAACACTTTATTTTACTGGTATGTACTTTTGTAATAATTATCTATGAAGTGTCGAGGAAAGAATTATGTTAATTGGTACAAATTCTAGGGAAGTTATGAGAAAGTTATAGGTTTATTGAGTTGTGAGTTTCCTTCCCACCGTGTCCTTTCTCGCATCCTTCTAAGAAGAAATGTAAAGTTTAATTTTGCCGTCTCCTTTGTCTTCTCTCCCCCAGCGTCTGTCCAATGGCTCTCTGGAGTCGGCCCACGAGGCGAGCCAGGTGGTGGAGCTGCAGGACCTGCTGGAGAAGCAGAACTACGAGCTGGCCCAGATGAAGGAGCGCATGTCCTCCCTCTCCTCCCGGGTCTCCGAGGTGGAGCAGGAGCTGGAGACCGCCCGCAAGGACCTCATCAAGTCAGAGGAGATGAACAACAAGTACCAGAGGGACATCAAAGAGGTTACAGCACACACGCATTTGCAAGGGAATAACAGTTGCAAGAGAGACATCAAAGGAGGCTAGCAGAGGCCTAAAAAAAGCTTCTATTAGCATAGACTCACACACTCTCCCTCCCCGTGACTGTATGTATCTGTCATACACACAAACGCATGCATACATAATTCAAGGCACGCTGCCACGAATAAAGAATTAAAACGCCTGTGACATGTCTTTCTCAAACAATCACACACAAACAGGTGAGGTATGAATTTACTGTAGATCGCAACATACAAACAGACAGACCCCACTTGGTTATATAAACACTTCTCAAGGACACACCAACACTGAGCATTAAAGAAAACCTCAAGCAGCTGCCTCTACATCTGCCACTGTTTGGTTCTTAAACACTATTTCAAGCTGGAGTGTCAACGTGCACAAAAGCAGCCAGCTAAAGCCGGAGAAATGAGAATGTTTGCATCATAAATTGGCAATTAAGAGCCCAATAATGAGCCCATTCAGTGCCTCTGTGAAGTGGATGTGGTTTAAGTGGACTGAGTATGAATATATGTTTAACCACCTGTAGGCCTCATTGCTTTTGATTGCAAACAACGAAGTCAGACGCCGTGATTGTGGCCTGGGCAAACATGGCCTCATCGGCCCGACCCTGCGTTATTACCCTGCACCGTCCCCTCTGAAAGCAGCAGTTCACTGTGCTCCCCCACTAGTTATTATGTGGATTTGAAACCACATGTGCTTGCATGGGCTTGTGTCTGCAGCGATGCCCCGTGCAGGAAATTAACTTGCAGAGCTTCAGAGATAATGTATCTATCACGGTGGAGGGGCAGGCTTGTTTCATGGCAGCAGTGTGAGATCCAAGATCACATCTGTGTGATTGTACTTTATTAAACTTCAATGTTTGTCTCGGTGTTTGACTTGTTTCTCATGTAGATTATGGGGTAGTCATGTCATATATGGAGCTAATCTGATGACAAATGCTTTATTTTGTTAACTGACTCCTCTGCTTTGTGTTTGCATTTCAGTTTCAGATACACATTGATTCTGAGCTTCTGTACACGCTGTAATTTTAGCTTTCACAGTGATCACAGAAGTACTTGTACCAATAACATGCAGCCGCCTTATACTCATATTTCAGTACACAGTGAACATTTTGTCCACCACCAAATTTCTGCATTATTAATTACCGTTTGTATAATTCATGTTTTGCAATGAAATTATGAAGCGATAAGAATCAAGTCTGTGCAGAGACCGAAATGGAAAAAGTCATGTTTGCAAAATTACCTCTGAGTTTAGAAACTAAAGTTAGAGCCACAGATGATGTTCCACTTTGGTTCTGTGACCACAAACAACCACAAATACGCTTTTTTGAATTTTCTTCAAAATACTCATCAGTGGAGGAGAAATTTCACAAATAGTTTTAAAAATGCTGTCATCTTTATTGCCCTGTTCTGTTGTTCTGTGATTGCTCTGACTGTGTGTCTGTGTCTGCATGCAGGCCATGTGTCAGAAGGAGGACATGGAGGAACGGATCGTAACATTGGAAAAACGCTACCTGAGCGCCCAACGAGAGTCCACCTCGGTACATGACATCAACGACAAACTGGAGAACGAGTTGGCCAACAAGGAGGCGTTCCTCAGACAGGTCCGTAACAACCAAGCATTGTTTGTGAGGTGACTGACGACACCGTGTTTTCCAGTTTGCTCTTAAAAATTTCATGGCAACTTTTCTCAAAAACTACAGTTCCCAAGAGTTGGAGCCTCTACCTCTTTGTGACCTGATGAAACCCTTTTCATCAGTTCACATGGCAACTTTTCTCAAATGAAGTTGTGGGTCTGTACGTCCAGGCAGCTGCTGAAATGGATCCTTTATAGCTGAAATGTCAGACGTTTTTCAATAATACAAATGGATTCAGAAAAGAATTAAACGTGCATGCAGCTGGTTGTGTAAGATAGATGGTTCCTGTCAGTTAACAGAGCCCTTAGAGCTGATCCACAGAGGTTTGGCAATGAGGAAACCTCTTGACATTATGTCAAATAATGTCAGAGGAAATTGCTACTGGGGAAGGAACTTTGATGGTTTTACTTACATGTTTACTTTGAGCAGATGCACATGGCTCAGTCATCCTCAGAACTGATGAAATGCTGCACAATGTGATCAGAAGATAGTGCAGATTTATTCCCCTTTTGATGGTTCTTTGTGAATCATTGCAGCCAATTACATAAATTGCCTGGCCATAGAACATTGAGTGACATTTTCATGAGCACAGGCTTAAGCACCAGCTGAGCTCTGCAAGGACTGAAAGAATGTCAAACGAATATGAGCAGAAGTAATCAGGGGCGCGCACAGACACCATGAGACACACAAGCATCCCTTAGCTTTGCTGCAAAAAGAAGTTGCTCAGGCACAAAGCAATGACTTTGTGAATAGTTTGACATTTTGGGAAATATGCTTATTTACTTTCTTGAAGAGGTTTACATGATTTATATCACCCCACTTTGCATCTATTAAATATAAGACTGCAGCCAGTTAGATTAGCTTAGCACAAAGGCTGTAACCATTGGGAAACAGCTCGACTGGCTCTGTCCAAAGGTAACAACATCTGCCTACCAGCACTTCCAAAGCTCACTAAATGGTAAATGGTCTGTGTTTGTAAAGCACCTTTCTTGTCATTTTGACTACTCAAAGCGCTTTTACTTTACATCCTCATTCACCCATTCACACATCATTCATACAGGAGGAGTCTAAGTCAGAGCAGACTATTCTTTTCACACACATTCACACACTGAAGCTGCTTCGGGAGCACGTTTTGGCTCACTGTCTCGCCCAAGGACACTTCGACATGTTGACTTAGAGGAGCCGGGGATCAAACCACTGACCTCCCGATTGATGGACGGGTTTTGTTGTTTTTTAACCCAGACAAAAAATACATTTCAGTCTCTGCTGGTTGCCTGGCAACTCCCAGCAAAGAAATAATTTATGACCGACCCAGACTGGCTGCTTCCCCTCTGTCTTTATGCTAACCTGAGCTAACCGGTTCCTGGCTGTAGCAACATATTTACTGTTCAGACTTCTCAACCTCTTGTAAAACATATAAGCATATGGCTTGAATTGCCAACAACAGCATTTAATTTCTGAGTCAAGTTTTCCCCTTTTGGCTTGTACATAACCAGCAACAAGCTCCTCATGACTACAAGACCTCTCTTCGAAATGAATGTACCCAGAACCCCCCTCAGAACGTACAGAAATAACCCCAAAAGCCTTTGGGTTTAAGCTCCTGCTACCACACAAACACACTTCCTCGCCGGCTGCGTAATGAGTTTACTTGTTGTCGTGCCAGAAGCTGAACCCCGGGATCTGCCCGCTGATGTTTGAAGATGACTTGTTCAGGGGGATGTAGGCTTGGCCAACGGTACAGAGGGATGATGGGATGAGACGAAACGGTGGGCAAAAAGGCAAAAAAAAGAAAGGATGACTGGAAGTGTATGTAGGGAGGCTATTGCAAACAAAAATACACTGTCCTGCCTGTCCAGCATCATCTCGGGCACCAAAGGGATTGCGATACGACTAAAGACGGAAAATATCACTGACACACATAACACATCACAACACAACAGAGCTCTGGCCCACTCCAGTCTAATTATTGCATATTGAGCTGCCAGGCCCGATGCTTTGGGGAGCAGAGCATCTGTCGCTGATGGCAAAGGCTGCCAAGCCAGCCCCAAAAAAAGTCTTAAAACTGATCAGACCCCTGAGCAAGGCAGGGGGAGAAGTCTGAACACGCAACAGGGAAATACAAGTCACTTGGTGGCAGCCTCACTGAAAGCTAGGTTTGATTTCCTTCTTCATTATGGGAAGGACAGTATCTGAATGTCTAATCAGGGCTATTACCGGTATCTGCTGAGTAAAAGTTGCCACTGTCACTCTTGGCAAACGCAGAGCTGCTGCTATTCTGACTCTGTTATGGTTCTATTTTGAAGAGGGTTTGAGGCACGTTGCCAAGAGCCTTCAGTAGCCAATCCTCCTACTGAAGACGGATATCTGTGATTCAGTTTTCCACCAGGCGATGATGCTCTGCTCACATTAAAAGGGAAAAGAGGGAAGAGATTCGCATTCAGGCGAAAACACGCATACTGTATACTATATTCTGAAAAGTGGTCAAGCACCAGCGTACATCTCTGAGCTGCTTCATCCGTACATCACCAGTAGGTCTCTGAGGTCCTCTGACCAGGGTTCACTGTCTGTCCCTCGCGCTTGGCTAAAAACGAAAGGTGATCGTGCCTTTTGAAGTGGAGGCTCCGACATTGTGGAACACCCGACATTCGATATGCAGTCTCAATTGATGCTTTTAAAAAAGCAGCTGAAAACACATTTATTCAAACTGGCCTTTTACTCACCTCCTGCTGTCTAGCGTTTTCTGAGTTATAATTGGTATGTGGTGGTGTGTGATTTTTGTTCTTTTACTATTTTTAAGATCTTATTTATGATTTTATCGTATATATTTAGTTTTCATTTTTCCCTTACTCCTGTGAAGCACTTTGTGACTTTGTTCTCTGAAAAGTGCTCTACTGAATACACTACATCTACTTACTTAACTCAAGCCATTAGAGAGAGATTTCTTTTTTCTTTTGTCACATTTTAGTGCGAGGCCTCTCTCGGCTGTCGCTGCTGTTTGCCGTTACTGTTCAACACTTCAGGATATTCAGGATAATGTATCAATCTACAGCATTTATTCCATCAGTACAAATTGTTTTTCAATATCAATCGGTTCTTTCTTTCAATTATTGGCAATGCTCTTGCCAATAAAACTTTACTCTTCCTGCATATGTAAAGGCATTGGAAGTGTCACTGACAACCATTTAAAATGGAACCAAAGAATGGCTTCACCGTAGGAACTGACTTCTTGTGTTTATGCCTGCCATTATCATTTAGCTACATTTTATTTGAGAATGTAATTGGAGAATTTGCAGCATGCCGTATCCCGTAAATCTTTTAAATGGCTACCAGCTAATGTCGTTGACGTTTGTGTGCACAGATGGAGGAGAAGAACAGGCAGCTACAGGAGAGGCTGGAGCTCGCTGAGCAGAAGCTCCAGCAGACCATGAGGAAGGCTGAGACGCTGCCAGAGGTAGAGGCCGAACTGGCCCAGAGGATAGCAGCCCTCACCAAGGTAGGAGCACACACACACACAGACACACACACACTCACACATATACACAGTACTGTTGACACATTCCCACAGATGCCCTCGTCTCTAGATTTTTCTATACCTATGTGTAAGTGTGCACGTGGTGTCATGTCATGACGTTTCAACATGTCCCTCTCCTCTTCCTCGGCCACATAGTCTGACTCCAGCTCCTCTTCCTCCCCTGATGATTATCACTTTGTTATGGAAGCTAAACTCCAAGACATGAACTCCATTCTTAGGAAGGTAGTCCCACAGGGCATCACAGCTACCGCCAACTCCTGTAGAGAGCAGATTTCATTCATTTATCTTATTAGTGTTTTGTGGCGAGCGTGTTTACTGGGATTCTGCTCTGGCTGTTCTACCACCATGGGACAGCTGCATGGCACTTCTGGCTGGAGCTCATACTTGGCAGCGCTGGAGGAGCTCTCTTCCTCTTTCATTCTGTCCTTTGGTGGCCTCCATCCTTCTCCTTGTCACTCTTTGTTTCAACCAGCTCTCTCTGCAGTTATGCTTTGAAACTAGATATCCATCTTTGAGTTTGGGATAGAGGCTTTGGCTTGTGTCGTCGCCACTGCTTTTTCTCTGTTGCCCTTCAGGCTGTCAAACAGATCAGCCGTAGATCATCGTGCCCTCTTTTGTCCTGTCTATGCTGTGATCCATCTGTAGGCAGAAGAGCGTCACGGGAGCATTGAGGAGCGAATGAGGCACTTGGAATGCCAGCTGGAGGAGAAGAACCAGGAGCTGCTACGGGTGAGTCACCACGGAGGCGTTGTGCCAGGCAACGCTAACCAGGCAGCCACTCCTGCATGAGCATGACGGCTTGAGGCAACTGTGACTGATGCCGCACTGACTGATGTATCACCAAATCAATGTTTCAAACACTCTGAATGGTTTGTAAAATGCTCACAAATGATGCAACAATGTATTACTTATTTTAGATTATCATTTGGTGACCATATCTAACAGGATACAAACCTGATTTGAATCCTGAAGAGGAAAAAATTGTGCATATCATTATTTATTCTAGTTCACACTGAGAGGCACAAACTATGGAATTATATCACATCAGAAATGTACTAAAGCAATAGAAAATACCAACTTAAAGCTTTGGTGGGGCTTAAGCAACACATCTGATTGCAAAATCCACCATGGGAAGGCATCTTGTTTCTATAATATCGTCCCTTTAAGGCAGTGCTTTCCCACCCTTTTTTCAGACTTTCCTGATTTTTATCACTAATTACTACTAATTTGTGTCCTTTTCTAAATTATACTTGCAGAACCAAAAAAAAAAGTTGGGCCACAGCTGGTGGACTACAACTGATTAAGTCAGTAGATATGACTTTGAAATGTAACTCTTTTGTTGTGTTCTTGTGTACCAGGCTCGACAGAGAGAAAAGATGAATGAGGAGCACAACAAGCGACTGTCGGACACGGTGGACAGACTCCTCACAGAGTCCAACGAGCGTCTCCAGCTCCACTTGAAGGAGAGAATGGCAGCTCTGGAAGAGAAGGTTAAAGGAGGCTGGAAACATATCAATATACAGTTTTGTCCAATGAATGTCAGGATGAGATGGATTTTATCACCCCATTTTTTTTTTTTTTTTTTTCTTCTCCTTGCAGAATGTGTTAATCCAAGACTCTGAAGGTTACAGAAAACAGTACGAGGAGTCAATCCAAGAAAAAGTAGGTTGCAGAGATAAAAAAATCTTTTTTTTTAAAAGCAACTACATTTTGCATGAGTTTGACTTGATAAAGTGCCTTTTAATAGAGAGATAATGAGGTTGGTTGTTGGCATTAGTTTTTTAAAAACCTCTGCAGTTGAATATTCATAAGCTTCCCGCATGGAGGAAGATAATGAGATGAATTTCATCAGTTTGTAAAAAAAAAAAAACTTGAAAATGTCACTAATAATCAGCCCCACTGGCTCTCAGCCATGTCACTCCACAGTGCTGACATGTTGAAATGACTACCGTATGATATACTGGGATAATCATTGTGTGGGCATTTAATATCATAGACAAGTCATGTAATGACATCTTGCCAAATTGTTTCATCCAGAGTCAGCTGGCAGAAGAGATCGACAAACTGAGATCAGAGCTCGACCAATTCAGGTTGAGGGCAGGCTCCCTCACAGAACCCACCCTGTCACGGTAGGCTGGCTGTGTGTGTGTGTGTGTGTGTGTGTGTGTGTGTGTGTGTGTGTGTGTGTGTGTGTGTGTGTGTGTGTGTGTGTGTGTGTGTGTGTGTGTGTGTGTAGCCATATATGACTTGAGACCACTGAAGTCTGAAAACCTCATTGAACTTTGAACCTATGAAATTGACTGGCTGGGCTCAGCCACCCTTAGAGACTGTCGCTATGCCTGTCAAGCTTTCTTTCAGCAGTTAAAAATGATAATGTGGTTAGATTTACAAACTGAAAAAAGGGTCCTTGATTTTAAACAGAGCAGACAGCTGAGATGACGAGTGCTACTGACAGATTTTATAAGCTAGCGAGCTAAATAAGCTGATGTTTGCTCTATGAGTTTATGAAATGCTGTCTCCACCTGACTCCTTTTAAAACAAAAAAACGGACTGATATATACACACAATGGCTACATACATAGTGCTAAGATAGTGAAGCTAAAGCTACATGTCCAAGGCAAAAAGCATCTTCAGCAGTTGATCCATGTAGAGGACATAACTTTTAGATTAGATGATTAGATTAGATTCAACTTTATTGTCATTACACCTGTATAGTACAAGGCAATGAAATGCAGTTTGGCATCTAACCAGAAGTGCAACACTAAAGAAACGGCCTTAACCCCTGACAGCATTCAGGACTGACTTTCACAGAGTGGTTAAATGCTAAAAAAGTATATATGCTAGTTGTAAATCTGTTTCTTACATAGCCTGTATATGTAAATGCACAACACTCAGTAATGGTTATTGAGCTATAATTGGCCGATCGTTTCAGGGAAAGGGTTTAGTCAGGTATTTAAGGTGGATTAACACCTGCTCCACCTATTTACTACCACAGGACAGTCTACAATACACTACGTGTGATTTAGCTCTTAAACTAAAAAGCAACCTGCACAAAGAAAGAGCTTTTTTTACAGGGCTTGTAGGCTGTTAAGAGAAAAAAAGTAATTGTGCCTCTTCTGGTCTGTTGGCTCCCGGTCTCGGAAATGGTGTCCAAACAAAAGTTAGATTTAGTTCACTGCGGTTCGAGAGCACCCAAACAATTAAGAACCTGAATGAGACCAAGATGGGCCTGTGTCCAAACATTAGTGGGTATTTCAGACTCAAACTGTTTCAATCAGTCAACTCAAGAAGAAGACATGAATGCTTGACTCTGAGAAGTTTGTACCCAAAGCTGAATTCCTGTAATCTCCATAACATTGTCATTGGATGACACTGATTGGTTATGATGGTAATGAAGGCCAAAATGTATAACTGATCTAACCCAAGTTGTATGTAACTGGAAGCAAATAAAATGCAGGAATACAGATATACTCTACCCAGTAGCCGTCATATCATCTGTCACCGATGAAACATTTTCCTCTGCACTATTGTTAGAAAAACTGGTATCAGTGAACTCTCCATATCTATTCTTGGATGTTTTCTGGCTTCCCTTTCATACTGCGTGAAGTTCTAATATTACAGTGCTGATGTGTTGACAGTAGCAGCCTTAATCTCCTCCATAGACAATTCGCAGCCATAGAGGCATGCATAATGAGCCCTGATCGTTCAAGAAGTACACTTTACACCACATCACTGTCACTATTAGCTACGCTTTAGCTATCCAAGCACGAGATTTGATTGGGTGTTGTTTTTCTTGTGTCTCATATTTTAATAATCTGCGTCACGGTCAGAGTTTCAGAAGATGTTTTTGGCGTGAGCTCACACTTGGCAACATGAGATGTAGCATTACTGATGAAAGTTGTTTCTCAGGTCTCATCTGGACACGTCAGCCGAGCTCCGGTTCTCATTGGGATCTCTGGCTGAAACCCAGTCGGACCACTACCGCTCAGCCAAGGTCATCCGCCGGCCAAGGAGAGGTAGAATGGGTCTGCGTGAAACAAAGGTGAGCCACAGATTTTTTTCTTTCTTTTTTGTCCACCTTCAACCCATCGCTTTGTGCCTTACAGTAAAATGCTAGTGTTTCTACTTTTATCTCCACTACTTCTAATAGTGCCAATCACTCTTGGTCAATCGCTCTTTGTTTGATGTTGTTGAGCTCAGTACTCTGCGTTGGGAGGAGGGAGCCAGGTGAAAAAGAGAGCTGGACCCTCAGTGGTCCCGATGACAAGTGAGAGAGCGAGAGAGAGCAGTGGGGGGACTCTGGTTTTGTTGACCTGAGGTTGTAAGGTCATGTGACACAAGCTGGTCAGAAATGGGCACATCCAGTAGAGATCCTTCTGAGAACCCTGCGGCTGTACTGCAGAGTTATGTGCTAAAAGTCCCCAATATGGTAATATACTTAACCTTTGGTCAGTATACATAACAAAAATGATATTTTGATTATCCAAACGAAAGTTTTCAGTTTCCAGAGGATGCATCTAACTCCCCAAATAATTTTAAATGTATTAATAAGAACTTGTAAAACACGGTCTGGTATTGACAGCCGAGCCTTTCTTTACATGCAGGCTAAATCGCTGGGAGAGCATGAATGGCGCTCGCAGCAGCTAGGGGTTCTGGGAGGCCACCACTTTGAGAGCGACACGGAGATGTCAGACATCGACGATGACGACAGGGAAACAATGTTTAGCTCCATGGACCTGCTCTCACCCAGCGGCCACTCTGATGCACAAACCCTGGCCATGATGCTGCAGGAACAGCTGGACGCTATCAACAAGGAGATTCGGTACCTGACACACATGGCACTCTTAATTTAATATAAAAGGCCACATTCCCGGGCATATTGATGTCCTTCCTTTACTTATTGTGCTGCTAATCCATTTCACTTCAAATCCAGTTAACACTTTTAAGATCACGTCCAGGAAACCTGTAGGAGGGATTGCTGTTTCAAACTCTGTCTCCATTGCTTTTGAGGAATGTTTCTTAACTTTGCACCATTTTCTACCAATTTTTTGGCTCCTTATGTGATATTTCAACCAAAATCTATATTTTAGAAATAAAATAAACTCCATTGAGAACATTGGTCAGCTTAAATCCATGTCAGTAACATTTTTTACACCTATTCACCTTCCACCCTTATTATCAGTGTGTTCTAGACACTAATATTTACCCCCAGATAGGCCCAGATAGGATATAGTTCCATACACTGCTACTGATTGCAATGCTTTTCACTGTAGATCACTTTTCCTGTCTACGGACCAGACACATTTTGTGTATGCTCTTCGTGTTTCGGGAAATGTGATCTGCCTCTAGCTTGTTAATGCTGTAATTATCTTGTGCTGATAAGCATTCATAACCCAAGGCGTAACTGTATTTAGTTCTTTATTTCAAGGGGTCTTAATGTGTCTTTTGGCTGTTGCTAATTTACATCCCCATCAATAGACACAGTGCCACATTTCTTTCAGGAGGATTTAATTCAAATCCGATGGCAGGCAGAGATAATGAATCCAAGGAGTCAGGCTTTCAGCTAATTACAAAGTTAGACCCTGGGTATGTTAAAACTAATGGCCTGACTTTTAGCCTTTTTATCTTCTCTCGATGGCCTTTAATTACTTTGCCTCATACTGTAGGTATTTAACGGAATTCGGTCATCTGGCAAATCTCCAGAAATCCACCTCCATAGATAAGGCTGAACTTTGAAAAAGGAGTTTGGAAAAAATATATTTTTTAATTGAGCTCTGTCCTGCAAAGAGATGAAGACTTTTCTTCTCCTCTTCCAAGGCTGATCCAGGAGGAGAAGGAGTCGACGGAGCTGCGGGCGGAGGAGATAGAGAACCGGGTGGCCAGCGTCAGCCTCGAGGGCCTCAACCTGGCTCGAATGCACCACCACGGAGCCTCCATCACTGCCTCGGCCACCGCCTCCTCCTTGGCCTCCTCCTCCCCACCCAGCGGACACTCCACCCCCAAACTTGATCCTCGAAGCCCCGCCCGAGATATGGAACGCATGGGGGTCATGACACTGGTGAGGTGTCTTACTACACCTTTTTTATATCAGTGCTGTCAGAAATTTTAGCCCCTTTTAAAATTAGTCAAATCTGTCATATCAACTGATTTTTCCATTTTGCATTATAACCTTTACAATCACGTCCAGCGGTTTGATTGTTTTTGTGACATTAGTGCATGTAATCAAGATATAATATGTCACGTTCAGTCTCACACAGCCAAGTGGTGTTTGAGACTAATGATCACTGATCACCATTATTTTTAAAGAGCATCAGCTAGTGTGAAATGTGACATGGATTTCTATTAAGGCGTTAAATTAAAAAATGGCTGGCAATGTCTGATTGCAGTCCATAATGAGTGACAGTCAGAAATTTCTCAAAGGCCATGAGGGATTTGGTGTCCTCACACAGCAGCATTTGATTAGAGTTTGAGTATATGCTAAGTTTGAGTGCGTAGTTTCAGAGATTTAAGAGGTATTTTTAGCGATTGAGCCGCTTATGTAAGTACACAGAGATGTAGATATGCAGAGAGATGCATTGTCTGTATAAAGAATGTCTCATTCCCTTGTGCACAGTTTACCATATGTGCATAACAGCGTATGTATTGAGTTGATGGCTGTGTCAATTAGTGGTAAAAATTATTTTTGCACAAAGAAGTGAGGAAGCAAAAGTAATAAAGGTTACGTAGCTGCTGTCAAGGTTTTTTACACTATCTGTGCGTTTTAAGCTGTGCGGCTACAGAGGACATTAATTTTTGAAGACTTGCTGAATTAAATTAGCATGCAGAGAAAGTCGTGACAGAAACTGTCTTGCTCTGTCAGCTGTCGTAATGCAGCCCAGATGTCAAAGGGGTGGCTTGCAGTTTCTCCGAGAATAGACAATAATATGTTTTACAGCCCAGTTCCTCGCTAACTCTCTCCATGTTGACCTGAGGCTGAGACACTCCAGATGTTTTTTTACATTAAAAAAATACTGCTATGCGACCGTGATGCACCAGAACAAGAAAGGATTGTCAATGTGTCCTTTATGATTAGGGTTTAGAGTCAGGTAGCCCTTACTCCAAAGCCTTAAAGGAATGAGTCTTTGATTTTATTGATCTGTCAAATGACTTATTCACCGACCCTTCTGTGTCTCTCTGTATTGATCTGTGAATTGATGCTCTGGTATTGGGCTCATGAGCTTCTAATGGTGTATGATATTCATACGAATGAGCCAATAGTCTTTTATTTATTACCAACATGTTTTTCATCCCTGCATTCACACGAGTACTGGTGACGGTCTTTTTCTTGTCTCTGCTCAACAGCCCAGTGATCTGAGGAAACACAGGAGAAAGGTACTCGCAGCACGGCTTGTATCAACAGGATTTGAATGTGGTATTATTATTGTTACCCTGAATACAGTGTAATAATAGTGTAATAATACGGTTGCCATAATGACACCCTGTATAAATAGGTGGTTTAATAGCGTACGTGGGTCACATCCAACATCCGGTTTTCTGCCCTCGTCCCTCAGATAGCAGCGGTGGATGAGGATGGCCGCGAGGACAAGGCCACAATCAAGTGTGAGACATCCCCCCCTCCTACGCCGCGCACTGTCCGAATGACACACACACTGCCAGCGTCCTCACACAATGACGCACGAGGGTAGGTGTCGGCTTTACAAACATTCCTTAAAGATGGCCGTAATCTCGTTGCTGGAGTAATTTTGTGGTACTGGAGTTCTCTTTGTTTGATCTCTCTATCTTGGATGCAAATTCTACTCTTTCTTGTTAAATGTTTATTAATGGTTCAGTCGTTTTAGCTCTGCCTGTTTGTCACTTTGGAAGAAAATGGGATGGTTTACTAGCCCACTTAGAAGCTTCTATTTTAGCTGCAATTGTGCCATGAAACATTTTTCAGCACTTATAGAGATAATCTTTTTCAAACTTAAATTACAGACGGTAGCAACAGTATTGGATGATTGTCAGTAATTGGCATGAATGAAAAAGCTAAGAAATGAAGTCTCAGAAAGCAACAAATACTTCTAGGATATTGTATAGAACACATATATCTGCAAAAAGATAAGAGCAGAGCAAAGAAATGCATTAAATATAAACGTTCACTTTTTCATAGGGTTATTAATGACAATATAAAAATTCTGACCTTTTGAGAAATGTTCACGAGATTTAATTGCACCTGGAACTTTTAACAACTCTTGTACTCATGCGCTGTGTGTGTTGGTGTCCTCAGTATCGTGGCCTCTCTGGAGGCCGAGGCCAGCGCACTCAGTAGCGTAGCCAGCAGCCAAGATTCCCTGCACAAGCAGCCGAAGAAGAAAGGCATCAAATCCTCCATCGGACGGCTTTTTGGCAAGAAGGAGAAAGGCAGACTGGCACATCTGGCACACAGACAGGTCATGGTAGATCCACAAGGTGGGCGCTGGAAACATATTTCGAAAGCTAACAACTGATTGCAATATTTCATCTCACGTCAAATTTAGGTAGTTTTGGTCTGAATGTTGTTATCCAGTAACAATAGGTTGAAATTCTATAATTATCAGCTTTTGTAATCAAGGGGTGACTTAAACATATTATCATGTTAACCAGAAGCAAATATAACACCAATCAAAACATTTCTGTATTTATTTCTTTGATATGATGCAGTGATAGTTGCAACTTCAGATTGTATTCATTCATATGCTGTGTTCCTCTCTCAGCAACCATGATGGACCCAGACATGGTGGGCCAGGACATGGGGGTGGGCAAGCTTGGAACTCAGGCTGAGAAGGACCGCAGGTTGAAAAAGAAGTAAGCTTTGTCCCAAGAATCACATCACGTGTCACCAAAACAGAAATCCGGACACCCAAACAGTCCCTTAGTACGGTCCTCTCATATACAGCAAACAGTGTCCCTCTACTGTTTCTGCTAGTACAAATGGCCGTGTTAAGTTCATGGTCATATGTAGGAGGAGCACTGTGTTTTAGTCCTTTGAGGTCTGAACCAATCTGAACTTAGACACACAGACAGAGGCTATAACCACCTCCTGTGTTTACCTTTCAGCTCCCTCCCTCTATGAAAACACGGCCGTACTGTATGTAATATCATAACCCGCGCTGAGAGCAGGATCGATAGAAAGCAGAAGCTGGATCAGTATCCAGGAGCAGAGATCAGCCTCACTGTATTCAGACACAGAGCCATAGTCAGACTATTGATCCAGAATGAAAAACCAATTAATCTCACAAAGCTACTTTGTCAATTTGGAAGCTATACATGGCTTTCCTAACGCACCACCCATAGATTACGCTCACAATCAGATCGGGTGTGTTGCTGCCCTACAGCAAAAGGGGGAAACCCCCTCGCAAATCATATCTCTCAGCAGGAGCGTTGCAGAGTGTGTGTGTGTGTGTGTGCGCGCGTGTGTGTGTGTGTGTGTGTGTTAGTGTGCATTTGCCATGCCCCAGTGCCAAATGATGAATGTCATTTGCTCGAAGTGCACATTGAGTTGTCATGACAAATAACTTTGCCTCCCATGTAGTCGGTCAATAGAGAGTATTGTTCGTTGTATGTTGACAAATGTGTTGTTCTTCTTCCACTGCACTGACCTCTTCATAGCAGTGTCCGGGATTACGGCCACGCCACCACCTTGCATCTTGGCGCCTCCTCCACACTGCATGCCATCGAGCTGCCTGCAATACTTTCCATTTCAGCATCTTGATCGATCAGTACCGCTGTGGTCTCATTTGTGCGTTTTTTTTTCTTTTCGTTTTATGTTTTCTTCAAGAGGTAACGACAAGTATTTGAATGTAACTGAGCATTTGAATGTAAGGCCGCGGAGGGGGGGTCTTGCTGTGTTTTCAGTGCATTTCTCATTTCCTCTGCTGCACGAGATGTGGTCAGGACTGCATTGTAGAAGATGGACATTTTTTTTTGACTGGTCTACAGATGCTCCTGTAAACGAATGTCCTCCATTGTGAGATATATGTGTATGGGTGTGTGTGTGTGTGTGTGTGTGTGTGAGAGCGCACGTGTTTTTGTTTAGAGCCGTATCGTTAATTGCCTATTAACTCATTAACATTTTGTGTACTTTTGTCTCCCCCGTCGCTCTCTCTCTCTATCTCCCTCCTTCTCTCTCCTCTTTGCTCTCTGACTCTCTCCTCTCTTACCCTTCCTCTCCCTCTCATCATCCTCTGACTCTAACAAAGCGGGTAAGTTGTGAGGATGTATAACTGACCTCCTGGATATGACCATTGTCTCAGCCATAAATGCCCTGTCTGCCATTTCTCCCGTCTGTCCGCCATCCGTCCTCTCCTGAAAGACCAGTGCCAAAGCTGAAGTCTCTTATCTATCTACTCTCTATCCTTCATGGCTGTTAACGACGCCATTGCGTTCTTTCTTTCTTTTTCATTTACCATCTGAAGACATTTTTTCCCCCCTTTTTACAGTTCAATGGCAGCTGCATCCATGGCTGGACAGAGAATGTGCCGCCGCTAAAGCTGGGGCTCAATTTTTAAACCCGGAATGTCTTCCTCTCCTTATATGTGTCTCTATCTATTTGTGTGAAATAACCAGCTGCAATATCTGGTTATGGGAATGTCAAAATGTTCTTTTTGTTCGTATGATTTGTCATAACTGTTTCCTTACTTCCCTTTCCCCAGCTATGTTCAGTGGATGTATTTCTCCATGCATTAGACCTGACCTGAACATAAAACATGAGCTATCTCCCCATGTGCTGGATAGATAAGACAGTGAATGTACCTGGTTGTGTTTGGATGAACACATTTCCTCTGTCCCTGTAGGCTTATGTACGCCATGTATGCTGTGTTTAAGTGCCCTTTCACTGTACTGAGGCCTTCAACGCTGACAGTGCTACATGTATCATGTTTATTACTATGCCCACTCTTTCCATTTGTCAAGTTCTTTGACAACACACTCAGGGAATGCCTTGTTGTTTTTGTTATGAAATGTGTTCACTAAGCAGGATAAGAACTGCATTGTTTTTGGTGTGTGGGTGTGAGTACGAGTGTGTTCCATGGCCCCCAGTTTGTCCGGCGTTTTTAGGCTGTTCAATAGTGCTCCGTGTCTCGCCGAGTGTGGGAGGATTCAGCACAATACAAATAGCTCTGTGCATGACAGGCCAAGAGCATCTATTCGCTGCTCTTTGTCGATAAGGTGCAATTTGCATCGCGCCGAGTAAATGGGCACCGCCACTCGATGCAGCTCTCAAAGTGAGGCAAAGCAAAATACTGCTCAGCCCTCTCAGGTTACACTTCAGCACCTGCTAAAAAAAAAACAACAACTCTACATGGAGCGAAGCCCAGAAAATGTGAAGAAAAGTTACTTTTCTATGCCCTGCTGCTTGATTCAAAAACTAAAACAAACTAAAGTATCAGTGAAAGAAAATAAATCTCAGCAGAATAAACTGTGAGTGGCTGAACTGGGATGAGTTGGACACTTGTGCTTAGATTAGCGATGCAGTGTCCAGCTTCACCAAGCTGGTCTGTAGCACTTTGTCTTCCAGGTGTGTGAGTGTGTTGTTGTATGTGCACTCCGAGCACATACAGTACCTCCACCAAGGACGTACAATACTCTAAGTGTGTTATTTTAATCAGCTATTTACACATTTTCAGATCTGGATCCAGATCTGCATTAAAATACACAATTAGAGGCAATCCATGGTTAATAGTGTTGAGGACTATTACAACTCTGTGCAATGCTTAACTGTGCCAAATGTGAGTCAGATTAAATACTGTGTTACAGGTGTTGTTAAATTTGTTACGTTCCTCTTGCACAAATGTTGCCAATGTGTTAACAATTTCGCCTCAAGGTCCATTTACATATAGTAGCTGTTCTGGAGCTTTCGAGCGTATAACGCAGTCCTCATGAGTTTGCTTAATCTGCTCCACAACAGCTACTGCATGGGCCTTGAGGTGAGACTGTTTTATCAACTATTGTTTCAAGGTGAAAAATGAACACTGAGCCTGAATTAGAGAAGATTTAATGACATTCGTAGCAGTGGTGGGTTTGAAATGTCCTGCAAAAAAAAACACTAAAAATATACATTGCAAATGGGCTTACAGGGCTGTTCATACTTTATGCCAGCAGTAAAAATCCTGTAGGTGTATGACAGGGAAAATGTCAGGATAAGGGATTTGGGACTGAATGTGGTCAGTGAGTGCCCTCATAAATTCAGTAATGCAAAGCTTGGGTGTACGAGTGTGTGTGTAGCTACAGTTGTGCGTTTGTCTGCTCTGCACTCTGACAGCACAGAGATGAATGATGAAACACTGCCCTTTTCAGCGCTCTTAGTGTACAGGCTGGACAGGGAGATTAAATGTGTATGAGAACCTTCCTCTCATGTACTATACACACACACACACACATATACACATATACACATACGTGCAGGCCCACACTGACACAACACTGTTACTGCAGGGATTTGTGAGAAGCAGTGTGCAGGCATGAGGATGTGAGAGTTTAAGAGGGGTGTGGTGTTGTATCAGAGTGAGAAGATTAGTGTTTATTATGATGTACAAGTGCACGTGTTCATACAAGGTCTCCTCTGTCCCCGCCCTCAGACACGAGCTATTGGAGGAGGCCAGGAGAAAGGGTTTACCTTTCGCCCAATGGGATGGTCCCACAGTTGTAGCCTGGCTGGAGGTAAGTAGTCAGTCTTTTGTTTTGTGAGTGGATCTCTTAACAGCTTGTTTTCCATAGTAAATACTATATTCTCAACGGCACAGTACTACAACAAAGGAACTTTACTTTTCCTACTTAGAGGCTGACCTACACGTATCTAGTATGCAGATTATCTATCAATGCAGATTATGAGACAATGGGCCCCGGGGCACGAACGCATTGCAGCCCCTTTAAAGACCTATAGATAAAATGAGCCTCCCCAGTAGGCCCGTCAGTTTACCATGTTTATCTTTTAAATAATGTGCTGAGTTATTTTTATTTATTTCATTACTGATGAAGCAAACCATTTAATGTACAGTAATTACATTTTTTGATGCTGTTGCTTTGCTTAGATTTATGAGTAATTTGTATTAAGACTTGACCCCAATTCCAAGAACCTGTATTAATATCTAGTAATGAAAGCACTGATGATTAACAACAACAAAGATCCTATACTCTATGGTGAGTCATAGCTGTGAATCACTGACTCAGTTCCTCTGATGGATATTTTTGGACAAACTGAACACATGGGAATACATAACCGAAAAAGCCAAAATATAGAGACTCTACTGTAATGTACTGCCCCCTAATGTTCAGCAGATGACCTACCGTCATTAGTATCTGGGGACAAAAGTCTCTGCTGATACTCAGGAAGGTGGAAAAAGTGGAAAAACTACAGATTAAAGTATCCATTCATATTTTGGTGGAATAAAATCAAATTGTTCCATGATGCATGAAATATAGAGTTACATAAATCATGTCAAAGGTATTTAAGATGGAAAATAACATTTTTAGCAACAAGCCAAGAATGAGCTGGTGTGTTATTCTAGCTCTACTTTAAATCTGGCCAAACTCACCATCCCACACTCCTCTGTCTCCCCTCCTCTTCTCTCTGTGTGGTGAAGCTGTGGTTGGGAATGCCGGCCTGGTACGTGGCGGCTTGCCGGGCCAACGTGAAGAGCGGAGCCATCATGTCTGCCCTGTCTGACACCGAGATCCAGAGGGAGATCGGTATCAGTAACCCCCTGCACCGGCTCAAACTTCGCCTGGCCATCCAGGAAATGGTCTCCCTCACCAGCCCCTCTGCCCCACCCACCTCCAGAACCGTGAGTTGTACAGAAAATATGGGAACATGGACGCAGTCTGGAATTTTAGTTGGACAAACACCTGATGGAGACAGAGTGGTTCGGGGGGAAGACGTAATCTCACAGTTTTGGGGGTGGAAATGAAAAAGTAGGCACGAGGATGACAATTTGAATATTTAAAACATCTTGAAAAATGTGCTATACTGTAATGTCCATGCAATATGAATCTGGCACAACTAGTAGCCTCTTAGCTTAGCACAAAGACTGGAAAAGGGGAAATGCCTAGCATGGCTATGTCAGAAAGTAACAACATCCACATACCGGCACCTCAAAAAGTGGTGTGTTTGGATTTTGTAACATTTTGCCAGAGCCAAGCCTTGCCTGTCTTCCCTGTTTTCTGATCTTTATGCTAAGAAATGCTAATAAGCTGCTGGTTCTAGCTTCATATTGAACAGACAGAAGTGAGAGTGGCATCTAAGTCAAGAAAGCGAATGGTTCTCTCCTTTAAATCTCAACTCCTGACCTGTTTTACTTGACTTCATTCTAGTGTTATTTGGCCAGAATTAGTTTAAAAATAATTCGTATCATTTCTGCCTCCAGGACAGCTCTGACAAATGTTTGTATGACTGAATGTCCTCTCCCACCTGCACCACTCCTCCGGATACGGGTGACACATGTGTTTGCGGGTGACAACAAGCAAGCGATCGGCAAACAGAGCCCTTACGATCGCTCCCAGCACATGTTCCAGCGATATGTTTTCATATTTCACCAACTTTAGTCCCTCAGTCGCTGTGAAACACAAGTGAATAATACAGTGGGAGTTAGTGACGGCCCAGTTTGAAGAACATTGCTCCAATGTGTCCTGCAGTTTAGCTCTCCAGTTATTCCACACCACAGTTGCTTTCATAGCTCCCCGTTGTCATGGTAATTGCATCCAGCCTCCAAGGACTGTGCTGTTTCTTAATGATAGTGACTGTTCACACTGCCGAGCAAGGACTAATGCGCTTTATACTGAAGGTACACATAGGCAAACAATGCAGACCATATATCATGCAGACATGAGAAGTAATGTGCTGTTATATAAACCCAGCTGAGCTTATTCATTAGAGTTCTTAGTCTCTACACAATACTATCTATGCATGCAGTAGTTATAACTCATAAGCTCTTGCACTTCTTGTCTTTCCCTGTTGTAAAATAACACTTGCAGTACTCTTTTATGCTCCCCCTGTCCCCCCCTTTACCTCTCTCTCTCATCTACCACTTACCTCCACTTCCACACCTCATGAAACTTTCATTTCCCAGCATGCAACTCCGCGAGTCTGATCACAAACTACCCCAGCTGTGACAGGCCCTCCGCCTGTTGTCACACTTTAAACCCCCTACGCACTTAACAGAGGGGGTTAATTGACCTTGTAAATATAGTGGGACGTGTATATTGAGCAGAAAATTGAGAGGGGGGGGAAAGAATTGGTCATTTTACCACAGCTATTAAAACTAGATCCCCCTCAAACATGCAGTGAAGGAGCGGTCTACTGCTAGGAGCCCCGTGCCTTTTAAATGTCTGAGCCTTATAGGGTTTTTCCATAGTAGGGGAGGTAGTCGCACCAAGCCTGTGTCGTGAATGGCCACAATGGATGCAAGGTAAAGATGTTTACTTTGACGCTGGTCACAAACCACAATAAGAGCCTGTCGCCTGCAGCCCTTTTTCCAGCTGACTGTGGCTGTGACAGTTTGTCCCTTTTCATATTCAAAACAGATCCGCTGACCAAATAGGTTGATTAGTTGAAGAGTGGCCCTGCTAATGAAGCTTTGCTCACTCTGTGCCAAAGTCCAAAACTCTCTCCAAAACCCAGAACTCAAAAGTAAAATGAGGCTGATATGTGAACATACAAAAAGGAACACAGGAGTGGAACTAAACTCCAGATTCAGGTAGAAGCTACAAAAGGACTGAGTACTGAACTAAGCAGGGCTTTCTCTCTGGTCTGGTGGGGTGGGGGGTGGGGGGGTCACGGTCATGGGTTGGCTTACCAAGCAGGACCACAGCAGCGCAGCTATCCCCTGCTGTGAGGCAGTGGTGGAAATGTGTGTCGTCAGGCCTTGGCGTGGCACCAGCCCGGGCCCATGGAAAAACCCTATGAGAGTGTTATCTGGATCAGCACAGCATGACCTACTGCTGTGACGGCACAACAATCACTGCTGCTGCCGCAAAGAGGCAGCTATGCTTGAAAATGAGCACCAGTTATGGCATGGTGTTCACATATATCACAAGAAAACATCATTTCAGTTACCTCTACTGTTTTGTCGCCATGCAGATACTTTTGGAGTTATCGGTGTGAGATTTTTTTGTCAGTGGTTTTGATTGGAACTACTTTCTACTCAGGAGAAATAGTCCCCATTAAACCTACTGAGAGCATGTTCTGTGGAGTATCCACAATAACTGTTACTGCTTGTTTGTGTTTTTGCTTTTTTAAGTCAGAAATGGGAAGCAATTATATTCAATTTGTGGTTTAATTCATTCTTAGACAAATGCTGCTGTTCTTTCTGCCCTGCTGTCTTGCATAGCAGTAAATTGGACCTGTGAAATTGTCATTTTCCACAATAACCAACAAAATAACCATCGGAATAATTGAGAAAATCATCAACCGCTTAATCGATGATCAAAATCATTCTTAAATGCAGCCCTAGGTGGTGGGTATCTCAAAATCAGATAAAACCAAAATGGTCTGCATGTCTAGATGCAACTACAGATGAGTATCTGTTTGTCGTTTGAGTGAAGCAACCTTTAACCAGTAGAATACAGATGGAGAGGGATGGTCTTTTGTGTCTGTCGGTGTTTGTCACTAATTAATTTGGTCTTCCTTAATGTGCATGGCAACTGCCTGTTATTGTGTTATCTGTTCATGTACTGTATGCTGAAACCGGGATGTTCTGTGTTGTACTGTGTTGTGTTTTTGTCCTCTGCATATGCCCTTTGACCCCTGGCGGGTTTGGGGCCAGTTCAGGATCTGACTGTGATGCTATAACACTATTGGCTTACAGTGGTGCTGCTCTTCTTCTTTAACACTGCTTGCCCCTCCTGCCGGACCTCTACTACCAACCCCGCCGCTGCTCTGTCTTTTGGGCTCCTCCCCTTGTAGCCGTCAGGCAATGTATGGGTGACCCATGAGGAGATGGAGACCATGGCAGCCCCTTCCAAAACGGTCAGTCCCCGTGTGTGCTTTACCGTCGTCCTCTTCTTTCTCTGTCAGTCATGTGTGTCTGGGTGGAACAGTGGATGTCGGAGGGACTGTGAATGGAGAAGGCATGCATCATTTAACCCCTTTCCTGCTCGGTGAACCTCTTACTGTATCAAAACTAATTTTAAACTGGAATTTGGCTGCAGGAGCCTGTGTCAGTAACGTTTGAGTCCGTTTTTGCTGCAGTTAAGTGTTTTACTCCTGCAGTACTGTGAGTAAAACACCACACAAATCTCACCAGAAAGTTGAAGTTATTTATTGCATTTCACTTCTCCAGGTTTGCACATCAGTGAGTCAGCCTGATGAAGTGTGAAATGCAGCATTTGTATCCAAAAGGACTCTTATCTCATGTAGAATGAATGAATAAATCTGATGTGTGGTGAGATTTGACCTTCTACTTCATTGTCAGACTGTTTCAAGCTGTGGGCGAGTGTGTGGCCATGTGGTAGACGTTTTTCATTATGTGTCATGGAATGAAGGTAATAAATTGTGGTCATCTCATTTTGATTAGTGGATTAAATAACTGGCTTGTGACTCCATCAGTACCTTTATATCACAGCAATACAAAGTGTCATTTTTTTTCACCGGAGGCAGTTGAAAGACAGCGCTCTTACTAAATGGTATTACTCCGTTCTGAGGCATTACTCCAAAGCTACTGCCGCCATCGTATCCTTTTCCAGATAAAAACCAACATGCATTATTCACATAACAACCAAAGTCATTTATCTCCCATCTGGCTTTTAGCTTTGTAGCTCCTGAAGCCAATCTTGTACCATTTTTCGGGACAGCATGTTAGCCCATTAGTACCCTATTTCCAAACAAAAAGTAAACTGTCAGACCAGGCCTCATCTGAGGGTAAAAAGAGTTCCCCTAAAAACTCCCCCTGGAGACCAATGTCTTGAAAGCTGCTTGTGATTTGTTCAAGATTTGTTAAAATGTAGCAGAGGTTGAGTTGTTTTTTTTTTTTTCCTTCATCTGGTTCTCTCTTAGATGGAGAGGCACTACAACCAAACTGTCCCCTTTGGTTAACAAACATATTTAGCAGGACTTGTACTTTTGTAGCAGTTAAAACTGCTAAATGATAGGACAGGCACTGCATAAATTCATTTATATTTCCCTTGTTCATTCAGCATGCACCATGTTATCAGTTGGGTGTAGGATTACTTGCTAGTTGCATTTAAGGGACATTTTGGAGGGAGCTGCAGAAGTCCCTGATAACTTTATTCTTTTCTTTGTTTCACAATCAGAAGTCACAGTCTGAAGAGGGCAGCTGGGCACAGGTAAGAGGAAACCCTGCTGCTGATTCAGTTTTAGAGCCAACATGAACGTGTGTCCATTAAAAGAGACCGTTAAGATCTGTTTCGTCTGTGAGGCGCTGACTCAAGTCTTTCCCATCAGACTCTAGCTTATGGCGACATGAACCATGAGTGGATAGGGAACGAGTGGCTGCCCAGTCTAGGACTACCTCAGTACCGCAGCTACTTCATGGAGTGCCTGGTGGACGCGCGCATGCTGGACCACCTCACCAAGAAGGACCTGAGGGTGCACCTCAAAATGGTGGACAGCTTCCACAGGTACTGGACTCACCTCACCTACCTCATTGTAACAGTCAGCAGAGAGAACAAGTCATAGATTTTATACATTAGTTTTTATTCTTATGATGGAAAGTATTTCATGATCAGGTTTAGTAACTCTCTGTTCTGGATGTTTTATGTTTCCCATCACATGTGCAATTTCCTGACGCCAGAACAAGTTTACAGTATGGAATCATGTGTCTGAAGAAGCTCAACTATGACAGGAAGGAGCTGGAGAGACGCAGGGAGCACAGCCAGCATGAAATGAGAGGCAAGTGCGCCCAAAATAAAAATAAACAGGCACCATGACAAACCAAAACCAGATGCTACAAATGGATAAAAAGAGATTAAGCTTTTTAAGAAGACTAACTACAGTACGTGTGTTTGTGCAGACGTACTGGTGTGGAGTAACGAGCGGGTCATCCGCTGGGTGCAGAGCATAGGCCTGAGGGATTACGCCAACATCCTGCTGGAGAGCGGCGTTCACGGCGCTCTGGTCGCCTTGGATGACAACTTTGACTACACCAGTCTGGCGCTGCTCCTCCAGATCCCCAACCAAAACACTCAGGTACTCCAGCTACACCTACATTTGCCTTTGTCAGACCGTTATAACGGTGATGGTTAGATTTGCCTTAGTTTAGATGTCCGTCAGCGATGTCTGGTCTAAATCTGAACATCACTTTATAGCTTTTCCACACTGGATATGGAAAGACCTCAATGTGACAGGGGAAATTTTTATCTTTTCAAGTTTTTTTTTTTTTTTTTCTGGCACTGTCAGGTCAAATTTAAAGGTTCTGATTACGGACAGAAATATCATCTGTCACCAGCTTCAGTCCAAAAGTAGAAGTATGTTGGTATCAGCCTTCAAAAAGCTGGTCGAATCTAAATCAGAACATGCAGATTTGCCAACTGTCACTCTGGCAGGTTGCCCTGTGAATTTTCACTGCTTATCTCATCTATAATCAGGTAAAATGGATATGCAGCGCAAATAACGTAACATGTCAGCTGCCTCTGTTGCCATTCTACTAAAAATAGCTGGCCTTGTGCAAATCAGAATGTTGTGTGTGTGTGTTTTTTTTTTTTCCCTTTCCTCAGGCACGTCAGATTCTGGAGCGAGAGTACAATAATCTGCTGGCGCTGGGCACAGACAGGAGACTGGATGAGGTGAGCTCGACTACTACCCACAAGACTGACCTCATAACGCCGTGAGGTGAAATGCCATGACAAACAACGCCTGTTACTCATTTCAGAGCGCTCGCAACAATTGCACTTTCACCAGCCTGATTAACATTCACGATGGTAAACATAATTCATTAGCTTGCACAGCCGAGTCGAACACAACAAAGATGATAAATCACGGCTCCATTTTGTCTCCCGAATCAGACCAGTTAAATGAAGCTGCCCCTTCATTAAAGCACTCAAAGAATAAACTCTGCATTTAAAAGGTCTCGGACTGAGAGAATTTTAATCTAGTATGTGATTACCATGCGTCTATTCATGATTAGAGGGCTTTTGCATGTCCAGCAAGTGTAAATTATTTTTGTCCAGTTTTAATTTAAGATGAAGAAATCCTATTCAAAAGAACTGAGCTTTTCCCTGACAGTACAGTGACCCAGATTTCACTGTATACCAAAATTAGCCACAGAAAATAAACATGGTAAACACAGTTAACATCAATGCACAAATCTGCAGTGCACTTGTGTGCAGTGGTCCTTTTTAGGGGACACTTCTTGGTCTCTGTGCCAAACAATCAGGCCTTCAGATTAGGGGGCTGTAGTTTTGTAGCCCTGAAGTAATGATGTCTGAGCACCGTCAGTGATACTGGTTTCTGTAACATTTTATTTTTTTCAGTACGCCGACAACAGACCAATATGAAAGTGTGTTCCTTCATGATTAATAAGTTCTTACTATTGGTTATATGGTTAAGTTTGACCATTTTCGTCTAAAAATGTGGATGATGTTTATCTGTCCGTCAGTGTGATGACAAAGATTTCCGTGGTCCATCGTGGAGGAGGCAGTTCCCGCCCCGAGACGTTCACGGTATAAGTATGATGCCAGGATCCGCAGAGACGCTCCCTGCTGGATTCCGTCTCACCGCAACGTCTGGTCACTCCCGAAGGCTGCCCCCCGAGGGTAAGTGCTCGGCCCTGCACCTTATCGCACAGATGTGACGCCTCTGTTCACCCATTGTCAGATTTATCTCAGTAAGGCAATATGTTGTTTGGCATTTTCTGAGAAGTGGCTTTCTGAGGCAGCCACAAAGCAAAGGTTAAACCCACCTGTTGTACTGGTAGATGAAAGCGGCACACCTGCGCGCGGGAGTTGCTGCTCCTTGCTGTGTTGTGACCATGTCTCTTGTTCTCTCTGACTCTGTGACGGCTGCTCTGCAGTCCTCTATGAGGCGCTGGATGACAGTCCTGACGACATGTATTTGGATTGGTTTCAAGGTCAGCTATGCCCCTCTGAAGGTCCTGGGCTTGTTGGCCCTGCGTGTATTTTTGCTCTATATATACTCCCTCCTCTTCACATGGTCTCTGCCCACCACTGTCCTGCTGTATCGCTCCTTTTCTTTGTGGCCTCTCACCCTCACCTCTCTCTCTGTCTGTCTGTCTCTCTCTCGATTTACTCTCAAATCTCTGATATCCAACTCCAAGGGTGTTGTTTTGCAGAGTTGCAAAATAGTCATGTTTACTAACCCTGGTGGTAAAAGCTAGGGGGTCAAGTTATGGATTAGGACCCATGCTTGCTGTTGTAACCCTTGAAGTTACAGTAATGAAGCAGCAAAACAAAAGGTGGCTGAGCGGTGCTATGTAAGTTGGCCTGAATCAGGAGGTTTACATAGGTAACAGTGTGTCTTGGATGTCTCAAGAGCTCAAACTGACAGTTTGTGTCATATCCTCATCTCTCTGCTGTTAAAAGAGGACACCGGCTGAAACAGGCTTTCGTTAAAGGATAATTGTAGGTTATTACAACTTGGCCCATGTTTTTGTAGTTTTGGCCATGGTGTCGATTAGCTGAGATCTGGGAACACAGTGACACTGTTTCAGCGAAGTCTGACAGGTTGTATTTATTTACGCCACTTCACTTTGGAGGTAAAACTGAGAGTGAGTGCACCCAAAATGTCAGATGTAAGTGCAGGACGTAGCTCGGTAAATTGTAATTGCTTGGATGAAATTGGATGTTATTGTCTTGTCTTTGTCTTTTCTTGCTAAATATTTTAGTCAACCAGATTAAAACCAGTGTGATCGT
Source organism: Pempheris klunzingeri (assembly GCF_042242105.1). NCBI lineage: Eukaryota > Metazoa > Chordata > Actinopteri > Acropomatiformes > Pempheridae > Pempheris > Pempheris klunzingeri. Next base: position 12,428,264 of record NC_092033.1, read on the forward strand.
CTGAATGCTCCAACTTCTGTCTCGCAACGTCGCCACGTTCCCAGAGCTCAGCAGTTAACTTGCTGAGGTTCAGAGTTATTAGTGCCAATTGGAACAATGACCAGAACTACTAAAACTTTACAGAATGATATCAGCTCAAGGTCCACTTACTTCCCACAGTTTCCCAACCACAAGTGTGTAAAAGTAGCAGATTGGTCATGATTCTCAGACAAGTGAGCAACTTCAGTTTGAATATTTGCATTCATGATGAAGCGTCAGTGGTCCTTGAATAGAGTTTACTTTCCAAGGTCAAGATCCAAGTTACAATGAAAACTGATTCTTTAAATGGATGCAGAGCGTATTGGCAACTGCGTCCTTACAAGTTGTGATTGGTGTGTAGATCATCCGACTGCGCTGATTTTGGCCGGTGTTCTCCTCTAACAAGGTGTTCCCAGTGACACTAAAACAGCCTTCCTGTGCTCCTCTGTCTCTATTCTCTGTGCTCCCTGGTATGTGACGTCCACAATACACTCAAATCTTGTTGCTGGTGTTATCCACTCAAAACTAAAACTTCCTTTGAGTGTGTGATACTTGGCTTCCCTTTTGAGGGTGACACTACAAGTAATCGTCCGTCGTGTGAGAAAAGTGTTTTTTGCTTGTGATCTCACTCATACCGTTGAGGACGTCTAACCTTGTGGCTAATGTCTGGGGTGGTGACCAAGGGGAGGAATGCTTCCTTCTCACTCTGGGTCCATCTGATAAACAGGAGGCTTTAACACTTAAACGATCTGTCGCTCTCGCTGTCTCCCCCCCCCCCCTCCCCCACAGTCGGACCCTCTGCAGTGCAGCGGCTGGACAGCTCCACGGTGAGAACCTACTCCTGCTGAGAGGAGGAAGAGAGGGACCTTAAACTGTACGCTGTATGTAACACAACACAGACTCTTGCTCTGTCAAATACACAGCTTTCTTCAGAAGTACTTAAAACAGATACTGGATTAAAGAGAAGAGGGCCAATTGTTTCCCCAAGATAAGCGCGTTTGTCTCATCGGCTTGGCGCTCCTCTGCAGTGTTTTTGCCAGGTAGCTGTGATGAGGTGATAGAAGACGGCAAAGCAAGCAGCGGGCCACGGTCTCATACCGACGTCTCCCCTTTTATGTCTTTCCAAAAAAAAAAAAAGTCAGTCAGTCAGTCAGTCATGGTCCAAGCTTTAGAAATCTGCTTCAAACAAATGAGGACTTCAGTGCCTTGCTGAGATTACTTAACAAAGTTCACTTCCATGATTGATAGTTCAAGGCTCCTAAAAATAGGCCTTGTGAGACTTTACAGTTTACAAAGTGAGCTTGCCCTAGTTTCGTTTCCAACTATCTTCTTTGTGCTGCCAGGTGTAGCGAAAAAAGTGCAATTTGCTTTGATTTGACCACACTGCCTCTCTGCACCTTTTTATTGTAGCTAAGATTCCTCACAACTGAAGTGGCAACCAGATGCAAAAGCAATCTGCACTTAAATCTGACGGATGATTTGTTTAGCATTAAAACCTAGAGGTCAGCCCTCTCCAAATTCAACAAGTGGCCAAACGTCAAACAATCCTACATTTAGCTCAAACGGCATCATCTAAATGTTTTTAGTCCTGGACCAGTGTTGCAGAATGTAATGCACGCCGAGGTTAGAGGCGCAGTAGAGCGATAATAAAGTGATATAATTCTGTGACTGCAGGGCTATCATAAGAGAGGAGGCTTAGAAAAATAAATAAAACAACAGCTAGGGGGGGAGATAAAGGGAACTAAAAGCAGAGCAGAAGGGGTTTGATTCAGTGGGGAAAAGTTTGTGCGAGTTGCACCTTCATAACCACAATTTTGCCTCACCCCCCCCCCACCCAAAAAAATTTGCGCATCAGATGGAGCACGCTGTGGGCTGTTTCTAATGCTTTCATCAGCTTATTTTTATAAGTACTCCCACACAGCAGAAAAACAGACAGAATACGGTTCAAAGTTCAGTGAGAGCAAAGGTTCGGATTCTGGTACAGAACATGTGCACAGAAAACAAAAACTGATTCTATTTAAATATTTGCTCCACACACTTTTATACTTTTTTATATTTATATTCAGTTTTTATATTTTTCCTCTGCAGCGAGATGTTTCCACCACAAACGAATACATACAGTGCAAGATTTGCATAGAGGCGACCCAAAAAACACCTTTGACTTCCTCATTTCGTTCACTGCAAACGCAGCTTTTCAGCATTAGTCTAAAACACTGTCACACTGTATGAAGCTCACAGGTCCGGTTCTGTCAAACTGTTCTAGGCGCCTATCAAGTAGTCAAATTAGGTGTTAGATGTCCTGTCAGTTCTGTGAACGGCACTAATCACTGTCACGCCACACGTATTCGGTCATTACTACAGTGCCAAGACAAATGTTGATCTTTGAGCCAAAACACATTACATCCTCTTAATTCAATGTAGTAAACAAAACATGAAACCTTTCTAAGGGGGGGGTTTGAGTACCTTTTTAAATACACCGGTCAACAACAGCTGCACGTCTGCATCTACACTTGAAGGGTTTCGTCACGGCCCTGCTGTGTTTTTAAGCAGCCTTCACATCCAAATCGCCACTTACTGTAGTTCTACACAAAATCTCGGCACATGACGACAGCTGCATGTGAGACAGAGAAGTAAAATGTGGGTCAAACACAACCCAAAGGCTTTAATGTCATAGGTTTAGGTAGAATGCTGAAGAGGAAGGTCAAACTTTTTAATTACAGCTGGTTCAACAATTACTTTACAAATACTACTTCCTAAGCTATGAACTGCAACCATTATGGTACTAAATTGACTCTGGGAGGATTAAAATTATACCCTTGGCATGTTATAATTCAGTTTTTTTTTGTCTCCTTAAAAAGCTCACCAACTCTGAGGACGCCACACAACACCTCACTGACAAACTACTCATTCCGTTTCCCTGTAGGTACAATTCTGAATGGAGATTAACGAGGGGAGCTGCTGGATGTACCAACCTGCCGAGGAACAAACTATTCTGATGACACGCACTGCCAAGAAGCCCTGCTCTCCTCTCTGACCCTCCCCTCCCTCCCTCCCTCCCTCCCTCCCCGACCCTACTCCACGCCCCCATAATGTGGGCACCAGATGCCGGTGCTAAACTGTCCTGCAGGCTATCCCGTTGTCACCATTTCTACCTTTTACATGTACAGTAAATTGTTGAAGCATAATGTACTGTGTATTTCTTCTACAGGACATGTGTAGGTTATCTGTACATAGATATGCCATTTTTTAATATATACACACATCTATGTATAAAAAGATATTCAGAGTTTGTGCAAAAAAATGTCCCTGCCACCTCATTTAGTGGACCATAGATTAATATATGCTGCTCTTTAAACTGTCTCCATATTACCCCGGCCCTCTAGATCATTTTGTACATATGGTTTTATTTTTTCATTGTGCTGATGTTGATGATGATGATGAATCTGTGCTGCACCGTAACGAGAGGAAGACTGGATGTTGTGTGAAAACCTGCCCTCTAGTGGTGCACAAAAAAAACAAAAACAAAACCAAACCACTCTGAGCCCCATTTCTGGCACCAACAAACTCCATCACCCTTTCTTATGGACTCGCTGTCACAAAAGGAGCATTCAAAGAGGACACGTCGAAGCACTGGAACGACATATGACAAGCACTTTGATACAACCGCATCAACTCAACGGACTATTCAGTAGCCACGGATGAAACAAGAGACGCCGTTGCTCTCCACGAAGTTGCACAAAACTCGGAGATCGAAAAAGCGGGACGTCATTCATGGAACACGCCACTTGTTGTACTGTATGTTTTGTCAGGCGATACATTAAAACACAAAGGACAACTACACACTCAGCCGAGCTGGCCTTCTCCCCGACCCCTCAGACACCACGTGAACAGAACAGAGGAAATAACTGAAAGACAGACTGCTTTAGCTCATAGTGTATGTAGAGTGTATATGACCATGTTGAAGTGAGGTGACTTTTAAAGACAAAAACCCGTTGCTTGCTGTGACTTACATTGGTGTAACTGTTAACTCTTTGTTTCTGTCAGAGTTTCCAGGGTGACCTATTGTACAGCCCTGTTATCTGTCTTTTAGTTATTTCTGATGGACGACTCAAACAAGTCTTACGCTTTTAATTTGTTTTTACATCTTCAATTTGCACGAACAATTGAATCATTTTATTTTGTGTCCATTTTTTTTATTTATTCTTGTACTTTTGGTCAAAACTAAGTGGTGAGCAAGCAAATTTTCATTGTCAATAAAAAAAACTACTGTCAGTGAATGAGTTGTCTGTTATTTTTCATTGGTAATTCAAAATGTTTATGGCTCAAGCTCCATTTTGTATAAACAGCAGCTCTACTTTGACTTGGTTCATTACATATGAATGTGTGCAAAGCCTATAATGCAGTGTGGTTTTACATTATTCAGATTACATACAAAAAGACTGTAAATTTCATTATTACAAAGGGAAACATTAACCCTGTTTCATGGATTCGGCACTGTTCTTACTATATAAAAAGGCCAGAAAGTAAAACCTACTGACAGCAGTGTTAACCTACAGCTCAACCTAGAAAAAGAATCATTCAGTTTACTTCTAGTTAACATTTGCAGCACCCAGTGCACCACCTATGTTGCCAAAATTCATCCAACCTCAGTTTTCATCGTCATCCAACAGGTCAGGCTCCCCGAGGTCTCAAGACGTTTTCTACCTGCCTCTCAATGTCCTCGAACACCGCAGGGTCCTCTATGGTTGGAGTGATCTGTAAGGAAAATAGTCCCTTTGTAATTCTCCTCACAGCATCACAAAGCTAATTAACAATAAGAAATGAAGGGGGAAAAACTAATTACTTAATTAAAGCAATCATTAAATGATCAGCAAAGTCGGTTATGTTTACAGTACGATTGTTCTCTGTACAATGAAAAGCCATTTCTAAGATCTTAATTTGGAAACATTTTAGGGCTTTAAGGCTGTATCCACGGCAACCTTGTATCTGTAAACAGAAGCCCTATATGAAGAAGTGTTGTTTCCACAGTTTGTCATCCACTTCCTCTAGAGGCCTTTAGCACCTGATCAGCAGAAAACAGAGTCAGTAACTATAAAGAGATGAAATCCCATATGAGCCCTCAGTGCTATTTAATGAGTGCGGGGCCTGCTAATGCGCCGTCATTACTCAAATTCTGAATTGCGAAATGAGCTTTACTGTCTCCTGAGTGGCTGTAAATCTTTGCAAAGGGGACAAAAGAAATCAAATTCTGCACGAACAATAATTCCCCTCAGCGATTTCACCCTGCAGTACTAGTAAAAAAATAAAAAATAAAAAAAAATATTGGTGATGGGAACAGTGCACAAAACATTTCCCCAAGAGTGGTGTCATACCTTGTAGGGCTTTCCGTTTACCAGGTTAGCTAAAGAGGAGCGAGGGATCTTGCCAGAGCGGGTTTTCGGCAATCCTCTGACAAAAAGCACTTTCCTGAAGGCAGCTACTGGTCCAATGGTGTCTCGTACAATCTTCACCATCTCTTTTACGATCTCCTCTTCACTTTTCTGCACACCTGAGACACACAGCACACGATGAAGACAAGTAAGTGTGGCTTCACCACCGCCTGGAAGTTCATTCACTTCGTGATGGTAAAAGAGGACATGGACGTCAAAAAGTAAAAGTGTGTGTGACAAAACACAGTTCACGCCTCACCATTTTTGAGCACACACAAGGCCAAGGGAACAGCACCCTTCAGAGTGTCCTCTAGGCCGACCACAGCACAGTCTCCCACTGCAGGGTGCAGCAGCACTGACTACACAAACACACATTTACACACACGATTATACCAAAAATAAAAGAGTCGGGAAGGTTTTGTCATCTCCTCTGTGATCGTCATCTTGCCTCCTCCAATGCTCCAGCAGACAGCCTGTGGCCTGCCACGTTGATGACATCATCAGACCGCGACATAATGTAAAGGAAACCCTCCTGGTCCACAAAACCTGCATCCATGGTGTCATAGTAACCCTGATGAGGGAACACAAAGGAATTACAATAGAAATCACAGTGACGTAGTATTTGGAGCAAAAATCCTGCTAAATTTGAATCTATGTGGTTTTAGTTAATGTGTGTCATATAAACGTGTCATTAGAGGTCGTTATTGGCTTTCTTGGAATGAGGCCTCGTGGCTCTGTAATGAAGGATTTCAACACTAGAGGGCCACATTTGACCACTTATCACTATCTGCTCTAGTACATTAGGAATCCAATGTCATAAAAGGAGAACTGAACAGAATTTCAGACAAATACAATTGTTGTTGCAGTTGTCATGCTGTAGTTGTGCAAATAATTTCATGTTCAATAAACATCAGAATGGGAGGAAATGCTGAGACATCTTACTGGGAACTTGGTGAAGTAGAGCTCCTTGAACAGATCGTAGTTCTGCCACAGTGACAGTGCTGCACCAGGTGGTAAAGGTAGTCTGAAAGACAAAGTATGCAAAAAAAAAAAAAAAAGCTTTAACTCTACTCCTTTCTTAATCTTTGACCCTTTGCCTCTGGCATTAAAGTACGAAAAATAATAGAGGCGAGTCTAAAATTGCATTAAGCATGGCATTAAGCAACAGTTACGTGAAATGAATGAATGAATGAATCTACTTGAATGTCTTTCGTGGTTTGAATCATTATAAATTCAGGGGGCATTCAGAGCACTCCATCACATTTTACCTGATACGGTCTTAATGACAGGTGAAGGTGGAGAACAGACACACAGCTGGGCTCTGCTAGACTTCACCTCGCCTGACACACTGAGCCTTGGCACACACACCCTTAAACATGCAGACGGGAGACTCGGTCTTTGTTTATCCAGCCACTACGAGTAATCCCCCCCCCCTCCCCCTTCTTGACCAGTGTCTTGGCCGAGATGATCCCATTTCCCAAGCTTGAACCCTAAACGTGCCGCTGAACAGATTCATTTCATGGCGAGAAGAATATTTAAAACACACTGACAATCTTACTTCTGGTGCTGATTTGCTACTGAGGGGATGATAAAAAGTCTCCTTTCTGCAGCACCTCTCTTCAAATACTGTTAGAGCCATAAGAAAAAAAGAAAAAAAAAATCCATAAACTAAGCAACTTACATACAAGTTTGGCTGCCTGCTTTTGATTTTCAGAGCTTGTCACACTGGTGAGCACGTCCTATGCACAAAGGCTACACTTAAAAGAAGCTGTACTACAAAAGCAACAATTGCAAAATAATTTATATGTGTAGTTTTTTTTGACTTGACATTAAGGCACACAGTCAATATGTAAAAGAGAGTGAGGTTGTTGCGCAGCACAATGATTTTATGAAGCTGGGTATGTAGCGTTTGATCAAACAACAGGGTGGGCACAGACTTTCTGGCTGCTGAAAAAGGAACACAGTAACACAGCTGCTCCTGTCGGTTATATCGCTCTACCTGTCGTTATCCCCAGATGCACCGTACATGTGAATGCCTTGGAAATCCCCGGCACTGAGTTAATACGAGCACTTAGAAGGAAAAGGGAAATGGAGCTTGAGAGTGATAATTGATAGGTAGCAGACTTAAAGATAAGGCTGAGGGTTGACTACTGGAGGTTTTAATTAAGTCCACTCTTGGAGCCCTGGAATCTAAATAAACAGACACGCGTTTTAATATCCAACCCTGGCAAAAAAAAAAACACAAGACATGAGGCTCTGCTGAGTCCGACACAAGCTGTCCTACCGTGAATTATTGTGATTAAACTAAAATGACGATTAAAAGATCAGAGTCCAAGTAAGACGCTTTTATGTCTCATTTTAATTGTGTGTGTGAGTGACAGGAGAAAAGGTAAAGTGATGACTAAGCCGCTTGCACGGCTCTGAACTTACCTCACCACAATATTTCCCAGGGTTCTTGGCTTCACCGCCTGCATGTCATCATCAATCACTGTGACTAGTGAAAAGGGAAGAGCATGCAATTCATATTCAAAAGGTGGCACATCATCCACTGGCAAACCTGAAGAGCAAAAACATTAAATACTCTGCAGGGAACTACAAGCAGTAGCCAAGTTTCGGTTTTTGGGTTTTCTGCATCTGTTATGGAGAGGCAGCAGTTTGGCTTATGTAGATTAAAATAACGACTGGAAAGTACAATTAAAGGACATAATACAGAAATACACATACAGGAGTACTGTAGCTGGGACGTGGATCAACCGTTATTCTTCTTACCATTGTAACCTGGAACAGGTTTTCCTGCCTGACCTGCAGGTGGTGTGAGAGAGTTCCCCAGACCAATGCAGGAGGAGGTGATGGCTGAGCCAGTTTCTAAAGAGAGAGATAGAAAAAAGAGGTAAATGAAGACTCATATCTGTGTGGGAGACTCCGAACAATTTAGTCAAACCACAAGAGCTCTGGGATCTGTGGTGTCAGCGCCACAGAGCCAGTGTTAGTGCTCTCTGTGTAAGTGTTAAATCCTCTAATGGTGGGCTGATCAAAAGAGAGAGAGAGTGTGTGTGTGTGTGTGTGTGTGTGGTTCTGGGTTGCATTGTTTCTGTGAGCAGCATTAACCTACATAATACAAAACTATGACAGCTCCTGTGGGCTCTCCCCGACTCCGCCACCCCGCCGTGCTCCACTTCCAGCCCACTCGTCATAGCCCACCCAGAGAATGAGGAGCAGAATCGATACAGCTCAGTGAGCAAGATTACATCAGAAATCACACAGCAGCAGACCAGCCCAAGATTAGCATCTGTCTTCTGTGTTCCGCTGAAATTTGAAAGCAGTTGGTGGAGAAGTGCTGCTACTTTTCAGTCGCTGGGTGCTTGTCGGTTTCTCTGCGTAAATACAAGAACAAAGATGCACCTGAATGCCTCCATCTGTCGTGCTTTCCAAGGAAAACACTTTTACTTAACTCAGCCGACACTAACATGCACACACCAGGTGAAAGGGAACAAAAACAACCTTCAACACGATGATTTTCCCTTGTTTTCTATTATATAACACATTTACTTAATCGGGTACATCTGTAGGTTCATGCCAGTTGCATAAAGGTGAATCTTACAGGACAGAACAGGCTTAAGAGCTCTACTGATCTAATGTTTAATTAAACAGCCATTCATGTGACTATATTTCAGGAACAGTCAGCCCTTTGGCTTTTTGATACTATTACAGTTAACGAACAAGAGGCAGCTAAATTATCTAATGTGCTGCCATTTTTCTTCACTAACATGCAAATTTATGCACAAGTTGTTCCAAAAGGTAATCAGATCAGCTAGCCTATAGGGTGTGCACGTGGCGGAAGTATGAAAGAAATGTCATGGATTGTTCGTGAGTAATTGTGACCATGAGTATCATGGCATTTTACCCTGTTTATATGCAAATGTATGTAGCCAGGTGCATTAAAACCCAATCAGATCAGTTATTGCACTGGGGAGGGGGGGGAGTAAACATTTTCAATCATGTATTCTTCTAAAACATGCAGTCAGTGGAAGCGCTGGTGGCAGAAGCGACTTGTCTTTTCAGAGGCCAAAGGCCAGTCGGGAAACATTCATGCAATCAGGCCAGCTTTGCAAACGACAGCTCACTCGATGCAACAGTGATGTGAAAAAAGGCAGCTCAGACTCAGACTCATCATTAAACCGCGAGGCAGAGCCACAACAACAGAGGACTTCACCAGGGTTATGCACCTGTCAGCTACTGGGCTGTAGTGACAACCCAGCCACCAAATTACTTGAAAACGGAGGGACAAAAATGTGGCGTCTAGAGTTCTGGGTGCCCTGTAAAGTTTCTGTTTGCAGTTGGTATTATTCAACCAAAATCTCTCTGTTTCCTTTAGGTCTAACAGACATGTTGAATGCATTCCCATCCTCGTAAAACATATGCAAAACCTACACCGTTTACATCCATGTCCTGTCAACCCTTGGTTGACAGGAATGTCTATAATCTCACCCGCAAGTGAATGTGCACAAGAAAAAACTTGGTAAATGCTTTATCAGAATTTGGGATAAGGAGCACGAATTCATGAGATCCCAACAGAGTTCACTGAGCGAGGAGGAGGAGCAGGATGTTCAAATTATAAAGTACCTTAAAGGTAAGATCTTACGGAACTGTGGGACATGAGGTCAACACGAACCAGAAATCATCTCCCGCATCTTGGTACGGGGCCTGCTCCATCGATTAAAGTGGATGTGGACTCTCTCCTCCCTCTACTACTAATCAAACAAGTGCAAACGGCTATAGACTTGCTTCCAACTTCAGCACAGCAGACTTCAAAGACATGAGCTCAGGGGCAGGGGGGGGGTCCTGTTGGTTGAGGAGGGGATTAAGTTATCAAATGAAGAGCAAGAGGGAGGGTGGGAGGGAGGGAGGTTGAGGAGTTGAACGCGCTAGTCAACCACGGCAGCCTCTGAACTGGCAACCACGCACTCATTGATCAGTGACAGGTTAGCCACTCCCTGCAGGGTTCAAAGCCCATCACTGTCAGCAGAGACAGCACATCTAGCGCTAGTAATGGAAAAAAAAATAATGTTTTTAAAGTTTGCACAGGGGTATTTAGTCCAGCCCACTTGGTCAGAAAGGAAAGTCATGAGAGAGTGATGACGGACCCCCTGTTGACCAAGCACGCCCTTTGCTTCCCCCTCAGGTGTGTAGCAACGCTCCCTGTACTGCATCATTTATGGCCATCATATAATCTGAATGGAACTGGAACAAAGGGGAAATAAAGCAGAATCTGAGATTCATGATCTGAGGTTTCGAGGCCAGGAAGTCATGGCTCTTATATTCTGTGATTAAAAAGTAATTGAATATAATTACAGATTAATATAAAGCTACATGATAAACAGCTAATCAATCTGTGTCATTATGACATAAAGTTTTAACGACCCGATACTGGCGAACCAGTATCAGTCTGACCCTGAAGGATGCCATAAGGGTCCTTTTAAAAGCTCCACTGAATTGCAAGTTGATTGGGGCTCGACACAAGCAGTGAACCATGTCAGCATGAGTGGAGTGTTTAAACTTGGCTGTTTGCGGCAGGAGCCAGGGCTCGCTGGCGGTGATTCAGGTCCAGCGAGTAAATTCACAAAGCCAAATGAGGAAAAAAAAAAAAAAAAAAAGACAATGTAATTGAGCCTCGACATTTTAGAAGGCACACGGTGAAGACAGAAAACTGACTGTGCATTTAAGGCACGAAATCAAACCTTGACAAAGCAAATATATCTCAGGAGATAATTAGCTGAATCGCTGAAACATTTTGTCCTCGTGTTTACATGAAAGATGGTGAGCCGACGAGAACAGAGCTCCGTTTCCAAAGGCCGATTCAGGTGTTTGCCAGGAACTTCTAAGGCTCCATCCTCAGCCCACAATATGGAGGCATGATGGATCACACCACAGGAGCTGTTGTCCGTTTACATTCCTACACCCTCTGGCTCAGGGAGAACAGATACAGACGAGTCAAACACGTTGCTTTCCTGGAAACATTTTTTGGCAGTCTGGCGCTTTGAAAGGTTTATCAATTTTATCTGCAGCAAATTAGGGAAGAGTTTAATTCCAGTATTGCTTGAACAAGCACACTCTCTTCCCATTGATGTGGAAATATGACTATTGACACTCTTAGCACTATGATCTCTCCACTTAAATAATTCAACAGTATCTACCATGAATCTTCCCACAGGGACAAAATTTCATTACATGGGGTTATCTGTCCAAAAATGTGTCTATGTAAAGGTCAGGATGAAAAGTCCCCTAAGGTGAAACAGACAAAATACTTCCACGACTACTATTCTGGTCACATTGTGCACAAATTAAATATTCTGGATAAGAAAGGAAGTCAGCGCAGGCTGAAACAAGTGAGTGAACGCCAGAGGGAGTGAAAACGAGTGAAAACATTGTCAGTGGGCTGGAGTCAGTCACACATTTTGCACTCAAGCTGTGTGGTTGTCTCTCTGCTTGCCTGACTGGTGGTGTGAGTCTTGGGCGCACACACACACACACACACACACACACACACACACACGTATATAAACACCTTGGGATCAGTCCTCATCTACTACCACCTCTGTCTTTTCCTTTCTTTCGCTCCTTCTCACTCCCTCGTGCTCTTTTTGCCTCTGTACACAAACAAATCAATCTTCCTTCGACCTGCTGGAGACGAGCTTGGCCAGCGAGAGGCCTTCAGAGTGTGATGAATGGGTTGAGCGATGGAGAGGGTTGTTGGAGGACGCATTGGAAGAGCGAAATGGAGGATACAGTGGTGTCTTTTCAACTGCGAACGTGCTATCGAGCAGTCGTCCTCATTACTACTAGCTTGGGGGGAGGGGGGGGCGCTATTCAGGAAAAACAAAGACAGCTCACTACGCCTGCTATCTCTTTTCTCTGCAAGTCCTCAAGCACACCACTTCTTTCTAAAAGAAAGAACCGTCTTCTCCTCAAGCACCTGCCCTTCCACTCACTCCACTGCTGCAAGGCCTGCAAAGAGAGACATAAACCCAATATGGGTCAAAGGGTCATTAGCAATAGGATATACTGGCCACAAAGTGAGAGTGGGCATGACCAGGTTTAGAATATGAAACCTGAAAGAGGATTGCAGAGAAGCAAAATTCCGATGTAAGCTTTTCCATCGATGCAGTATGTGCTGATACGTGATTCACAGAATTAAAGATAGAAATATTGAGTCACGAGTGTGTCCTACTATCCTCCTTTTGTGGAGATTTACCTGCAAATCACTAGAAGTGTCTGCCTTCCATAAATTCCCTTCAAATCTCACACGCGGGGCGACGCTCAAATAAACAATAGAAACATTGTTACTGTCCAAATATTATGAATAAGTATGTAAAATTGCTTTCAAGGCACCGAACTGGCTGACTTTCACTGAATGTGGCTGCTCCCTTGAAAATTCAAATTAGGTGAATGGTGTTGCTTACACCTGCTGCCCGAGGCAGGTTTGTTCATCCATCTCCTAATTGGGCTTCTGCATTAATGTTCACCTTGGATACGAGTACAAGCAAAAGTTAGAAATGGTATTGAGGTGGTAGCTAGTCACAGAGACATTTTGGTAGTCAAGTCAAAGTCAGAGCTGAGGCTGACTCTTACCAGCAGTGGCTGGTATAAACAGCTTTGTCAGGAAAAGCATCGGGCTTTGAAGGAAAGTGGCCGAACGGTGTAATTACAACAATGGCGTCCATCACATGATGCCATTGGGCCCAAAAAGACTTCTTTTCATAGACGTACATTGTGAAAGAGATGTCTGTAAATCAGATTTCTAACTCCAAATGTCATCAGAGCGGATGGTGATCATTTTATCCCCTTTCAAGTTAGAGCGGTGCTAAACTGGACATTAGTCAGCAGGAGTGAAACAGACATTTTCGGTCCACAATGTGGAAGATCCAGGTACTTTTATACCTCCTACTCAACTGCGTAACCTTCATGGGAATTATAAATGGCAAATGGTCTGTATTTGTATAGCATTTCGACTACTTAAAGCACTTTTTACATTACATCCTCATTCATCCATTCACACATCATTCATACAGGAGGAAATGGGAGAAGACTACTCTTTCACACACAGCTTCCGGAGTTGGGGATCGAACTATCGAACTTCCGATTGATGGACGACCCACTCTACCTCTGAGCCACAGCGGAATGAACAGAGCACACCTCCAACACTGTATCCAGTCAGGTTATAACCCACAAACACACGGCACTTTTCACTTAATTGTAAAGTGTAAGCAACAAGCATGTCAGATATAGCCGAGGGGGTGCGATCTGTAAATCATACATAAGCACAGCGGTGTTCGTGGTATTCCTGGTGATGTGTGGTTGCTGGGGTAACTGAGTCAGGAGCTAAACAAGATAGTCAACCCAAGGTCAATTGAAAAAGATGATCTGGTGTAGGAGGATGAGAGGAAGAGAACAGAGGCGGAATAGACTGCAAGCAAGAGGCACTGAAATATTCATTTTTTTCTTCTTTGATGGGTCTTTCTTTCATAATGTTTGCTTTTCTTGCATCAGACAAAACCAATAACCTCACAGAAAGGAAAACACGATGAGCGATTAAAACGGGAAATTATAAATCATACTTCTGCAGCATATTAGAGAAATTCCTACACTAATATAAAACATGACTGGCTTTAAGCCAGATGAGCACGGTGTTGTGTTATTTCCCTGCTTTTTGTCTGGGTTTCGGCTCCAAGAATGGGTGACGATCAAACTAACCTAATGCAAACCTGCGGGATTAGTTCTGCTAGGGGTGTTAAACAGTGCAACTTAAAGAGCTCAGACTAAGACCATCAATGTCAGCCTGCCGAGGAGCCAAACACAGGAGGAAACCAAAGGGTTGGGTAACCAACCCTTTCTAATTGGGCTCAGTGTTAAAATGAAAAAAAAAAAAAGTAACAAGCGAAATAAAGTTAAGAGAGAGAAGAGACAAAGTGAATTGCACAGGGAATCAGAGTGGGTTGGAGAAACGGCAAGAGGTTGGCGATGCCACCAACCGAAGACAGACATGAAAGCAAGATGAGCAATCACGTATAACATGTGCACACACACACAAACACATCCCGGGTGCTCTCCCATTTAAAACTCGGACTCTTCAAGGGATGATTTCATTCCATCAGCTAAAAACATTGCCTCCCTTATCACTTTTCAGACAGCTCGGCTCATTTGCTCAGAGCCAAGTTTATGCATACAAATTCACTACTTAACTTGCTAATGAAAGACCCCGCCTCGTGCCTTGGAAACCTCAGAAGACCAGTGCTACAATGGCTTGGAGTGAATGCCAGACGAATTCCCAGCTTAGAGCCCCGATGACAGCAGCCCCCAGTAAACAACCAGGTAACACAAACGTGGCACCTCGGCTCTCGGAGATGTAATTACAGGAGCCGAGACATCTGCGCTACTGTCTCTGCAGCCATGTAATGAGACCGAGTAAGCGACAGCTCCTTTTTGATGCTCGGCGGTAAATGACACAAGGCACAAAACCATGGCTCCCGCACATCTCCCAAAGGTGGGAAACCAAGCACAAGGGTGACAGGACTCGGGAATAATTTTACTGCAAAGAAATGTATTCAGATTTGCTTTCTTTTTCTTAAAGGGAGAAGCTGAGGGACCAGCCTATGTGGAGAAAAGTAGTGGGAAAGAATAACAATAAGATGGAGGGGTTGTAATAATTCTACTACGTACAATTAAGACAGCAAATATACACTACACTATACACTATACACCACTCTTCTGGGAAGGTTTTCTACAAGACTTTGGCCACGGCCACAAGAGCATTGCGGAGGTCTGGCTCACAGTTGCTGTTTCAATTCGTGCCAAATGGGTTTAGTTGAGGTCAGGGTCCTGCCAGTCAGGTTCCTCGATACAAGACTTTCCTTAATTGGGACTGAGCTCAAACCACATTCAGCTCCAGACCAACAGCCGTATAGTGTAGTTCACAGTAAACAAATGTTTTCCCTGCACAGGTAGAAAATATAGAACTGGTTTTCTGACTTGTTTCTTTCTTAGTATAGGAGTTTAAATGTACAAATCATGATTTACAGTTTAGAAAAATGCATTATCAACAACAACAAGATACAGTATAATCTAGTCTAGGTGACCTTTTAGCACAGCCGCTGCTGTCACAGAGGAGAGGCATTTAACAACACATGTATTTTTGAGTGAATTCCCATAACTTCAAATCCTAATAGTTATGTACTTAATACATAAATATACAAATAATTGTATATTTTCTTTGTAAACAGCTGCTTCTTAAACTGTCTAAATTCAATGACTGTCTGAGTAAAAGTATTGAACACAATCTGTATGTACAATAGGGGCGTTCCTGTCAATGCAAAACCTAATTCTCTAACTCCCCCCCCCATACCCAGCCATGAAAGGGTTACAACCAATACCTTAATAACTGAACGCTAAGAGGTTTCTTGTGAAAAAACATCCTGCAGGTGATGGTATGTTCACATTTAAAACTGCACTGAGCTTCTTGGTTTCAGGTTAAGATTCCTTATTAAGCCCTGATCCAGTGTATTTCTGTCAATGTGCTGAGTCAGAGTGTCCGGGGCTGTTAAAAGCCTGTTTTTCTTTAGTAAGAGGATGGCGTTAAGGAGGCTATAAAACTGCCATTCACAGACCTTTTGAGGCTGACTTTTTCCAGGAGGTGGAGGATGTGTGGAAAATAATCCTATGCCAGTGCTGCATTTGGCAAACGCCTGCGGGAGAAATAGTCAATTCTACAGTTTATTTGACAAGAAAGGTGCTTTGAGGAATGCCAGTGCATTTTTTTTTTCAAGATACTTCCATTCTGTGCACAAAGGCATCTGCTGTCTGCCTGAGAGAGTCGGAGACAAAAGACAAACAGGGAGACACAGAGAGAAACGAATACGTAAAACACTACTGTAAGACCATCCGCCACCACTCACTGGTGAGGCAGCCAAACCCTGCCAACTGGAAACACACATTTGTTGCCAGGCAACAGCAACCTTCATCATCACCCCCCCCTTTACCCCCTGCCAATGGCACTTGGGTCTTAAAATAGCGCACAGATTATTATCAGGCACGCATTTTCTCCTATGCACATAAGGGGAAGCGAGCCGGGCCGCCAGTGGCTTCAGGTGGCTCAGAAGGTGACAGACTAGGTGTGTCGGGGGTTGGCGGGTGGTGTTAATTTTAATTTGTGGTCTGTGTGCATGTGAAAGAAGGATGTAAACACAAACAATATAATGATGATGGCGGTAAAGGGGAGAGATGGAGGAGAAGGCGCACAGGTGGGAATAAAAAAAAAAAACCAATGTGACGTGAAGGGTTGATGGGACAGGATGAATCAGCACATCACACGACAGCGGGAGTCTGAGAGATGACCGAGTCCGCCGCACGTGGAAATAATGAGCACACCAATCACTTCCACTCTGTATCAGAAAACTGATCTCGGCTGCACCGGCCAAGTGTTTCAGACTGAAAAGTACACAAGCTAAATTTGTCAAATTAGTCAAATTCCCATTGGTGAGCTTGTTAACACTATTTAGTATTTCCAGAAAGGAATGTGTAAATTTGGTGCTGCATGCAGTTGCTGACAAAAAAAAAAAAAATGGATGTTTGACAAATGCAATACCAGCTGGCATAATGCAAAACTATTTATTTAAGGATATGTATTCACACGAGAGCGCCTGAACATGAGCCTCCTGGCAATACTGCCTTAAATCTAAGGAAGTAAGAAATGCTTCAAGCCGTGACCTCCCCTGTAACCTCCCTCCTGCTGTACGTCACGCTGCCTCTCCATGGCATAATCGGCTGTTTTCTGTCATCCTTCAGTTTTCCCCAAACGGGGCCTTCTGCTGATCTAAGGAGAGCTCTGCTGTGAGTGAGCGAGTGCTTCCAGCTCTTTGTGTGACGCCACTGTTTACCAATCAGCAGTGATACACAGTTGGCTTCGAGGTAAGGAGAGCCCTCAGGGGACGGATGGGGAAAATGATGCAAAGCAAACCCTGAAACGTTTTTAATCTTTTCAGCGGCGAGCGCCTGGTTGATGAACTGTTTCCAGCATGGGGAGAGGATGTCGAAGATAATGATTTAGATGATGCATCTTTTAACGGGAGCTGGAAAACACACACTGTTGTTTGATAAATAAATAATTCTACAGCGATGACACAGCATCTTTACACAGAGGAGCTGGAGAATACACTCCAAAAGTCTGTCGGCGAGAGACATCTAGGGTAGGGGTTCAAAAGTATTTGTGAATTCAAATCCAGGGACAAATATTTCATTTCATTTATTATTAATTCAGCCAGGAACTGAGGATAAACGGCATGCTTTTCAGCTGTCGGCGACAAATACACCGCATGGCCAACTTCAACTCCAAGTTGAAGGAGACAAGATGTACTGGACCACATCTCCACTGGCCTTTTTAGCCTCTCCTTACAGCAATAGAAGACAATAAATTAAATAAGAACTGAATAAGATCAATTGATCATCTTATCTGAGACTTCACAGATAGAAAAAATTATTATATTCAGTATACGGTCGTACATGTCAGGGATAGAATATGAAAATGTGTTTTATCCAGGTAGGTTGCTAACCTGTCCCACTTATCCTAAATGAACTCATATCACTCTACTTCAAAAACTGTGCCACTCTACTCATCCACTCTTTCCATCACTGCCACGGTGCCCGTTTTCTCACCATTGATTACAGCTTTCGGCTTCTGAATATTACATTCAAGGATTACAGGCATGTAGCTGGAAAGATTTATGAGCTACTGCACCGGTGATTGATTTTGTTCAATTTCTACCTATTTTGCAGGTGAGTACAAAAAGCGATGCTCCATACAAGAACAAGGACAGATCTATCAATATTTATAGATGAAAACCAAATGTGTGAGGGAGGGACTTAAATAGGCTGTCACAGGTTTGAAAAATGACTTGATTCTGAGTTGGAAGCCAGAAGATGCAAACAAACTTTGCTTTTCAGGCGTTTTGACTATAATGAGTTTCTCAAGCAAGAGTCTGTCAGTCAATCTGTCTGTCTCTCCTGTGCTGAGTAAACAAGCCTTGAATTGTAACCTGCTTTCCATTGAGCAAGTTACTTCTCTTCTGTTTGCGTGGGGGGAATGAAGGGAAGTTGTCGGGTGACTTACACGGCTAGAAGTTGCTGATTGATGTCCTGTCTCCCAAGAGTCAAACAGTGCGCCGTCGCGAACTCAGTACAGGCAGAAGGAGCTGCACAACTATACATATACCACTTTTTGTTAATGTGATATTGACATTTTATTCCTGTGTGTCAATGTAACAACACTAATGTACTTAAACTGTTTATATACACATTTAGGCATTTGTAGGTCTATTGTAAACTAATCAATGTACCCTTGAACAAGACAATTAAATGGGCTGGTATTAATTTATGGTTTTATTGTCAATAATTCCCCCGAGTTCTGGGCGCACTAACTGCACATGACCTACATGTGGCGAGGGCAATACTTGTTAGTATGATGAATCAGTTGATGGTTTTAGTCTCCTCTGGCACAAATTGCTGTTAAAGATAAAATAATGGCGACCAGCCGCGACTGCTGCAACAATATGGATGTGAATCCAGCACAGAAGCAGCAGGAAAGCTACACCTCCCTCACAGACTGTGGAAAACACAGGTGAGCTTTGACAGTTTCAGACAAATAAACGCTAAAAAAGTTGCTCCGTGCCTTCTGTAAATTGGGAGGAAATGACCAACTAATGATGAGCTAATGAATATGTATAGCACGGCCCAGTCTCTCTCACCCACGCACATCAACTGCCTCAGACACACAAAGAGAAAGAGAGGGAGACGAGGAGCGACCCACTCTACCATGAAAAAGTGGAGAACACATTTGGATTGCGGCGCTGGCGGCCAGCTGCCATTTATTGAGTTTAGCAGGGGGTGAAGAATCCAATGGGATTTACACATCTAGACAGAAATCAAGAGAGCGCCAGAGGTTTTTCTTCAAACTCAATAAATCACCTGGCTGGTATAACGACAAAGTGTGACTGGATGCTGTTTGGGTCTCATTCCCTTTCTGTCCCTCGCACACAAACACATATGCACAGTCACAAACTTGACTGTACAACAAACACGTGTGTTGAAACGGAAATAACTGTTACCTCACAAACACGACGGGAAGCTCTGCTCAGCACATCCAGGCAAGTCCAACTGCGCAGCCAGTCAGACTCAGTCTAAGTTACGGGGTACAGGTACAGAGCAATGGGATGTGCTGTACATAACAGAGTAAACAACCAAATCACAAAGCACTGCGGGGCTTGCAAATACCATAATCTGGTGTTTGCCTTCGTGCATTGGTGCCTAAACGATTAATCCTCCCCTCTGTGCTCACATGAACAGTAAATGCTCATCCAAAAGCCTTATAAAGAAAAACATCAGCATTTGGATATTTAGACAGAGCTCAGAAATACCACAGAGAGGGAATTCACTGCCATTATTGTACTACCGAGTACTGATTGATTCCTCCTTTCTGTGAGCTCACTGCTAAGCACAAGCCCACAGTATAAATAGCCGTGCCCCATTTCAGAGGTTGATGGTCACCACTCAGGGGGGGTGTGTCCATAAGTAGACCCACAGACCAGACTGAGCCTCCCCAAATGAGACAGTCTAGACCCAAACACTTTTGGTGTGTTTGGGTGGTCATCTGTCTGCAATTTGAGGCTAACTTGGTGGTGGTTGGTCTGATTGGCCATTTTTACTTTTACTGCGACAAAGTGGTAAACCTAAAGCCTAAACACGTCTTATGATGGCTGAATTTGCAGTGATGGAGAACTAGCAAAATGTACCAGATCTCCTGCTCCAGGACAACGTGTCCTGATGAAATCTAACAGTGAATTAGTGTGAATCTATTCCTGGTTTCCATTATACATTCTATAGTGTTATTTCTTTATTTATATTATTTATTTCTTTATTCATCAGGTATTAATGGCCATCTGAGGCAAATACCTGGTGACTATGTGGTGTGTGTATAAATGGGTAAGGGGCTCAAAATTGAGGAGAAGAAGGTTGTTAATTTTTTGCCAGAACACAGACAGGCTTGGCTGAAATTGGACTGCCTTGCTGGCTAGTTGTAAGGTATTCAGTCTTGACAAGCAGACTGCAGAGGCGGCTGCTCTGAAATGGGATGCAGCATATAACTGACAAGGTCAGCAATTTAAACACAAGAGCACGAATTGATAAATCATATTTCTGCAATATTGCGATATTGAGCTCTTCACACACGCATTGAGCTTGAACAAACCAATCAGCCAAGTGGGCTAATCTGCACTCAGATCAGAGCGTGTTGCCTGTACAAACTCAAGGTCGATAGCCTTCCAACAGTCCAACAACAGTATTGATTCCATATTTAACGCAGAGATGTCGTCTTGTCCAGCATCGATCGTACATTTGCACTGGCAGGACATTACAAAACAAAGAGGATTCCAATTGTGCTCTTTCACTGTCGTTGCCTCACTTATCATAGTTGACTAGTACTTGGGGAGGAAACCAATCCAATAGAGAAGGGAGAGGGTGAAGGGGGGGGCATGACATTTGAATGATGGCAGGCTGCCTGGATTCAAGCCCGCCATCCAGGAGGTTAACAGGGTCGCACCCATTCAAAACTCATTACAAACCAGGGCCTGGGAAACAATACAGGGAAAGCTGGGAACCCTAGATTCTAATTACAGCACATATCTTGTCATCGAGACCCACCACTGTCGTGTTTTATAATCGGTCGACTGAGGTGAAGAAATGGGAGACAAATGCAAACTCGTCCTTCCTTGTTGAATGTACAACCACTGGATTGTGAGTTAAAGGACACGACCTTGCAAGACTATAAACAGATGATCGCAACTCAGCCTCTATGAGCATGACGTTAAGTTAAAGAGAAAATGTGAGCCCCTCTGCACCAAGGCCGACAGACCACAAATTATTTTAATCTTGTTTAAAATGAAAATCAACAATATAGTTAACATTGGTTAATCCGGTTTTGCTGATTTTGGAGTCTTACATGGGAATGAGGCGATAAAGACTTCAAGTAGTCTGACTTAAAGGTTGCTTCAGCAGGGAAGTGATTTCAATTTCCACTCCTGACCTGATGGACAAGGTGATCAGGACTGTTTTATTTCCTCTCTCTCTTTGGCTAAGCACACAGCGTAGTCCTCACATCTCAGTCCGTCGCTCAGTGGCCCATATGGGTGCAAAGTCAATTAATCATTAGTGAATTCAATTAAATGCAATGCCAATCAAAGCCCTCCTGGAAACGTTGCCCTGGAATGGAACCAGTTGACGAAATGCTCTCTAGGAGACCGACTATGGCTGACTCTTGGGTGAGGGGATCTGTGGTGGTTTTACCTGCAGGATATTAAGTGGAAATGGTCAGTAAATTGGTGAGATATTGCAGAGAACTTTCAGTCATGATTCTCATTTTGACTTTTGAGCCTGTAAATTGTGACCTATGTGTGTCATCTCAAAGAATGGATGTCTTTTCTCCAAAATGATCCCAGCCTTTGTCTTACTGGCCCTATCTGGACATCCCTATCCAATTTGGATTACGATTTAAATAACTTTGTGTAATGATCAGTTCACAAAGAAGCATAGAAATTTAAAGTGAGGCGTCTTAAACGTCATAATTACTCCAATTCCCTGGTCTACAATCCGAAACATAGAAGAGATTAATAGATAAAGACGGAAGTATGATCCAATGTGCTTCATACTGACAACAGGCTTTCAGGGAATAGCGATTTTCTGGAGTTATGCCTCTTCTCAAGGCCAAGTTAATGTCAATGGACTAATAAAATACAGCAAAGACCACATTTATAGTCTTCTCACACTGATAAACTTCAGACGAGACCGAGTCTTTAAGATCAAGTTAAATTAATACACCATATACAGTTCATGCTAATAAAGTACTCAAGGTCCTTGAGAATATTTCTCAGTATCTATATCATGAGAACTTAATCCCTAGAGTTTGAGGGGAAAGTGCTTCTCAACCTACTAAAGTGACATAATTAAAACTGCACGAGGCAGCTTCACACATAAAATATCGTAGGGGATAAATGTTTGAACATTCCTTACTTCAACCACCAGAAATCCTGTGACTTTAAGCCCATGAACTGCACACTCTGTATGCTGGCCTTGCTGTTATGTGATGCTTTATACCAAAGAGATGAAAGAGGCGGGAGAACAGAACATACTGTGGGAGAGTCCAGTTTCCTCATTTATTGATATCTAGGAGTTTCAGTTTGCATTTCAATTTCAAGTTTCAATTTGCTACTTCCTGTCCGGACTAAATGAGAATATGTATGGAATCTGATATAACAGCTGCACTTGATATCTATATAAAAATCTTTCCAGCGCAGCTTTAAATACAATGTGAAAATCATGGTTCTCCCAATCGGATCTCGCTCTTAGAAAGTAGAAACTTTCCCTACCAGTCTGCCACCAGTGATCAAGGACAGGAACCCCAAAGCTCCTCTTTGCCCACTCCAGCGTCTCGACATCACAGCGCTCCCCTGCCACGAACAATGACCGCAACCTGCAAGGACACAGGGTGCATCTGCCGATCACTTTGATGAAACATGACATATCTATTCCCTCACAGGAATGGACAGGATAACACAACATCTATGCAACTGAAAAATACACTTTTTATGTTTTCACCAAGTGTCATGTGTTAACATGCTGCTTAAAGCCCTAAGTTGTAGATTTCTGAAGACTTTAACATAAAAATGTGTAAAAGACCAAAATGAGATGCGTCAACCTTTTCTTTTAACAGAAATGAAATACTTTTTAGAATTTGTCTCAAAAGGCCTTCAAACATTTCCAGCAATTACCTGTGGAGCATATCCTGAGTGGACTTTGGCCATTGCTGTGTCTTTAAGCAGGCTAATTATATATTTATTATACTTGGAGCCGGGCATCTTGTTCGATGTCGTCTTCCAGGAAGCCCAGTCTTGGTATGACTCTGCTCTTTTATTCATACAAGGGAAGTATTGATGACACCCTGACTCATGACTGGAGTACCTGGGTACAACAAACACTTGCGAGGACATCTGAATCTGTCAAACCTGGCCCTCCCTTACTAGTCCCTCCTTGTTCAAGCTTTTGTTTGCTTACAGTTAGGACAGCTGCGCCTCCCTGGCTTCATGAAATCCTCCCTCCATGCCCTACAAGTGACCCAAAAACACTGCAATTCCTATCTTCAGACTCCCTGATTTCTCCCACATCATTCTCTCCCAAACTCCCTCCATGGCTGCTCACGTCTAATTCACAACAGCGCTGGCTGCTCGCTACGAGGCGGTGAAAAGACCCGTAACTCCCTACAAGTCCAGGCCACAGTCCAGCCATAGATGTTCTTCAGATAGCTACAGTTTCCAACAAATGACTGCTGGTCATCACTCACTGGTGTCAACCCTCCACAATGGCGAAATGACCTTCCAACTTCAACCAATCTTGAAGTCACAGTCTATCTTCTGTGACGAGCAACAACATTTTCATCATGTCAGTCTCTCCCCACTGAATCATATCTTTTCTCCTCCTGCTCCTTCCCTGGATAATATTTCAGCACTTCTCTCTAACAAGATTGTTCTTTGGTCTCAGGAAAAATTAGGCAGTCTGTCTTCCTCTGGTTTGCAGTAACAATGTGATTTTGGGAGATGGGCTGCACTGCTAGAACATAGTGAACAATGTCCAAAATAATCTGCTGTTGTTTGCTGCTGTCTCCAAGATGTTGTTAAAGATTTTGTTATTTTATAAAGATTAATGAAGACGAAGTACATAATTATGGGCTCTAAATTTACTTTTGTTTTCTGGTTAACATAACAATTTGTAACAGTTTATAAGTTAGCATACTGAAGGTATGGTAATTTATCATTACGTAACAGTTTTTCTAAGCATTATGACTAAGTAAATGCCACATAAAGAGGTACATAAAAGGTCATAATGAACTCATACAGACACTGTGATCTGGGAAGCGGTGGTGGGACGGTGAATGTTTGGCTGCTGCTCAAGTTCAAGGACGATGCACTGAGTCAGTAAACATCTGTAGAGAGGTTCTTAGGAAAATCATCCCTAAATCAAGGTTAATATATAGAAGGTTAATGATGGTGATGCGAGTTATTTCAGATTATATATATACACAGGGCATTAAAATAAGTTTATTATGTCATATTTCTCAGCTTGTTTGTTGTTCCCAAACTTGTTCAAATGAAAAAATGTTGCGATATTGATTTCACTGCGTAACATTTTCTGTTCACTAATTGAATACAGGAAAATAGTTATCAATACCTTAAGCAACATCTGTTCACAGTAAATAAATGACTTAGGATCACAATAAACCTCCTTAGATATAACAGTATGAGGACAAACAATGACTTAGTTGTTCCACATTTAAACCAACAAATATACCACTTAAGTTTATCTTGGTCTCCATTTAAGCAAATATCCTCTCTCAAACTATGCTAGTTTGTAATGATAAGGCCACACTAATCTACAGTACGACCTTGGAGTGGGCCAATAAACCGCAAAACAACATTCTTGGTGGTTAAGGTTATCCACGTGATGGCCTTTTGTCGCATGTGTAAATTGTGTAAATTGCTAAAATGCTTACAGCTGCTTATGTGTGGTCAGTGTGACAAAGTTGAAGTGAGAATAAATGAGCAAAGGAGATGATAGCTGAAACTGTTGGCAGTCATATTTTCCACACAGATGGACACTTAATCTCCAAAGCCCAGGGACCCAGGAATATCTGTGTGTATGGTGTTGTGTTGTGTTGTGTGTGTGTGTTGGTGTTCAGGGCGGCACCTCTGCAATATATGGAAATGCATTTACAACATGGGACACGCAGACTAGAGAATCCCTCTGGCCTATTCTCAGGAGTTTCTTTTAATCAAAAGGCAAATACTGTGCAAACGTCACCACCTTTAACAGCTTTTACTGTGCGCCAAGAAGCTCGATCAACCTGAGTACCTGCACTTTGTCACTTGTTTATGTGTGGTTCTGAGCGCTGACTTAGTATTCCCGTCTCTAAAAAACACAGCTGACAGAGTGTCTGCCCCTTTTGTCATGCTACATTTATGCAGAGCTCTGCTCCCATCACAGCTTTAGACAGCCCTGTAGCCAGATGCTTCATATCTATGTTGACAAGTAATATGGCTCAAGCACATTGATAAGGGACCTGGGCTATTCCGGTTGAGAAGGCTCCAGACAAGTAAATGTCTCACAGTGTCAATAAACTCCAAACAGGGTATTTGAGCTGCAAAATATAATTTGAAGGCCTCTCTACCATGAAATGATGTCTTTGACAATAAAGCTAGCAGTTTTCTGAAAGGTTTTACTACTTCCATCAAGACACGTTTAATTAAAATCAGCACTATTAATATTGACATATCCTTCCATGTGTTATAGGAAGTGGCAAAATGCATAGTGCAGAGCTCAATCTATTAGGCAAGACTGTCACAAACACTATGCTTCAAAAGCTTTTACATGTAACAAGTCAGCCTGGTCTGCTCTATTGAATTCAGTATTAATATGAGGAAGTTCAAGTAAGACCTCTTACAACAAAAGCTGGATTATCTTGAATCTCCGTGCTCTCCTGATTCATGTAGTAAATTAAGCATTCGAGATAAAGACGAGGACAAACTCATAAATTGTCCTTAACTGCTCTCCTCCACCAAATTAATTAAAACCTTTTAAATTCAATGAGGATATTAGACATACCAAGTTTCAAAATGCCGTGTTCTGTCGGCACGAGAACCTTTCTGCAACTGTAAAATTAAAAGTACATACAATAAGCGAGTGAGAGGCTCAACCAGGCACTGAACCACCCTGCGCTGGAATGAAACCCAGTTTCATTGCTTCCTTTGTATTGCTGCCTTTGTGTCACTGTGACATGTTTTGTTCAGCGCCAAAAGGGAAATGCAGTAATCTTTCACCTACCTGCCTCCTCCAAGAGGAAAAGGTACATTAAGAACAAGATGGTGCACACAGAGACGGGATGGCGCTTAGATGACTGATTGTAACTGGGTCGAAACTGAAGAGTATAAATGCCACCGATATTTGAGGCACAAATATTGTAAAAAGATAATCTCCGACTGCAAGTGCAGCATTTAAAAAAGGTGCTCTGCATTCAGCATGGCAAACATTTGCGGATCGGCAAATTCAGCACACAATGCCAGAGTTACTGAATGATTCACTGGGGCCATAGGTCACCCACACTCAGAATTGCTTTATGATTGCGTGCTTAGGGGCATTTTCAGACTGCTGAACAGAATGAAAGTGGTGAATTGACACCAGAGCCCCTTAGGTCCAAGTTTTTCTGCACTGCACCAAACAATTAATAATTGTGATAATCTCAGCAAGTATCCAACTCCCTGGGCTAAACTAATACCATGAAAAATGTTTGTTTTTAACTCTGAGCTACAGAAAACCTTTACGTGAACAGTAAGACAGAGGCAGCCGTTTCACGCGGCATGCTTTAATACAGGTGGGCTGCAGCGACCTGCCATTGTTTGTTATCCATCCTGATTAACACCCAAGCGGATCGAGCCAAGGGTACAGACTGTGAAAAATGCAGGAGGAAAAGGGCTCTGCATCAACAGATGGCCACACACTAACAAGAGTCTGGACAGGCTGCACAGAACACCATCGGCCATTAGATGCTTTCACTCATGAGATTTCAAAGCTCGACAAACAACCTGCAGTTCAGGGTTACGGCCTATGACCTCTGTAATTCCAAAAGCCTGAAAGACTTGCACATGGGCTACTTTTAGATTTCTGATTTTCAATCTCCTTCAGGGTTAACACCAACACATTTTTGCTTTTACAGACTGATCAGCTATTAATGCAATGGCCCCTCTGCTGATTCACTCTGCTGTAGCTTGCTTTGTGTCTCCAGGGCTGCAGACCAAATTAGGAGCTTAATCAGCAGCATGGGTCCAGTGTGCCACATGCATATGAGGCAGAGCAGCAGCCAGCTCTCCCGTCACCGCACTTCTTCCTTTTGTGGTTTTTGGTTCCCTTTTGTTTGGTTTTTTTTGCCGGCACAACACACATACACCACATTTCCACCCATCCACTCCCTACACTACTGACTTTTCTCATGCTTTGTCCCCTATTTGTTTGCTCATTTTTGCTTTTTTCATTGTAACTACATTACTTTACTATTAAGTTTACTTGTGCGTCTCCCATTCCTCATTCAGTCGAGAGCCGGCTGTGACAAATGGAGGTTCTTCCAATCCTTGTTGGTTTTTGTGAGTGTGTTGTGAATTGTTTGGGAGGCACATTAACGGGTGGGTAAATAGCCTGATTTAGTTTCCTGTGAGCAGCTGTATTTAATAAAAGGGCGTTGATTTGTTTGGGAGTGTGTTTGTGCCGCCAAAGCTGAATTGCCATTGTTCTGGCCCTGATTAGGCCTATGAGCGGGTCTCTTTGAAATTTGTTTTTGTGGGTTGGGTAGTGAACGTGGCTGGAGCCGCTGTCTCGGGGCACATCAAAGCTGCAGGTGGGTCACCATTAATACCCAACACAAGGAGCACCTGCAGACTCGGGGAAGCTTAGTAGGATGGGCTACGGTGATGTTTTGGCTGTAAGATGGGACTGTGTGAACTAAGTGTGTTAAATCATGGCTAGCGTTTTGGGAGCTCTGTCGGAGCAGTTACTGAAGCACTGTTCACAGACAATTGTTGAAGATAGCAGAGTATTTTAAGCTGGAGGTCGGTGACAAGAGGTGGAAGGAGAACATTAAGGCGAATTTTAAAGCTAACTTGACTGAATCGATGTCTCAGACCTAAGTTATATGCTGTTGGTCCTGGGCTGCACGTTTTTGATGTGCCTGGCTACTAGTGGAGCTGGTTCCAGCTCCAGTTTAACTTTTGAGCAGACAACAAAACAATTACTTATGTTACAAAATGAAATGAAAAATTGGTTTCTGAGAAGTCGGGGAGGGAGGCAGAAATTAAAAGAGCTCCATCGAAGCGGTTACTGAAGCGCTGTTTCACAGAAAATTGTTGAAGATGGAGCTTGATTGCCTCCGATGCAGCTGCTCCTGGTAGGTTCATGCCTGGTTCTTTCGACATTGCTACTAATCTGCATTTATAGTTGGCCAGTTTTGTGAGTGAGATACAAATACATTTTTCCTCGCAGTTTGAGCAGATAGTCGAGATTAGAAGGGTTAGACTCTGACCGCACATTACATTTACAATGCATGCTTACAGGTCAAGTGCAGGAAGCTTACCCTGCTCTCACTGTGGCTGACAGTAAGATCTATGCAACGGTCAAGGCTGCAGTCTTAAGAGCTTACGCGTTAGTGCCTGAGGTGTGTCGGCAGAGGTCATGGGAGAAGTCTGCTACACAGACACATGTTGAGTTTGCCAGAAAGCTAGCTACTCACTTCAGAGGGTGGTGTGTGATGCTTTGTGTGATTTTGTCATTTTGGAGCAGTTTAAAAACTCTGTTCTCAGTTATACTGCTATCTGGCCATTAAGTAGATAAGAGATGGCAAGAAGTTAGTCCTCAACTTGTTAGGTCAGAATAATTGTCAGAGTGAAAGCCTGAATGTCCAGCTTTACCAGGTAAGATAAGGTAAAGTAAGTTAAAGTAAGAGAAATGTGCATGTTAAAACCTCACTGCTGACAACATCTGTTCAAACTGTTCCAGGTGCTGTTTTGGTTCTGCCAGGTAGATGTGAAAGCAAATAACAAGGCTAACATTTCAGATTACCTGCAGTTTGTGTTGAATGGCTTTCTGCAGTTTGTAAGAGTGCCAGTTAAGATCCTGAGAGATGCAGATTCCCTGGATTCATTTGTTTTGGCCTCGGCACTGCCTCTCTCTCAAGAGAGTGATTGGTGACTGGTGATTTTGTTTCTGTCAGTGGTACGAGTATGCAGATGCTCCAGTTTCACTGCGCAGGTTGATGTTAAGGGATGATTTGTATGCTGCCAATTCAGGGTATAACTGCCATTCTGGGAAATGGTCCGGCTGGTAGTTGTGTCTGGGGCTGATATTCCTCCACCTCTCTCTCAGAAAAGCTTCAATACGCTCACTCATATTCTGTGGTGCCCAGAGCTCAGCAGCACGAACATCTGAGTTCAGTGTAAGCCTCACAAGACAGAGACCTGTAGCATACTAGCAATTCAGAGAATCACAAAATTGCTCCATAAATGAATAGAGAACACTGCTAACACAAGGTAACGTGAAGCCTTATTATACACAAAGGTCACGGTTGGCCAAGTTGTGCACTAGTACAGTGGTAGCAGTGTCTGGGGAGTGACGCCAGAGCCCAGTGCTCTTAATGTTGTTGTTTTTGTGTTTCCCCACTCATTCCAGTTTTGGTTTTCTCCTTTCAAGCTCGTAAATTGCTTCCCCAGGCGCCCAGGGTTGTTGATTTGAGTGGCCTTGTTGGAGAGACCAAGGAGAGTGGTAACAGTTTATAGAGTATTTGATAAAAGGTAAAAATTGTATTTTGGTTTCATTGGTGGGTTGATATTTGTTTCCTGTTGGGGTTCTGGCAGCATGGGCCCCGTGTGCCATTTAAATACAAGGCAGAACTTATTTTATTCTAACTAAATTACTTTGCTTTTTGCTTTACTTATGTGTCTCCCATTCTTTGTCCAGTCAAGAGCCGGGCTGTGACATGATCAGTTATCTGAATTGTTGGAAAAAAGTGTTCCTTCACCTCACTGCACTATCCACAGTTTTAGTCTCGGTTATAATGAATTCCCCGTCATACAGAGTGCTGCTGTCTACCTGGACAGGGGGTATTTTTTCCCAATTTCAGCATGGGGGTCCTGCTGTCGAATAGCTCGGATGGCGGTGGGCGCTGTGAACATGGACGAGGCTCCGTTTTCAGACAGGACACGGAAGAACGCACCAGGATCTGGCGTTCCCACAGGCTTGCCCTGTAAAAAGGCAACAGCTGGTTAGTTCACAAACTGTAACATGGATGAAGGCACATAAATCATGTGACGGACAGCCTACAGAGCGAATAGCAGAGGAGTAGATTATTGTGGAAGCTCAAACACATGACAGCAATATTTCTACAATGTTCCACAGTACAACTTCACCTCAACTGTGAACTGCAGACCATGAATATTCATAGAGCAGCTGTTTAAAATGGAGAGGCGCACTGGAAGGCTGCCTTCAGGACAGATGGGCTCACAAATCCATGGATTAGGAAAACAAAGTTGCATTGTAGTAGTATTGTTTGTCTTGAAGAAAAGATATAGACAAAAGAAGCCCACAGGCAAATGTCTCAAACAGCAATTTCCATAGTGCTGTCTGGTATTCAACTAGCCCGTCCCTACAGTGGAAGGACAACTGCAGAGGAATGAGAATGGTAAACAGCTGTAGTGAGTTTTGGCTGTTATTTTTGCTCTGGATAAATATTTGTGTCTGTGTATTGATCAGAGGAAAAGATAAAATGTTGGCAGCATAATGCCTGAAGATAACCGGGCTGCTAGAACAAGAGCCAGGTGAGACAAGCAGTCAAAACACTGATTTAAGGAAAGCAGATTAATTCAGTGTTGATGTAATGAGTGACCTTCACGATAAGACATACACTGCAAGCGGCACATAGACAGATTGACAGACAAACAGACACACACACACACACCCCTCTAAGCCCTGGCCGACATGTTACACACTAAATACCCACCACATAATACCCCATTTTCTGTCTACCTCTTCCAGTCATTGTCTAATAAAAAGGTAAAACAAAATACCAAAAAAAAAAACTATCAAATAATGATGATGATAACTATAATAAGTACCCTGCAGGGAGAATGTATTCCACTAGCCAATGGCACAAAGCACGAAGCAAAGCCAAAGTACCTGGAATAATCCGTTGCATGAATATCATGTGGTTGTTCATAACACATTCACACGGAAAATATTTCATTAAAGCTTGTTTACTCCAGTAGGATTGCATGCCAATGTTGTGTCCTTAAGGTTTGATACTGTTGGGCCAAATTTAATTTGATCGTGTCTACTCCATTCTAACTTCCCACATACTTTTTTGGTAAAACGAAAAATGCTTCACCAAAATGACCAAGGTTGAATTTAGTGTATCTGCCAAATGATGGAGGTTGTTTACAGTCCTCAGTTTCTATTGGTACTATTGTGCTGCATGAATAAGATATTGTTATACTGCGTCTGCACCACTGAGAAAGACCGAAATTCAATACAGTTGCTTTTGAGAGATTAAATGTATTCTGCGAGCTGAAATTTCTTTTTAATGCCAGTGTGGGAGGGCGTAAATTGCATAATCAGGTGACACACTGACTGGCATCAGTAAAGAAAAAAACTGACTGGAATAGACGGAGCTGCAGTCTTTTGACAGTGTAGTGTAGGAGCCAGAGCCAAACATGGCAACAGGGTAAAACACACACATCTTGAAGTCAGTCCCAGCCCACATAAACCAGAGTCATTAACCAAATATGGATGCATTCAGCCTGCAGAGCCAACTAGGGCCAAGCTGATATAAAAAAAAATCTGATTTTTACCACTATGTGAAGTGTACAACTCTCATTGCACATGCTCTGCTATTTCTTGTTGTTAGCAATACTGCTATAGTCAGTTTTAGATATTAAAGCTTGTCCACAGGGACATACCTCATAGAGGATTGTGCTGTTACCATGGAGCAGAGGACCATAGCATATATATGAATGGCCGACCACCCAGCCCAGGTCTGACGCTGCCCACCAAACCTGCAAGAGGTTAAAAAAAAATAAACAAAGAGGTGAAATATGGACAGACTCCCTGTGTAAGATACTGTAGTATTATTTTGATAAACAGCAAACAAGTCAAGAGAATTCTAATAACATTGTTTTTCAATTCCCTTTGCAGCTTCAAATGCTAAAAATATGAACAGCTACCGTATCGAAGGGACTACAGATGCAAATAAAATAGGTTATGTTTCATAAAGCACAAAAAAACTCAAGTGAAACGTGCTACTTCCAAAACCTATGACTGATCCAATCTTCTTTCAACACAGAACAATGTGTCTCTTTGCTGACTGCATGCTCTTTGTTCTCAAGCATGGCTCTAACTGAGAAGAGGATGCTTTATTGCCTTACATCTCCAGGACTGAGTCCATAAATATTTGACATAGTCCATTTCAGCATCACAGCATAGCCTGCAGTGTCTCGCACAACACCCTGGGGGAGAAGAAAAGAAAAGCATCAGACTGGTGACAGGTATTGCACAACGCAAAGAGGCTTTAATATCAATCTAAACACAGCCGCTCCGCCCTGCTGCACTGAAGGGGGTGGCATTTTGTTTTCAAATGACTGCTTCTCAAACCGAATCCAAATTTTGGCTTTCATTAGTTAATGGCGCTGTATAAATATTTTTGAGCAAATACTGTGACCTCATGTATACAATTATAGAGTTTCTCTCAAAGTTATGGTCTGCCTGCAGCAGTAACTGAGAAAGTCCCAGTGACTGAGAGAGAAAAACGCTGGCAATAACAGCACTATTAGGCTCAGGAACTCGCCAGTAGGTGGATATTTTATATCTGTTGGTCAAAGACAAAATGATGCTATTTGAAAAGAGCTGGGGTTTTTCCATTCGAATCCGCCTGCAGGCAATTCCTCCTGCACGAGCTCCGGCTCCTGCTGTGGAAATGCTCTGTCTTATTTATGTCACAGTGGAGGTGTTTAGATTGGGCCTGGATTGTTTTGTAGAATCAAAGAGGAGATGAGTCACACAGAAGCTCTATAAAAAAAAATTAAATAATAAATAGTCACGGCTAACAGTAAATCCTAGAAACTGTTCATGCGAGAGTGTGTGTTTACATGACATTTGTGACTCTATGAATCAGGTATTGATCTCCCTTTCCCCCTGCTGCTGACCACCAGCCTGAAACGTCAGAACCTTTGGTGTCCCCGTGGTCCCAGATGTGTAGAGGACGTAGAGAGGGTGGTTGGACAGAACAGAAACACAGTCATGCGGCACAGCGGCGGCCATCTCTTCCTCCCAGTCCAGACTCAACTCTGGACTCATTGATACTTTCTCCTAAAGCACAAACAGAAATGAGGAACGTACGCTTAAGTTCATCCTGCTGTAAATAGAAACCGTTCAAGACTGTGACTGCTTTTTAGCATCAAACGGCCATAATATACCTCTGGGTGTTCATGTGAGTTATTTATCAAATCCATCGACTCTTTTGAAACACTCTCATTCGGTTCTGAGAAAAACAAGCACAAACTCACCTCTACTTGCGTTACAAGTGATTGAGGGGCATGACTAATCACCTCACGTCAAATAAACATATATATTCTACATAGTGAAACATTTTGGCTCCCAAAAAAATGTTAGAATCCTACAGTTGCCAACAGAGGTAATTTCAGGTCATAGATTAATGCCCCTTACATCTCTGAAATCTGTCTCATTCTTATCACATATGAATCTCTTTGATATTTTAAAAATCATTAACATTTAAATCATCCCAGGAGACGAAAGGAAAGTCCCGGTCATTTCCTCCTTTGCCTTTGAGAATGAGCACAAGACTAAGACACCATTCAATATTACACAGACTCTTGAAGCAAAGAAAAAAGTAATGAAAAGCTTGGCTGAAAAGTAACAAGGCTTCCGTGTTGGAAGCCTTGTTACCTCTTGCTTACTGGATGCAGCAATTGATAAAGCAGCTGCAACCCTTTTTACTTCAAAGTGGTGCTTCACCATGTTTTCTTTTTTTTAGGACTCGAGTTTCCAGTGGATTTCCTGAGAAAACTATTTTACTGACTTCAACTGATAAAAGCCACCACATGTATCATCCAGAAAAAGGTGCATCGCCCTAACAGTTATTTCTTCATTCACCGATAGATAACACTGGAGTATCCAAACCAGATTACACAGATTGTGTAATTTTAACTGAAGAACACCACAGAGTGAGACACAGGCACATGGTGTAACCGATAAACAGCCATTTAACTGAGACATGGAGGCTAGAAAAAGAACTTGAGAAGAATGAAGGCAACAATGCAGAACCAATATATATATTATCATATACACATGCTTTTCTTTTACGCCTGTGTGAACGTGAAGTAAAATCCAGCTTTCTGTGAACATATTATTGCATTTGTGTGCTGTATAATAATTTCTACACAGCTGAGCCTGCTTCCAAACTGGATCTGTGCCAGGCTGCTCACGATGGGAGACAATCTCCATCCCTCAGATGCAAACATGCTACACACATCTCACCCTCTCTCATCTACTTGAACCGGCTATTTATCATCTTTTCATTCACTAGCAGGATGTATAATACAGTCTTACTATTCATATACATGCAGCCAATTCTAGGCAATGTGTGTTTTTTTAATCTAATGCTTTAAATTCAGTTCAGTCATTAAGAACGGGGTTTCCATGGGGAAGCCTTTACATCATCAGCAGCTATACTGTAATCAGCTTTCTATATGGCCGGCATATTTCAGATGCATGTACAGCCTGTCACATCACCAAAAGGTTTAACACAACACCATATTGTCAAATTAAGCTTTGTGATCCTTTGCGCTTCTTACCATGTTCGGCCTGTTGTAGATGAGGACTTTAGAGGGCTTGTAAGAGCTCAGCTCCAAGGCTTTCTCCACCAGAGGGATGTACTCTACCCTTCTGCCTGGCTCGATGCCAAATGAGGCTGTAACCATCAGCTTGGGCTGAGAAACAGAGAAGAACCGCTGAGAATTTGACTGAAAATGCCAAGAACGTACAGCATCCTGACATTTTTCTACAGCTATATTATCAACAGAAACTCGTGCTCCCGTCATACTTGGCTTGAGGGTTTGTTTTGCTGGATTCTTAACGGGGTATTAGTGCCACGAGTCTGTTACGTGTGGCAGCACTCCAGTGTTGACTCAAACACAGCTCAGATAACATGCAAGTGACTCCATAGTGAACAGTAGGCTTACAACACACCTGAGGTGATCCTACAGAGTCTGTAGTATTTCATGTAGCATTTTAGATTTTTAAGTGTGATGCACATATGCTGCTATTTTCAATTTTTAATTTCAGGGTTCAGGGTTTGCTGACTTTCCCCCAGTGGCCATTAGGAGGTATTGTAATGTCTACAGTGTGGCTAAACAAGGATAATTCACTTGCCTTTTCTCTGCTTTACTGCTGAATTACAGGCGATTAATATCAATAAAAAAGAGTGTCTTTCTTCATAGTGTATGTAAATCCTATTAACTGCTCATCTGAAAAGAACTGAGTCAGCAATGATTCAACATTAACCGTCCTCTTTAGTGTACCTCAGCCAAGTTTAAGCACTTGATCGAGCAGCCGGCGGCAATATTTATTCACACTGTGTTTGTTCAGGTTAACATTCATGTAAAACAAATTACTCTACAGAGATCCTCATCCTCAGGAACGTTCCTTGTCGTAATGTCAGGCTAGTCCATTAATTCATCTGTTGCCCTGTTAAAAAATCTCAGTGCAAATAGCACTGACATTACTCCTAAGTGTATGCTTGCGAAAAGAAAAGGCAAGCAAAGTGATTTCCACTGTGAATGATTCATTTTGTGCTTAACGGAACAAAGAAGCCTCGGGCACCTCTGGCTTTCAGTGTTTCACATATTTTGCAGGGTGAATGGCACACATTATTAACGCCGCATGAGAATTGGAACATTATTTGCTGCAGCCACATTGGCCTGTCTTTTGCTGTTAATGAGTGGTTGGTGTGCTGAAGACACTGAATTCATAAAGATCATGCAGGCCTGTTGTTACGCCTCAAGAAAAGATCAATCTCAGCCACAAGGTAAGTGACAAGATTTTCTAACCTTGGCATGATTGATGCGGACAGAAAGCTCTTTGGCAGCGAAGCCGCCAAAGATCAGGCTGTGCGGGGCACCGATCCGTGCACACGCCAACATGGTGAACATGGCCTGTGGCACCATGGGCATGTAGATGACTACCAGATCTCCTTTCCGTACCCCGTTCTTCACCAAGACTCCTGCTAACCTGGACACCTGGATCAAGATCAGTGAGGAGATAATGCAGATTATCGTGCACTTTGTTTACGTTCACAGTTCACTCTTTCAAGTGTCTG
Organism: Pempheris klunzingeri; assembly: GCF_042242105.1. Classification (NCBI taxonomy): domain Eukaryota; kingdom Metazoa; phylum Chordata; class Actinopteri; order Acropomatiformes; family Pempheridae; genus Pempheris; species Pempheris klunzingeri. Next base: position 12,464,783 of record NC_092033.1, read on the forward strand.
CATCAATCCATTTTAGATCACTGCTCATGACTGTTGTAACCAAAATACTAACATACACCATTGAAGTAAAAAGAAGATGGTTCTACTCACTTTGTGTTCGGTTTTCAGGTTATTAATGTCAGGGTATTTGTGAATTTACATTTTGCTCAACTCACAACCCAAAAGGCTGATTATTTCAATCAGACAGAACTCAAGTTCACTGGACAAGAGGCGGGATTCACCCTGGACGGGTCACCAGTCAGTCACAGGGCCGACACATAGAGACAGAAAACACTCACATTCACACCTACAGGCAATTTGGAGTAGAACTCAGTAGACCTTTGCAAATTAAATCAAAAGGAAGTGACTTTTTTCTTTGAGAGCAAAAACTGGTAAAAAGCTGCAGATATACTTCTGTTCATTTAAAAACACATTTTGATTGTAGTCACTGCAATTGAGTCTTGATTGAACTGCATCTGCCCAAATGGCAGAGAAGTTAATGATTTCCCTTTCTTTCCATTTTTGTGTTTTTCTGTCCTCCATTCTAATATTAGCTCAATCCAGGTGAAACGGTAGAAAAAAACTTGGCCTGCTGTCTTCCGCTGGAGGACGGGCAATGCATTTATTGTCATGGCAACACTGGGATATTCTAATTTCAGTGCTCAACCTCCGACCAAAGGTTGCTTGCTCGCCTCACAGGCCGTTTTTAAACCACACATCCTGGCAGTCCAGATCAGGCTTTAACAAAGTGATTAATCCAGCTCTTAACACTGTTCACTTCTGTCACTTCTGCCTTCAGTGACACTATTTACCTGCTCCTGAAGTTCCCTGAAAGTGATGACCTGTTTAGTTCCAGTCACTGGGCTGTCATAAATGATGGCAGGCTGCTCTCCTCGGCCGCTCCCTACGTGTCGATCCACAGCGTTGTAGCACATGTTCAGCCTCCCTCCAACAAACCTGACAAACAAAATCCAGCAACAATGAACAAAATATTTTTAAACACGTGCACACATCTTGTATAAATATACAATGTGAACAAAATATATCGTATACCATCATCTCCATCTTTAAAAAAAACATACTGTGATGAAAGGGTTTATTTTTGGCTGGAATAATTCCTTCTTGTTACTTAAAAACAGACCAACATGACGACAGCAACTCCAGGAAAAAGCGCACGCAGTTGCCTTTGCCAGCAGCACACAGCAAATCAACATACTTGATAAAGCGTTTCAACTCATTCTGGCGCTGTGCATATAGATAAAGAAGCAGGTTGAGCAGATGGAGTCTGGGAACTGCTGTTTTGGAAGCCAGAGAGACACGGCGTCCTTCATTTTAACATGACAGCACCAGTTTCAGGATGATCTGACTTTTGTTATCATTGTAGTTGACAGTAAAGAGAGACATTTTCATTTTCACTTCATTTTAACATTTGTCTCAGTCTGACACGCCGAAAAACTTCCAAACATCCGAATGAACTTGGACATCAAATACACAGAATAATTGGTGTTCATTTTCCTATTAAGATGAATACAAGAAAACAGAGCAGGTTTTTTCGCTTGTGATTTTTAACAACGCTTTCATCATCGTTAAAGACTTGTCTACCGAGATGAAAGAAAAACATCCTTCATTCATTTAGCCACATTTTCAACTCTCAAAGCAAAACAAAGACAGCAGCCGAAACTGGCACATTAGTACGATTCATGCTTATTTTACAGCAAAGTTTTGTTTTAATAATTAAGGCCACTTAAGTACATTAATTGCATATTTTCTTCACATTTCTCATTTACACGCCTTTATCATCTTAAAAGGCAGGATGTGTAACATTAGAGGTATTAGCTGGATTTTGAGATCTAGCTGCCACCACCGAGGCTCCACTGCAGGGTCTCTGTTCTGGTCTGTACACAACTTCAGCTTCAGTCTCAGCTTCTCAGACTGACAAATAAAAAAAACTCTGCTAAATGTCATAACCACATATGCTCAAGCAAAATAGCTGTCACGAACCTGGTGATACCTTGTTGTGGGGGCTGTGCCACATGGACACAGATTTCGACTTGTGCTCCCTGCTGCTAACTCACGACAGTCTGTCGCTGAGCTGCAGCTCAAACTTTGTTTTGTCTACCCTCTCTCTGCTATTCTTGTGCGACTAGACCGGCCTGCTAGCTTTGGTAATAAGTCTGCCTAGTCTAGTGGAGTCATGCGCAGTAGGTACAAGCGCAGAGCCCACACAGGTAGGTAGGCAAGTCAGCCATCCAATCATTTCATCCAGGCTGAAAAAGATGATTTAATTATTACGAGCTGTGACTGTTTTCTTTCTATTGTCAAATTATTTCATTCATTGATTGTTGCTGGGCTGTTGTGAGAATTTCAAGAAAATCTTAGTTGCATTACCTGCATTTAATATCTTTTTGAGCAACGGGAAGAATATTTTTTTATCTTTTTTTTAAAATAATAAATTTAAGTGATCTGGCAAAGTACAAAGTGAATGTTTCTTAAAATTTAAATTTCTTATTTTCTAGAACTTAAGTTCAGTAAATTAAATTGGTCAACTAAACATGAGCCTTAAATGTAAATACACAGAAACACTGGGGCTGGAGTAAATGGAAGTTAGACTCAAACTAGGGCCTCATTAGAACTGATTGTGTGATCTCCATATCTGAGATATCCAAAGGTCTTATTGATAAACTGTGATTTCAGTATTAAAATATTGACATTTCGGGGTCGTAAAGGTCTTATTTTAAGGTTCTCAAGCTTTCAAGGATTTCCATGGGAAGTGGACAGTCGCAGACGCTGAGGAGGTGATCTTGGGAGATGATGGCGGCCAACTTGTTCAGACAGTGTTTCCTTCTGACAGTGGACACTGAAACCTACCAGTTTGGAAACACTGGATCCTCAACGTGCAAAGTTTTACTCCACGGCTCAAACCAGTCTATGTCGTGTCCCATCTCCCCCCAGAATGTCTCGGGGTCGTCCCTCGCTGCGGCGAAGGCTCGGCGGTATGCCGCGTCGGATGCATACTTTCTGCAGCTTTGCAGGGAGAAACACTTGTTGACTTCTGCAGATGCGGTTGATCCCGCTGCTCTCACGCCACGTTGTTGCGCAGCTGAAACGGCCCACAGTCTCCTACCGAGGCTCCTCTTGCGCTGAACAGAGGCGCAGTGATTCAGGCGCAGAATGTGTCTTACATGGAAGTGCATGGCCGCTGTGGGGGTCTAAAAAAAGGCAAACTTCCGTGCGTGTCTCCTTCTTCCGGTGTTTTCTGTGCAGGTGATGGACTTGAGGTTCGACTCTGCGCGACGTCATGCGAGGCCGCCTAATGGGAGAGAAGCCTCCAAGCGCAATCCTTACAATCCCCTCAAGGAATGCGAACTATGAACTGGATGTAGTTGATGCAGGAGGAGCTTTGAGCCACAATCAGCACTGTTGCACAACACATAAAGTAGTGCTAAGGCAACAGCACCATAAACTGACCAAAGCTGTAAATGCACAATAAATACTGATAATAATGTGGCACGTTTTAAAAGATGCTGTGCAAGTGAGAAAAAGTGTTTAAAGGGCTCATTTTAGGAGAGTCTGCACACAACAACCCAAGAGGTGTTTAAGGAAGGAATAGCTATTCAGCTCATGGCATGTCTTTTATCATGCGAAACAAGAAGAAATGATTGATGTTCACTGGCTTGAAGCTCCTCTCCATCACAGATCTGTGTTTACTAGGAGCAGCATTAAACTTTCAGGGTCCTCGGGGTGGAAAATCCTGTTAAGAATGCAAACACCTCTGCTTAAAGGATATTTACGAGCGCACAGTTAATTGGTTATCTTGTGCCGAGTTGAATTAAAAACTCAACATGTAGCCCATCCGCAGATGAGTCACTCATTGTGGTCTCGTCACAACAGCAGCTTGTGCAAATCCTGCCACCGCACAGGAGCAGCTCTGTGTCCTCTCACATACTCTTGGGTACATGTCTTTCCTCACTGCCATCATCCAAGCTGCTGGTAAATACCCATAATCCAGCTGACCACCCCGGACATGACCCCTGAGCACTGGTGCCCCTGCTTGAGTAACTCATCCCTCTGATATTTCAGGTCGTCTGTTTCTATTTATACATGCAGAGCAGTGTTTTCCATCACGCAGATCTGGAAGCATCGGGCATTTTCCAGGAAACCCTCTGGACTGCCTTGCAGCTACATTTCTCACCTGGTAAAAATGAAACTGGAACTATTACAGTGGTTTGCGGGGGAAAATAAGCGGTTGTTTGTCCCAAACGACAGGCAAAAGTCATCATTTTTAAGCACAGCACTTGTGTTTTTTCTGTATTTTGAATTATCGACAAAGGTCATCTTAAATCCATCACATCCCTGAACTTATATTGATTCAAATTTCAACAGAGCAGATAAATGACACTCTATATTCAAGTATAACTATATGCCTCTCCTCTCATATCCTATATGCTGCACTGTGTCGGGCCAAAAGTTCCCCCTAAATCACTGCTCCCCCAGATGCTGCCATCACTCTTTTTACAACAGTTCACCTGCTAGTGGTAGAAAATGTATCATTCTTCTCTGACACTGCACAAACACAGCAAATGCACTAACTAATAGTTGCTCTCGCAGGCCGATCAAACCTAAACCGGAGTCAAAGATGGCTCATTACGGCCCCTCCGTCTGATTTGATGTGATGAGTGTGAAGTTTTTGAAGCAGAAATCATTCGGCTGCCCTTCAGAAGCAGTCAGAGGCGTTTATCTACAAATGATTAATCTCCAAGCAGTGTTTTTTTTCCCGCAGGGTGTCTGAATATGAATTCATAATCGAATTAGTTTGAAGATAATAATTGCCGTTTAACATTTTGAATGGGTTTTAGACCCAGCAGTTGACGGAGAGGCCCTCAAATGATTTCAGCCAACATTATTCACAGTTTAAAATAACACCAGAGACACCATTACAGATTATTCCAGTTGAGTGAATTTGTTCCCTAAGTTCCCTAAAAATCGAATGTACAAACTACCAGGGACACCATAATTTCATGAAGTACACTGTAAGTTCAAATAAAAGCTGTCTCACTTGGACGTCTTAGTATTTTTCAAGGCTGACGTGTGTGCAAAAATGCCAAATAAACAGCAGCAGAGCATCAGTGAATTTTATCATTTCACGCCATGCAATAATGTCACAAGAGGGATAATATACTCCTATCTGCTTCCATCTCAAATTAAATGAGATGAAATCACTCAGGAGCTGGATGCATCAAAGTGAGCTAGTACACAATGTTGTTACTTTCATGTCATGCATTTTTATCTATTAACTTTGTCATTTCCATTTGACAAAGTGAATAGATGCCGTTTCCCTGAAGGGGGCGTCAGTAACCTAATGGAGGAAAGTTGTGTTGGAGGTTAAAATCCTATGGAAAAAAAGCACGAAATGTGAAAATCAGTGTTGCAGGTTCTTGTACAAGTCATTTACTGTTATAGTTACCAAGAATAAAATCCAGTTATGATGGTGGAGAAGCCTTGAGAAGCGAAGGGATCATGGAGCTGCTTCATTTAGTTATTCCTATAAAAAAATGATGTGTTTGTTGTCTGAACTTGCCTTGTTAAATAATAAATATACATTTTCACCACGTCTATCAGTATTCCTCCCACATGTTTACATGATAATGTACTTTCATTATCTGTCAGCAGCTGCTTGATGGAGCTTGATAATAAACACCAGAGCAGCTGTGGGAAAGCAGCCTGTCACACCATGCAGGAAAAACCTTGACACAAACTAATACATAAATACTAATATATCATTTTCAATGGCAGAACCTGTTGAATTTATTCTGCACCAGCACTGATGGGGATTGGCGCCTACAAACGCTCTGGCACTGACTAATGTCATGAGCTTTAATCTGACAGACAAACACGCTTCAGTCCAGGCGTGTGTATTTGTCCTGTCTACATGGCCTCTTGCATCTCCTTCCGTGGGACGCGAAGACCTTTTAGAAATCAATTCGCTTGCAGTTAGAGGGCTTTAAGAGCACTGCAGCTTAATCCCACCTCTTAAAAAAAAAAAAAGCAGAACTGTATTCCAGCCCATATGGATGGGAGACTGTAATCTCTCTGTGCCCTCTTTCTGTGCGCTCTCTAAGCCCTCACCATCTCTATCCATCCCACCACCTACCAGCAGTTTGCATCTGCATGCAGCTGGGAGGAATTCAACCAGCACATATGGACCATGTGATTAGATTTAGTAACAGTTTCAATCAGAAAAAAAACAGAGAAGATAATGATTGCAGAAAATTCCCCGAAATGCTTAAAAGTGATGAAAATTGAACCTAAAATGCAAAGATACGTCAATTTAACATTTTTAAAATGTAATTCCTGGACTTACTCCACAGCAGCCGATCTCAAGCGAAGTGAGGTTAGGAGTGAGTGAGGTAACTGCAAATGGCTATAAGATAAAGCAAGTGTTCATGCAAGTGAGACAAAGAGATTCAAATGATTTCAGTTTTTATGTATTAGCTTGAATTTGATCTGAATGCTGTAAACATAGAAGCCTAAATATTGGTCCTCCCCTCAGGTGTGTATTCGTGTTTACAGCTAGCGTTTGCCTGAAGTCATAGTTTGTGAGCCATGCGACACGTCACGCTGCCTTAACCCCACCCCAACCAGGGATTTGCTACTTGTTTTTGTGGAGCGCTGCTTCTGTCAAGCGTAATGACTGACCACGTATGATATATGCAACGGCAGCAGGCACCATTAGGCAGCAGATCTACAGTAAATGAAATGAGAGTCAGTGGTTTGGCTGTTCTGTAGGAGCACATAAACAGGAGGATTAATTCTTAAGCCATTCAACAAAGGTTCACTGCCATCATTCACTCCTTATCAGACTGCATGCAGAGAGTGTAGCCAAGAGAGGAGATAACAGGCAGCATGGTGGAGCAGTTCGCAATAAACCTTAATGGCAGTGGTTACAATCAACTGATCTCTGAAGTGCAGTGGATGAGTGGATCATACACCGCTAAGCATTTACACATGTGGGCACAGACACACACATGTAAATGGTTCAGAGATTTGTGAATGGTGCAGCCACTTGTAGGAATAACTATAGGAATAACTGATGACTGGCTTTTTTATTCAGTCAGGGACAGTTTATAGTTCATTATTTACCTACAGTTATGCACCACAGGGACAAATGTATGCACATACTTTTGTGTGATTTCAAACTGGAGCTGTGTTTTTTTTATCCTCCAACTTTGGCCTTTTCATTCAACTCGAGAGGAGTCTCAATCCTGCAGCATACGGTGATATTTTGGACAATAGCGTGCTTCCAGCTTTGTGGCAACAGAATGAGGAAGGCCGTCATCAGTGACTAGCTGTTGCTAGTGACTAACGCTCGTGTGGCTGAATGGGAGCAAATTCCTGCAACAGGGTTCCAAAATTTCATGGCTGAAACCAAGAGCGCACGCTGTAGTAGTTCCACGTTAGTGCCCGTGGTTTTATGACGACGTGTTCATCCTTTATTCGGGTGTCCATATACTTTTGGCCAGGCAGTGTGCTGCACTGGACATAAATCATAAAGGACACGAGCAGATCCATGCCTCTTATTCTATTTATTTATTTATTTACTTACTGACATCCACTCAACTACTCAACTCCAATATCTTTACTTTAAAAAAAAAAAAAAAAAAGCAATTTAATCGAGTGTTGGGCTCAAGTGTTATAAATCCATGTGCAAAAAGAAAATCTTGAATAAAGTGCTATATATTTCATAGTGGTGGACAGTTCTGCCTTATCGTGTCAAGATGGATTTTTCTAGTGTGTGTGTGTGTGTGTGTGTGTGTGTGTGTAAAGCTGCTGTTGCTGTGCAATCAATGCCAGGTGATGAGATATTATGAGAATAGAGGTAGATTAATCCCCCTCCCAACCACTCCCCACCACCCCCCACCTCTCTCTCCCTCTCTCTCTCTCTCTCGCTCTGTGTGTGTGTGTGTGTGTGTGTGTGTGTGATGCTGCAGCTCCCGTACAGTCTCTTCAGTCTCCAGTAAACAGCAGTCATGGCGACAGTGGTCCAACCGCTCTCTCTGGATCGAGGTAAGGCGCTCGTAGCTTTGAGATTCGTGTCCGTCATTTGAGGGCGTTTTTCACGTTTTGGAAACTTCGGCAAGGAACTGGCAACCCGGGTTAGATCCAGGTGTTCGTTCTCGGCTCGGATTTCCCACAGATTGTGTTTAGGGCTCGTTATTTCAAGGCAACACGAGCTCACGCGCTTTTCCTAAATAAAAAAAAAAAAAGAAGAAGAAGAAGCTGTCCGTGTTAGTGAGTGCGTTCTGCAGAAAGGAGCGCTTGTTTCTCCGGTTCATTTACTGCGGGGTCTTCTCGGGCACATTCATTAATTCGCCATCATTTATTTGACAAACAGAGCCCCTCACTCCGTTTACTGTGCGTTTCGTTTATTCCCATCTATATTATGTAACCTCCTCGGTATTATTATCCCGTTACAGCTCGGCTTTTGCTCTTAATCTGTGCACAAAAAGCCTCAGCTACTGACATGAAAATCTACTTTGTTAGATTTGGAGACAACTTTTGTATTAGAATTGGGCAGGTGCCAGCCAGGCAGGTGCCCTCATTGGAAATATGACATGTTGTTGTGTCTTTTTTTTTTTTTTTTTGTACTTGTTGGAAACATATATCATGGAGGGGAAAAAAATGCAGTTAAAGGCTGATGATGCCTTGTGATGTTATTACCCAGCCTGCCTTTAATGCACCACAGGTAGTATTTACTAAGAGCCAAGGGAAGGGCATGTAATTGTAGACCATGTGACTTAAACACATCATTTGTGTACCCATGACCTCATTCATATGGTAGCATGCCTAAAGAGATGAGCTGCAGTCCTATAATAAATAGGATTTCGTCCAAATGCTCAAGCAAACCTGAATATCCCATCAGTAATATCATAGTAAGACCACTGGGAGATTTTATTAAGTACAAAATGTCCCATATACAGACTTTAGGAGCGCATATTCACTTTAAATCCCTACTTTCTTGTTAAAAGTGTCTATTTTTAAATCAGGAAAAAAAAAAAAAAAAAAACTCAGTCTTTCATCCAGACCAAACGCGTATCCGCTGGTGAAATGCAATATTGCACAAGTCTTGCATAGGAAATGGATGCTGTCAAACACAGGGAAAGGAGACACCTTAGCTATTTCCTCTGCGCCAAGTAAAGCTAGCTCCCCAGTCACTTCCAAGCCACAGGAGGGGACTATAAATTCATTTTATCTGGTGGGAGCGTGAATTATCATGCAGGAATTCGTCCAACTGTTATGCGGAACACAAGTAATTAGCCACAATCGATCATTTTCTGCTATGAGGAATTAGGTTTTTGTCCATGTGCTCAATGGCAATTTGTTCTTCGCTAAAGTTTAATGCTTGTAGGCAGTCAGGCTTCACTCATGCACCGTCTGCTGGGTGCAGAAGTGCTTCACCATATAGAGTTAATGAAATGAGCCTACCATTGCACCGGGCAAATAAAATAAACAACGTAACCCACGCTTTTCCAACTGCCCTGCTCAAACTATAGAATTATAGAAATGGGCTCAGTTGTGTGTGGGCTTTTAAGCACTGAGAAATGTTTTCCATGGTGGTAAAATGTCAGCATTCAGCCATATCTGATCTTTGTCATTTGCTGGGTCATCAAGTCTGACCTCAGCTTGTATGCGGGGGGACTGATCCATATTCACATGCTGTGTCATGAATAGGACCACTCAGCGGTTGGCAGCTGTAATGGCACAAGCAGTAGTAATGATAGTCTCACACAGGAGTTGCAGAGAGAGGCGCGACATTACGGGCTTTATTTTTTCTGCCGCTGCCACTTTTGAGAAAACACTATAATTGCTAATGAAAAGGTAGCCTCACCTCGTGTCGGGAGTAGGTTTTAAGCTGCTGAACGCATCAAACCCATGCAGGGAGGAAGGAGACAGAGGTGTTTATTTCCAGAGCTCCCACTTGGCTTGTTGGGTCACAGCAGGATGAAAAGATCTTACATCACCGGCCTTCCTGTTATTGTCGGAGGAAATGACTGCGATAAGCAAACACCAGCACCTCATAGAGAACAATGGATTTGAACTTCCCTTAATGATTTATAAAAGCCAGTCTGCGTTCAAAGTAGAGCTGGCACTTAACTACTATTATGAAAAGTCCAAGAAATGACACACTTTGTGAATATAGTGAGAGCAGAGGTCATCGTGCGTGGACCTCAGATGTTGCTGATCAAGGAATTATGTCAGTAACACTAGTTTTGGTTTGGAGCCCTTTAGCAAACAGTCCAAAGCTAGCTGCACGTCAGTACTTTGAGATAAAAGGCTAAACACCAGCATGCAACATGTGCTAAATGAAAATGGTAGCAAGTTGATGTTTAGCAGGTATGACGTTCACCATCTTAGCTTAGTGTGTTTGCAATGCAAACATGTGCAAATTAGCACTAATGACAGCCGAGGCCGATGTGAATGTCATTTTTTGATGTTTTGTGCTCATGAATCAAATGACTGGACAAACTGAAATTTCAACCCAATGATGGTGCTGGATCAAACATTAAAGGAGCACCAAAGTCATTGTACATTGTTCTGAGGGGGACATGAATACATAATATAGCTGCGATGTCTCAGTCTGTGGTGGGCCAATCATCCTGCTGCCAGCCCGGCTAACGGCACCAATTTGATGGAAATTAATCACCCTAGAGGAGAACTAACTGCTGTGGATGACATGCCTGGCATATATTAGAAGATAGGGTATAACAAGACTCATAACCTGTATATATATATATATATATATCCCATAATTGAAGAACTATTTTGAACATGTCTAGACAGAAAAGAGAAAAAGTATCATCAGTCTTTTATTTCAAAGATTTGCATAATCCACAGTATTCCTGCCTCAGTTAGTGACTTCCTCCGTGTCCCAGAATGACCCTTGATAACAGTGCAGCTGCTCAAACATGTGGAGAAGAGAGAGTGACAGCCAGGTGATACCTTTGGACAGGAGCAATAGATTTTTAATTTGAGAAAAATTGGGTTGTGCTCCTTACACAGAACGCGACATCTCGCAGCTACATCTCATACTCGCATACTGATCCATAGAGGCTAGTTTTTCTATAGAGGAAGTGGCTTCACTACAGCGCTTTCCTCCCTGTGAGGGTGTTGAACATCGCTTCAAAGGGGCCACTCTAGAAAGAAACTCTCACTCCCTCAAGTCCTTTTGTTTTTCTTCACTGTGTGGCAAGGTTTGGTTGGTTAAAGAATTGCTGTATAGTTTACAGCCTCCTGTCTTGATAGACTGAAAGGAATTGCAGCACTCTACTGCCTGAGTCCTTGTTTTCCCTCTGAGAGAGTTCACTGATTTGAGGCCAAACCTTATTCCCATCACATGCTCTCAGTCACACCGGCGATTTGAGGGATTAGAGGGGTGCTGACAAGCTGACGTCACTCATAGCTGGTTATGTCTCAACTCACCTCCTTTTAATAGAGGAAAAAAAAGGGTTGCTAAAGTAATTGTCTTGGAGGGACACTGTCCAGTAATTAGCGAGGATGAAGAAGACAATGAGCTCAATGTTTTCATTCTCTACTTTCACTCCTGCAGGAGCCATTAGCCCTTAAGGAGTGATTTATTTGTCGTGCTTCGAGGAGATCGTCGCATTCGGGCAAATTAGAGCTAATTCTCTTGGCATGGGGATGCGACTTGTTTGGTAAAACCCCGTCGTCCCATTTTACTCATTCAGAGTGTGATTATTTCAGTATTTTATGGTTGGAATTAGCGGCAGACTTGCCAAGAACACCAAGGACACCCAGGTCAAAGTGGCAGTGGCAGATGGCAAGGCTGTTTTAGGACTTTTCATTCTAGCGTGCATGGTGCTCAGACAGCATCTCTTGCAAAGGTAGGAATAGAATCGAAGAAAGCCTTTTATGTTATCTGATGAGGTGGAGCGTGACATTTCAATCAGTAATCAAAGGCTGAATTTAAGAAAAGGAGGGATCATCAGGTTATAGAGTTTTAATCATGCCCGCATGGTTTAATGAGCTCAGCCTCTGATGTGGACGTGTTTATTTACATCACTGCAGTTTTGTCAAAATGACACTTTTAAGTACTGAAAATGAATTACCCTCAGCTCTGCCATTATTATAAATTGACTAATTATACCAGAAAACTGGAGCGCTGCCCAGCGCGAACACATCCCCACAACAATGTTGTGGAGACTTGTCGAGCGTTGAAGCCTTCATTACGTGTCACTGTGGCTTTGTTCAGCTCTGTGCCTTTTCTCTAATCAGCGAATGATGAGGATGACCTTTTTTAGTCACAGCCTGATGTTAGAAGAGCTCAGGGAAATGAGTTTCCAGAGTATACTGCCACACACACACACAATGTCAGCTACAGTCGTTTTCTACCTTTTGTATTTGAGTACAGATTATGAGTGTGAGGTGAGCTACAGTGAGGATAGGTGTCTGTGTGATTAAACTACACAATGTATTGGACATCATTGTGACTGTAAGAGCTACTAATATTGATGGAGCACCATGTGTGACCTGTTATCTAAGACACATACATACACAAAAATGCACCATTTTACACTGTTAAGCTCCATCTATGTTTTTTAGTTAATTCCAGGAATTATTCTGTTCTGTACCAAGTAGTCCTTTCTCTCTGTCTGTTCCTTCTTTGGTTGGTAAGAAAGCCATTCTACAGCCTCCAGAGAGAGGGACAGGCAGGGGAACATGTTGCGTTGAATCCATGTAGCTGGGTAGCTGTAATAGCCCAGAGAGTGTTTATCTGAGAAGCAGAGAAACATTAAAGACCCACTTTATTCAAAACACAACATGTCCTGTAACTACATTATGTTCCGGTGTGTTTATGCTAATGTAAGTGGAGATGAGTGTTTTTATCCTATTTCTTGTACAAAACATTTCTCACCGTCGTTGAAATTAGGAATTACAAGTGGTCGAGCATTTTTGCTGTCTCAGGGATTTTTCTTAGCAGTGAAAGCATTCAGTGATCTTTTGATAGAAATCCAAGTTGTTCAAGTCCATTTACGCTGAATGTTTCGCTAGCTCGCCTGTTTCCCTTTACTCCCTGTAATGCTGCCTTCAAATTGATGTCATGAGGTCATATTCCCGACATGGGAAGTCAAGTGCACTGTATGTTTGCCATTCAAGTCATTAATGTCTTATGAAGCGTTGCTAGGTGACTGACAACAAAAATGGATATCGTCTCGGTCCCTTCTTGAAAATGATTAATGATGCATTTGAACGCCAGTAGACAACGAAAAGCAGAAAATGTGAGTGTGCATCATCACTCATGAACCCAGAACCATCAGAAACTTTCTCCTACTCCCCACTGCTGAACACAGCAAACACATATTCACACATTTATTCAGGATCTCACAGTTTGATGTGAAAAAGAAAAGGAATATTGCATGAAACTTCTTGGAAAATGAAACAGTCTCTTTAGAGACTTATTTTAGTATTTTAATTCTGTTTGAAGCGCTAGAACCCCTTGAACTGATGGTATAAGAACTTAAAAGTGGAGGGAAGACTCAGCGGTAAAGTCTGTTGGGCATAGTTGTTTGAAAAAAGCACAGCTTTAAGGTACTTTAATGCAACATTTAACGGTAGTTTTTGGATATTGTGATTCCATCACCAACACACAATGAAAACTTGCCTCGGAGAAACTATTAGTGAAGTCTTGTCAGTCCCATAATTAAAAAAAACTTGCATTAAACTTTGCTAATTTAATCATTAAGTATTACTTATGAGAATAATCCCATCCTAAGTATAGCAAAGGGAAATTAACTGTCATCACTCTGCTTAATACGGCAACACTGCATTGCACCGTAAATGTATCTTGATGTAGTGTGCACAAGTTCTTTTGAGTGGTGTTACAGCTCCTCGGAGATGTCAGAATATACTTTTCCTGGCAGACAATGAGAGAAAAAAAAATACTTTTTTTTCTTGTGTCACTGTTCTTTAAAATAAAAATCCTCATTTAGATACAGCAGCATCAGCTTTCTCTCTTCCTTTGGAGAAGAATCTGTCAAACCACACAGTGAGAATGACCTAATTGCGTACAGTCTGTTTGCTTCAGAGATATGCTAAATTTGGCAGACTTGCAGTTGTCCGTGTGGAAGCTGAACATATAGTTTTCACTGAGGCGGATGTACAAGCTTGCACAGATGCTGCACACATCTGGAATCCCCCACTGAATCCCCCACAGCACAAAAACTGTGGGTCTCTGGATTGACATTAACGTCATTACAGTACAATACAGGTCCTGAAGGGGGAGCTTGATTTACCTCCACTGCATTTTTCGTGAAAGAGTGATTGCATCGAAGTCCAATTATGGCACAAGTGGTCAAATATTTTACTTATGTAAGAAACAGGCAGGCAGTCAAGATAAAAAAAAGAGCGAGGCACGCAGGTAGAAAGGTCGGCAAAGATACGTTACAAGACAGGCGTAGGAACAAGAGGGCTGGAGTGCTAAAGACTGAGTTGTACAACTGGCTGGTCTGAGAGAAAGGTATATATACAGGCAGGTATACATTGATGAGCATGTTTGGGACAACAGCTGCACAGCAGGGTGTTGTGGTCAGGTGATGATGAGAGCTGAGGAAATACTCACACAAATGCAGGGCAAGGTTGGAATAGTGGATTCTGGCATGACATGAGAATTAGTAGCTGGCAGATGGATAACCGAGCTTAAAGGTGCATAATCAACATTTCTCTATTAATAATGGACCAAATGAATGCATGTGCATGTGGAAAATGTCGATCATAGCAACGAACCCAGAGAATTAACACCAGTTCCCCTCAGCTCTACCGAGCTAATTGTTTTTGGTTTGGTTCACTGGCACCATTCTCATCAGCATGTACAGACAGCCCTTAATACCTGCTATACGCTACCTGCAGCACCAAACAGCAGGCAAAGTTAGCAACTAGCTGGCGAACATAGTGAAGCATGTAGCAGATAAGAGTCAGAGATTTCCTACAGGAGTTCCTGGAGAGAAGAGCGAATATTGAACAGACATTCATCAGGTGGCCAGAGACGTGACTCCAAATGAATCCTAACGATGCTCTGTGTCTGCGGGATGTGTAAACACGATACACAGTCTGCTGCTGCCAAGTGGCCAAAAACATCAGTTAATGCAGGTTTAAGTTAAATTAGCAATACTGCAAGTAGTGTTAGGTAAGATGGTTGAAAAAAAATATTATGTTGTTAACATATTGACAGTAATATGTCATATATATGACACTATGGCAAGCTTATAAGAAGTGTGACTGTACTCTTACTAAGTCATTGTAAAAACTGTATCAGGGCAAGACACTGAACTCCAACTTGCTCCTGAAGCATGGCTTCAGTGTGTGAATGTGTGTGAAAAGAATAGTCTCCTCCCGAATGAATGGTGTGTGAATGGGTGAATGAGGATGTCATGTAAAAGTGCTCGGAGTAGTTGAAATAACTAGAAAGGTGCAACACAAATACAGACCATTTACCATTCCCTGTAGTTGAGTCACTACAACAGCATAAAAGTTTTTCTGTGAAGGACAAGTACTTCAAATGCAGTGCTTGCTGTGTTCACAGTGCTTTTACGGTTTAAAATACTGGTATATTAAACATATTGTAAAAGTGTCAAACCGTGCGGTGTTCATACATGTTATTGCATGGCAGAGTTAGTAAGTCATGGGTGGGATCAGATTTCCTGCGTTACCCTCCAGCTGAAGTTATTCATAGACTGCGTGTATAACAGACACACCACGCGGGTGTTGAGGACATACTTGCTGTTATATTCAACTACGCCTCATTCATTCTGCCAGCCTCTTTTCTCCGCTGAAGGTATAACATGAGATGGGTGTAGTCTTCCACCACTGTTATGACAGGCGTACCAAAGTGCACAAGGTCGTCCAGGTGCTTCTCGTCTGCTTCTTCGCTGCTAGACTATTAGGTAATGTCATATGCCATTTTGCTGCACATCTGAATCAGGAATCATTTCCTGTTAAAGTGACGTAACAGCGATCCCCTGCAGGCATCTCAGCTGCTTTGTCATGGAACACCCTTCAGTGCCTCCTCCCCAGGGTTTTTAAACCCCTCTGATCAGTCACACAGCTCATCTGATGCCCCACTTTTACATCAAGCATGCAGAGCGGTGGGTATCGAAGTGCACTCATGGGACATTTTGGCTTAAATCTGTGCTGTTCATTTGAGTTCCAGGGTGAAACTGAAGACATAAACAAAAGGGAGAGTTGTTTTTTTTTTTGCACTATGTTATATGCTAGAAATAATCCTGCAGTCGTGCCAACTTTCATGCAACGCTAAGATCATACCTTGATTTGTTTACACGCTTTCTCACAGCAGTTCCTCTAGTGTAAATGAAAAACTGTGTGACACCAAAGCAGAACATTTTCACAGACATATTTTCCGTATAAGATCAGATAACGCTATAATTGGAAAAAACATAGGGAGTACGGTACAGTGCCAGCAGACCTTTCATTACAGAGGTATGTGTGGACATCTGTAACTACATTGTCTTGTAATCATATGCTGCTACGTTGGATAAAACTGCAAAGGCATATAACATTTATTGACAGACAGCTGGGATTGGCTCGAGCCCTCCAGCGATCCTTAAGGATGGATGGATTTATTGACAGAAGCGTACACAGTTATTACAATAGCTGTCAATGTATGCAACGCTGAACATTTGATTTAACTTAAACTGTGCAGCTCCTCGGTTTGATGCGAAGCCTATGGAATTGTTAGGAACCCTAATTCGAGTTAGAAGGATTATATCAGGGAATGGCAGGCGTCACTTCTGATCGGTGAGATAAAAGCACCAGCAAAAATTTCTGCAATATCAATCTGTGTAGTTAAGTTTCAAACGCCTTGTCAAAGTCCTTGATGTGGAAAAAGAAAATGGTGCTAACGAGCATGTGAAAGTGAATAACAGCAGAGATTTAAAATGTTTCCTGGATGGCCCTTGACCTCTGTTTAATGAGAAAGAAATGCTCATAAACCTCCTAGACAGATGCCCTTGCTGCCTGGAAGTGCACCAGCTCATTACAGGCTATTCAGAATCAGTGTTTTTATGCATTCAGGTACAGAGAAAGAAGCTGACCACTCACCTTGAAAGAAAATATTAATATGGCCTACTTACCAAAATATAGGATCTTTTTAAACCGACATATGTTGAATTTTCTATTTCCAGTCAAAGCTGCTATAACATGCGAGTTCCATTGAAATTACAAGGTCTCTTTTTTCAAAGTAAACCTGGCCAAGATAGTAGCAATATGGTTTTTTCAAACAACATACAAGCGATCAATAGAAAGACATTACAGTACAGTAACAACTCACGGAATCATGTGCCTAAAAAGACTGACAGGATGAAACAAATCTAGCTAAGGAAGCAATTACAATTTCAATTTCAATTTGCCTCCAACTTTTTGACTACACTTTTAAATGCCCCAAATACAAGCCTTAGGGACAGACGGTAAGAGGATGTAATTTGAGCGCAAACAATAATGACTAGTTTTGAGTGAGATATACCCACATAGCTAAGAGGGGAGCAGACCAAGGACGGGCTTTGGATAAATATACACCAGTGAGTAAGCCTGCGCAAGGCCAATGAAGGCCACTGAACTCTGGCCTATTGGTGAGTGAGAGCTTTGCAGCCTGCGGTCCACAGTGTGCGTCAATGCAAGCATTGGGCACAGGTATGCATGTACAACAGATCACCATCGTCAAGCAAGGGAGGGGAAATAGCCTCAATCATTTTTTTCCTGGCAACAGAGGAAAAGCGAGGTTTGTCTCTGAAATAGAAACCTAGCACGAGCTTCAGTTTCTTTATTAAGTTTAAAAGTGAAACAAAGTTAACAGTATCAATACATAAATCTGAAGCGCCCCTTGGCTTTACAGAGAAGTAAAGGGAGTTACAGCTCATTGTTTGCTGTGGTTTCTGACTCCGTTAGAAACTATACATAGAGGAACATTTAGTAGCTACAAAGCCAGATGTTTCTCTTTTCAACAGGTAGAGTAGGTAGACCGAAAAGGGAGTGACTATTGTAACCCGGTGGCCATAACAAATGAGTGCTAATGTTGCTCTGTAACTACTGGGAGTATGAATATGTATATGTTTGCTCACAAATTTGCTCTATCAACTTTAAAGGTGATGGCATGCGCTCATAACTTGTTTCCGCTGCAGTGTATTTTTTTTAAATGTTGGTAGAAGTTAGGTCTTGTATTTAAAGAGTTGTTTTACGTACCCTCAGAGGTATCAAGCCATGCAGATAGTTTTGTGTTTATGTACCAGGATATTGAGGTATCTGTCTTTGAGATTTCTGCCTCCAGTGGAACTTTGTTTGTGCTCATCACAGTATTAAAACGAATTAAAACAGCAACAGAAATTCTCTTGGACATCACAGACAAGTTTTCACTCCAACTACTACTGAAGAAATAGTCTTATAGCCTTTAACAACTGTTGACAGCGAAGTCTGTGAATCATCCAGGCTAACTGGGACACCGTTTTCAGGAAAGATATGTTGCAGTTAAATGTTTTAAATAACATTTTTCAATGTTGAGAGAAGCACAAACACAAATTCAGTTTACCTACCTAGTAAAAGTATGTTGTTTTTTCATTTTCTTTTTTTATACTTGGAATTTGGGTGACCAAACCATGTAAATACCAGAAGCTGCCAAGACGGGAAAGGTGCAATCTCATTTATTTAACACCTAAGTTCTTGCTATGCCTCTGTAAAGCAAGGTCCAACTGACACTTAGACAAAGCAGATGAATTAAAAGTAAAGTAAAGAGGCAGGCAAAGGTCAGCAATAGGTTAGTAGTTGAAACAGGCAACCAAGAACAAAGGAGCATAACAAGAAGTGTCCTAAAGGCATGCACGGATCACAAAACAAAGCGCCTCCAAGACCAGGGAGCTTAGCTCTCTCTTCAGTTTGTTAGGTTTCAGAGTGAATTAAAAAAGGCTGATCACACCTAGCTCATGCAGTGCGTCGTATTTCCTCTATGTGATGGAGCCGTTCCTGGATGCTGTCAGATATTATATATGTCATATATGTACAAATGATGTTAGAACAACCCCTTATCATATTGATAATGCCAGGACTCACTAGATCTACACTTGGTACAAGAATAATACTTCTATGGATTATCGACGGGTCAAAGCTAAATCTTAACCAGGGATGTGCGGCTTTAGCATTTTAGCACGAATCATGAATGTCGCCTTCCACTGCTATTCTAAAACCCATTTCACAGGATTCTCATTTTAATATGAGTCATCTGGAAATTAGTGTTTCCTACAGGACCTAGCATTAGTGTAATTATCCCAATCACCCACTGTGGTAAATCTGCCAGTGCTTTTATTGTAAAGTGCATTATTTTGTGAAAGAAAGGAGATCACGACAGGTGCACCAACAGTGACTAAGCAAAAGGTCAGCTGAAGAATGACAAGCAGGTGCGCGGGTGGTTGTGGGGATCAGGTGACTGGAACTGATGGCAACACACTGAGGACAACTGCTGGTTGCACAGGATGTGAAGTGACTGGCAGGCGGAAATAACATTACAGTCAACACTGCATCTAAATTCATCTTTACATGAGGCTCTGAGTAGAATCGTTTGATCAGTGGCTGAGCTCAGCATTATCCTGATGACTTGCCCCATTGCCAGCTCTCATCTGCCAATACAACTCTCAGTGGACTAGTTCTCGTGAGTCGTAACCGTTCTCGATGGGAACTGAATGTGCAAACGGGCAAATCAATATAATCCTCAGTGCTTTATTACAGAGCGCTAGAAATAGAAACAGGCATTGGATTTCTGTGGGGCATGCTCATTGTCTCTACATGTAGTAAAAAGGCCAAATGTAATAAAGGGAAATATCTTAGTGTGTTTCACATTTCCTTCTTATGGTTTATACGGAATTCACACAGCCGAGGCACGAGATAACTTCTTTTCTTGTCTCCCACTGGTCTGCAAACAGTAAAAGCTCCTCCATCTGCTGTCTGCTTTATTGAGTTACTCTATATTCCCAGAATCCAATATCAGTGTGTATGTGAGATTGTGTGTGCGAGTGTGTTATGCCTCCACACAGTTTATCTCTGTCTACTGTGAAAAGAGACACTGGTGCAGCCTTGTAGTAAGGCGACAGTGTGAGGGAATTGATTAGTCAGTTTGCATTTACTCACTACTCGGTATGATGACACGTGATTATCTAATGGTATGTTTTCTCCTTTACTGTAGACATTATGCTCTTCAGATCAGCTGTGCTTGTCATAAGGGTGGTAATCAACAATCATTATCCAATTAATCTGTCAGTGGTCCAGAGCCTAAGGACAAGCCTTCAAATGCTTTTTTTTTTTTGTCTGACCAACAGTTCAAAAGAAAAAGAAAAATTCAATTCAAAACAGAGAACAGCAAAATCCCCTTATTTGAGAAACTTTTTGCTTGACAAATGACTATTTGTGCTTCTTGCAGTAGAGGAAAACAAGTTATGTCTTGTTGTTTATCCCGTTTTTCCTGCATACTTATGATGCACGAGCATGTGGGACTGACAAAGAGCACATGTGCACTGGTCTAGAGTATGTGTATGTGCCTGTTCTGTATTGATCAGTCTCTGTTGGACAAGCAAGCACGGTTGGAGCTGTGGGTCTTAAATAAAAGATGTTAGTCAGATATAAAGTATGAGCGTTGCGTTTGCAGGTGGAAAATAACTTTACTGTTTTCCTTTAGTCTTACAGTTCTCACCATCATTGTTTTAAACCACTGCAGGCAGCTATCCTCAGCAAGAAAGCTTCAAATACCCACTGGACACTACCTGCCCATCATCAGACTGCAAAGTTAGACTAGCTGGTGAACATAATGAAGTATTTATCAGCTCTAGGGACAGATATTTCCCTCTGGAGATAGTGGGGAGCCAAACAGGAGCTAAAAGGAGACGAAATATTGATCCTACATTTGTCAAATGGACAGAAACACAATTTCAAATGAATGTAAATGTTGCTCCATCATTATTTGTGAACATATTCTCCATATACCCTTTATATTGTGATTATTTGTGTCTACTGCTTGCTGCACTGCTCTCAAGTGGCCCATAAATGTTAAATTATTATTAGTTATTAAAATTAATTGTATGTCTTCTGTTTTATAGTATTGTAAATGTAATATTTTAAGGTTTGTACTGTTCTTCTGATGAAACAAGCTATTTGAAGAAATCCTCATATGTCTTAAAACTTGTGACTACCCTTAACTATTTTCTGGCATTTTAAAGAAAACTAAGCCCTTATCATTAGGTACATGCAACATCAGGTTACATCAAAATTCCTGCAACTCCACCTTAAAAGTGTACCAGGCATCTTTTTAGTTTGGTCACAGGTCTTTGCACGCACAAGCTGAATAAAACATGTTATTGACCGAACAGTCTAAGTCCAGTGATTGAGTACCAAATCACTTCCCTCTCCTTCCATTATGTATCTCTATTTGGTCTGCCAGTTTCACAGGGAAAGAAATTAATCAGCCAAACTGACGGACTCATTCAATTCAGGCTAATTATGGGACAAGAGCTCAGCAGACGCCAGAGTCACAGCCTCTAACTTCAGGCTTATGGTTTAGTGTAAATGCTGTGTAATGCCCACTGGTGCCTACTCTTACCAGGAAGTGTTACCTTTGAACAAATGAGTTCCTGACTTATTCCCTCTATCCTTTATTCTTATGCTAGAGCTAAACCAATGCAAACGAGCCTTGGATGCTGTTCTATCTTTCTTGCCCCACTTGGCCTTGACTGAGTCTATTTCCATTATCCCACCCATTGATTCGCTCCAGCGCCTTCCTCGTTGCTGTGCTGTTAATGTAATTGAATGGGGCTTTTTTTCTTTTTTCCTCTGTCCCCTTGGCATGAGTACCCGCGCACGTACACTCACACTCATTTTCTCTCTCCGCCAGATGTTGCCAGGGCTATCGAGCTGCTGGAGAAGCTGCAGGAGTCGGGTGACGTCCCCGGTCATAAGCTCCAGTCTCTGAAGAAAGTCCTTCAGAGTGAGTTCTGCACAGCCATCAGAGAGGTGAGTCACTGTCAAGGGAGAGAGCCGCTGGTGCGTGAACACCAACATGACTCTGGTCTTTTCATTCTTTTTGTTCTGTGAGACTCTTTTTTTTAATTTTCTTTTTTTTTGATGACCTTTCTCATGCTAGCACTCCTTGTTGTGTTGTTTTTCCAATCAATCACTGTGCACAGTATTGGGGTGATTATTCCTAGCAGAGAAAAGTAGAATGCATCACTTTCTGTGAAGACATGATATAACATGGAAGGGCATGACAAATACCAGACATCAGGTTGTGTTCTGATAACTTCGCTTGAACCTAGTATGAGAGCTACATTATAACTTTGCAAAGTTACTCACAATGAGACACTTTATACTTTCCTTGCCCCCGTGTTAAGTCATTTTTATGACTTTCTATCATGTTGGAGCAGAGAGAAAGATGGGAATTGTCCTCATTCATTTGCACTGGCAGCATGTTCTAATCTCTAGTCAAGAGAATTTCACCTTGCATTATTTATATGAATTTGACCACTCGTCTGTTAGGGTAGTCTACATTCCCCCAAAACATCCGATGTGTGTTTGTCAAATGGAATCGCTGCCCAGCCCTTAGCAAAAAGCACTGACGTTTTAGAGCACTGATTCCTCAACCCCACACATATTATGCAGAAGAAAATAGTATGAAAATAGAATTTTAATGCTTAAACATACATATTTCATCCGAATCAAAAAGTACATGCCCTGTAAATGAGTGCTTGTACAATGCCAATGACGTTCCTATTTGATTCCTGGTGGCAAATGTTGGTGCATTTGTCTTTTTATGTCGCCCTGTTCTGGAGTAAATCCGTGTTTTTGCCATTTGTGTTGACATCAATTCAAGATGCGAACCCTGCGGGCTATTAGTTGACTTTGGTAACATGAAAAACTTAAAAAGACAAATCATTAGAGTCCTAATAAATCAGGTTACTAAAAATGTTAGATGTGAGCCATAAACTAGCTTGTATGTAACTTCTACATTCTTTGAAAAGCGGAACAAACAAACTGTGGAGAACCATATCTTTCTTTAAAGATCATGTTAAGCACTTTGCAGTACATGGTTGTTCTAAACAAACAAGTTCACGCTCATGTGATGCTGAAGTTGTCACTTTTACCACTCGTGATGTTGAAGCGTATCGACGTTATGTTAGTGACAGCATCTCGACCTTGGGGAAAGAAACACAAGTGTATCAGTTAAATAATGAAATGATATGAAAAAGGAATTTACTAACACATACATACACAACATCTTTTTCTGTCTATTAAATGTGTATAGTCGCCTTCCACTTTAATACTAGAATGCTACACAGGATAAAAGTGTCACTGTTATACTTTGTTATGATTCATTTAAATCATAGTTTGCTATAATACAAGTAAGTAAACTTACAAAGTAGCATTGAGTATTCTAGCCTGTAGCATTGACCTTACATTTAGTATCTGGTCATGCTAAGCTCTGTTAATGTAGTTGCTCAATGATTTGGCTCCACTGTAGGTGAAATTGACCACTTTCTGATTGTATTGAAGTATACTGTGGTGCCAAACTGTGCTCCCAGCTCACAACTGCTTCTTTGAAACTCAACAAAACAGTATGTTGGGGAGAATTATGGCTATTAAAACAAATTCTGAGAAGGTACCTTTCAAAGGCTGCAAAATTTTAAATTGATCATTGCTCTGCCTCGTTACTGCCGGAGCAGCAACAGTGATGTTTTTGACTGCATGAAAAATTCACACTGCACATTAGAACAATCACAGGACCAGAAAACATTATGAGCATTTCATAAACTTGAAGGCTCAATAAGCTCGTTACACCGAATTTTAATTAAGCATATAACTGTTAGAGAATAATCACATTTACACGGATGGAATAAAGTGTGAATCATAAACAGGGGTTCTGGTTTTTGTCCTCTTGTTAAAATGCTTTCATTCACATGCACGCAGCCACCCACAGATCCATCAGCTTAAAACCATTCATCAGGCGAATGCAAACAAGAGCAGTTACTCTACATTACACCACTACACAGGCTGATAACTACAGATCTTGTATATTGAGTTTCCTGTCTGTTGCGATAAACTGAAGCATCACCCACTGACATGTATTTGTTTAGGAGTTTAAAGAGCAGAGGAGCTAATGACAGATGCCACTGGGCCCCCCCGTGAACATCTAAATTGTCCTGATATGAAAGCAAACAATTAACAGATTTGATCAGTGTATAGAGGAAGGGACTCAACATTAGACATTATTTGGGACATCAAAATAATATTTTACATCCTCAGAGCACAATAATAACCAGAACATGTTTGGGAGTATTGATCTATATCAATGATTGGAGGATTTCTAGGCCAGCTGCTGAAATCTCTGGTTCACCAATCTCACTCTCTAAGCCATAAAAGTTCCAGTTTACTCTCCGTTTGTAACTTGAATATTGATGAGGGGGTAATCAAAATAACCTCATGAAGGAGAATTTTGAATCTGCAACTTTATCCTGATTTCAAACACGGCGACAAAGTGGGGCCACATTAGTGTGAATGTGTTTTACCATGTTTGAAATATGTATGCGTTTTTAGCCATGCTAGAGGCATAGAAGTGTAAATCTGTCTGTCAGTCAGTTGGTTGGTTGGTTTACCACTTTGGTCCAGACTGAAATATCTCACCAACTATCAGATCAGATCAAATTTTGTACTGACAGACGTTGTATCCTACTGATTTTGGTGATGCCTCGACTTCAGGCTACTGAAACTTGTTACGTTATGATTAGAAAAAGTGGATCATGGTTTTTGTTAATAATTGAAAAGGTCAAGGTGTTCTTGTGTTTTAAGCCAGTATCTACATTTTCAGTATTTTAACAAATATTTCCCTAATCTTATCCGATTGCTTATCCAAGTAGCTGCCTAGATATAACCATGAAGCTGTTGATCGTGCTTCTGTTGCCAGGAGGGCATTGTAAATGGTACATAGACTGCACTTCTAGTTTTCCAGCCATACAAAGCTCTTTACCCTGCATGCCCTCATACATTCATACACTGATGGCATAGGCTGCTATACAAGGTGCCAGTCTGCTCATCAGGATCTAATCTAATGCTCATTCACACACACTCACACACACTCACACAGTGACTCAGGTTTCAGTATTCAGTGTTCAGTACTGTGTACAGTGACTGGCAGTGTTTGGCTTTTTAACAAGACCCCTGATTTCCATTTTATTTCCATCCATTATAGTTGCGGTAATGCAGGGTGGTGATTTAGCTGGGAAGTGTATATTTACTCATGTACGGTGCTTAAATACAATTTTGAGATACGTGTATGATACTGTTCCCACTTTTACTTACCCGGCAGATATTTTTACTTCCAAAACATATGATCATCTTGTAAAATATGGGGCATTTTTATAGATAGAAGAGAGGTCAATGAATGCATAAAGTACAGTCAGTAATGCACTTATATTTCTATGGTCCCTTTAGTATATTTCTTATAGAAACTCATTTTAAGCTTTATTTAATAAATATGGGAGGTCATTCATTTTTCAGTAAGTGTCTCGTTATAATAATGAAATGTTCGCCACACTGGCAAAGTGACCAATTAGGAGGAATAGCTTGTGACAGAACATTACGTAAAAACCCTTGACATCATGCAAAGTGACAGAAAGGAAGAAAGCAGTAGTCTTCTCCCTTCACAGCGTCCAGCTCTGCTCTGGCCTGCTCGGGGAAGCCTGGCACATCCTGACACCAACTGCACGTCTGGCAACTGGCTGACTGATCTCAGTGCCAGTCAGTGGAGTGCAATGACAGTGACTCTCAAAAACCTCTTTTAAAAGGCCCTCAGCAGCAGCAGCAGCAGCACAAGAAGACTCCCTTTACCAAAAGGCAAAGATGCAGACCACTTCACGCACAAAGAGCCGGCTGTTTCATCAGTCGGCTCTGCCTCCTCATGGTTCACACTCTCTTTCCCCAGTTGATTTCTGCCTAAATGGCTGTTGGAACTTATGAACTACACCACTCGGCTTCTCCAAACATCAGACCTCCAATCTGACAAACAATCATCTGTGTGCGTCCATGATGAATGCAAAGCTGTCTCCTCCTGGAGCACTGAGCCCTCACTGCATTCATAATATCACTGCTGCACGGGACGCTGCATAATTTCAAGCAGCGAAGAAGAATTGTTCGGATAAAATATCCGCCTGCAAGGACCGACAGGCTGCCGTCCTCTGTGACACCCAGGAAGGTCCAATGGCATCTTTCTGAATAATAAATCAATCTGTTCTGTTTGTTTGAGAAATGAAAGATGAATTTGCCTCATAATAGATTAATTTCATTATAATAATTATTTGGAATGTTTGTTTAAAATTTAGTTCATCTGAGGACAAAGGATTTAATTTATTTCATTTCATTTGTTATGGGTACTTCCCTATTGTCTTTTCGGTGTATCTCCAGAATGAATTGTAAACAAATTGCATATTATATTTACTATTGTTGACCAAAAAGAAATCTGCCTGTGCCCGCCATCAGCCCCCCGACTGTGGCTTACCTGCTCACCTTTATTCACCCTGATCTAGTCTTGCCCAGCGCATTCAAGTGGGGGACAGTTTTGCCGGCTAAGCTCAGTCACCAGGGGAACCATCAGAGATGCTCTGAGATTAGTGGGCGGCAGCGAGGCTGACTCCGGTTTATAGTCGATTAGAGGTTTATGAGAGCCCATGATACAACAGCTTCTCTCTGCGGTGCTGAGCCAGCTGGAGGACAGGTTGTAAGTGCTCGCTATTGCATACTGTAGATTATTATTGGCATTGCGCAGAGAATTAAAGGAGTTATTGTGGCGGAATATCACAGTTCTCAGCAGCTGTGTCCTCTGATGCACCGTCTGTATCAGAGGCAATTAGAAGAGACAGGCTTACAGTGGAAGGGAATCTCGGTGAGAAAGCAGCACTTAGGTCTTTTTCCATGCGTCTGTTTGTGACAAGGGGGAGCGTTCACAGCCACAGGGTTCACTTACCAGATGATCTGTTCCCCTCCCAACCACAGTGGTGTTTTTAAGTTTTAGCCCTTTCACTGCTGTTTACATACATGCTGCGTTCTTTACATTACTGCCAAGAATTTATCAAAATGTTGTGTTTTGTATATTTGAATGCGTTTTTCCTACTTTGCACATAACCATTGATTACCATTCACTGTCATTTGCAGACTTTAAGTGACTTAAGATACTGTTGGTTATCCTTTCCCAATAGCACTTAAGTGTTCAGTCAGAGAAATCTGTCAAATAGTCTGAGAAAGCCATCAAATCTATATTGTCATTCTGACTGCTGTCGATTTTGCATCTTGTTTGTCTTTTGGATTCTTTTTTTTTTTTTTTTTAAATCAGAGTTACCCACCAGCATATGAATGCACCACCCTGGAAGAAATAAATCAGCACTTTCGACTACAAAATGATAACATAGCTTTGACAAAAAATGCTAATTTTGATAGAATACCAATCTAAAGCAATTTTGATGCATTTGAATGAAAAAAACTAAATCTTTAGCCACTTTGTAGTAGGAAAATATATTCATCGGTCTTCAAAGTACTGTATTCTTTGCAGTTAACAGATTTTTTAAAAGTAAAAACTAAAAAAAACACTGGTAGAGTCATTTGGTGGGAGCAGTTTTCCTCCTGTTTAAAGCCTCGGTGCTTTATAATCACATTTTAATTCATTTTGACCGCACTCACTTTTCTTTCCTTTATGCCATCCATCAGTGTTAACTACTCTCAAGTTAACAGAGCCATAAAACACAGGTTAAACTGTAAGCCCAGCCCTCCTGTTGTTCATTTTGATCACACACGCCTCTGTGACAATTCATTATTACAGATGACCTTTCTTTCAAGTCCAGGCCTTGTGTAGACTGTGATATGATTCCTTCCTCCACACACACACACACACACACGTGATGTAGGTCATTTCACAGTCTGGTGGGCTGACACAGAGCCTGATAACATGGACATACTAATCTTGTCTATAGGCTAAAAAGCTAAAAACCCCACTCTAAGTCCACCTACACACCTAAATCCGTACTCTACGCCAACAGAATTTGCTGAACATGAATCAGCCTCGTTAGGGATGACAGGCCGCCTGTCAATATGAGGAATGGACGGCAGGGAAAGGAGCCTGTTCAGCAGCGTTGGGCTAAATGACAAAGAGAGGGAGTTTGATGAGCTGGTTGTCTTTCCCCGCCACGTTCATCAATGACGGAGGGAGGGGGGGGTGATCGCGGGACTGTGCGTTAGTCTCACTGCATAAGCCTGAATGAGTTGTCAGGGTCAATCAGCCTTGCAAATGGGAAAGGAAGGACACAAGACGAAATGACTGGAAGAACTAACCAGCTGGAAATGATAGAGTGGGAATTCGCAGTATATTGGGTTAGATAGTCCCACTTGACGAACACAGGAAGTGCAAAAAGCAGGCCAGAGTGATCGCATCTTTCATCAGCTTTAACACCACAGTTAATTTTAAACTTCAGGAGAGATTTTGAATCAACATAATTGACTGTTTTTTATAAAAGCAAAAGCAAGCGAGGGTGGAGGATTTGTGTCGATTCCGTCATGATGCATCTGCCTCCCACATCATTAAGTCGGTCCGTGCAAGTTCAATAGTTTCCCTCTATGGTCATGGGTAGCATCACTGAGAGGGAAAGTGTGTTGTTAGGTCTTGTGCTGGTTTTCATCCATTTCCACCAACATCAACCAGGCTAAGACCTCTCTTTTACCCATCCCCCTCCCTCTTCTCTGTCTCTCTGACTCAGTAGAGGAAGCAGGAGGCCATGGTTACAAGCAGCGTTGTCACGTCAGTTTGCCCTACAGGCTTCTCTCTCTATTCTCCAGCTTTGTGGCATCCTCCTTGTAGGTGCCAGTGCCGGTATCCTATCAGGAATAGTGTGTGTGTTTGTGCATGCGCTTCACCATAATCCACTGCGGTGACCCAGGTGGGAAGGAAACATGTAGAAGGGGTTGGACCGAAGGACTCACATGCTTTAGGGATGGACAGTGAAGACGTCTGGCAAAAGGACAGGCAGAATGGGAATTGAATTTATGGCTGCAGGACATCTGGCCTTTTTAGAGCAAAGTGCAGCCAAAACAACAGCAGACTGACATTCAAAAGCTCATAGCAATTTGTTCCATGTTATGGCCTTGTTGTTCAGGGCTCTGCATTCAGGTTAGGTACGTAGAGAGATATTATATGTGTGTTTTGTTTCACCTCCTTTAGAGCGCTGTAATAGTTACTTTCCATTTCTTATGCACAAAGAAAAGTAAATCTGTTGAATAAACTATGAAATACTATGAATAAGAGAATTTTAAAGCTGCATTACTAAATATTTGTATACCAACAATTGATCAAATTACAATGTGTATGTGAAAGGGGCCGCTCATAGTGATGAATCAACAGCAAACTATCACTATCACGGCGTTACTGTTTTGGTTCTGTCTCCTACCCAGTGCCAAACAACAGACAGACAATGTTAGTGATTAGCTGAACATAGTGGAGCAGTTAGGAGCTGATTTCCCTAAAGGAGACAAAATCAGGCTAAAAGGAGAGTGAATATTGGACTTATATTCTGCAGGTGGCAGAAACACAGCATGACGTTTGCTTGATATGCAAATACAGCAGGCAACTGCTTGCTAACATGTTAGCTATTTGATAAAAGGATCTCAGTTTTGTTTTCAGCTTGTTTTAAGGCATCAGTGTGTCAGAAAAATACATTAATTATGCTTTATGGTGATATAGTCTACTAAAAACTGTAAAAATCTCCCTCCCTAAATGTTATTTTGCTTACAGTAAGAATATCCACTAACTATGCGTATCCACTGCCAGACTGTATAGTGAGCAGAATCATATATTCCATCTAATTAAGGAGGAAAGAATGCAAAAATGTGTTAAGGTATCCGCCAGTGAGAAGGCAGCTTCCCCTGCACTCTTGATAGTCATTAATTAAGCCTTCAACTGCAAAATAAGTTTTAAAATTCATCACTTATGGGAGAGAACTGAGAACACCCTGCTGATGCTGCTCACATACTAGATGCCAAATATTGTACTAACATTGCAGCTCAATCTGTAACGCTCCTGTCAGGTTTGAAAAGAGCCATTACAAAATGATCGAGGTTTGGAGGCGCAAGGGCCACTACTTGATTGATGGAGCCTGCAATGTTACGGATACCATGTTAAGTGCTAAGAATGAGAGAGAATGAAAATAATGTAATTAGCAGTAACATTAGTGTGAAGAAAAGGGATAATAAGGGATGGGAAAATAAAAGACACTCTGCGGGCAGGCAGAGGCAAGCAAAACCTTTCATGGCATTTATAAAGCTGTGCTCAGCCTTAAAAAGTGCAAAGGTGGAAGAAGTCCTCGGGAAAAGGTATCATTTGGGAGTTGAGTGTGTGTGTGTGGACTGCAGGCTCTTTTTCTCCGAATGCATCAGCACCATAAATCTACAAAGATGTGTTGCAGCCTAGAATGTAAAGCTGCACTCTCAAAAGCCGCTCATTTGGTCTTTGAGATTCATGAGCAGACAAGACAACAGAAGCTCAGGGATATTTTCCCCTCTCTGAGATCTCTACATACCAGTATCTCAGAGTTTGTACCCTATTTAGTATACACCCTTTTGATAATTCAGAGAAGCAACGCCTTTGCAGTGTTGCATTGTGGTACGTCAAAGCTACCAGGTGTGTTCGCTTCCAGGCAGGCTGCCATGCATTGATGAGGGACATCGTCTAGTGAGTGGAAGCAGATGATTATAATTCATCTCGGAGCCACAACATCTAATATGTCAATGCTTTTGAGTCTATTTCACACTGAGAAATGTACAGTATCGTTACTCTGGTTAAAGTGGGCTTGCACATCTGCTAAAATAACAGAAACTGCCATAAATGTAACATTTAAACAGTAGATGGATTTGCAATCGTAGTACATGTCTGCTGAAATCTTTACTGTGATTTATCAAGTGATTTTCACCAACTTAGCATAATTATTTCCTCCTATTGCACTGTTCATTATTTGGTTTCAGCATTGGAGGGAAGTAGCACATTTGAAAAAAGCTGCAGTACAGACTAGTTTGGTGGAGATATAATCAAATGTAGAAGAGCAGAAGTGCTCTCATAGAGAAGAGAACTGGTGCCGATAAGGTTACAGTCTGTTAACCAAACACCCCTGTTCAACACAGTCCCTTTTTTCTCTTTTACTCTATCAAGTTCAGTTGTAAGGTGTCTTTGAAAGACATGTCTTAACTGAAAAGGTCAGCTGTCTTCATTGATTCTGTCTGCCCCGGCAAATAAGCAGAAAACCTCCCTTTTCACCTAACTGGACATTCACAAACTCATGTCTTGGCACCAATTCAGTCCCAGCAGTAAAGTATTACTGCTTGTTCTGGAGCCTTTTTGTGCTGTAAATAAAAGTCAGGACCAGACTGTGGCCTCCTTTCCCTGAGCTAAGAGTTAAGATCTTTTCTTATTTGCTAAGAAATGTTTGCGTACCGAGGTGCTGCACAAATAAAAAGCTCTATTCAGCCAAATTATGATTAAACTAACATTATATAACCTTAACGGCTGGTACTCTTCCACCCTAAAACATCCTTAACACAGTAATTTAAATATTATCTTATCTTCTCTGAGAGTCTAGACACAGAATTATCTTCCTCATTTGCCTGGTTTACTGCTGATGTGTGCAGAAAGTCTTCACATTTCAAAGGGGCTTTTTGTTGCAAGGTGTTAGTGAATTTGACAAAACCTTGGTTTGCATGGCCTCGCCTATAAATACATTTGCAGGCCTGCTAATACAGTGCGTGTCTGCACAGCCAGCTGTGAGGGAACACCATTATTTGACTATGGAAATGAACAGTTTGAGCCCAGACACAGGCTGGTGATTGCAATTTTCAGCTATGTGAACCATAATTGTTACACCTGTCTCTCTTCATTTCTTTCAGGTGTACCAGTACATGCATGAAACAATTACAGTGAATGGCTGTCCGGAGTACCAGGCGAGGGCCACAGCTAAGGTAAGAACTGCTCTGGAGATTTGTATCCGATATCTTCATCAGTTATTACCATATTAGATTTGACTGTAACTAATGAGTGGCTAACTATCTGTTAATCACACTCCTCCGTCATACCGCTCCAATCTTTTCTTCTGGCAAAAGCAGAACAAAATAAGTAAAATATGTTTTACCTCGCTAATGACCCTCATTAAGAGTGTGCGTGTAATTAAGCAATAACACACGAGAGTGCCAATTTTGTAGGATCAAGGCTGGATGCCAATATCACATGATAAATCGCTACTTTGATGTTACTGCATATGTGAGACGTTACCCCTGGATAAACTTCAGTTTTATATAAATCATTTTGAAAGACTTAACTGAGTCCGACTGAAAGTAAACACGAAAATTAGTCCCCTGGATAGTGTACAGTAGACGTACAGATTGTCATCGCCCTTCATTTTCTTGAAGTTCCTTGAAGGACAACACACAAACGCATTCTTTAAACTTCTCTAGCATGCACTAACACTAAATGTGCAACCCTCAGTTTCACTAAGGTGAATAAACCAGCATGTACAGATTAATAAGCAGCTGCTTTTGTTAGTTGCTAAGATGTCCCACAAGTACTGTGGATCCAAATGCGGTTAGCTGGAATATGCAGAAGTCTGACATCTCTGTTTGCTGCTGGTCAGATTCAGAGACAAGCGTTAGGAATGATACATAAAGTGGAGGTTTATTTGGAAAGTTCTAGGAGGCTTGCACCGATATAGGTTGCTTTGCCAGAGTTTGCATTTCCTGAATCTTTAAAATGGATGTGGCAGCGTGTGCTAAAGCAGTGGTTAGCGCTGCGTTAGAGACTCCTCCTGCTCTGATTGGTTGTTTTCCTTCAGGCACAGTGGATTCTTGCAAATGACAATAGGAACACTAGGAGGAGCCAAAGGAAGCTCATTTTTGACAGATTGTCTGTCTCATGTAGTACTGTCAGTATATAGTGACGGTTTCAGCAAACATGACAAAAAGATGTTTTTGTTAAAGTTTAAATGGATCTTGTAATTTAGGCTGCATGCATCATAGCATCTTAGGTTTGCTTTGGGAAACCTCAAAGGGTCAAACAAGTGCAAAACCACTACTGGCATTAAAAGCAGACATACATTTACAATAAGAAAAACTATAAAAATGTGCTTAGATTCTAATTGCTGAAAGGCCTCCCTTCCTCCAGTATGACTCTACTAGAAATGCCAGCTCTTCATCCTTGTTTCAACAATCTTCAGTTGTTGAGTGTCTTTGATGTGAGCTGTAAATCTTTCTTTAATTCCACATAATGTTCACCCTGAATCATCAGATTAGCCGCCACTAAATTTCCATCTTTAATCTGCTTTACTCCCAAAAGATTGAAATTTTGTTTGCTATTAACACCGATGTCACTTTATATCTTGTTGCGCAACCTGGATGAAAAATGAGTCTGTAAAACAGCATAATGATAAAAGCATGTTTGTTTTGCTGTTGTCACAACTGACAGGCTGACAGTATTGAATAGGTTTCTTCTTTGTGATCAAAGTCTTTAGTATACATTCAAATCAAACCAAGATAAAGTATTTCTGTATTCACTATGCAGGCTTTGATATTTAGGCTTCGGTCCACTGCTCATATCAGATTGTTTAGCTGACAACTCATATCTGTTTCATTGAGATAAAACTCACATAAAATGTCAATCACTGAAAAAGCTCATCCTTTTTTTTTTTTTTTTTTTAACATATCCTGGCTTCCACTCAAGTATTTAATTTTGCAGTGTTGTTGCAGTTTTGTAATCCCACTCTGACAACAAGGAACGAGAGAAAAATCTCTTACAGTACACACCGTCAACACTCAGAGCATTAAAACACGACGAAGGTTATTGGTTTTTTTTTTCAGTTAGCATCTTGCACGCCTTTGTTCTGCAGACAAAGAGCTCACAAGCTAACAGGCAGGATCTTCTGATCCACGTTGGCAACAGTGCCTTAGTTTATAGGCATTCAAGTTTTATTCATTCAAAGGTTATGTTGTGCAGGATTCAGAGTGATCAAACATATGGGAAACTAGCATGATTACATGTGCATGATCAACTGTAATTTCCCTTACAGCAGGTGCCTGTTTCTTGTTGCTTGCTGATTAGATCTGTTGCACAGGTCAAGGACAAAGTCAGAAAAGAGATCTTTCCAGGTGCACTGTAAATGGAACCATCTAATTTGGGTATACTACTGAGATGAGTTTGACCCGGCCATCTGAGCGGGACTTGTGATCAGCACCTCGCCTGCGAGAGACACAGGCTTTTATGAAAGTAAAACAAAGAGGGCAGGCTTGTCTGATTTCATGTGGAGGATGAGGATGATGAGATGCGGGGAGGAGAGGAGATGAGAGCACCTCACTATCCTTCAGTGGTTCAATATCCAGCTGGGTCCGCTCCTCTTCAGGACATCACAGGCAGAGGGTGGAGGATGCGAATAGAAGTGGATGACAGAAACAGGGGGAAGTGTGTTTTTGTGTGAGTGTGTGTGTGTGTGTGTGTGTGTGCAGACAGATTTCAAATGATGAACACTCCTGACCAGTTCCTCCAACAAACTCTCCGCCTTGACCGCCCAACAGTCTGGTGAATCGCAATACCTGGTTAAAGTAAAAGTTAAACTTACTGATTACCATATTTGTTGTCTTTCTTGCTGAGAGTTCAATGAGAAGATTGATACGTGTCTGTGCATTATATCTGGATCTAGTCAG
This sequence comes from Pempheris klunzingeri, assembly GCF_042242105.1. Lineage (NCBI taxonomy): Eukaryota > Metazoa > Chordata > Actinopteri > Acropomatiformes > Pempheridae > Pempheris > Pempheris klunzingeri. The sequence goes on from NC_092033.1 coordinate 12,499,583, forward strand.
GAGGTGATTTGCTTAAATTAGCATAAAGACTGGAATCAAGGGTACCTCTAAAGCTCACACACTCACAAGTTATACCCTGTTAGTTCAATCTGCATGCAAACAGAAAAGCCAGAAGATATTGGATAGGATTTTCTTTCTGTTTTGTTTCTCATCTGTAAATTATGTATGGAGCTAGATTCAGGTGGTGATTAGTTTAGCTTTAATAGCACCTGAAACCAGTGGGAAACAGCTAGCCTGGCTATCTCCAAAGATCCAAAAAATATATACACATATACATATACATATATATACATATACATATACATATATATACACACACACGTGTGTGTTGTTGGAAGTAGGCACAGGAGTGTGAACAGGGCAGCTGACACAGGTGTGTTTGAGTGTCCTGAGTTCAGCTGTTTTTCTTTGTCCTTTTGAGTTTGTTCTTGGGTGCACTGGAAATGAAAACTACTCAATTACACCTTACCGTGACTGAACAAAAAGGAATAAATGCTTTCAAATGGAGCCAGCTAATAGCTGCTCCCTCTTATCAAATAGAAGTCAAGTGCAGTGCTTTCCTGTGAAGCATCTCTTTAGTCTATTTTTTTATGCCCAGAATAGGTTAATCGTCTCTGAAACCACAAACTCCTTACTAACTCCTTACATTTCAGATGTGCAGCTTAAACAAATGACATTTGTGAGCTGTAGAAGTACCCATATGTGTCTTTTTGAGCATTTGGCAGGGGTAAGCTAAAGCTAAGCTAAGCTAATCACTAATCGGTTCCAGCTCCATAATTCATGCGTGGACTGCAGAGTGGAAGGCCTATCAATGTCCTCATTCCACTCTCTGCAAAAAGGCAAGTGGGTCTATTTCCCACAATGTCAAACTCCTCCTTTAGATGGGATGCACAAAATGATTTGCTGTCAACAAAGATTTTAGTAATTTCTTCCAATTACATATCTGTTACTGCATTTGGAAAACCACCTGTCATTTTGCCGAGAGGGCACCATTGTCTGATCTTCGGAAATAGCGTCTTTATTAACTAGAGTGAAGTAATTTCACTCCACAAATAAACTGTGACAGTTAAGCTGGAAGAAAAAATAACTTTGTCTCTTTTTTCTAAGCCCGAAGCAACCATGAAGACATGATTTAAGGAGCTTTAAAACTGTCTTCCCACTCTACTTTTTTGACTTTGAGAGTTACTGCTCCTAAATCTGTTTTAAAATTGCATATCCAGTGGGCAATTAAGAGCACAGCTAGTGGCCTGAGCTGGCTTAGCTGTGGGGACACTCAGTTGGATCTTTTTAAAAGTTTTTTATTCTCTCTAGAGATAATCACTAAACCAGATTGCATTCAATCAGTTTCACAGATAGAGTCTGAAAGGGGAAAAAATGCATACTGTAACAATGGTATTGAAAATGTCTATAAAGTGCTGCTGCAATAATGATGAAATATGGGAAATAAGACAACACCTGTGTTTATCTACCTCTCGACTACTTTAGTTTGTGAGACAGCAAATCTCCTGACAGTTGAGATTTGTGTTTCACCTGAGCCACTCGATTCTCTTTGATTGCTTCATTAATTAAATCAATCTAGCCTTTAATTCCTGGCTCGAGGCCCTTATTACTGATCTTAATGGAGACAGGGATTATCAGGGCTATGTGGACTCCAGAGAAATAATGGTGCTGATGATCAACTGGCTTTGGATATATTAAGTCATACTGTACGGTGTGGTTACCAAATAGGTATCTTCTTGCAAGCGTTTCATTTAAAACGCCTCCTGTGTTCGAGAGGCGCCGGCCATCTGCCAGATTGTTTTTTCGTTCACAGAAAGCCAGATAAAGTTGTGAAGGTCGATGTGCTGTGAGGCCTGGGAGGCGACGGTATGCATGCTGAGGAGCTGCCTTTTAGCTTCACAATGGGACAGGGAGGGAGGGAGGGAGGGAGGGAGGAGCAGAGGAAGAAAAGGAGAAGGACACAGAGAGAAACAGGGAGGGAGAGGGGAAGTTGGCAGAATATAATAACCAGATTAAAATAGGCAGGCAGGCAGGAGAGGAGAGAGGAATGAGCAAAACAGTTTGAGCAGAAATGAATGTGGATATGAAGATGCATACTGTACTGCAGAAGAGAGAACAGTGATGGGGATGCCGCCTGGAGGGAGAGTCAAAAGACCTAAAAGTGCCAAGCGACTTGTCTGCTGCTGGGGAATTTGGATATACATCTGCAAAAGCTTCTGACAGAACCTCCCCTGCTCTACTTTTTTATCCTCCCTTTCCCCGATCTACCTCACGTATCATAGATGACGCCGACTTGACAGCCAGGCACCTGTGGCAATGCATCTGTGGATCAGTGGGCACAGGGTGTCTCTTTCTCTGTTCGTGTGCCATTAGCTTTCCCAGGCTCGGCTAACAAGCTCCTGGGTGCTTTGTTCTGAACGTATAAGGAGCAAGGAGCTTGGCTTGCGGTTCAAAGAAACCCCACAGCCAGCGAGGAACATCAAGCAGCTGGTGGAGATACAGAGGGTGAAAGTTGTCTGGCTGCTCCTCCGGTGTGGACTTGGATGTGTTAATCCATGTGCTTAGAAAGCCAGAGAACTTCTCATGTGGAGTATGAATCCCCAGCCCTGACTAAATTCGAACACTTTGTTACAGCCGTCCACCTTCACGGTCATTTTGTAATTCTCTTAAAAACTGTTTCCTCCTTTGCGTTCATTTCGAGTATAATGACAAAGGCTACAAGCTGGACATTTTTGTCCCAGACTGTTGTCATCTCCTAGGTGCTCCAAATAAAAGTGTTTTCTGTTTTTTTTTTTGGCCAAGACTGAATTTTTGAAAGTGGTAATAGTATCTGGGACACGTCCTGACGACAAGGTCAAGACGTGTTGTGGCGCCGTTGTTGTGAAGTGTGCACCAAGCTTGACCTTCCCCGTTGTCTGTAGGTTTCCTAGCTTTTCTCTCATGTCAGTGGTTTGGTGAGTGTTAGCCCTTCTCAAAAGTAGGACTACAATTCCCATATATGATGTGGTCTCATGTGACAAAGGAGATACTTTCTTTGTTTTTAAGATTCTGTGTTGCTTCGCCAAATAGGATAAATATATTTGAGCACTGAAGTTCATTCTGGACCTCTGAGAACACCACATGAAAGAAAAGCAGAAAGGTTCACACACCCATGGAGCTTTCATCCACATCTATTGAACTTAATGATATATATACAGTATATTTCTATATTTTAATAATCTTTTAACTATTTTATCTTTTTTTCCACTGTGAGACTCAGTTTGAATAATATTTTTTTTGCATTTGTAGTTTACCAATAAGATGCATTTTTACTGTGCGCGTACATGTCGCTCTACGAATCAAATGTTTTAGGATGTTTGAAGTTAAGGTTTAGATTTGGGTCCATGTTTCAGCTCTACCACTTTTTAATGAGGGAGGCACATAATGCGGAAAATGCACTCTGAGAGAAAGAACAGCCTGAGAGAGGAATAAAATTACCCACTTGAACTTGCACACTTCTTTTTCTGCAAAGGCTGACAGCTATGGTTTTGTGTACACTGTGTAATGGCTCAAAATAAATATGTATGTAGACAGAGCTTAAAGCAGGAAAAGATTTGTGAGCCTGAAAAGATGTACAATGTATTGAATTAAGTACTATATGAATTTAAAACTGCTCTTTGCCTGAAATCAGGCATGGTGTCTGAGAACCTTAATCCATGTGTACAGGTATCCCTCTCAGGGTTTTGGCTTAGTTAGTAGTAAGATGATTTTTTTCAAGCCCCATCTTGCTTCTCTTCCCTCAGGCTACAGTCGCAGCCTTTGCAGCCAGCGAAGGTCACTCTCACCCACGGGTGGTGGAGCTACCCAAGACGGAGGAAGGGCTGGGCTTCAACGTGATGGGCGGCAAGGAGCAGAACTCGCCCATCTACATCTCCCGCATCATTCCCGGAGGCGTGGCTGAGAGGCACGGTGGCCTAAAGAGAGGGGATCAGCTGTTGTCTGTCAATGGTGTGGTAGGTCTAACCACACTTACGTTTCGACACAGCGTTTGGGAAGAAAGGCTCGATATATGGATTCGAGGAGGAGCGTAGATAAGGATTTCTCCCCTTATTCATTATTTAAGCCTGCTTCCAAAAAATATCCTCAGCTGAAGTATTTGAGCAACTTTTCAATAAACAGAGAAGTGTTTGATTTCTAGCTTGATATGTGAGTCAACGATCAGCAGAGCTGTTGAGATCAAAGTGCTGCCCATGTCTTGAGAAAAGAGCAGAAACACTTCTTTAACTGCTTGAACAGCGCTCATTTTCACATAATATCACAGGCTATTAAAAATTGAGGAAATATTTTTCTTTTTCCAATAGGGGTTACTATTTTTGCAGCATATATTCAAATCAGCTTCCTTTAAAATCTCTGTTTCTAAACCCCCTGCAGAGTGTGGAAGGCGAGCACCACGAGAAAGCGGTGGAGCTGCTAAAGGCGGCGAAGGACAGCGTGAAACTGGTGGTTCGCTACACCCCTAAAGTGTTGGAGGAGATGGAGGCTCGCTTTGAGAAGCTCCGTACGGCCCGGCGGCGCCAGCAGCAGCAGCTCCTCATGCAGCAGCAGCAACAGCAGAACCTGAGCTCTCAGCAGAACCACATGTCGTAGGTGAGGCGCTTCATTGCTTTAAGGGTGAGGGGTGACGCGAGGCGGACGCTTGGAGGACAAGGCCAAACACTGCCAGAGAAGAGGATGAAAAGCCCAAGCACCAAGTTTTAAGGGGCTGAGACACACTCGAAGCTGCTGATTATTTTGGAAAAATATGCTGCATTCGCACAGCTCCATGCATTTAGATTAAGGAGTTGCCCAGCTGTCATGATAAAGGTTGCTCAGAGAGGGAACAGTGTTACTAGAACACATTTACCGCCTCCTTTTTCCACGACCAGTCCGACTTTAACCCAACCATCCATTATCTATACCACCTATCCTTAAGGGTCCTACTGACATTGGGCAAGAGGCAGGGTACACCTTGGACTGGTTGCTAGTCAATCACAGGGCCGGCACACAGAGACAGACAAACACTCACACCTACAGGCAATTTGGAGTCACCACTTAACCTGCATGTCTTTGGACTGTGGGAGGAAGCCCAAGTACCCGGAGAGAACCCACGCAAGCACGGGGAGAACATGCAAAGTCAGCACAGAAAGACCTCAGCTCTCTGCCTCAGTTCAAACCTGGAACCTTCTTGCTGTGAGGCAACAGTACTAACCACCACATCACCGTGTTGCACAATTTAATCCAGAAAACGTCAACCTGCCTTTGTCTCAAAATGAACACTTTGATGAGAGGATCAGTAAATGCTCTCTCTCTCTCTCGAGTGTCCTTGGGCAAGACAACGAACTCCAAATTGCTCCAGATCCACATGCGTGTGTGTGAGTGGATGTGAGTTTGATGTGAAGGTGAAGGAGCGACAGATACCTTCTTAAAGTGCGATGGATAAAAGCGCTGTATGAATAAAGCTAATTACCTCTTAGCCTAGAGGAAGTCAATTAGCTGTTTTTTTCTGTGCGTAGTTATAGCACAGAAATCCCCATAAATCTGTTCAAAAAACAAAGAGTGCCTAGTGAACTTTGGAGATGCTGGTAGATAGATTTTTAATGGCCAGGTTATCTGTTTCCCCCTACTTCAAGTCATAATGCTAAGCTAAGCTATCTGTCCAATGACTGTAGCTTCTTATTTAGTGGACAGATTTGAGAGTGGTATCGATCTTCTGACCTAACTCTCAGCAAGATAGGGAATAAGCACATCTCCCAAAATTTCAAAAATGATGAATCATAGTGTTTTAAAATTAATCTTTAAGTTCACAAAAAGTTCACAAGCATATCTAACAAAAGGCTCTTAGCTCTGCTAAAATCACTGTAAAGCACTGCATCCTCTGGCTTATTGCTTTATTTTGGTTTAGAGTCTCTGTAGCTGAGCCTGAACTGGACTAAGGTCAAATCGAGATGAGCACAGATTATCTTTGAGCTTCAACATGGATTTTTTTTTCCATTAGACAGGTCTGAAGGGAATGCTATTTTAGTACTACATTGCAATGAAACAAATCAAAAGGCCGTAGTGGGTGTAGATATCCACAGCATTATCATTTGAATTTAATCGTTTATGTAATTTCTTGTTTCATTTATTTTATTTTATCTTATTTTGTTTTATGGCATGGTTATGAAGCACTTTTGTAGCAAATATGGTATACAACTATTCAGTTGCTGAAAGTGTATAGGAATATAGATGGAGGGCGGTGAAGTGGAAGCAGGCTGAACTTTCTTGAGTTTTATTCGTCATGCTCTGCTTTGCCACGCAATCACTTTTATGAGCTTGTGTGCGGACAGCAGGCGTTCACATGCCAGCTCGAAGTCTTACACCTCAGCGGCCGGTATCCTATAACGTTACCACTTCTGCTGTGGTCTGCCAGTGATTCTGTTGTAAGGCCTGTAAATTATTTAAACTTAAAACCAATTAAATCTGTGGCTCATGCTGTGCAGGTACGTGGACAGATAGATGCTGCCTGCAGTGCTGTTACTTGGAAGCTACAGCTGGTTGGAGGGTCTGCACTCCTCTGCTTCAGACAATATTTCTACTATCCAAATTTAGAACTAGTCACATTTTCACTGTGTGAAAATAGCAAAACGTGAAAGCAAGAAGAAACTTTTCAGACACTGATCAGACGAGCTAAATCATATCATGCTACGGATAATTCTGCCCAGACTTCTTGAATTATTCCCTGTCGTATTGGAGGCGGGCATGTGTCCAAAATCTCTGTGGCACAACCCGTTTGATACTAAATCCCTCTAGCCTATCTCTTGTCTTGCACTTGGCACAGAGCAGCCTGGGAAGGTATTTAGGAGCTTGTAACGTTGTGTTGTGGTGGAGCTACAGACAGGGAACTGAGCAGGGATCATGTTTTATCAATGCCGGCATGCTGACCGCAGAGATTTGCTTTTGCGGCCAGCAGGCTGCTGACCAAGTGACACGCACAAGCAGACAAGAATGCACCATAAGCCTGGTGTTCATATGTCTCTGTCACTGTCCAAACGCAAAAAACAAACGCCAACAGTACACTACTAGTAGTGAGTAGTGAGATTTTGAGTTTGGTTTATTATCAGTAGATGGCAATAAATTTCAAGTCAACATACGTTTTTTTTGGTTTTACTTCCATCAGTTTTCTTGTCTCGCATTTAGAAAGTTTCCTGCTTTAGTTTGAAAATGTGCCACCACACTTTTTATTTATAGCCAGTGTATTTTGTTGGCTTGTATTGTGCTTCCAGGGTTTGTTTTTCAGCAATGTAGTGCAAGGTACCAGCAATGGCATCATCATAACCTCCTTATAATTGTAGAAAAACAGAACATCCTCAGGGTCCCGCTGCTTGTGTAATACGTGAGCAGAGTCACTAAATGCCCCACCATCGTCTCTGCGACACAGCAGCCCTGCCACACACATTCCCCGACAAGCTACTCTCCTTCTCTTCTAATTAGGTTTGTGCATTTGAAAATGTAATAACATCAATACATTCTCTTAATACTTGTTTAAAGTTTAAACTTTATGTCACATATATATAGAAAAAAACACCAAAAGTTAACAGAGTAAAGAAAATGTTCACCATCTCAAGGTCAATTCAAGAGCGAAAACAGGAAGTAAAGATTCAGGAAGTGCTAGACGTATATTCATGAAGTAAATCACTTGCTTAATTCCTTAATCCAGAACCTTTTCTTACATTAGAAAGTGTCCAAATTGTACTAGAAATTATATTTATTAGCAACAAGAATGTGTGAGAAAAATAGAAACATAACGCCAGGTTTGAACCCTTCAAATTAAAAGTCTCTGCTAAGTAAGGGGTGATGTACAGCAAGCCGGTCATTATTGCAAAACAAACCCCGACAGGGTGACGCAGAACACTGTACATTACCCGTCCTTTACATTATCAGTAATCGCTAATCAATAATCGTAAACAGATCGTAGAGAGTCGCAACTGACCGAGCAGAGTCATGTATTCAACAAAGCCATGTAATAATTCTACATGGGAGTGTACAGGGATTTATAATGCCCTGTTCAACCACATACCCACTGCTACACCTGCAGGCTACACCTCACCACCCATGTGGGGTGTCAAGCACGTGATTGGTCGTCTGCAAGATGGGTAACCAGTGTTTTAATTGATGAATAACTCCAGTATTTTTAAACCTGGGCCCTGTTTTTACATATTTTGGGTGTGAAATGATCACCTCAGGCAGCAGTAGCAGACCAGTTTGACCAGAAACAGCCATTATATCACACAGTTCAAAGATACCAGACTCCACTGATGAAAACAGTAAATGTACCTCGGAGAACGCAGGAGTTGCCGCTCTACTGCTGCCTCAATAGGTTTGTTTGTTTGCTTTATGGTGTTCTTACAGGTCTGTCTGCAGGGATCCCCTCTGTAATGTTTTCAGACACTTCGAATAACAATCTGAGCCTGTCAGTAGCAAAAACAAGCACTTTTAGTGGATGTACTTTGATGGGCGTGACGGCCCCAAAGGATTACAGCACAGTCTTTGTAGCCTGATTGCGGCTGCCGGCTGAGGCGATCTACTGGACCAATTCCTTTTTGTAGCCACCAGTCAGTTCAAACCCAAAATATGTAAAAATAGGGTCCAACTCAATACTGGAGTTGTCCTTTTAGGAATAACTTGGTGGCTTCCTTATATTTGGCACAGCAATAGGGAAGCAGGATGGCAGAAGACAGTGCAGTAAAAGGGGGTTTGTTGTGTGAAAAGCATGAGAGTTGGCAGGCCTGCTGTGCACACACACACCCAGAGCAGGGATGACAGTGATCCATTGTATGCCGGGCACGTTGAAAGTCAGCGATAATGGATTCGCAAGGATTTGAAGCTGGCAATTAAAAGCTATATTCATTTAATAAAATTATCAGGCAACGCAGACTTAACCACATCAGTGCTGCTCTGTCTTCACGTCTGAATTGTCAGCGAGCTCTAAGGCATTGCTCTCAGTCTGTTTCTCTGTCTGATCTGCAGGTTGTTCCAAAAGAAGAAGTGAAGGGAAGCGAAAAGATGGATCTCAAAGACCATCCGTTTGTGCCGAGGATCCCAGAGGAATCTCTCCGTCGCGGAAGAAACCAACAAGTAGAAGACTCTTTTTACTTACTCTCTCCCTTCCAGTGTACCACCGATTACTGAGCAAAAACAAAGAGAGCTGTTTGTCCTGACATTGGTGCTTTGAAAAACAAGTATGTGGGAGGCTAGCACTGAAAGTCGTCCATTTTAATCTTTGTATTCCCTTTTTATAGGTTGTTCTCCCCGGTCGTGACTCTTACTGAAACTTCCTTTCTTGTGTTTGTTGTTTTCTTTACGAGCATCCATTTTCGATTTGCTTAGCGACATCCATTGCACCGTGGCACCTTTGCCATTTTGCCATAGATATCATTTGTACAGTGGTGTTTCTATTGATTCCTCAACTGGTGCTTGTGTCTATGTATGAATGACCATTGATTTATTCTGTCCTGTTTTGGATAAATGTGAACTCTTTTTTACCTTCTATATTGTAGCAGGAAAGATTTTTGTATCTTGTAGGTTTAGCAATAACACACATTCTTCAGTTTTTACATCTCACCACTAGATTCATGACCGGATACAGACACACACACTGAGTTTATGGCTTAGGTGCAAATGTAAATCGTTGTAAAGCAAACTGGGGGTTCATGTAAGGCCGTCTCTGTGTCCAAATCTATCCTCTGTGCCATTTAAAGAGATTATTGATTTACAGGTGGCATGAACAATTAATGTGCAATAACAGCGATTATTGTCCGACTTTTTAAGCTACTCCCAACTGAGATTTATCTAGAAAATGTATGTTGCAGAGCGACTTTAACAAAGTTCAAACAGAATGTCACCAGTTCCACCAGAGTGGAAATGAAATCAAAATATGTTAGAATCATGTTTATTTTTCAAACTATTTTATAGTTTATTAGATCAGAGATTTAAGAGAAAGTTTTATTGTCCCTTTCAGATGTTATGTATTCTTTCTAAGATGTGCATATTATTATTTAAAATCTATTCGTTGTATAAACACTGAATGCTAGCACATAGTTCATGTAGAACTCTTCACTATGTTTCTGTTTTGACAATCGTATTTCCTCTGGACCTTGAAGGGAATTTTGGTTTTAGACTTCTCTCTACAAATCCAGTAGCAGAGTGAAAGTAGTAATCCGACGGGTCTGTTTACTTTTATATCATCTACATCTTTGGTGTTAAGCGCTCCTTGTTCTGTTGTGTTTTGTTTTTTTTTTTGGCAGTGAATCTCCCAGAGATCACGTCTTTGTTGATCTTTGCGTCTCTCAAACCGTCTTTGTGTTTTCTGTTCTTTGGCATTTTCTGTAGGTGGCACTTTTCTCCTTGTTCGTCTAACCGTGCAGTGTCCCTGATTCTTTTTTTCTTTTTATCCCAAACAAATCAAAAACATAAAACGCATCACTTCCTGTGTGCTAGAGGACTTTTTTCCCCACCCACGAGAGACCATCCGGTCGCTGCATGTTAATGAATGACGAGTCGTCATGTTGCATCTCCATGGAACTCTTGCTGATTATTACTTTAGAATTGCGTCATGGATGTATTGACAGAAAGCGAACATTTCGTTTTCAGCTTTAATCTTTTCGGATCTACATTACGTCTAAAAGTCTAAATGCATACTCTAAACTCTACATGCATAAGATGTGCCATGCTGCCAGATGTTGCCCCTTCCTAAATAACCTGTTGGCACTAAGGTGACTTTATGCCACAGCTTTTGCATTAGGTCACCTCTGTGCTCAGGTTTTATTGGATATTCACGGGTTTTTGTCCCTCAGTCACTCTTCAAGCAGAACATCTCAACACAACAGATCCCTTTTTGTATCTTTAAATCACAGGTACTCTTTCTTAATTGACTTGACATTTTTGAAGCTGATGGTCCTGTACTTACCGTAAAGATTAAAAAAAAAAAAGACAATAAAATGTTGATATGCAATTGTTATACATACTATATTTGTATAAATAAATCTATGTGCTTGTGTACAGTGAACACTTTGTTGACCCTTACTTCTTATTCCATGCTACGTCATCTAGTTTCTTGTCATTATCCCCTAAAACGGCCCAAATTTACTATATTGAGTCTTGAAATACTGGAATCTTGCCATAAATCATTTATAATATGTAAGATTTTAACTGCAGAATGTTGTTAAAACTTCTGATTTCCCAGAGAAATGGGAACATGGAGGACATGACCTCAGTCTATGACAGCTACAGCCCCTTGTTTTGACACTCATTCAGGTGAATAACTACTGAATTGGCAAAAATATACTAGGGTGTAGCATAAATGAAGACCTAGATACACGGGTTGCTGTACTGCTTGACACTGATTGCTTTGATCTTAGTGCTGCTGCTGAAGGCGTAGTGATTATACCTCGTGCTCAGAAATGTCCCTCTGAAGGCTCGTCCAGGTTTACGGCCCCACAACAGAAAGTCAATGGCCTTTTGTTCGCTCAATACAAAGAGCAGACACTGAAACTAATAAAGAGACTCTTGTAAATGGAAGGCATCAAACTTAAACGATGACAGTAGAAGCACAAAGCAGTGTTGTGTCTTCACCTGCAACCTGTTGTACACAGTGTTTTGTGCAATAAAATCCCCGTTAGGTCTGTTCTACAACAAACAACCAATCCTACAGCACATGACCAAAGCCTGAAGTGACAAAAGTCAAGAGTAGAGGTGACATTAATGCAGGTGGCAAATTCCTCACGTATTTCTATGGCTGTTAATCAGGAGCAAAGAGAACCTGAATGCAACACCTTCTCAGGCTCATACAGATGAAAATACAGCCTTTTCTTCTGATATGAGTTGCAGCATAGCTGATTGAACAATATACATATTCTTATGAGCCTCTCTAAGTAAGACTTTCTAATATAGCAGGGGTGTGAAAACAGTTTTCGTCGCCTTGATCTCTTTTCTAATCTTCTATCTAAACCCACGCACCCTGAAATAGCGCTGTGAAAACTGTGTGTCAGCACTCCCTGTTTTTCATGCCTTTAAAAGCGATATCACTCGGGCTGCACCTCATAACCATGTTATCATGTCTTCAGTATGAAGCTGTCTGGTCCAAAAGCAAAGCCCATGTTAACTGGTTAGATTTGTCAAAGGTGGAGGTAACAGGTAGAGATTAATACAATTTCTCCAAAAAGAATACAGGATGGAGGAAAAGGAATAAAAACTGTTAAAAGCTCTGGAAATGAAATAAATACATATATAAATGTAATAAAATGCAGGAATTCCTTTCTCCAAGTCTGTAAAAGAGGCGTGTTTGTTTTGAGAATTCAACATGATCAGCAGGTGTGTAGCATCTATACGGTGCTTATCTGAGAGGGTTCAAGACTGTTTACGCATGCATTATGCAATGTGTGCTGTGGTTTGTGGAAGAGCTTTCCTAAACATGTCATTATGTGTGGGGATTCATGCACACGTGTGACCCCTCAAGTGTGCAGGACTCTTGGGTGGATAAAGAGGGCCTTTAGAGCGCCTGGATAATCTCTACTCAAAATCTGTGCAGTTTTTATGGTACGGTTATTTATTTACTTACTTAGTTAATAGTAATACTAATAATACATTTTATTTATAATGCACTTTTCATTTGGAATACAAATCTGCAGCAGTTAAAAAACACAATACATTTAAAAACAACTACATTTAACAACACGGCCTAAAATAAAAAAAACTTTACATTTATTTATTTATTTATTTTTGAACACAATGGGAGGATAAAGTTGTTTAAAAAAAAAAAAACAATCACGAGAATTCCCTGTCTCTGTCATGCCAAAGAAAATTATTCAACCGTAGATGCTTTATCTCAAAACTGGGAAAGACAGGACTGTCCAACCGTCTAATGTTTCACCACCACAACAGTTCAGTCATCCCTTGAGCAAGACTCTTGACCTCTTTCCCCTCCAGTGGCACCTTCAAGTGCTCTTGCCATGCTGGCTAAATGCGTGCAGGACGCTCAGGAGCAAAATAAATTCTCCTCTTCACTCCAGGTGTTACGTGTGGTGAAATGCCCTAAACTCTTTGAGCCCAAGGATCAACACTCATCGCTGTTATACCATCAAAACATCAGCTGAACAAATCCAATATGCTTTAAACAAAATGTATGTTTGAGCATCACTAATAGATCATAAGCGTAACTGCATTATTCATCTCCTGCTCTATCGTTGCAGTTCTTTGCTTAGACAGCTGTACAACATCACAGATATTGCCAGAGGGCAGATTTAACTCTCCAAAGACCACATTTAAACATTCATTATAAGATCCCCCCTCAAATATGAGGAAATGTATGAGTTACCCTCAAGATACACAATGTTAGGATTGTTACTCAGAGACTGTAAATAGTTCCCGGGGATTCAAACCTGTCCATTTGTATTGATCAAAATAGTACAAACACAGAAGCTAAATATGACTAGTCAAGTGTTATTATAGTAAAAATAAGAAACACCTCTCTCTTGTGGTCTCACTGAGTACTACAGTAATGACCAGTCTGTGTGCCTGCCTCATCTGCTCAAGACTCCTTTAATGAATAATGTCCATTCTCAACTCAAATAAATAGTTGATGAATATTAGATCAAACATTTTTCTCTCTCTGTCTGTTTTTTCATTTTTTTCTGATTTCAACCTCAACAGCCTTCATGTAGTATTTTTAAGCGATAGCTCACAACAGGCAGCGGTATGTTGGTATGCAGGCTGCTAACCAGCTGTTTGGGCTCTAGCTCTAACATCTACATTCTGTCAGCTGTTCATGAAAACAAAGAAAATATTAACGACCGTAAGCTGCTGTCTTGAGCTGCCTGGTAGACAAAGGCTTGGAGTGAAACTGAGTTCCATTTGGTAAACAGTAACTCTGTGTATGGGTTTTGTAAAAAAAACAAAGGAAGAAGAAGTTGAAGGCGGAATAAAGTCCTACAGAGCATCAGTGTTAAAGCCATGGACGTATTATAGCAATGGTTATTCCACTAACCAATAAAAGATGAATGACCATAGACTGTCTGTGTGGATGACTCCCCAAAGGTGAAGCCAAAAGATTTCAATCACCCCCCTGGCAGCTGTATAAGTCATAAAACCCGCCCCCAGTGGATGGACATGGGCCGAAATAAAAAATCAATCAATCAATCAATCCCCAAAGGTGGTTTCTGTCATTTTAGGTAGTTCTTAACACACGTAGGCGATGTCCAAGTGTTCTGATGACTCATTTGATGCTATAAAAAAAGGCGGTGAAACATCATGACAGCCACTTCTCACCTCCACAATTAGAAAATGCAAGACAGAGACAGACATGTGAAATACCAGGCATACTGTAATGCCAGTGTGAATAGTTTCTCTATGTCTATAGATAGATAGATAGATAGAGTTCGATCATTCATAGCTTTAGACCAGGGGTGTCCAAACTTTTTTCCCTGAGGGAAAACATACAAAGGGCTGGGCCACTCACTAGAAGTGAGCTATATTGCTAACTTTAATCCACTAGAGGTGATGTACCCCCCCAGCCCTGGTGCTCGAATCAACAGCCTTACCTTCACTTTCTTGCCCCTCGGCGGACACCGTAGATTCCTTTGCGCTCCTGTCCCAGCTGGAGCTCCATCCGTCGTACCTCCACACAGCTCGTCCCATGTAAGTCCCATCATGCCAACTGCACCTGGCACAGCTTCAAAAACATCCTCACCCGTCCTGGTGCTCTTTAGACTGCTAACATCAAGCAGCTCCTCCATAATGCAAAAGTGATCATCATTAGTTATTAGCTGTGGTCTCATGGCACACCGTGTCTGAAACTTTCTACACTAACTTTCTCTCTTACGCTGTCTTAATTCTGCCATCTTGGGTCACCTGTAGCAACTTTCTTCTTCTATTACTCATTTTATAGAGAAGCTGCCTCGTTCAGACCGTTACTCCACCTAGTGGTGAGACTAAGAAGTACAACACAGTCCAGCACAAGTTCCGTATGTGGGCCGTGTTCCAATACATTTTTACAATTTCCTGCGGGCCGTAGTTTGGACACCCCTGCTTTAGACGGTCGGTATGATGGTATAGAAATGTTTTAACACTGAGCTTTAAATAACTGTGGGGAGCCCAGCCATGACTGATCATCCAGATATTGTGATGCTGGTGAGCTCCTCTGCCACGCCGTGCACACTGCTCTGCTGTCCCATGCACAACGGCCTACCTGCAACAAACTTTTCAAAACTAATTATAATGACATGAATCTACCCTGAGGCAAATTTAAACTTTCTTTATCTGGCCTTTGTTGATAATAAATCTTTAATGGTCTCCCAAACAAACAGAAGCATATGGCCTATTGTTATGCAGAATGGCATCATTGGAGCTTCCAATAGAGGAAACCAGGCTGATGAACTGGGTATTTATACTAACAATCCTTCTTCTCTGGTTGGAATAATCTCATGCAGCAGTGACATTAGGACGGTAGTGAGGGCTGGAGTTTCTTAGTGGGGTGTACTTTCATCCTGAGACGCCCACCAAAGTTAAATAAGGTGTTTATAGATACCGCAGGTCCCTGATTCTCCTCAGTGTCCAGGGTTCTGTGTTGGTTGTGTCCAGGCAGGCAGAGTCATAGTCTTTCTGGCCAGTGCTGATATTCCTAAAATGAAGTAAGATGACAAAAAATAATATGCCAGTGAGTACGTTTTTTTCCTCACTCATATGAGGACAATCTGACGCTGTCCTTGGTACTGAAAATGCCGACTGTCATCTGTCACAGTTGCAACTTCAACAAATAAAAGCCAGTGTTGGCATGATAATTTATAGTGATTTTAATGAGGTCAAGCTACAATTTAAAGTCAGATTTCCAGCCATTTGATGTGGCTATATATATCTTTCCTGCTGATGCACTCCATGTATGATGTGGGCATTGGTCTGGTACTTGATTTTTGATCTTTTGATCAATACAATTAGCAAATTAATCAAATAAAACTGTGAACAGAGATTCAATGTCATAGTGAATGAAACCAAGCAGAACATGTTTCCAAAGTAATAATCGGAGAGGGTATAAATGATTAGCAGTAAACCAAGACTATTTACTCCACGGCTGTTTTGTGGGCGAGACCAAAATAAACCAGAGTTTCTCTGAGCTCTACACCAAATGTGCATCTTATGTAAATGTCTGTCTGTAGTTTCTGCAAATAATGATTGGTTGGATTAAAACTTTGACACATCTTAAAGGATTTTGCTTTGAGTGTGTTGGTCTAAAACAACACATGCTGCAGACTCTTTCCCAGCAAACAAAACAAACATGGGCCGATATGATAAAGCAGAGGGAGTACTTATGTTTTCTTGTTGGGAAAAGTTGACGGATTGCCTTATTTTTATTCCACGTTTGCCAAAATGATCCTTCTTGTGAAGGCTAAGGAAGGTGCCGCTCATCAAACTATTGATTGGTTAGAGTCAGGCATGAGGAGTCACGTGGTTAGGGTTAGGATAACAATCATAGACTTGTAGGTCTATGAGGTGTAGAGGTGTATCTTCTGGGTCTGAAAAGTGAGGCCAACGTCTTGGTGCCTTAAACCTGCATTATTTCTAATGGCCAGCAGGAGGGGACTCTGCTGGTTGCAGAAAAAAAGGCCTATTGAATGGAAGTCTATGAGAAAATCACTTGATGGACTACCTCACTAAACACTTTCCTACAAACACAACACATCTATGAAGCCTATGGTACTGACAAACTGTATGAATGCTTCCAAGACATTTACCCACCTGAGAGAATAAACACAGATGTGTGTTTGCTGGTCCTTGGTGGCTTTACAGGTTCAGGTTTTAACTGCCAGCTGAAGAACACAGCACACGCCCACAGTTTATATGCCATGTAAACACAGCTGAACTTGATGTTGCTCTGGAGTGATACTGAATTATGCTAAGAAACTAGGCCCAATCAGATCGCTTGGTTTCAGCTACCCGTTTCATAACTCGCGTCGATGCTCAAGGCTCAGTGAGTGAGCGATTCATGAATCACAACCAAAGTGTTGCCATGGAAAATGTCATCAGTGACATTTGGAGTGTGTACGCAGCCGCGGAGGTTAGTGAAATACAAGCCGCTGCTGGAATGTTCACAATGTCTCACAGTCCTGTAGCCATGTTGTACTCTGAGCTCGTCTCCAGTGGCAGAACCAAAAAGTTCTGTTGTGTATGTGTTGTGTGTTAATTCTTTTTTACTATTTACTTCTACTAAAATACATTTCAGAGAGTTATGTACTTTTTACTATATCACATTTAGCTTTAACACCGCCCAAAATAGCTCAAACTAACTCCACCTCAAACAACTACAAGAATATTATGTTAGTTATACATAAATACATAATGAAATTTAATACAGTTTCTTAAATAGCCACTGATTTTATGATACTTAATTCATTTGGTAATAACTTACTTTGGTATTTTACACTTACCTACATTGTGCATACATTTAGGTTACATTTTTAATATTTTTATATTGCCATATTGCTACTTTCTAGAATTAGCATTTGTTATCATCTAAATAATATCAAAAACCAAACATTATAACTTTCATGAAGGCAGAATTAATTGCAAGAATGTAGATTTTTATTTTTTTTTTAAAATAGACTTTAAAATAAGATGATCTGCCACAACATAAAAAAATGCTGCTTAGTGAATCAATAGTCATGACTGACAGGTGTCATTCTCTGTAAATGAGTACAGCAATTTCTTTTTTTAACTTTTGAGTGCATGTATGGAGAAAACGCTTTTCAGTAAATAAGTGCTGAAGAACCTTAGCTACTGGATTTAAAATTGTGGTGTTACAACTTTTATTGATCAAGACCAGAGCAAATTGATGATCTATTGAGCCATAAAAGAGTGGAACTGAAATAGGAGAATATCTGACTTGTGGATGTTTCTTTCTTTTTTTTTTTTTATTAAATAATTGACCGAGCACATTAGAGCAAGCAGAGGAAGACGCAGCAGGAAAGAAAATATGATTCAGGGAGTAGGGAATGTAACTATGAGGATGATAACCAGAAAGGAAATATAGATTTTTAGTGTAAGTATAGAAAATGTGTTGCCTCACAGTGGACTATATAAATAAATACTGCTTACTTACAGCATGATCAAAGACATGATGCAGCATGACAGACACGTAACCCCCCCCTCCCCCCCAGGTCACTTAATAAGTACAATTAGAGGCCATTTGTTCGCAACTCTGGTGTTGATGGTATAATCAAAGGTGCTAATGATGACTCACATTTGGAGGGGAGAACAAACAGGTACACACACTGGCTGCCAGCTCCTGAACACACTCCCAGGCACAACTAAAGTGTAAAGAGATGCTAAAATGTAAAAACACAGGATTTTAATTTCTAAACTGCAAAATGTTCTATTGTAATTATTTAATGATAACACGTCTTTGTCGTGTTTTGTTTAAATCATTGATCATGATCATTTAACAGCATAAAACGCCTTTTCACTCTGCTGTAATGACCCATATGCAGTAGGGTTCCGACAGTGTCAAATGATTAATGGTATCAGCTGACCTCTATCAGTTTCTAATGCCATCTCCACACCTTGTTAGCTGGAGACAGTCTAGACTGCCCTTGACGCGCCCAGCACGAGGCGCTTGTGTCACATAATAAATGACTTGCCCTTTCATTTTGATAAAACCATATTTTTGGACTCATCATTCATTAGCATGTAAATGCACAAGAATCTGCGATCTTAAATTATCGATTTTTCTTCTTTATTAAAAGCAGGTATCTCATTTTGGAAGCATTAGGTTTATGAAGTTGCAAACCTACTAAACTCTGAATAATCAGTGTTGTGATGATGGCAACTGCTTTCCATATTAGATAATGTGTGTTAACCTTTTTCACTATTTTAGCTACTTTTATCTCCTACAAAGAAACAGAGGAAGAGAAGCAAATACAAAAAGCTCACACTTTTATACAAAGCAGTGAAAGATTTAATGGTCAAGACAACATGGAAAGAAAGAAACGAAAACAGCTTAAATACAACTTCATGTGGAATAATAAAACATTACAATAACTGCAATAATTAAATATGTCTCATTGGGTATAATAGCATGTATAGAATAAATGGGCATTTACATTATATATTTACAATCTCATGTACAATATAAAAGCTGCTCGCCACAGGTCCTCAGCTGAGTCTCCTTCACAATTGCACAAAACTAAGTTCTTATCTCTTGTTGCAAATTCAGCTGGTGTGTGACGAAAGCAAAGGCGCCCGCCTGTGGCAGCACATCCACGTCAAAGCGAAGTTTCCTTCACAGGACGTGGTAGATGGGCCTGGATCCGGGGCTCTCCGGCGTGCAGGGCTGCGAGTCGGAGCTGCCGGGGGAGAAGGTGGCCATGTCCCTCAGAGCCGCCGGTCCGCAGCTGGACTCCACCGAGGACAGGCGGTCCACGATGCTGGAGAGACACTCCAGACTGGAGGCTCCAGGTGCCTTATCCCCCAAACTGTCTGATAAGTGAGGACAGAGTCAGGATCAGCCAGGAATTCAACGCGGGGATCATTGCAGTTGATACAATGCCACATATGACTTGTATGAAGTATTAAAAAGCACCAAAAAAA
Organism: Pempheris klunzingeri; assembly: GCF_042242105.1. NCBI lineage: Eukaryota > Metazoa > Chordata > Actinopteri > Acropomatiformes > Pempheridae > Pempheris > Pempheris klunzingeri. The sequence continues at coordinate 12,519,212 of NC_092033.1, forward strand.
TATGATTTATATATTTTGTCTGGTTTTTATGGATAATTATTTATTTTATGCCATACTTAAACGTATCATAGAATGAATTTACATAAATTCTGGTACTATGAGGCTTAAAGAGGTAAAAATAGAAAATACATTTTAAATAATCTACCATTCAGTTATTACATTTTTAAAGCATATGGGCACAAATGCATGTCATATTCATGTCAGTCTGCTGTTGCTGTCAAAAGGTCTTACCATTCTTTGCATATGAATAACTGTTGCCGTAGTTTGCATTCAGCTGTTGCCAGAGTGGACTGTTGCTGTCAGCCTGCAAGGAAGAGAAATCAAATTTACCCTTGTTGCTGAAAATGACGTGTTGTGTTTGTATAAATATATATGGTTCAGGCAGAGAGTGGAAAAACAACCAGTGCCCTTCATGACATTCTGGACAGGCTAATAAATCCTGAATTCCAAAGTTATGGGCTTCTTTATTTCACATCCACCTTAAAGCCAAAGTGGCAGTGTGCTCTCCCTTCCCCTGCCCGGCTCTGAGCGTGGCGAATCGATTGTATCAGTGGAAGCAACACCAGTTTGTGCAAGATGACACTTTCTCCAAGTAAATCTGCAGAAAATCCTGGCAGCGGTGCAGAACATGCAGTCAGGATGGAATGCAGAAAAGCGCCCAGTTTCTCTTGCCAGACTTCAGTAAGGTGGATTTAGCTCGGTTTATTGGGGCTATTAAGTGTCCGGTGGTGGGAAAGCCATTACTCCATCCAGCATTAGAAGTTCTTTTGTATATATTAGTATATATACTGTCACCTTCAGACTGTTGTTGGTGGAACTAATTCAATCTGAATTGTATTAACAAGCATCACAGACAGAGGACACAGATACATGTAAGACTATTGAAGAGATGTTTGTATTAAAGAATTTTGGGAGAGTATGACATGCATGGGGAAGCATGGTAATTGAGGTCTTGGGGCAAGACAAGCTCATTTGATTAATAGGTTTCTAAATTGGAAATTCAGCCTCTATTTTGAAATGAGATACTCTTCATGGTAATGAGAAATAGACAAAGCACACTGGTTTAAACATATGGCTCTTGGTTCACTTTGTCCAACAATAAAGGCCATTTCAGGTGATGTTTCCATAAGATAGAGTCCCATCTTGCACATAGTTGTGGTTATTTGTCTGCCTGACTTTGTATTGGATTTAGAGTCACAGCAAGGACCCGCAAGACTCTACGACCAGATGTTTGCATGAAGAGTGAGAACATGTGGATCAGAGGTCTTACCATGCCGTCAGAGCAGCTGGACAGCGGGCTCCCGGGCTCAGAGCTGCTCTCTCCAGGTAGGCCGTAGTAGTTTTCCACCTGCTCTCGTAGCAGGTCCTGAAGGCTCTCGATGTACTGGATGGCGTTGCGCAGGATCTCCACCTTAGGCAGACGTTGGCTGGGGTTGGCCGAGGTGCAACGCCTCAAAGCCTCGAAAGCGTGGTTGACCTTCTTCAGCCGCCTGCGCTCACGCATGGTGGCGGCCCGTCTGCGGTCCACAAAGTTGGACTTGCGCTTGCAGGCCTTGCAGGCCCACTGGAGGCAGTGTCCCGGCTGGTGAGGGGCTCCGGGGACTCTGACATGCTCGTCCTCGTCAGAGCCAGCGAGCTCCACACCGGGGCCAAACTCCAGGCTGTCTGGAGATGAGGCGCAGGCGCTGTCATAGTAGACCTGGGATGGCGAGAAGACATCCATAGCTTGTTGAAGAAAGGAGTCTGAATGGATGGAGAAACGGGCGCAAAGGAAGGAAGGAGGGTAGAGTGGGGTGAGAGAGAGAGAAGACCACTGAGTGATATGAGGGGTCTGTTGCCCCAGGCCCCCTTTTATGCCCCCAGGCCGGAGCCCAGGGCCCACATTGGTCAGATCTAATTACCATGGCCCATTGGCTCAGCCAGAAGGCAGGCTGGGGTTAGCTCTGCTCCCTCCCTGCCCCATCCCAACTCGCTGCCTCTCACCCCCCAGTACCCTGCAGAGTTTCCCACATCTGCACTTACTGGTGTTTTCCTACTCATCACCACTCTCCCCTTCCAAGGCCATGATGAGTACAATGGTTGGGAATGTTTCAGGAGAGTTGGTGAACATTTGCAGCTTTAATCACCACATGACCTGTTTTTGGATAATCGTAAGTGCTTCATTTTGTTTGATTTATCTGCAACTGGCCTCCAGGCATCATGTCATACCTGACAGCGAAGGTGACACTTAGCTATGAAGACATAAAATATTAAAGAGAGCGTGTTTTGTTTTGTCAAACTGTGCAGAAAAGGAGGGTGACCACTTGTAGGAGTATGCTGGCCGATTTTTACGGTGGAGACACCAGCGTTGCAGATGCAGCCCAGCTGCAAGGGAAGGTGTAACATTTCAAGCCCTGTGAATTCGCATTACAGTGGTAAGCCTCCTCTAAACACCCTGAGCTCATCACTGAAGGTGCTTTGAATGAGGTGATCCCTGTTTGCCAAAGCTCATTAAAACAGTAATTACACAATTGACACCACTGTGCAATTCCCTGCACCATTTTGCCTCCGAGGAACAAATTTTACCCATTAAAAGTTATTGACACAAGTCAAGTACTTCAATTCAGCACACAACAGATGGTCATTATGGTGCAGTAGTTTTTATCCAAGGGGAGGTCTGGGGGTTTAAGCAATGAGGAATGCTCTTGTTTAAGGTGCTGAGACCTCAGTATGACTTTTATTTCTTCCCTTTTTAACAGAATGAAAATGCCACTAAAATAAATTGGTTGGATATTTTTTCACAGGGCAAATCAAGACATTTTAAACATCTGGACGCACTTTTTCTTCACATTAGGAAACTAGGATTCTGTGTGGCTCTGTTTTGTTACAAGATGAGGACATTTTAAACTTACTATTTGCAGAATTGTTTGTTTCCAGATGACAGAGATGGTCAGACTGACTGCTTTTTTTTTTTTTTTTTGCAGTTCGGCAGTGACGCGTTTAGGTAATTATGTTGTTGACAGCTTACAAGGATACAATGCGGATATTTCTCACAATGTGTCAAAACGTTTGGCGTGCCCCCTTCTCTGGGAACTGTGCGCACCTAAGAAAACACTAGTACCTGCTGCCTCTGAATTGCCGTCGGAGTTTGGATAGGCACAGCTGAAGAAGACATCGGCTCGCCCGTAGCTTGTAGCTGCTGAGAAGATCAAAGGCTGTTTAGGTTGAGAACAAGGCGGACAATGAGAAAACCTGGTATCAAGAGATAGCTAATTGAGCCGGGAGTTAGATTGGCGCAGCACATGGTGTCATTGGGAATACACGGGGCTCATGTTGGCGCAGCTCATTGCGCGCAGGCTGTGCGCCCGGCCGGTCTCTCGGGACCTCACTGAGTTTGCTTTTTTGTTGTTCTCAAGGGTCAGAGACAGAGTTAAGTGAAGGGCAGGAGGTGATCCTTTATGTCCATCTCCCTCACGTCTGAAAACCTTATTTCTTCTAAACTGCCCTCGTGCTTTGACTTAATATGCTGCTTGGCTGGTGCAGCACCAGCCCCCTGACAGAGAGGCAATTTATCACTTACATTCCTGCAGAAAAGATATCTCTGTAAAGTTCCTTTGCTTGAAATTGCAGCTCACATTTAGTTCTACTTAAACTGTTCTGTATAATTTAGCTGTTTAAAAAAAAAAAAGCGGTGAAATTAGAGATTTAAGGTTCACTTTGCAGCTGTAACTACATTTTAAGAATATGTATCTATGTGTAGTTTTGTGAAGTAAAGTTTAACAAAAAGAGAAAACTACAACCCCCTCCCCCCTGCCACACACACACACACACACACACATACATAAAATCCAAGTCCATTTTACATTCCCCCAAAGAATAAGTGAACCCAAAAAAAAGAAAAAACATTTGAGTGGCAACACCATTTGTTTGGCAGTGAGCAGAAAGAGGTGCACTGCCAGCCCTGCAGCAGTGAATCCTTTTCCTAGCAGGATATTCAAGGAAAGTCTGGATAAATCAGAGCATTCAACCTCCAGGCTTATCCCCCCCCCCCACCCCCACCCCTCCTGTAACAGCTCGGCTTTCATCAGCTTTGACTTTTAAAACACTGCCTTCACAGCCAAATGAGAATTATATGGTGTCATCAGTAACACCGAAATCCCAGTAAAGTTAGAGAGGAGAAATCTGGGGCTCAGAGACGGTTGGGAGTGTGTGTTTGCAGTCTGATGGACCAAAAAAGGGAGACAGTGGGGTTCAAAACACAGCTGGATATGAAGTTTTTTTGGGGCGGAGGGGTTTAATATACAGTATTTCAACAAAATATTTCACTTTTAGACAGTATTTACCCCCATTGAGCCAAACAGCTCTTTTTCTTGCCCAAATTGCGGGTGTTTTTGTTAAAATCAGGTCATTACCTAACAGACATTAAATTAGCAGATACCCATGGAGCCTGACGCTGCTATCAGATGGAGTGAGTGAGCAGGAGCCCATTAAAATCACATTACTGTTTAGGGATATCGTGTTTCTGTCTGGTTTCTACAGAAAACAGGATATTTGGTAAAAGGTATGACTACCTCTGTTGAAAGAAGCTCCATAAGAAGCCTGGATTACTAGTTCTCAGCTTTTCATTCAGCTCAGTGGTGCAACAGGAATTCACATCCTTTACTGACAAAATCTTCCTTAAAGGTAAAATAAGTATTTTCAGCAAAAAGAACTAAGCTTTTGCAAAACGTTGCAAAAACGTTGTGCTACTGTATATTTTATACTTTTTGATTATTATTAGTGACACTTAAACACTTTAAGCAGCATTTTAATGTTGTAGTTACTCAAGCAGGTATAATTATAACAGTATAATAGTGTAATTTAATCATGTCTTCAGGGTGACATTTTAGTCTGAAAAGTAACTTGTAGCTGTCAAATACATTTGGTGGAATACAAATACTGTTAATATATATCTATTCAGTGTTGTAGAGTTGAACTGTAGCAGAGATAGATAGCTTTATTCATCACCAAAGGCGGCACTAGTTTGGTCACCTGACACAAGTCAGATGATGTGTGACAGACACACTGCCACAATAACCTGAGAGATACTGCTGTACCACACAGGGAGACAGTAGTGTGACCCAAGAGCCTGCCTAGTCCTAAATTACAAAACAAATTTAATACAATAGATCAGTTTGGAAATAAAAAGCCATCATAACTGATGCACCTGAAAACAATGACAGACAGTAGATGCCAAACTGTAAAATGCATATGACCTTATGAATTATATACCTCATACATTATGTCAAAACACATCTTGTATCTCAGGAAACAAACAAGTATCACATGTCATTCAAAAGCTTCACAGCTGTGGGCACAAAAGAGCTTCTAAATCGTTCTGTGGAGCATCTTGGCATCTTTAACCGGTCACTCAACACACTTTTTAGACAGTAAAAACACAGAAAAGGGGATGGCCTTCAAACGTAAGCATGGTTTAAACTCTCCCCTTGGTTCTTTCAAATGAATCTGTAGGAAAGCAGAAGTGGTAAAAAAAAAAGTTGTACTGTAAAGTAGCATACAAAGTAGTAAAGTGAAACTTAAGTTGGCCAACATGACTTGAGTAAATGTATTTTAGCTAGCTATTCCCCTTGTGTGTGTGTGTGTGTGTGTGTGTGTGTGTGTGTGTGTGCCTGTGTGCTTAGGCCTGAGAGATGAGGCCGAGTCCCAGAGGTCAACCAGGGCTCTGCGTCGTCCACAGAGATCTGAGGCAGACCAGCGCACCCCGACATCGTCAACAAACGCCCCCCTCTCATGTCAATACACGACAAACAAGACTCAATGGATTTCCGTGCCATTAGCATCACGTCACACATTTTAATAGCTCGCATGTAAACGCTTCGCCATGCGATGACGAGGCGAGCGATGATGAATTAAGACCGAATGGCTCAGATAACTTCATTATCCCAATGGGCAGCCACGCTGCCCAAGTTTCCATGTCCCCAGCATGTGATAGGAGAGCAGAGGGGAGGCATGCTGTGTTTGGAGGGTACTCGAGTTACTGTTGTGGGCTCAGTCCTGCTGGAGGCCAGTTGGAACAAAGAGAAGCAGCCTGGCAGCAAACTACTCCTGGGCAGTTTAAGCGGATTTTATGGACTTCTAATAGCCGTGAATGCTGGGGGAACTGGTAGATCTTGAACTGGTCGTGGGGTTTTTCTCTTTTCGTGTAAAACACAGCGATACAGAGAGGGGTAGAGTGACCGAAGAGTCTGAAAAGGTTTCAGCCACCATTTGTGCCTGAGCTGAAAGTTTAAACATGTATTTTACACGAGAATTGTGATTGTAGACATTTCAGCAGAACTTATAGGTGTCACATGTGGTCTGATGCTTGCGTTGCCTCTGTCAAACATAAAAGTATAAAAACCCTGGATGCCCTTACTTCACCAACATGCCCTTGAAGAATGACGAATACAATGATTTTTAGAGTACTCCAAAAGTAGCAATTTAATTTCTTGGTCAGGTATGTACAAATACTTAAATACAATATCAGCTTTCTTAAAGAGTCTGTGTGCTTCTGAATATAAAATAAATAACTCTAAACATCAACATGATTATAAAATATGTACAAATCCGTTGCTCCTGCTGTACAAAGGTTACAAGGTTACATAAACAAACAGAAGCCAGAATGGCTGAATATAGTGGAAATAATTTAGAGATACACAATGGAAGTTTTACATTTTTAAATTGCTGTCTAGTTGCGGCCTTCGCTAACGTCTCAGTTTTCTGTGACGTCCTCGCTGAAGTTGATTTTGTCGTCATTGGTGATGCTGTCCACGATGGACGAGAGGCGCAGGAGGCTGGAGGACGCAGAGGACTCGTCGGTTCCTGAAAAACAAAGGAAATTGACTCAGAGTGCATCACCAGCTCGGCTATTCTGTTGCTGAGGCCGTTCTGATTTATTTATTGTGGGTTGTAAGTGAAGTTCGGAGGATGTACCTTCTCTCTGGTTCATCATTGCTGCAGTGGAATGGTCAGCAGAGGTCGACCAGCTCTCCGAGGACTTTTTCCAGTGGTACTCATGACCGGCCACCTGTAGAAACACACATCACATGTTATCCATACAGTTAATACTAAACCACACGAATAAACAGAAGCATATTTTATCAAGCTGACAACTGCCACACTGAAAAACACTCTCAAATAGGCAAATCTAGGCCTAATATTTTTGGCATAAAAAAACACATGAATCAATAATAATAGGTCTGTATTGTAAGATCATCTGTACGGAAAAAGACCTTATTAGCACAAACTGGAATAAAAATGTCATACAAACATTCAGTAAACGCATCATGATGTCATTGAAAGCACCACAGACACCTCACACCCTCATGCAGAGATATTACAGGGAATAAAAGCACATCATTAAGGCGTCATGGTGCCATTAGAAAGTCATCTGAATATCATGGGAATGCTATAAGGATTTATTTTTTGTCTGATTGCTTACACTGTGTTCTTTAAAGTTGTGGGATGCTCCGTTCTGCGTTTTCTCCTGCTCGTCCAGCGTCTGCAGCAGGTCCTGTAACCTCTCGATGTAGCTGATGGCGCTGCGTAAAATCTCCACCTTGGGTAGCCTCTGGTTGGGGTTGGCCACCGTCTTCCTCTTCAGCGCGTCGAAGGCCTCGTTGATCTTCTTGAGCCTCCTCCTCTCCCTGAGCGTGGCGGCCTTGCGTCTGTCCGTCGGCGCTGACTTTCTCTTGCAGATCTTGCAGGCCCACATGAGGCACTGGCCCTCGCAGTGCGCCCGGAGACCCGGGGGCGCAAGGACGTGCTCCTCCCCGCTGCTCTCCCCGCCGGTCTCGGACGGAACATTATCCTGGCCCGGGGACAGCGGGCTGTCGTTGCCGTTGTAAAGGGGAGACACCCCCGCCATGTCCAAGTGCTGTAGTGGTCCATGATCCCCTTCTTCCAAATAGCGCAAATCATTGAAAAGATAAGGATTGGTCTCAAAAAGGTCCATCATATTGTTGCGCCCCTCACTCTGTTTTGACAGTGGGACTCTGGCATTTAAACAGGGCAGCAGGGACACAAGTCACCAGGCTTATATATAGAATGTGAAACTCTATCCAAGACTTTGGCTGTCACACTGCATCAAGCATCTTTTTTTTTTTTTTTTTTTGCAATGGCTCTTTACAACCTACTGACTTTGACTAGGAAATGCATATACATTAAGGCCTCCAAAAGGAATTGAAATGTCACCTCAGCTTTCATGACAGCTTTAAATAACTGCACCGGGACAAAATGGCAACACAATGATATTTCCCAGCACCGCCATTGAGAAAGTGAAAGACATCATACTGATGTTCCACAGCTAACAGGGAAAAAGTGGATGTCGATGGGTTGTTGGTGCCATTTTGATATAGAAAACACTTTTTTTTTTTTAAAAAAGGGGCTTTATAAGTTGTAACTCTTAACTTTATTGAGTAAAAAATCTGTAATATGCCTTTAGTTTTTTTTTTTTTTTTTTTGCCAGGTTGTGTGTGAGGTATGTCCTTCTGCAGCATGACCTGTTTTATATCTCTACTTCAAAAGGTCATTGAGTTTGCTGTTATAAATGTTAGAGGGTCGTTTATAAAAGGCTCGTGGGTTTGCAGTTTTTAAATGAGGTAAGTCAGCAGTTACAATCATCAGTTAGTTGTTAATAAATTCACCCTGAGCCAGATTTCCTGAGGTGCATTTCCAGAATATCTGATGAGTAGGAGCTAGCTAAAGGACAAAGCAGTGTATGCTGCAGAAACATGTGGATTTTATAACAAATAATGAGGTATTTATCAACAACTAATGAATCAGTATTTACAGCCTAGAAATATCTAATAGCAATGTTATAAAGTGGTATTTAAAGCAGCTATTATTAGTGTCCCTGTTCCATATTAACTATGGTTCAAATGGGACGTGTATGTGGAAGGGAAGCAGTGATGAATCCGCAGAAAAGTAGTCCCCCCCGCCTCTGCAGTGTGTTTTAGCTTCTTTTTTCAGTTCAGCGTTTTGGTTTTTACCTCCTGTGACTTTAACCGTTTTGGTTCAGTCTCACTGATCTCATCAGCACTGTTTTCACACCTAAAGATTGAATGTCAGCGTCGCGTTTAGAGATTGTAGAGGTCTTCCTGATGAATTAAACTGGAAAACATACAATAAGAAGCAAGTTAGGATGGATGACACGAGCCAAATGGAGCTCTCACAATCTGCCAACTCAAAAGTTGTCCTTATTAATGGTTCATTACTTATCTATGAAGCATAAATAAATAATTTAGTAGCCATTTGGGGCATTTGTTACAAAGTAAGTCTGAAATACTTAAATTTCTTTAAGTACTGCATAACATTTGATTCAACATAATAGTGTTAATAAAACACTGAACACGCCCACTGAAAGTCTGATATCAGTCATATACATAGGCCATATAATCATACACACACTTCAGATGCCAGTTTTAGCCGGTGGGAATGGTATGGCCAATTGTAACTTGTAGAAAATCCCAACATAGAAAGATTGGAATGTGCAGAGTCAAAACAGCTCAGAGAAACGCATGCATGCGGTGTTATAAATAGAAACGTGGCTCATTCATCTCAGATTCATAAAAGAGATAAAAGCCAGTGAGGAGGTGATATATGGCCTGTGGCATTTTTGCTGCAACCTTGAAAGGTCCACAATTGGAAACTTCGCGGGCGGGAATGTGAGGGATTCCTATTTTTGTATGGCTGCAGTTCTGGTGGGGTTTTACTTTTACCCCGTGGAGGTCCCTTCCCCCTCACTCCCGGCTTCTGTTACGTTGTTGTGGAAGGCTGAGAATCACGGGTGCTTTTCATCATTTGTCGGGGCGTCTGAAATACTATCAGCATGGTATCGCTAAGTCACCTAACTGACACACACTTAACCATAACCATAACCATGCTGCATTCAGGTCATATTCAGACTGTTGTTAAGAGCAGCCAAGTAAGAAAAACTATTTATATCAGCCTCCTGTTTGTAACTTCAATGAGGTATCATATCTCTGAATGGTAATTAGTTCGACAACACACTGCTCATCAACATAAAATCCCATATTAACTCTAACGTTAGCAATTAAGGAGCTATCTGTTTCTGGTATTACTTGTTAACTAACTGTAAATATGGTAATGTAAGTTTCATTTCCTGAATCCAGTGGAACTACAAGGCTAGAAGAGAGGGTAACAATGTTTTACTAATGTGTGAAGGATCTACAGATGTAATGACAGGTGGCTCTGACAACGTTGCGTGAATGTAGTATGTTGAAGTCACATCGTTTAAGGATATCAGATTCACTTTCTTCGCGGGTTATTTTAAATTTGTGACAATGATCAGTTATTTGGTCATGAGCAGAGTCTATAATCTTCCTTCCTCCCCCTCCCAGTGATGCAGTGGTAAATAAACAGATAAAACTCACATCCGTCCCACGACCGCTAATATTAACACAACACAGTTATATTGACTTTTTTTTTTATTTCTACGGTGGACAGTTTGTTTTTTCAAACACAGGTGTATCATTAACAATCCCTTTAAGTGTGCCCACTGGAGAGCAAGCTGACTCACTGCTGTCTCATACTGAGACTCTCAGATGGAGCAGAGCCCAAATTAATGTTATTAGTTCCAGCTGTACAAGTCAAACAGCTATTTCTAATCACTGCGATTCTTGTCAATTAAACCGTGCTGAGGATAGATATTTCCACATTATTATGATTATGTTTTGGCAATTTGTTTTAGATTAGGAATACTTTGATGTCTTGGTTATACACTGACTTTAAGTATAAGAAAGTGTTATTCTTCCAATATTTAGCCAAACTACCATATTTCCTGAGTCTTAACCAAAGTGTTTTAGTTGCCCAAACCTAATGCAGGACATTCATCCTGTACTTCGCACTCCCCTGGCCTTGATTTACACATGTGTATTTCTTGCCGTGTCAAAATGTGGCCCATTGTATTTCTGTCTCTGCTTAGAATTTCTGTGTGTGAAATTTAAGTTTCTTTTCTTTTCCTGAAAAGGTCAGAGCAGCAAAAGTAGAGACATAAATTAACTCCTCATACGGGCTGAATCAGCACTACAGTAAGTTATGTGAATTGATTACAAAGATCAGCAAATGACATCTATTCACATGAAAAGGTCAGATAATGTTGTGTGCACAATATATTCATGGCCAAAATGTATTTCCTTCTGTGGATGCTTAGTGTATTTCATAGTGTATTTCATTTTCAGAACCTAGAGCAGCTCATGCTGCAGTTACACCACAGACCCTGCATTAATCATGTCCATAGAAACCTTATAAAAATGCTGAATGTACTCTGGTTCTGTTGTCAGCTGTGTTGAAATAGTAAGCATAGTTATAAAGATATGTGTATTACATCAAATATTGCAAATACATGGGATTTCCTGTGTGTGTGTGTGTGTGTGTTCTTTTTTATTCCGAAGCGAGGTACTCTCGGGGGCAGTCACTTGTGGAAAACAATATAGCTTATATTATTGTTTTTCTGTTTGTGAGATTGCCATGCATGCATACGTGTGTGTGTGTGTGTGTGCGCCTATGAATGTGGAGCACTAAGGTCTTCTGAGTGGGAGGTGTTGGTTTCTGAGTGCGTTTTGTCAGGCAAGATAGATTTTGCATCCCATAGTTACCATGAAAAAAAATGCAAACAACTAGTCACGCTGCAAAGGAAAAACGACAAATGATGATGAATGAACGATGATGAAAAATAAATTAGATAAACTGTTGCTCCAAATGGCTGATAAATATAATATAAATTCAAATTAAGCCTGACTTCAGACTGTAATTGGCCTTGATTACTGAGCTGAAATGAAGTGTATGCTTTTTTCGAGATGAATGGAGTCGTGTCCCTGCTGTGCCCCGATCGTGTATTCTCTCCCCAGGGCTACTGTGCATCCTGAACCGGACCATAAATTCCCGTCAGTGTCAGGGGGTTGACGCTTCAGCTGTCAGGGAGAATCATGGGATGGCCTGGGTAGAAACTCAAACTGGACGATTCTGGCCTCTGAGGCGAGGAGGTGGAGCCAGGATCGACTGCGGGAAGTGTAAATCTGCCCAGAATCCGTGGACTCTCTCAGTCAACAACTCTGCATTTTAAAAACTGAAAACTTATGATGAAATCTGAGTGTGTAAGTATGAGATGGCACAATGACCTTATGCAAAAGTTCAGCATCACATCTTTAGATTGTGTTGCAGTGTTGAATAAATATACATCATACAGCAACTGATCTGCATTAAAAGCCAAAAATCATTCTTACTTTATAGAATAGTTTGACATTTTGGGGAAAAAAAGATATTCTCTCTGTTGCAGATGAAAATACAAATACCACTTTCATAGCTATCTATTAAATACGAAGCAACAAGGAGACTAAAAACAAAATGTGACAAGATATAATGTGTTGATATGTAAAATATAGAGTTACTTATAGGCACATTTTAAACTTTGGACAGAAACTTTGGCAGACCAGCTGTTTTCCTCTGTTTCCTGTCATCATGCTAAGCTAAGCTAAGCTAAGCTAAATGGCGCATGCGCTACATGGCATTGATCTTCTCATCTAACTCTAGGTAAAAAGGCAAATGAGTGTAATTTTGAAAATCATTGATTTATGTTTATTGTTTATTAAATATTCAGCCCTACATCCTTGTAATTTTATTTCTTGCTATAATATATTACAGATTTAAAGGACAACATTTCAGCATTTAATGTGCTAAGAAAGAAAGAAAATAAGTTGGATATAATAAGTTCAGGTGGGTTTATCCTCCTACATCTCCCTGCATCCCTGCTTCCAACCACATGAAATTCATGAGAGGATGAACTTTGGCAGAACCTCCGTATCCCAAACTTTAAAGTAGGACATGATCCCAGCAGGGACAGTCAGTATCTCCTCCAGTGCCACTCACAGACTCAAACACTTTTTTTTTGAGGTGAATAATTGATCAGACGCTGGGAAGAAGTAAGGGATAATGACATACAAGCTGATTCTGCAGATTTATTCAAACTATAGTGATCGCATCCTTTTTTAAAGAAGGACCAGATCCATCCAGTGCATGTTAGTTTCTTTAAGGCACAGCGACACAATTACTGTATTTTTAGGGATATATTAAATAATAATACGCTTTAATTTTGGTGAAATATTTGGAATTGACTTTTTTTTTTTCTTTCTTTATTATTTTAGACAAATTGAGTAAACTTCACAGGTGGTTTTCTAATGAAAAAGTTCCAAATCCATGAATATTATTTCATATCCTTATCATAAAAAGTACATGAAGAACATATTTGCCTTTCCTTTGACTTCAGCTTGGTATAGTGTGTGTGAATTAATCACACTGATGAAATAATATTAGTGATGTCTAGTAGGTTAGTGGTTCGTGCCTCACTTACAGGAATGTAGTCACACACTAGTTTGGGGCTTTATGATTTACTTTGGTTATCTGATACCACTTTACTTGAATTTCTTTATTTTTCACTCATCTAAAATTTCCAGACTCTTTCAAAAACCCCAAACTCCATGCCTGCAGTATCATGTTGTCTGGCAGGTCATTACGGAGCTTCACACAAGTCATGTCCATGTGATTTTTCTCCCTTCAGCAAGTGTTAGAAAGGGGGATCCGGTTAGGACCAGTGCTGACATGGGGGTCACAAACAGGACTGATAATGAACATGAACTCTAGGACCTCTTCTCTCTCCGCCCCCGTCACACACCTCTTACACCCCCCCCACTTACCCCTGGCTTAACGGGACCTCCTGCCTCAGACAGGCTGCACACTCATTGGGCTGTTTTAGAGGAAACTCTGATCACCGTGACGGACACAGCGTATATAACGTGGCTCCACACCTGGGATATGAATTAGCCTATCAAGGGTTAAGTACCCTGGTCATGGGCCCGATGACAATGCCTCACCTGGGATCACGACCCTTTGACCTTCAGGGTCTCCAGCCCACTGACTCACTGAGGGGTGGATTAGTGGAAAGAGTGCTCATATCTCAATAAAGTTATGGATTTTGAGAAATGGTACTGTCAAACGTTACATCAGATTTTCATCAGAGATTGATCCAAAGGAGAGGAAATAAAAGATGGATGGGTAATTTCTGCTGTCTCTTTATTGATATTTTCACTTTTTTCCCTCAGTTTGTAGAGTAACAAATAGACAAGGACTCTCACTCGAAAGACATTTTAATCAGTCATCCAAACAAAGTTATGTTTTACGTGCCCATTTGACTTTGATTGCTCATTCTCAAAACATTCAAACAAACATCCACACATTTCTAAGAAACTAATAATTTTGTCACAAATGGCTGTACATGTGTGTGTGTAAGAAAGACCATCTGCTTGTACGTTGCATAACAGCTCCTGGGCTACGTTGCTCAACATGAGGAAAACTTTGATGATTTTACATATCCCCTTTACACAGTTCCCCCTGACAAACATTAGTGATGAATACGGATCTGATTATTCCAAAGAGATGCTAGTTTCCTTTGTGTATCTGGCATATTAGCTAGCTAGCAAGCTAAAAAAACCTGGCAAGCTAAAAAAAAAGCTGGAGTCGCTACCAAGTTTGCTAGCTAATCTGATAATTGCAAGTAATTGTATGCGTGTAATTATTATTCAAAATTACAATGGAAAAAATAATCTGCTCAAATTCAATTTATTCACAGTGTATAAGGACAACATGCCCTCTGAATATGAAAATTGAGAAAACTAGTGCGCTGAATGGATGACAAAACAAAATCATCTGAGAAATAGCACGAGGAGGAAATTGAGATTCCACACTGTGAATGAAAAAAATATTTCTTTAAAAAAGTGGACAGAGATTGTATGCTGTCACTGTAACACTGCATTATTGTAGTGTAATGTCGTTTGAATGTGTGTTCAAGTAACTTTAGAGAAGTCACATATTAGCCCTAGGTTATTCAAACTTGAGTTTCCTTTAAAACAGTGACGGCCCTGTCCTCTGGGCAGAGCTGATTGTTGGGAACAGCTGCCAAAAAGCTGTCAGTCATAGATGGGAGAGGAGCAATTCAATGCAGATAACTACAAAAATAAAGGCATCGACTAGCAGCCATGTGTCGTGGAGGGCCAGAAACAAAGACGACAACAGGTGGTTACAATGAGCCGCAATTCCTCCTCTCCAGTTACTCTGCTTATTAGACAGTTTCATTGCCAGCCAGAAATAACTTCAGATGTCATACCAGCACATGCAATTATTAGCAGAGGTAATCTTCTTTAGCAAGAAGACTCCCTTCCTCTTGCTAAATCCATCTACTTTCCAGAGATTACTTTGCAATCAGCATGGCCAGTAATCAGATGTCTCTTAACTAAAACTTGTGCATCTATTTCTGTTCACGCTCAACATTGCCACTCAAGCTAATAAATATTTTTTCTCAGTCTATTTTTTTTTTTTTTTCAAACTGCCTCAAGCTGTGAGCAGAAAATGGATTATCCAACATTAGCATGAGCTGAACATGCCATTTCCATAACCTTGCTTCATTGGAGGGTTTTTAGTAAACTTTAGAAAAGCAGCATAACTTTAAGGTTGAGAATACATTTTGGAGTTTTGGCTGGAAAGGGAATTTTCTTTCACAGCTGAAAACTACTTCGCAGGCGTTGGGCATTTGACAGGTTGTCAGAGTGCCATGCACAGAGTATTTGGATTTTTTTTAAACAAAGTTCCTCACTCCAAGAAAGTTGTTGTTTCTGCAGGGTTTCAAATTACACATCATGTTCATAACAAATGTAAGTGCAGTTGCTATTGTGTTATTTTCATGGTAAGGACCGGCCTAAATGCACAATGCATAGGAAATCCCTAGAGCCTACCTACTGGAAGAGTGCCAGCAGAGGCTAAAGTCTTGCACAAACAATGGCTCCCCTCCTTGGGCCCGCCGAGCTCCGAGACAGTCAAGAGCAGCCAGTAACACAGTCACTACCGCCAGCACGATAGTATCTCCCACTGAAAACACAGATAATCTTTTTGGCCCGGGTCTCTCAAACTCACGGGCTAGACTCAACGGTGGTCAAACAAAGCGGGGAGTAACTGTCTCTCGGGCTAAGCTAACAGGCGGCTCCTCTCACTCGTGTCCTGAGCTGCGGGTTAGGCCGGGGGTTTGGGTTTCAAAGGCGAGAGGGGAGGCAACACTGATGGCATCTGCCTTCTCTCTGGTGGACGACACAGGGATTCAGTTCAAAGGCCGAGCGGCTGAAGTACATCAATTAGCGAGGGAAAGAGCTCGCTAACTTGCCCGTTTGCCGGCTAACTCTCTATGACCTCAGAGCATTGCATTATGAGGCACGATGAGAGTGTTGCACACCGGTCAGACAATGTCAATAGCCCCTTGCAAATGGACTGGTATTGATGGACTGGCTTAAAGGGTTGCTCCTGCAAATGGATGCAAGGAATAATAATTTGCAGAGAGAAGTGGAAGAAACACCAACAAGCCAGCAGGGCAAGCAGATTTTACCAGCTGTTCACATCCCTTTTTTTGCCAACAGGTCTCCATTGTAACAAACACAGAGAAATGGCCTTCTGCAGCTTATCACCTGACAGCCGATGGTGATTTAGTTGGGAGTGATGTGAAGGTCCCTCCTGATTGATTCTGTCCTCATTCAGGAGAGTGATTTATTAGATTAACCTATTTGCCGTTCAGTGTGTATGTGTTTAGTGTTGTATCCCTATCTGGTAGCCAGACAGAGCCACTGATGGGGACTTAGAGAGGGCATTGGCCTTGACCCGGCAGCAGACGATAGGAGACCTCTCGTCTGGCCAGTGAGGTGAGACGTTGACCCCGCTGCCCTCTGTCTGGCCCTCTGTCTTTCACTCCAGCTCTTATTCATGTACTTTTTGACAAGTGCTTCACATCGCAGGGTAAGCATCATGAGAGGCATTTCTCAAAAGTGACTTTCACGGCACAAAGAGTGTGAAAAATGAATCCAAATAACAAGAAGAGTTTTTTTTTTCCGAGGCAGTCTGACTTTTTTCTCTCTCTTCTTTTCTTTTTTTTTCAGCACTGCTTTGATGTTGCAGCCTGTAAACGATATGGTGGAACATCGCTATCATTAATATCACACCGCCTCTGGGAGTCGAGGATGTAGCCAGCGATAACACAGAATGAATCCAATCATCAGGAAGTGTGACTGTAGCCATGGCAACCTCTGTGACAATGATCCACCAATATTAGTTTTTCCTGAAGTGTCTGAGCCTAGAACAAAGCGTGTTTTGTTACAATGAAAATTGGACTCTTGAATAACAACAACAGCAGACATCTTTTTTTGGGGGGGGGTAAAGTGCCCAACTCCAAGAGAAACTAATAGGATATTGATGAATGTCAGCGTTGACGAGTGAGGAGAGGGGCACTGCTGGGCTGTATAATTGGTTATATGGGGTCTATCATTAAAACAACAGATAGCAGGGGCACTGAAGCTTTGGCTGGATTCAGGCAATAACATGATAGCCATGAAGCCACAGTGGGTAAAGAACACAGCCATGTCTGGCTCAGCCGATACGGAGAGCCTTTGTTACCTAAAACCCATGTTTTTATTAATGATTCACAAATTTAGTTAATATGAACCTTCTCTGTGTATCATCCCGAGTCGACATCATTAGACATGGACTTTGAAAGACAATTTCAATTTCTCTCAACTTTTTTTCATGTCTGTAAGTCCTCCTCAGTGCTTTAGATAGTGCTGAGGTGATTAGTGAGTTACTTCATTTTGATAATTGACTGATGGTTTTGGGCCCAAGGTGATACGGTGACAACTGTGGCAGAAAATTGTACTGTTTTTGGACATTTATGGAGCTATGGAGTTATAATTGATAGATTCTTAATATTTTACTCATAGTGTCATGAAATTGTTCATCAAAAAGAGTGGTAATATTAGGGCATGTCATCCAGATGTAATAAATATGAATGAACGAAAGACGACACTGAAAGAAGCTCACTAGACAATGTAATGAATGTACAATTTCTTATTACTGGGAAATCAATAGAACATCGTTGTTATTTGGAGTTGATTTTGTTTTTGATTCACTTCTTAGGTCTCTTAAGGCTCCTTCAACTTGGGAAATCACTGCAAATAATGGCTTTTTACCAGATCGGTGAACTCAGGCAGCATCTCTAATATATTGTACTTTACATGCAAACTGCAAATGTACAAATGTAGAATTATAATCCAAAGCCAATATCCTTTCACATGGGCTTTGTGATACATTTTCTTTCTTTTCGTCCATAAGCCCTCTCTATTACTTCACTGCCTGTCTTATGAGGTTGCTCTTCAAAGAGACTGAACACCAGGGCATGTCATCAAGAAATAATGAATATGGATGATGAATTAACATGGACACTCAAAAGCTTTGCTCTTTATAATTTAACTAATGCACAAAATATGAGGAAATCTTTCTGATATTCAGTTACTTCCACTTTTGAATCCACATATTAAGTCTCAAAAGGCATAAAAATCCTTTTTGGAAATCAATAGCAGATAACAGATTTTACCTGTTGTCATCTCACCAATGAACTCAATGAGCATCTGTAATTTCTTGTGGGTTGCATTTCAATTGCGATTGTTTCCAAATACATAATCATATGAATGTACCTTCGAGGAATTATCATCCAAAGTCAGCTTCTTTCAGCGTGGCTTTTGTAAGATAAGACTTTTCATACATCCATAAATGCTCTTTATTATTTTAATAAGTGTTATGAAACTGTTCATCAAAGACAGACATGGCATACAGACAGGAGTAATGAATATTGAATGAAATAGACGCTCAAAACCTCCCTTTCCAATGAAGTCCATGTCCAAAATATGAGCACATCCCCTTTTGAAGAGTGTGAAAGCTTAATAATTCTTTAGTTTGGGGAATTAATAATGGATAACAGCTCTTACGAGGACTAATACGAGTTAGGATCTCAAATAAACCCAAATAAATTGCAATCCCGTTGGTTTCTCACTGCAGTATTTATGATTGCCTGACTTGGCTGAGAGCAATAAATTAAATGTGATTTACAATTGATCCCTATAATGTTGACAAATGGGCTAAAGGCTGCGTCCATCCATATGTGTGTGGCCCACAAAATGTAAGAGAATCCCGAGATTCTCACTTTTGACACTCGCATGAATTATTCTCAACAGGTTGCTCTCCACACCCAAGACCCTGCAGACTAGCATTACTGTCTAAACACAGGAGAGGGTAATGTAGCATTGATTTTGTGTGTGTGTGTGTGTGTGTGTGTGTATCCGCGTGTCCAGACAAGCATTTTTGGGCATTTGGGCGTCATCCCTGTGTGTGTGGAGTGCAGCAGGCATGTTGCATTGTTCTTGGTGCTCCTTCTCCTTCACATGCCAAAGCAAAGAGCCAACAAAGCATTAACAACAGTGTGAGACTGAGGACCAACTGTCCCATCTGAGGCGCCACACATGCATGTGGACACACACACACACACAAACACACGAGTCTTGCGCCACGCCCGAGCCATGCACGTCAACGTCCCTGAAGGTCATCACCACCTGTTTGATACAATAAAAAATCTAGTGTTACTGTTGTGGAAGTTATTGGAGATAGAGTTTCATTGAGTGTGTGTAATAGTAGTGCAGGTGCATGCAGGGAAATGGTCAGACGGGTGTAATATTATTGATAGGGAAGCATCCGTCTGCACTTTACAGCTATTTTATTTCATTGTCTTACGGTGGTAGATAACCAGGAAGACATTTATTGAGGCAATGTTTTGGCAGAGAGAGTTATTGAAGAACATAATGAGGCGTAATCCTCTGCAGAAATTAATTGTCCATCCATAATAAAAGTCGAGGCAGGTCTGCCAGCTCTGGTCACAGATAGAAGATCAATTGCTGTGAGAAAAGAATATGTTTTTTCCGGAGAAAGTCCCTGGCTGAGGTTTTAGGGGATGGTTACCCTTAATGACTTAATCCAAGTTGAGTCTCAGTGGTCTCAGCTCTTTGCATGTGTATGTGTGCGAGTGTAATCCTCGCTGTGAGATGAGAGCCCAGAGCTGACCTCACTGTTTGGTTTCACAGGGTCTCCGGGGGCCCAGGGAGGTTCTGGGGCTGGTTCTTGCAGCAGAGTGGTCTAAAACACTGACATGCAGGCCCGGGGTCCGTGGGGACTGCCGGGCCCCGGCTCCTGTTACCGCCGGGTTAGTCACGCTCTGTGAGATTTATGTGTGGAACAGTAGTGAGGGCTTGTGTTGCACGATACCACCAAAGTGTCGCGATATTAATCCCCTGCAGTATTGAACTTGTAATGAGAAAGATGCCCAAGTATCATAGTTTTATCCGTGTATTTATTGTAAGTATCAAAATGAATGGTATACATGTTTAATGGAAGACAATGTCAAACCAATGTCAATATGAATGTGTTTATTCTAGGGAAGTACTATCTGTGGTGAAATTATTTTCAAAGATAATTTACTTAATTCACTTTCGGCCCCTGTATTACTTTTCCTAGACACTATTTCTGTGGTCAGATACACTGAATTATGCAAAGAAAGTGTTCTTTGATTATAACTCCACATTTTAATTAACACCATTTTTGCCTTCTCCCCCAAATGGCCTTTAGGTGACTGAAAAATAATTTGAATTCTTCCTCTTTATGGGCAAAAGAAATACTTAAGAGTATCAAAAATGAAATGATTCATATTTGCCAGTCAAGGTAAAACTAATTCTAACTATTTTATATACTGTTTTGTAGCTTGGTGTGTAAAATCCTAAACTGTGATAAGCTTTCAGATAAATATATTGGCGTAAAAGTATGATACTTCCCTTGACTTCCTTAAGTAGAAGTATGAAGTAAAATACACTCGAAAACACTAAAGTTAAGTACAAGTACCTCAAGCTTGTATCTAAGCACAGTATAGTTAAGATCAGCAAATGTAATTTGATATATTCCAACACTGATGGTGTGATATTGTTATTATGCTTGTTAGTATCATATCAAGTTTTTGATTTTTTTAGTTGACAGGAGTTGGTCAAGTTCAACATCAGATCACTTTAACATTTTGGAAATATGGAAAACTGAACATTCATTTTTAAATATTTTGAACTGACACCAGAAATGTGTCTTTTACATTGCAAGATTCATATCAAATCATTTCTGAGTTTTAATCCATCATTTCCCAAAAACACCAAGTGAAAAAATCTGCCAGTTAATATTTAAACCAGTTTCGAACTGAAATTGACTCCCTTTTTTTAGGAATTTTGCAGAAATTTGTGCTTGTATCTTCAAACAGGAAACCAGATATCAGAAAAGGACATTTTCATTTAAAACAGGTTGAACTAATCTTACCACATTTGCTAAACTTTGCAGTTTAGATTAATAACTTTAGATCTTAGATCTTAGATCTTTAGATCTAACTAAAGAAGATAGATGCGGTGTAGTGTTTGTATCGACGTGTCTTAATTGTCTGAATGTCTCTTGGACATGACATGATGGTGGATGGTGGTGATGTCCTCTTGAGCCTCAGTGTGGTACTGAACAACTGGCAGCACCTGATTATATGTCGCTGATTGTATAACCCTTGTTGATGTTTGCTAAGCTTTGGAACAAATGGCATCGGCAGGAATGTACCAAATAACGTAGACATCAATGTCAACACGTTCTTCAACATCATAAATTCCTCCGTTAAATTCTGCGGGCATTGAGTCACTGACGCAAATTCTTGACCAATCTTTAATCGGAATACGTTTTTTTGTCTTTGTTTGTCATCTGGCATTGATTCAGATTTTGCTCAGAAGACGCTTCCACACAGGTTTAGACAACAACCCGACAAAAATCTGACAACGTATCTTCATGTTGGAGACCACACAGCTAGATAACTGGTTGTGTGGTGGTCGTTTTTAAAGCAAGCACTTGTCCTGGCTGACATTTGGACAGGCCGCTGGTTAATGTGTTGTTTCACACTGTTTAGCGTTGATAGGGTGGGCTCGTGGTGTGGATGGAGCCAGGCTGGACCACCTCTCTGGTGGCTGACCCTGGGTGCTTGGGGCAGGGGGACAGGTGGAGAAGGGACCCCCCATACTTAACCATGGACCTCCAGTAGAGAATGCTTCGTCCTGTCTACCCAGGTGGGTTATCACATGGTTAGGGTGGATGGGTATCTTACACATTTAATGGGTTCTAATGAGGAGATACACAACACTTCATATATTGTATGATATTCAAGCATTTATGCAAAGTTCAGGCTTTATCCAGCAAAAAAAAATCTATATTCTTGAGCTTAAAACATCTTTTTTAGACATTTTTGAACACCAATTGGAAGCTGTATTTCTCTACTTCAAGTGTTGGCTAAACAAAAGCTGTGTTATTACACCTCGTTCTTCGTGTAGGAGGGTGTAGCATCCCCATGCTACACTGAGGAGACATAAGGGCTGCACACACGCCCCTGCATGGATGCAGACCACAAACAGGCAGCATAAACAATGCTTTGTCTGCCTTGTGTTTTATCTCCTTGCCACCCACAGTTTACGCCAGCGGGGAGCTGAAACCTTGCGCTGCTCTGGGTTCATTTGTAAGCCCCCCAGTTAATCACCATACCGGAGCCCATCACAGAGCATGGCTCCAGCCCATTAGAACTAAAACCACCCTCTGGCTCGCAGTCAAATTATCAAAACACAAACTGTAACTTTAAACTGCTATTAGACATTAGTTCAGTTTCCCACCAGCCCAGTTCCGCTGCTGGCTGAAAATCAAGCCAGCTTCGTCTGTGTGTTCACCCCTTTGGAGAATTTCAGACATTGTTTTAAGAGAGCAGCGCTAATGTTTGAGACCCTCACGCTCATTTGGACATTCTTTGTGAGTGAGGAGTTCCTTTGGGGGCGATGTTTGAGTTTTGAGTCATTTCTTCATGCTTCTCGAATGGAAAGAAGACGGTCAGGATGATGAACAATAGGAAGGAATGGAGTCATCTTGAGCGAGGGATTCCCCTCTTCTCCACTCACTCTGCTTTTCTTTGGCACTTAGACACACCAATGTCCGGGACTGACCTGCTTGACCCATTCTCAACAGTACTTGACAAAGGAATGCACATCTTTACTATCTACAGCAGAGGCCTATTAACTCCCTGAATTCATCATTATAGTCTTTATACAGTCCTGTGAAATAGACTCTTCAGCAGCCGCTCACTGATTGCAGAGCTGCTCTCAGTGCTCCTCCCATCTTATCGTATTGGATTGAGGGAGATGAAAGGCGATGTCAATGGTCGTTGGTGGTGTTTGTCGGACATGTTTTCCTTGATTCCCTCTCCCCGTGTGGTCCCCTCTGGCCTGCTTTCAAAAACAGCCTGCAGAGCCCGGGGAGCGGTGGAAGAAGGAGATGTGAGAATACTGATCTCACCAGGAGCACCACAACATGAGGAAGAATCATCCCACCACGGCCGTGTCCACATTCAGCACACAGCGTCAAGTTGGTCATAGGGGCCCAAAAACTGGACAGAATGAAGGCTTTTCTTGACTAATGGCGGATAATTCAGTTAAAACTTTACGCCGTGGAGCTAACAAGCTACCTGGTGGGTACTTGGTGTTAACATCACTCAACAGAGTGTTTTATTTTAACATTTGTCATCTGGTTTAGGAAATATTTTGCTTGTCAACAAAAGTCCTCACCTGGGAAATGGTCTGTAGATTCAGAGGAAGGAGGTCTGGCATGGTGGGCAAAAAGGGAGGAGCTATAGGGCGACCTGGGTAAACACAAGAAGGTCATCTGGGGTTCAAACCCAGGAAACTTATGGCAGAGTCTCACTCTTCTTCTGTCTTTCTACCCTCTGTTATTCTATCTCTTTTTCTATTTGTCAAACACGTCTGAAATTACTCTGGCCCTCACATGGGTCACAATTCCCCCTTTACCCACGCGGGCTTCTGTCTTTATCTCATATACACGGTGAAACTTTTCAATTACAGTGATACAGTTCTCTGCAGAGCTGTGTCTGATAAATGATGAGTGTATCTGTGTACGATAAGTGTGTGCGTGCATGCCTTACTGAAAGCATTGTGCCAGGTGAGACGTATCCACAGAGACGCTCCTGGACAGAATGTGTGGAATTTCAAAACCCATCTCCGCCTGCAATGAGTACAAAGATGATTTGCACCCGTGCGGCCCCCAGCTTTATATCACAGGGAAGAAGTCTTCACTTCACTTCACTGTGCCCCCGGAGTTAAAGTTACATGATGAATGACAGGGCAATCAGATCGACTTTCCAATGCAGCGAGACACTGCCGCCCTTGAGACAGCGCTGGAGGAAGAATTGTTTCGCAGGGAGGCCAAAAGAACATCGAGATAAGGAAGAAGCGGATACGGAGTGTGAAACTTAACAACAGATAACAACTGATACAATACAATGTTTTTAAGCGATCGTGCTTTATCTCCTCCGAATAAATCGATCCTCATATCCTAATTATCCTGAGAAGAATATGAAGAAGTGCGCGGAGGGCTTTCGGGGTGTGGGGGTTGGGGGTGATGGGGTTAGAGGGGATCGGGATGTCACTGCTGCGCTGAGCCTTCATTGAGCACTTGATGGATGCTCTGTAACCAATGGAGATAGAGTGCCCCCATAGTCAGAGAGAGCACACAATCTTCTCAGCAGATTAACTTCCATTGATTTATAGAGATTTACCTCAGGAAAGAAAACAGCTGGCAAAAGGACAAATACCAGAACTGGCAAGGGATAAATTCAACAGGGGAAAAGCCAGCTCGTTTGTTAAAAAAGATGATTCTTAATACCGTAAATCAGATAGAGGATAGAATTACTGAGCAGGAGGTTTATGGCAAAATAACGGGACAGTGTGACAAAGAAAACAATGTTTTTGATAAAGATACTTAAATGTACACAAAAAACCCTAATGGATTATTATATTTTACCTTATCTTATCTTATCTTAGCTTGAAACATGACACTGACATATGATCATCTCATAAAGTCGATATGGTAAACAGTAATTGTCCGATCATAGCTTTGCAACCGTAACTAGGCACAGCAGGTCTGTCCAGCTTTGGATTTCTCAGCATGCTGCGACGGCGCACATTAGCGATGTTTAAGTAGTTTTGAGGATGATGTTGTCTTTTTTAGAAATGAGCAAAAGTGTAAGGAATTATATTAAACAGTGCATTTTATATTTATCATACTGAGCAATAGTAACTAACTCTACTGCTCTGCAATGCAGGAACAAAATGCTTCCACTTTACAGCCATGTCTTCTTCGTGCATCATAGGTTTATGAGAACACTGGGACCTTTTTGCACAATCATGTATAGTCATCGATTTAAATCCACTTACATACGCTTCTTCTAATACATCTCATCTGGAAACAGCATTTTAAACATCCGCATTAGGTTAAATAGCTGATAATAGCCAAACCGACTGTTGCTGGAAAGAGCGTTTTGTTGTTCGCTTCTGCCCTACACCCGTTGTTTCAAAAACGATGAGGAATTTCAAGTTGTAATTCTGTCCCAGTTATCACTGTAAACTGCATGTGTGCTGTGTGAGAATGGAAACGTTTGACAGGCGTAGCAACAGTGACGAAGGGAGGGGGGTGAAGCTCAGCGAAAGGTCAGTCGCCTCCTTATACATCCAGCAGACATGCAGCAACATTAGCATTCATTTGGAGTCATGTATCTGGCCACCTGATGAATGTGAGTCCAATAATCTTTCCCTCTTTAGCTTTGTTTTGATCTCCACCAAGATCCTTAGGGAAATATCTGTCTCCTTAGCTGCTAACTGCTAACTAACTTTTCTAACTTTGACAACATTCTCTGTGAATGTAAAAAAAAAAAAACATTGATTAGTGTTGCTTTAACTGGTACTAAGGGCATGGCTGCTATATAGAGCCAACATATTCAAATATAATTGTCATCATTATTATTATGATCAAATTACTCTTATCGGAGGTCCAGGCACTAATAAACCTGCCAGAGATTAAAGATGTCTGGGAAGGCTGAATAATTCAGATTAATTGAGGACACTATTAAGAATAGATTAGCTGCGAAGTTAGAATCAGCAGAGAGGAGATAATGTTGGAGTCTGATGGTATCTATTGAGGAAGAAACCCGTGTGGGATGTTTAAAAAAAACCTAATGCAGGCATCTCATTGAGCCAAATGGTCTCTCCTTTCTCTCTCCCATATTCCTACTGCTTCCTCTCCACTATTAACACCCCTCCATTAAAGTGAAATATCAGATGTGGTCTAACTTGAACATTAACAGAGCTCCCATGACATCAGCTCCCCGGTTTGGCCAGAAATCCTGAATCTTTGGCACAAAAACATCATCTCAATAAGTGTCTTATTTTTGTGGGCTTATAGAGTCAAATTATAGGAACTGTGGCCTTGTTACTGCAACTAAGTAGCTTTTTTAGAGCACATCTAATTCCTTGGAGTGAACTTTCTTTTATGTGCATTTTGACTGAAGCGGTGCACTCCTACATTTAAAACTGCATCCATTACAGACTATAAAGGCTGTCAACTCTCCATAAACATCAGAAATTGGCAGAGTGTGAAGCTTTTTGTGCACTCTATTCTGGATTTTTGTCCCAAAAAATGTATCTTCTTTTACAAGAGAAAGACCACATCCAACAGACTTTTTCATTTCAAATTGCCAGTCAATCAGGTTTGATTTAATTAAGTAAAATGTGCAAAAACTGTATTTCTGCCACAGCGTTTCCACTGATTTGGTAGGAGACACTAATGATGTTTCCATTCCTGCTTATTATCATCAATAATCCACAGCCACATGTGGATTAACATGTCAGAACATGTTTAAAGCAAATAAATAAGACAGGTTGTTACAAATCAGACTTTAAACCATCATCCACCCTCGGCGTGGTTTTGTTTTCCCAACCCCCACGCAAATGAGGACTTGCATTGAGTCATATTACATCGACTCCCACATCAGGTACGTTGTTGCATTAAGTCAAGTTACATTAGTCCAAGCGATGTTGCATGCAATAACCATGTTACACTATGTTGCATTATGTTAGAATTAAGAAGTCACTCTGCCTTCACAGAGCTTTCATGTGCGTAAAATTCCCATTAACTAACTCGCATCTCATCAAGTAGCAACATAGGAGCATTTCACTTTGCCTGAAACAAAATCAGTCACTTTAAAATGAAATACTGCGAAAGATGATCCGTGCTGACGTTGTGAGATAGCAGAGAAGTCTTTTGGAAAGACTGTTTTACTACACGCATGCAGGCACGTCCACTCTTCAGTTATGGGCTGTGTTACGGCCCGGAGCCTCTGATCAGAGGTCCAAAGGGACCCATGAGTGCTCAGTATTTGTTCAATAGCAGCTCCTGCAGTCCTGTATTAGATGCAGCTGTAGTTGTGTTTAGGTGTGCCTCTGCTGGCCTTCTGTGTAATAATGTTACACGGCTACTGCTCGACAGATGTGCGCCTCCTTCTCCTTCTGACTCACAGATACACACACACACACATGCATACAGATGTGCGTGGAGAGGGACAGAGTGCAGTCTTCCTCCCCCTCCTCCCTCCCGAAGATCCTTCCACACCTTGTTGAGGAGACCGGAACTTTCCCGTGTTTCGCCGGGGTGGGCCCTGCTTGACTCATGGGGCTGAATGAGAGGGGTCGTGACCCGCGCCATGAACTGCTTCCTGTTTCTGTTGAAGCGGTCTTCCGAGGCCTGCGGTGATCACAGGAGAAGCTGGCGGGCAGCCGGAGCGCATCCAGTTTGAGGTGATGCTGCCACAATAAAAAAAACATACATCAACGGAGCAGTAGCTGGAACGGGAGACAGTGAAATGCTATTATTTACTGCTATGAGGGCTACGGGGAGAAATATGTTCCCTCTGTCAGACGTAGAAAAGGAGAGGCAGTGTTTTCCTGATATATTTCAGCAATGGTTCTCAACCTTTTTTAGGCTTGCGGCACTTTAAACTGTAATTATATTTTATTGCAATCTGGGTTCTATGTTGGTTTTCGATCGGTTAGGGTAACATCATATTCACAAAAGTAACGTCTGAGGTATGGAAATTCACCGACATGACATGGTTGTAAACGAGCCGACAGTTTGGCCAGAATATCTAAACCACTTTATTTGGAGGTGATAACTGAAGCAGAGTGCACCTGACATGTTGGTAATAACGCTCACTGGACAAGAGAGCTGTGCACTGAAAAATAACAGCAAGTGCGGCTGGTCAAAGTTGATCCAGGAATCCTGAAGAAATGCAAAAAATGAGACCCAAGTTGTAATAAATGGGAGTGAATCATCAAAACAAAGCAGTATCTAGGTATCTCTGGGAAAATAATATGCTGATTACATTACAATAAGTCAAAAATCAGCTATTTTTTGCAAAAATGTCCCTTTATGATGACATGACTCATCATCAAGGCCATAAACTTGACTGGAACAAGTCATGTGTTCAAGCATCATTTAAAAGTGTAAAATCATAGATGCGTAATACAAAGCAGGTAGAAAAGAGCTGTCATCCTTTATGCGGACATATACAGCGTGTGCCATGTGCCTTTTAATTCCAAAAATAAGGAGGATAACAAAGATATCGTTGTTGCTCCTTCAAAGCTGACTCCACAGTAGCTTGTTGTAAATCAAAATCCATCACCAGAACAACATTTTCACAGACACGCAGCACATAAAACTTGTTGGTCACATACAAAGTGTTCGATTTGAAGCTCAGAAAATCAATGTCGGTGGAGGAAAAGTGTCATTAATACCTCAAATCACTACGACTAAGCCGATAATGAGCCACTTTGCAGCAATCTCAGACTGGATCTTTAAATACACAGTGCATATGAGGTTTATCTCTTATCCAACAAACCCAGTCGCCTCATTCGATTGGCTTTTTCTCCTGAGTGGATGGCTCCCCTGACCTCCTTATGCCCTGCTGACAACTGTCATGCGCTGATTTAGGATTATTTTTAAATCAGGAGCTGTCGAGGTTTGACGGGACGAGGATGGGGTACCCGTATCCCTGGAGGCCTTGTAAATCTGGACAGTTTACTACAGAGAGGGGGAGGAAATGGCCCTGTGCTCTCCTTGTCCAAGCCCGGCGTAATCCCACCACTTCCTCTCCTCCGCTCTGCTGCCCCGGCTCACGCCGTAATGCATTTTCTGTAACTAACAGCCGTTGTTTCCCGATTGTCACGCTCCCATCCCTTTCTCTTGGAATGTGTGTATGTGTATATACTTGTGTGTGTGTGCAGCAGCAGGATAGGGTGCTGGGGTTTAGAGCTCTCTGCTGACTGCCGAGCTGTGGAAATTGAGGAAAAAAAGAGAGAAAGACTGGTAGTAGAAGGTCTGGAATTGCAGTTAATATTAACACTACCCTCCTCCATTACCATTTACCACCTCCGCCTCCTCCCCACAATGCCTTGCCCTATGGCCGAGCTCAGCAGCCAGGCGGGGTGCTGCAACCTGGGCCTCCTGCTTCCGTCACGCTTGCCCCCTCTCTCTCTCGGAACAAGAACACATGGACGTCAAGTCCTCTTGTGCTGGCAGTGTCCTGCCCCTTTCAACAGCTTTTACTCCGTTTAATTAGCCATGTCCCCCTATCTCCACATATAGGGGGCATGACAGGCCGAAACACACACATACTCAACACAGGATGGCACACTGAGCGCCGTTTGGCAGCAGTCATAGGGCAATCAATTCACACTCTTCTCTCGCAGTAACATTCTTCACAGCGCATCCTGACAGGTCTGAGTCAAGCAGCTCATGTGCTGCACAGCATTTAGTGAAGCTGACTCGGAGGTCAAATCCCTCAAAGGAGCGCAACAGGTTTGCGGGAGAGTCGCCAGCTTAGACCTTTAAGTGATGAGAGCATCGACAATAAAATTCACCTGCCCCCCGTTGCGGATTTTAACATTTTACACTTTACTGAATGGTAAGTGATAAAAGGTGGCTCATCACTGAAGGTCACTGGCAATATCAAAATCAGACAAAAGGCTCTCTTAGTAAGAGGATGGTGAGATTTTGGTGTATTTTGATTATATGACTGAAGCCGTCATATCATTTGAACTCAACACAGCTGATTAGTATCTTAGTTGTACACAAAATCCTGTTGGTTCCCTTGAAAACGGAGAAAGTGGTTTCTAACAGCTCAAAACACATATTTGTCTTGTTTTTCAGTCATTATGTGGAGTTTTCATGAGGTCATGGCATCTTTCAAATCGTTCTGATGGCATAAGCCTTTGTTCGAGGGGAAATTGAGACAATTTTGGTGAAAATGTGCAGCCATTGAGTGGAATTTTCTTTTCTTCTCTCTGTTTCCACACTGGATGATTGGTGGAGGTAGCACTGTGTTTTTGAATATTACAACTGGGGGATGCCAAAGTCAGAGATACTCAAATTTGACGCATTGTGGCTGATTCACTGGGGCTCGATGCTAATTTGACAGAATTGAATAGATTAACCACAGTGTAAAAAAGAAAAAGAAAAACGAAAAATCAGCATAAAAAACAACAGCAGCATGAGAAATGTTATTATGCTATGATATGTTATTAAGCTATTCACTGTATCTTAAGCAATAAAAGATATATTATTTTGGAGCAGCACCAAAGAGTCCTGGGCTCTATCCGTTCTGTCAGTCCACTAATCAGTCAAAGGTTTTAGTTTCATTTCTCAACTTTTCTTTTCATATTGAACACATCAAACTAAGCGGGAACACGTATGGTATTATGTAGTAAACAAGAAAGTGTGAAACAAACCAGAGTATGTTTTCAATTTTAGATTCGTCAAAGTAGCCACCTTTTGCTTTGATGACAGCTTGGCTCACTCTTGACTTTCTCTCCATCAGCGGGAATGATTTTCAATTAACACATGCTAAGAGTTCATTTGTGGAATTACTGGCCTTCTTAAGAGGCCATCAGTTGTCTTGTTACACAGATCTATACAGTGAATAGCCCTATTCAACTAATGATCCAATCCATATTATGCCAAGAACTGCTCATCTTAAGTAAAGAGAAACAACAGTCCATCACTACTTTAAGACATGAAGGTCAGTCAATCTGGATAAGTTCAAGAACTTTGAATGTTTCAAAAGTTCGTCAGAGTTACCGGCCTCAGAAACCACAAATGAACAGCACCTCAGATTAGAGCCACATAAATGCTTCACAGAGTTCAAGCAGCAGACACATCTCAACAATCTTTGTGAGACACAGAAGCATGGAGGAGGAGGTGTGATGGCGTGGGGGGGCTTTGCTGTTTATTCAAAGACGCACTTAACCAGCATGGCTACCACAGCATTCTGCAGCGACATGCCATCACATCTGGGTTGTGCTTAGTGGGACCATCAGTTTTTTTTACAACAGGACAATGAGCCCAAACACACATCCAGTCTACATAAGGGCCATTTGACCAAGAAGGAGAGTGATGGAGTGCTGCGTCAGGTGACCTGGCCTCCACAATCACCTGCCCTAAACCTAACTTAGATGGTTTGCGGATGAGTTGGACCGCAGAGTGAAGGAAAAGCAGCCAACAAGTGCTCAGCACCTCTGGGAACTCCTTCAAGACTGCTGGAAAACCATTCAAGCTGATGAAGCTGATTGAGAGAATAACAAGAGTGTGGCTACTAAGAATGTTGAAATATAAAACATATTCTCTGTTTGACACATTTTTATTTACTACATGATTCCATGTGTGGTCCTTCATAGTTTGGATGTCTTCAATATTAATCTACAGTGTAAAAAATAATAGAAATGAAGAAAAACACTTGAATGAGAAGGTGTGTCCAACCTAGTGTTTACTAGGTAGGACACACCTAATCATTACTAGGATTACTAGTAATGATTACTAATGATTACTGACTAGTGATTCAGTATTACTAAATATAGTTTATTATGGAGCACCAGTGGCATTAATCTAAAAGGTGGGTTGACCAATCCTGACGTTCTCCTTTAATCATGACATTAAAAGAAACAACAACAAGCGTGGCAGGAATGAAAGATAACCTCTTTACTTCAAAGCTGTCTGGTGTCCCACCTCTGAGCACTGTGAACTCTAATAATCTGCTCGCCCCTGCTGCACAGGAGGTGAGGCTCTCTCCTGTGAACTGTGTGTTTTCACTAAAATAGATCCCGGCCGGCCAGGCTGACCCCTGAGGTGGGGGGGGGGGGGGGGGGGGGGGGGGGGGGGTCACCGCAGGTCCTCCGCAGGTTGTCGCAGGGAATCAGAGCACTGCAGCCGGGGCTCAAGGGTAAAGGTTGGAGGGTTGTGCGAGGTAGCCTATGACCCCCAATTTGGCTCGGGCGTCACAGCCAAGCTCTCTGGGGGGAAACCCCTGGGTGACCCGGCTCACCCTGCGCAGGCCATGTCCAGCACAGTAAGGCCACCGCCACGCTGCCCGCACAAAGATGGAGGACAGAAAAAGAGACAGAAGCGCTAGGAGATGAGGGCAGAGGCAGATTTTAATGGGAGACAAAGGTTCTGCGGTGTGTGAGCGCACTGGGACTAATTCCACTTTAGTTCAAGTCTAGGTTAAATGCGTCGGGAATGAGTCAATGCTGGCCGCAGAGAGTGTGACTAACAGAGCGGGTCAGTAACAGGGAGCCCTTTTCTGGCTGCTTTCAGACCAAAAGCAGGCTGGGAGGAGAGCGAGCGAGGCCTCTTTGTGCAGAGCGAAACAGATGAGATGAATCCATCATCAGCTCCATATTCTCTCTCAACCCCTCGACGGTAACGAAGGGTACATTGAGGGAACAGGCGGGGGTGAAACTAAGTGGAGCGTGGGATCGTGGAATGAAGAGAGGAGACCTGACCTGAAAGTTGTCATCGGCATTCACGCCAGACTTCTGAAGTGTTTATTTCAAAAACGACGCCGGCAGCTTGTTCATGATTTGCACAAGACGTTAGTACCAACGGTAAAACCTTAAGCTGAAAACAAAACAAAGCAGTTATTTGCCGGGGAAACAAAAGACTTAATGAAACTAAGGCCATTGAAAGCTAAAAGATTTATTTTCATCCCCTCTCCAAAAGTTCTACTGCAAAGAGAGAATAAGCTAGTCAGCAAAAGATCCCAGGTATGATCTTACATGACTTTGAAACCTCAAATCCTCACAGACTAATCCAACATCTGCTTTGTCTGTTACACCAAAGACCAAAGAGAACAGTGTTCAAAGCTGCTGCCTGTAACAAGCCGCCTTATGCATACAGACACACATACACTTATACATGCAGGGCTGGCTCAAGATGAATGAGACGGTCCCGATGATCACCGCGCTGCCTGCATGGAGGCGCTCGTACACGGATTTCAGAAAACTTGGACTGACTTCTTAGAGAGTTTAGTGGGTGTAGTTTGAACCCTTTAAACATGTATCTGTATCTCGTCTCTCTCGGCCTTTACAAGCGTTGTTTTGAAGATGTGGACGCCACCGCTGTGAGGGTAGGCGGGAGGGCAGGCCTCTGCTGAAAGCTGTAACAGTCAGCATCCCGGGTAGGCGGCAGATTTGATAAACATACACACACTGATATTAATGTCTCGTCATTTATCACTATTTACATAAGCTGCTGGAAGACAGTGGGTGCGGGGATGCAGAGCCAGCGCTCGGTGTGGATCGCATACCAAAACATGGAAAAGGGGTTTTGGAATTCCACACATTCTGTCCGAGATTGTCTCAATTAGGGTCGGGTATCAGACCCCAATACTTTTTGCGTACTGCCCAAAATGTGTCCGTCAAGCATCGAACGTTTCTTAGATTCTTAGTCTGGTTTGTTTTGACTTGGCTCGGATATTTCCTGATCTAAGCTGTTTTGGCATTTTGGGAAATAACCTTATTATATGTCCCGGAATTATGAACTAATCCTTTAAGACACCTATTACAACTACTACTTTTTTTTATCATCTATTTATTTATTCACAATTTGATTGTTTAACACATAAAATGTAAAAAAAAAAAAAATGTTTTAAATCACTTTCTCAAATAGTCCAACCCCCCAATTACAGCTCATAGTCTGAAAGTGTTGTTGATTAATTCTCTGTTGATTTATGAACAATCAACTAATTGTTTTAGTGCAAATGAAGACATTAAACACACTAAAGTTTAACTATGTTAAATTAATAAGAAGTGGGATTGGTAGGAAAATGTGTGTATTTCCTAAAAGTATGGCAAAAAGCTTAATTTTGGTATTTGTGTCAAAACTCGTCATACATGCATAGCAGACAAACACATGTGATAAATCCAGCTTTATTCTCAGTGGAGACATTCCTCCTCCTTCGGACACACACACACACACACACACACACGCCCACAGTGATGGCCTCCCCTCAAGGACAGCAACAGATAAGCAGCAGATAAAGCAGCTAGCCCCTCATTATCACTCTCAGCCCAAACAGCGGCGCATCGCTTGGCCAAGCTGCATTTCCTCTCCACTGAAGCCAACATTTGGTGCTGCCTGCTACCGTCCCATGATCCTCAGCCACTGGCCAATTGTTCTGTGCTCGTTCAGGACAAAGAGGCTCGGCGAGGAGTCGACTGCTGCAGGGAGGAGGAGGAGTAGGAGGAGGAAGAGGAGGAGAGCGGTGGTCAATATATGTTAATGACCATCCCTCCCTCTGTATTTTTGTCTGTGCAGAAGGGAGGATGAAATAGAGAACGACTGCACTGTGGGTCGTGCTCGAAGCCTGTTTTGTGTGCGTGCATGTGGGCGTATTTATATGCTTTCATGTGGTAATTGCAGAGATGGCGTTCATGAAGGCGTCGCGAGGAGAGGTGGGGAAGTGCAAGTGATGACAAAATGCATCCTGGCCTAACACCTCCATGTTTGTGTGATTTGGAGACCGAGGCAGAGGTGTTAACAGAGGAAAGGCAGGTGCTAGGTTCAGTGTGTGTGTGTGTGTGTGTGTGTGTGTGTGTGTGTGTGCGCTCAGCCATAAAGGAATAAATCCTGCACACTTAATGACAAAATTTGAACACCAAAAGAGTCGCAAAACCCTTTGTGCTCTGAACCAAATTAATTTACCATCACAGCCCTTCATTTTTTTAAATGACCAGAAAACCAGATACACAACAAGTAAGTGTAAGTGAATCAAAGCAGCAGCTTTTTGTGAGGGAGGAAAACAAGCCAACGCAGGTGCCGACATGTCGCACATATCTGGTACTACAGATTACATTAAAGCACACACTGCAACTTGTAGTTCAATACTGCAGCCATACCTGGACATGAAGGGTTATTAACTCTATTTTAACTTGAATAATCTCTCTTGCTGGAATTAAAGAGTTTCTTACTATGAAACTATTAAATAATATAATTGTATAGTAATCAAAATATTCAGAAAACTTTAGAATATAAGAATAAAAAGGGTTTTATTCTCAAATACATGTTGCAGTTTTAAACATTTAAGCATATTTGTGATTTCAGTTACTATTTAAAGGGCAGTTTTGCTATTGTGACAGTTGTTTAATATATTCCTGTCTTACTTTAGCTGTGACACACACACATTATTTTGAGGAAAAACGGGAAGCAATTACATTGCATCCATTGCACAGAGAAAAGAAGAAACAGATGCGAGCATCAGTTTTGACAGTTTTGCTCCTTCTGCCCCTGCTCTCCGCAGCTCGCTGCATTATCCACGTTCGTTTCATCTCTGTTGTCAGTCCTCGTTGCTTGCTGCAGAAAACACAGCCATTTTCACAGGCACAGAATGTCACCGGTGCAGCATTATGGCCTTTAGAGGTGAGGCAGCAGGCAGGGGCAGAAAATAAACAGCAGTAAACAACAGTAGCAGTGGGGAATGGGCTTCCCTGCTGTGTTGATTATTGGAGGGCTGTACACAGGCCTGATCCCCCCGGGAGCTCGCAGAGCGGGAACGGCTGCTGCTGGCTGCCCACAGAGAGACCAACAACATCTGGGCCTCAGCTCAGCTTAGCTCACCTCATTAAACTCCTGTTGTTGTGGTGCAGTGGTGTTTGTGCATCAGCTCAGGCAGGGAAAACAGATAGCGGTGACAAACCCGAATCAGCAGAAAATGAGGAAGGAGTGACGGGATTCGATGTAAAAATGTGAGCCAGGAAACATGTGGCTTTTCTTGTGTGTGCTGAGGGTTGATAAGTGTAAATTATCTGAGCAGAGTATTCTTATCGGGGCAGGAGAGACTGCAAAAATTCAATGAAGCCACCGAGTGGAATAATGGAATCTGGAAATTTTGGCACTGTGAGTTTCATCGCTCACAGTCTCACACACCTGAAAATGAGACAGCATAAAAGCATCCATCAGATCAGGGGTGACAGCACAGCAGCACTGCCTGGTTACAATAACTATTTTTGATAACAAAGCCAACACAGGCCTGGAACAATAGTGTTTCTAAAATGTTGTTGTTTACTTACTAGAGTTTGGATGTGAGTTATTTAACCAACAAATGATTTATGTGGCTTGCTCAGAGGCATTTTGGCAAAAGGGAATTGTCATGTGATGTATATTCATCGATAATATATTTTTGGATGTGTAAGAAATGGCAGCAAGCCAGTTTCCTCGTGGCTGTTGGTGAGGAAAAGTGATTCACCGCTGTCGTCTGGCTCCCTCTGCTGGCAAAACGTTGCAACCATATAAGAAAACGCTGAAGATAGTGATGAAGTGTGACTGCTTTTAGAAATAAAATTAAATCAACCTACAGAAAATCGTTTTGTTTTGTGTTGTGTTTATTTTTTAAGTTAACTCACAGGTGAACTTTCATGTATTTGAAAAATTAATGTTAGTATATTTTAAATCAAATTAGTCACCTCTTGATTCCCACTGCACATGCTGCAACAGCTTTTTCCCTGGTGACATGATGACATGTCACTAACGACAAAGCACATCTGTAAATAATTATCTTAACGATGGCTGGATCCCAATTAGCTTCTTCGGTTTCAGGGTGCAGGTATTATTAAAAACACCTGTCTGCAATACTATTAACACAACTCAGGTGACATGAAACAGGTCTATGCCTGTTCTGACCACTGATTTTAGATTTTGTTTTACCAAACAATCATACTCCTGTCAAAGACTTGAACTTCAGAATTCTGAGAAGAAAGATTTTAACAAATTTTAGGAATCATGTCTGAAAATTAAAAATATTCTTAAAACTCCACAGCAAATGTCATCTATAGAGCTGGACATGATAGGGCAGTAAATGTGGGAGTGTAGTAATTGTTTCACTTATGTGAAAGGTATGAGCATCAGTGGCGACATCATTTTAGTTTTGGTTCACTTTAAGTTTCCCTTTGTTGTCCTCAGAGGTCAAGTTTACTTTAAGAACAGCTACCTTGGTCTTATTCAAGCAGGAGTGCTGTTGCACCCAGCAAACGTCTCTGGTTGTTGGAGAGGTTGTACGTAAACCAAACCACCACCAGATTTATGAATAAAAGAAAAGACAAATGAAGTTCTTTGTTCCTCCAATTTATTATGAAAATGTACAGGGGGATTAACGGTAGGACTTCTGGTAGCGGGCACGAGCTCCAGGTCCACCGAACTTCTTGGACTCGCAGCGACGTGGATCGGCGACCAGCAGGGTCCTGTCGTACTGGATCAGGATGTCCTTGATCTCCTTCTTGGAGGCCTCATCCACATCTGCAGGAAGACAAAAACACTTGCGGTTATTCTGTAAGTTCTTCTCTGTCCAAGGTGTAATTACATCCTGTATACCTGTTTGTACAGAATACTGTGTGCAGTAAAACTGTTCTATGTAGATTCACATCTTCATATCCCAAGCAGAAGTGACCTTTTGTTAACACTAACAGAACTTGGTTTTCTTGTTTAGCTCTCTGTAGAGTAATAATAAAGTGGGTAGAAATAAACGCTTCCTACAGGTAGTTTTTGTGCTAACATAGCACTCATGTCCCATTCTCCATATTCATCCGTGTAGTAGACATTCAGTCCAGGTTTAAAAATGTAGTTGAATCACTGACAATTTTCTTATACGGTGAATTAAACAGCCAAACTCTGCATTCAGCTCATATCCTTAAATCCTTAATACAGCCCATATAGCTCTACAGTTACACGTGTATGTTAATGTATTTCTTATAACAGCGCTTCAGGTTTGAACGCCTTGTGCTGCGTTTCCCACTCCAGCTCCTGGAGGCCCACTGCCCTGCATGCTTTAAGACGTTTTCCAGCTCCTACACACCTGATTCAAATGATCATGTTGTTATCAGGCTTCTGCAGAGCTTGGTGGTGAGCTGATGTTGACCAACAGGAGCGGGATTGGGAAACACTGTACTCCAGTATTTCTGATGCTTACGTTTCAGAAATTTCTCCCAAGTGCGATTTCTTAATTGACAACTTGTCAGCCATCTTGGATGTCCACAGATTTGTAGCTCAGTTAACATCCATGTATCAGTGTAACCATCAGTGGGGTCATCCCACCTTCTATGCAAAATATGGGTTTGTTTAGGCAAGCAAGTTTGCTTTGGAATAAGAATAAAGCAATTTCTCTTTCACAAAGGCATCTATTGTCCTGAAATGCGACACGTGCTTAGAATGCACTTCCTCTTCCCCTGCATCAGGACCTTCAGACATTCACAGCATGCGCATTCACAAATGTATGGGTGATGTTTGTGCATTCAGCAAACTCATACTCACACTTCTGGTAGTAGGCAACCAGGGCTTTGGAGATGGACTGACGGATAGCTGAAGACAACAAACAATAATTATACAGTGGAAGAAAAATACTAAAAAAAAAAAAAAAAAACATTGACTGCTGATAAATATAAAGCAACAAATTCACAGTTGAGAAGAGATTGTTCTGCTCACCATAGATCTGAGCGACATGTCCACCACCCTTCACTCTGACTCTGATGTCAACACCAGCAAAACGCTCCTTTCCCAGCAGCAGCACTGGCTCCAGAAGCTAAAAAAAAGATCAAATGTCAGACATTCTCTTAGACATCAAGATTTAGAAACAAACAGGACACCTACATGTATATAGGCGTTTTACAGACTATGTCCTCACTGCATACAGCACACTGATATTCAGAGCACATTACTGAAGGCCTTCCAGCCTCAGACACACAGGAGTGTAGCAGGACGCAGGCCATCATCTGCACTAAAATCTCATTCTAAAATAATTATTGTATGATAGTGTTATCAGCTGCTAGGCCAAGAACGACAACTGGCATCCACGCACTGTCTTTGAAATGCATAACGACACCCACGTCATGTTGCACTGCACCATTCACTAACTCCAGATGTAGTACCCTCTATTACAATGTATGGGCAGATCTCATGTGGACTCACCTTGTACTGGAGAGTAGCAGGCTCCACCATCTCCAGGGGTCTGCCGTTCACCTTGATCAGGCCATTCCCCCTCTTGCAGTGGGCAACTGCTGTGGCGGTTTTCTGTCACAGAAACATCAGATGACATATTTAAAGTTATATTCCACGTAACCCACATATATTAGGGCAGAGAAAAGTCTTCCTGAGTGATTTCAACCATTTGGTTGATGAAACTCGTAGTGGGTTTGATTAGGGATGCCGATCTTTACAATCAAGTACGGTATTATCTGTGTACAGGAACGTGGGAAGGTATTCCTACGTTAATAGTTAATATGAATTTCATCATTTTCAGAAGCTCAATCGTTGCTAGCAACAGGGCTATCAGACTGATCCACAGTAAAGTCAACCGGTAGCTAACCCGCATCAATCTCAAATGTGATTTACAACCACAGAACACAGCAATGGAGCATCAAGCAACCTTTCAATACGTCTTAGAGATATACTGCTCCACGTTAACTGTTAAAATACTGGGGTATACCAGTGTTAAACTACGACACACCGCAGTTTCATGATAGCTAGCTAAGCTAATGAAAGCTAGCAACACAGGGTGGCCTCAACACCACACGTGGATATACTTTCTATATTTTACTTACTTTACGTCCAAAAACCTGGACAGACTGCAGAGGACCTTTAGCTGGCATGTTTCTGAAACACACAGGGAACAACAGTTACATTAGAAAAGGGGGGAATACGTTTAATTTCTACTATTTTAACGGATCAGGCTGTGGTACATACCGTCTTCAGCTAGGGTGCCGTACGGAGAGACCGACAGGGTTTCACACGGCGAACATCAGGGGCTGCTGCACGACACTTCGGACGTGCTTTGTGGTAAGATTTACGACAGTTGTCCTCGCTCTACCTCCATTTTACATTTTGCTCTCCTGGATTCTGTTGTTGTCGGTAGAAATAACTGTGTCTTAATTGAAAATAAGAAATTAAGCACTAGAAATGACCTGTTTTCTTTCGCTTATTGGCTGACGGTATGCAGGCAGCTCTTCGGTAGATGATTAAGTCCTGAAAACTGTTTTAAGCTTTAGTGTTTAGTGTGTGTTTTCCAAAAAAGATGGCGAGGTAAAATTAGTGTGCTGTCATGTCTAATACTGCATTTTTGGGGTTTCTGGAAATATGTATAAGTCAGTTGAAGGTTTTAGACAGGATGATACAGTATTAATATATAGTTAAGAGGCAGATGCCATTATGCACTTTTAAATAGGTCAGGTTTTTTCTGTCACTTCCCTGTTCTGTGGTCATACCTGTTTCAGAGACACATCAGTACCACTAGCCACACTGAGAAATAACACTAAAGCTCATTCCAAGAAAATGGACAGTTCTGGAGGAGCAACAGTCACAGACAAGCACATCCTGGTTTTGTACACGACAGCAATCAATTACCAAAACTTTCAAAGTACAAGTGGCAGTGTTATATATAATATATACAATGAAGCTTTAGCCACTGATGGCAAACTGAAGTAAACCGGGCTGTTGAAAGGATGAAGAAAGTGAAATGGTGACACAGCACTTATAAGGAGGAAAGAAGCTTCACATGAACTCCTCACTTTGAAATATTCCAATCAAAAATAAGAAGAACAGTAAATCATTAGGCTTTTTTTGCAGCCCATAGTTGTTTTCAGTTGTGACTTCAGGTGTAAGGCTATTTTATTACGACAACAACAACCTCTTTACATGAACTATATCACTGAAAAATGGCATTTAAAAGTGATTACTTCATCCTTTAACCACTCAAACTGTTTTTAAGAAACAAATAGTGGTCAAACACTGAAAATCTGGAAACATTTATAAATAGAGAATGGGTTTTTTTTTTTCCTGCACACTACCTTGGATGATTAATTGCATTTTCAGAGGAGGAAGAGTAGCTGTCTAAACAACAAAAACCAGAGGACGCAACAGCACTGATCTGCTGCCAACTACGAGGGTAATGGCCAGGATAAAGTTGCAAAAAAATCGTTGTTTCTTTACAGGGATGCTTCTAGAAATTATGTTAAGCTGCACTGTGTATTGAATGATTGTATTTACAGTACAACAGATATAGATTTGAAACTACACTGAAGTTTGATTTTGTTAGTGAATTATATAATCCATCAAATGATAAACCACATCACATTAAACCCCTCGTAAACAGTGATGTGTCCCAGTGGCCTGGTTAATGTAAGACCGCACTCGTTTTGAGTCAAAGCCAGTCCCAGCCTCATCCGCTTCTCTAAATCCCAACACAACAGCACCCTCCAGTGTCGGTGAAAGTGCTAAAACAATTTCAAGTGTGACATCATTGCCATCTCAGCTGGGGGCACGACTGTATCATCGACCACATGGTGCCTGAGGGGGATCAGTGCTTTATGCTGCATCACAGGCCGACAGTTTACATCAAATTACACAAACTCACTGCATCTTGGTTTGGTCAAACCTCATTTTTAAGCTTGTGGTTAGTCAAACCGCAGAGATCATGTGATTCAGCGCTGCTTGGGGATGAGGGGCTTAGGGTCAGGGTATGGGAATGGGACATGACATGGGAAAAAGGAAGTGGGGAGGTTTTAGGACATCAAATATCAAACCGTAGTCCTACACAAGAGGCAGTCTTTGATCTGACCACAATTTTGGACAAACTTGATGGGACCAAACTAGACCCTGCTGTTTGTGGGAGGAAGCTGGCGTCAAACGGTCCCCGCTGCGCTCTCTCAAGATTCACGAGATGGATGTGCAGTTGACGAAAACAAATGGAGTCTTTGTGGTGATTGACTCAACCAGATTGATGTGAGAGTGAAGAATTGTACCAGGCGCCTTCTCTAGAGCCTCGACAGGGACACTTGTCAAGAATCTCAAGCACACCACATCCTGCAGTACGACACTAGAGAGGAGAGAGAAGAGTGTCGGCTTCAAGGTCTTACCCGTAAAGGAGGGAAGAAGCGGGGCCATTCCTGGGTCAGAGAAGGACTGTAGATAGATATCATCCTGGGAATCTGTATACAGTGGTGTGAGGCATGTGTGCAGTGTGCAGTGCCAACCTATGCCTGACATTTACTACAGCAAGGCTGGTGTTTACAGTGTCGGCCACGGGTGAACAGGCACCTGGCTTCTTTTATTGTCAGAGGGAATGCGTACTCCCCTCGGGGCCGCTGGCTGAGCTGTTCTAGATTGATAATGGTTTTTGCTTCTTTCAGTCTCGACTTGAATATTGGCTGGACTCTCAAATTCAAACCACATTGGTGTGGGTGGAGCCACCACCGTTTGTGTGAAACCGTAGATTTAAATGTTTATGGTAGTCAGTCGCCCATCTTCCTCCATAGTGTCATGGTGTTTTTATAGATTTCCCTTTTTTTGCAGCACAAAATAAAGCTTTATTAAGAGCATTATGGCCACTTGGGGGCAGTGGCCAAAGTGTGTAACTTTAAAGGCAATGCTGACACATTATCACCTAGCTAGCTAACTATACATCAAGCAGACACAGAGCAACATCAGCACCCGTTTGGATTCGTGTTTATGGCCACCTGATGAATTTAAGTGCAGTATTGCCTCATGTTGTTGCTCTGTTTTGGTCTCCACCAACTCCTGAAGCAAATATCTGGCGCTTTAGCTGCTAAACGCTTCACTATGTGATAATTCAGTGTTGGTTTGTCACTACGAGTTACCCCGTTCACATTACACGTAATGATTTGATCCATGGATTTATTCAGAAATATTGCATAGTACAGCTTTAAAGTAGGCCTCTTTCATACAGCAGTGAAGTAGAAGATGAAGAATGGGAAAAAGGTCTGTGTTGGAATGAATGAAGACATACAGTTGGTGTTTGGACTT
Organism: Pempheris klunzingeri; assembly: GCF_042242105.1. Classification (NCBI taxonomy): domain Eukaryota; kingdom Metazoa; phylum Chordata; class Actinopteri; order Acropomatiformes; family Pempheridae; genus Pempheris; species Pempheris klunzingeri. The sequence continues at coordinate 12,562,241 of NC_092033.1, forward strand.
ATTCCCTAATGCTCTTGTAGTGACAAATGGAGCCTGCTCCATTAAAGAGTCATTACATGCAGGAACTAGTCCAGAGCCCAATCTGTTGTCTTGTACAAAACACTCTCACTTTTCGTTGCCCTTCCCCTTTCGGTTAATGCGTGACAAGTGTGGGGAGTTTATTAGCCAACAGATAAATGCGCGGGATGTAGCTATAGACTGCAAGTGCCAATATCTACAGGAGAGAGACAGACAGAGGAAGCACTGTGCGGGGACCCCGGTTTGGATGATAAGCTTTCAGATAAACCTGTGTTTGTGTTTCGGGTCACTGGGGGCACCCGGTCACCGTCTGCATAGGAAACACGTTAAGGCTGCTGAATCGTCCCTGATTTCCTGCTCTGTTCGGGAGCCCACTAAAGCATACAATCCTTTTGTGTTGCTAACTGTCAAGTTCATCTAACAAAGTCCAGACCTCTCAGCCATTTCAAGTTAAACGCTCTCAGGTTACTGTTTTGGGTCGTGGTATTTTCAGGCCAACTTCTGTCGAGGACTGAAAACCCAACACAATCATATTATAACTTATTCTGTTGACACACAGTAGATAAAATCATAAAAGTTCTTATAAGATCCAAGACTTAAATCCCACATATTTTAAAGAGGCAGATACCGAGCTTCAGTGCTTTAGAGGAGGTGCGGAGCTTACAGAAGGAGGAGAGTTTGCAGTGATCCAGTAAAAGAGCTGGCAATAAATAAAGACCACACCATATATGTGCATTTCCTCTCCTCGGCCTTATGGAAACACATCACCTGGAGGCGCGACCCCTCGACCTTGTCTTGTCACAGCACCCTGAGCATGAGACAACGCTCTCAGATTTACAGGGGAGGAGATGCTGTTCCCGGCCGGCCACACCGTCCCATTTGACCATAATAGGCCTTGCGGTGGTTGAAAAAGTGTTGCCGGTAATTGAAGTTTCCCTGAGCAGAAGGAGCAGATCTGCTAAACCCGGTAGGCGGAGAGGCCGAAGGGGGCGCGAAAGGTTTTGTGAGGTATACAGAAGTGCGGTCGCCATGGCAACGAGAGAAAACTCTGTTGGGCTCATGAGGCAGAAAAGTGTCTTCCTCGAGAAGCAGCTGCGAGGCCCATAAATCTGCAAGTCAAGAGAAATGTGGTTCAAGGTAACAGGTCTTACCTTTTATATCCCTGTGCGAGGAGCCTCAAATAGCTCTCTCTATCCCACCATTTTCCTGTGAAATCCTCAAATGTACCGATATTCTCCATTTCATGATGCATTCAGGCAACTCAGACCTGTGTCTTAAATAAAAATAAATCAAAGTAGTAAATAATGTATTCACACACATACTTCCATATACTGTAACATTTACGTAACATATGGAAGTATGCCAGTTAACATTATACTTTGCAGCTGTAAATTCAGACAACATAGCCCTATTTTCAAAGTCACATTTCAGACTGGGGTCACAACACCTTGATTTTTCTTTTTTTCCTGATATTTTTTTAAAAACTTATTAAGAATTTTACATACCAGATACCAGATTTCTAATATGCAATCACTTTACAGTGAACATCTCTCAAAGACGCTTGAAAGTGTGACATATACCTAATATGTCACCACAAAAAGTGGGATTTCCTGAAACTGGCATGAACTCATCCCTGGGAATGGGAGGTACCAAAATGGCTGCCAGCCCCTCTTTTTTGCCTGTCTCTGTGCCATAGCAGCAGTAAATATTGATGTCTGCCTGTGTGGGTGACAGCTCATAGCACTAAAATGTAGCCCGGTATTGAACTCTGGTTTGGACTTCAGCCGCATCCATTAATTTGGCTATTTCAGCACGCATTTACCACATAGCAATGGGCCTTGCAGCTGTCCCATGCTCTGTCAACTTCCATCTGGGCTTGGAGTTGGGGCCACAGGATAATGCAAAAGTGAGTGCCGCGGACATATTGTCTCTACTCCCAGATTGCATTGCTCTTCCTTTCACATAGATGAACTGGATCCAAACAGTCTAAAAATGATGCCCTTTTCTCTCACTTTTCTTTTAGGCGCAATGAAAAATGATGTCAGAAGAATTTAGGAAAAGTCCCCAATGTTCTGCGAGAATCCAACTCATTTACGTTCGACACTTTGACATGTCACAGCAGTGAATAATGAAATAAACTGTGACTGATCAAATAAATCATTCATGAATGAATTCCCTTGAGGTGTTTGAGTTTCAGGGTGCTGGTACATGTTGGCCCACTTAGTTAGATTTCTGTTTTTTGCTTGTGAGCATCATCAGCACTCGGGATATAAACTCTTTTTTATCTTTTATTGTAATGTCAAATTTTGACTAAATGGGTTGCATCATCGGATTTGGTTGAAGAAAACCACAAACAAAATGATTCCATCCAGCGCATAGGCCTCATTATGCATTTCAGCAGGCGTTGCTGTTTATGGAGCAGGTTGAGGAGCCCAAAGCTGCACTTAAAACGTTGAATTCATGGAGCTGATCTGGCAGTACAGCAGGGCCAAATTTGCCAACAAAACAGCCTTTCATTCGCCATTTGTCTGCGCTGTCACACATGCAACTGGTACTTCCCCTCGATCAATCTCACTCACACACACACACACACACACACACACACACACACACACACACACACACTCATCTCGCCCACACAATCTGCTTCATCACCCTCCTTCTCCTCTTGTTCCATCTCGCTCTTGGTCCCCCCCTACCCCTGCTTATTTCCCTCCATCGCATCCTTTCTGCGTAAGCGTGTGCGTATGTGTGCGCGGGTCGACTCCGGTCAGGGTTCACGTATGAGGCAGTAACAGCGAGGTGAGAACTGGGGCCCCTGTGGGGTCTGGCTGACATCGGCGGCGATAAAGCCGGAGAGGGTCACCGCTACAGCACAGCCTTCTTTATTCCTCGCTTTTTCCTCCCCTACTTTCTCCAGTGTGTCTATCTGATGGGCTCTGGAACACTGAGCTCCAGCATGCTTCGGCCCTTGACAACATCTGGGAATATAATGATGAATATGATTGCAGTCAGCAACTCGCGTCCCCTCACTTCTCTCCCTGTCTCTGCTTGTGCCTGCACACATATTAAAATGTCCAAAAGATGATGAAGTGTGACCTTGACATCATGATAAGTACATGTTAAAACTTGTGGTCTGTAAGTGCACATGACAAATGGCCGTCACATCATGCCGCTGTCTTGTGTTTCGTGTAGTTTATCCTCCCTGTTTTAAAGTATATTCAGAGTATTTTTGGGTATGTTTTTAAAGTATACTATATCCTTATTGTGTTTCCTGGTGTGTCTATAAGTCTGCGCTCAGTCACTCTGTGTTCCAGGCTCCCAGGGGGAGAGGAGACAGCGCTGGGAAGCTCTGATGGGAAAGTGGGCCAGCGCTCTCAGCCCTCCACTGGAGAGCTCCTTAAAAGGCCTGGAGAGATGATGTCGTGGACTCTTTCCTTTTCCCCCCCTTATGCTTTTTTCCTCCCTCCTACAGGAGCGGAGAAGCCCGGGAGTAGGAGCGGAGCCAGGCTTTGGCCAAACTCATCATGCACATCAGAGAAACACACGACACTGATGACTTCATTGAGCTGAAATAAGGCTTCCATCCATCAGGAGCTGGAACGGCTTGTTATTAAAGATAGGATTTCCCGGATTATTCTGCCTTGTTGTACTCATCGAGTCTGCTGAAACTAGGCGCTTTTTGAATTTTAGAGTGTTACTAACAATTGCGGAACTGCTGTAAAGTTCCCCTTTTGTTTGCGAAGCAAAAGCAGAAATGGGGAGGAAATGCAACTTCACGATAGCAACACGAGATGCAGAAGTAATCTTTTGCAAGTTATGTTTGGCTAAGAGTGAAACCTTTTTTATTGTGACACTTTCCGCACACATCGGCTGGACGTGCTCCATCCTGGTAGCTCTGACCAATCAGAATGTCCCAAACACACAAAATAACAGATGTCTTTACACGCAGCTGTTTTAGCAAGCCTGGCTAATTTTTTCCATCACAGCCTCTGCGATAAGGGTCAAGAACCACTTCATGTACACAATGCGCAGTAGGCCAAAACAAATCCATACGCCCCCTTTAACCTCCAGAACAATTACTTTGGAGCCTTTTGCATTGGCCTTTTACCAGGTGAGCTCCCAGCGCCTGCAGTCAGTTGCATCAGGCGCGTGTGGGCGAGCTCTTCACCCTTCCCTCACGAGGCTCCAATCTCCGAGCCATCTGTTGTTATCTGGGGAATGTTCTCCGCACACTTCATGGACATATATGTACCAGGGCTTTGACATCTTTGCTATTTTTAGCGCCGGCCCGCCACTGGAGGTTGTTATGATGATGTCACGCAGGCTTTCAAAATAAATCTGATTGTTTAACTTGGGTTACACTTCCTGCCCGCTTTCCATGTCATGTTTGTTTGTGTTGATTCATCTGTCAAACTGGATTTTTTTTTTTTTTTAGCTGCTGCAGTGTAGGGACTTGTTTTGTCTGACTCACAACTTCTGCTTTGTTGTTTTGTATTCTCAAAATGTTCACAAACTGTTCATCTCTATGAAAACCAGTGTAGATCTTTAACATGATAACATTTAAATAGGAAATACGCTTTGGGAATACGCTTTCTTTCCAAGAGTTAGACGAGATACTATATGATATATAGTCAAACTTTTCCTTATTCCTTCCTTCCTTATGATATGATCAGACAGATTTTATGGTTGGGAGAAAAGGTTACTTTAGGAGTTAAGACATGAGGCTGGAAAATCAGTCTACCTTTGGGGCACCCAAAAACCTTGAACTCTGAACATTTTGGTATGTTTCCAGTACACCGGAGACAAAACCGGATTGTACTGGTGCTGATCCCATGTGACAGGTGAAATGCGCTCTGTTCTGTCTGTGTTTGGAAGCTCAGACCAGGGAAAGGGGAAATTACCCTCTCTTCAAGCACCAACACCCCTTCCTGCTATCGTCCTCCTCTGCGGCTCAGGTAAGAGCAGGTCGGGGCTGTTGACAGGTACCACATGTGACAAATAGCTTCAGTCGTCACCCTGTCAGCTGCGACACAGCCACACCTTGCTGGGAGGCCCATGCCTTGCAGATAACACAGCCGAATCAAACGCTACAGTGGGTGGCTGCATGGAAACTGACAGTTTCCCCCAAACGCCATGCTGAGTGTGTCTTGTTGTACTGGACAGGTAGCCAGACTCATCCACAGCATTCAAAATGCATCTCATTTATATTCACTCTGGCCACGAGTATACATTGAGTATTGAGTATTGAGTATAAACTACATTACTGATAGCAGTTCATTAAAACGGCTCCCATCTCCTTAACAAAGAACAACATTTGTTTGCATTTGTAGCTTTTACAATCAAAACCTTGAATAGGATTATGTTTAATATCAAGAGTATGATTGATTTTTCTCTTCTTCTGTGTTGTCTGTGATTTACATAAATATCCAGCTGAAATCCAGTCAGACAGACAGCTCTGCTCTAAACTCTTTTAAGCTGGTGTTTTGCCTCTGAGCACTATAACTGATTGTCCCAACATGTGAGTTAAAGCAATCTTTATGCCTATAAGCTTTATTCTAGCTCATACAGTGTGCTGCAAAGGTTAGTGCTGATAATACCGTCCGCTGGCTGCACAAAGGGTAATAATCATATGTGGGTGGCTTCACTGCAAGAGGGAGAGGAGAGCAAGTAACACTATTTTTAAGCTGCTGCTTGAGGGCTTCCTTTGTGTGTGGATGGAACATCATTTCTGTATAATAGGGGAGAGTTAAAAGCTGGATTTTAATGCTGGACACAATTCTTGCCAGTAATTCCAGTCTGAGATGGATTTGATTTGCTCGATTTAAAGACAACTACCGCAAAATAACCTTTTATGGGTTGTTGAGTAGCCCTCAGAAATGTAATGTATCCAAAGACATCCCTAGAAAGAGAGGTTTTAACCTCTGGCTGAAGCAAACTGAATATGATATATGCTAGTCAGGGGGAACACTGTATCCATTGTAACTTGTAGTAGATTTTAGGATTACCAAGGTCGTGGGAGATGAGCACAGTTACGAAACGAGATATACGACACCTGTTAATTGAAATATGAACCTGTCCACATGTGAAGTGATGTGCCTTGAAGTGCTGCCCATGACAAATGAGATGGTCTGCGACCTCTGACCTCAGAGAATGCACCCACTGGGCTCGCACCCCCTGATCATCCACAGGGTTGAGTTCAGTTCACAATGTGTAAGTGGTATTTAAACCTGATAGGGCCGAGGCTTTAAGGACTGATGGCGGCTCTGTTTTTCCACTCATGCATCTTTTCATCAAGGTGAATGGAAATAATGAGGGCAGAGGGCTGCAATAGCTAAATCACGAAGTCTAAAACAGGAGAACCAACGCTTTAAAATGATCTCAGAGATGAGAAGTGCCAAGTGTGGGAATATCCTTTTCAGTGCTGATAGAAATCACTTATTGCAATTTCTGATACTGCATTGTAGTACATCTAATTAACAACATTTCAACATTAATAAAGGATCACATGACTGTGAATGCAGAAGAGGGCACTAATAGTGATGAACCCACAGTTTTAGTGTCTTTCACGTCCTTAGATTATTTTGTTTTTTTGGCACGCAACTCCCGTACTGTTTTGGTTTCCAACTGCAGTGGGCACCTGTTTTAAGCAAAAACTGATATACAGTACCTAATATACGCTACCTGCCCACCACCAAAGGCCAGAGAGGCAAAGTTAGCAACCAGCTGGTGAACATGGTGCAGCATTTAGCAGCTATATATTTCCCTCAGGAGCTGGTGGAGAAGAGACCAGAGCTAGAGTGAGAACAAATGTTGGACTTCCATTCATCAGGTGGGCTTGAATACTACTGTAAATGGATCCTAATGTTGCTCCGTATTTGCTGGATGTGAAAATAAGCAACATGTTCAGCAAATCAATATGTCATTGTGGGATTACCGGCTTGTTGTGCTGCCCTGAGTTCAATTAATGCATGTTTAAAAGATAGATTTTTTTTTCAGGTCCGTACCAATGCAATAACTACACACACCCACACAATGAAAGATTCATAATTACTTCAGACTACACAGACTGCTCATACTAGCTTTGAGGACTGCTGATTTTGACCTTCTCTTGCACTCATTTCAGGAGGAAATGTTTTCACTGCCAGTACAGACAGGAGGAACTATTTCAGTGACCGATACCTCGATCTCAACGTGTATGTAGGCACGTGAGGACTGTTTTAAGGCAGACTTGAAAAAATGTGAAGCTATCCTTTAATAAAATTACAGTCTGCTCATTTGTAATCTTGTAATCACTTTCCTTACAGGCTCCTCCAAAATCAGTATAAAGTCATTAAGTATGCTCATCTTCATCCGGCTGGAATATGACGTTTATTTTTGACAGCAAAAATTGATGATCTTTTTTTCCATGGCTTGCCTGGCTGGAATGATTCATAGTAGCTTTTAGCAGTAACCCATTACAGGCTTCACCGCAGCTCCAGATTTTGGCCTATTATTAGCCTCTTTTCTCTAGGAAACAAGGTCACTCAAATAGCCTTGTCTTATTAGGCTGTCACTACTCATTTGGCCTTAAAGAAACACACATACCAGAATTAAATGTGTCTGCATCATAGGCTAACGCACCGCTGTTCGTTTGCGCATAGCTGACATACTGCCGTCACCATACGTTTGAATTGAGTTAGCACAATCAAACATCCATTGTTGTCATGCCAGCATAATGGCTCGGGACTGAAAGAGCCGAATCAAGTGATGGTCAAGCTGTACAGCCCTTGCTAAGTGAAAGCGACTGCCCTATTTCTGTCCAGGGTTACAGCTCAGCTGTCGTCTGGGAGTGGATCACCTCATGAACACTCCCCAACCCTCCACTATCTTCCCCGACATGTCCTGCACCCCTTTTTTGGTGCAGGGTGCTCTTGCTGAGATATCTCAGAGATGCTCTTGCTTAAATGTTAACACGGATTATGCAGACTGCCAGGTGGCAGAGATCATTTCGTCAAAAGGTATTTTTGAGAGGGCTTTCACAGTGTTCCTGATCACATGTGCCAATGTCAGCTGTGACTCTCTCTCTCTGGGATGCCACTCTGTGCATTTCAGCCCTGACCCAAAAATGCGAATAGTGTCTCAAAGTGTCTCTTCTGTGCGACACATGATGTGTTGCTGTAATGCTGAATCTATTTGGACCAAATGATTAAGAGACCTAGAATGAATTTAAGAGCATGTAAAGTAGCACCCGCAGCTGAGGAGAAGGCCACACCGTGTGACCACGGGCAAGATTAAGTTGCTATTATTATTCGTCTTGATGAGAATGGTCTAAAACAATCCGGCCCCCCCTTCCTTACCCCACCTGCCATTCTCTCAACTGCCTCTCCGTCTCTCTGCCAATTTGGTGTCCTTTCTTCCTCGTAACTGCCCGACACAGGGCTGACCTTGGGCAGAGTCTGCTTTCTCATTCCACCGACAGTTGAAGCCCCTGGTGACATAGTTATCATGCAGTCAAATGGAGGCTCGATCATCAGTGATGGACGAATGGTCCAGTCCAGGGTGAGATGTCACCTCAGGCCAGCTACTTTATGGATTAACTCTTCTAGGAATAATATCTTTATATTTCATCGGAATCTGGCTTTTTGCTGTTTGTAGACCTGCTAAGTCTCGCCTGACACCACAGGCCAGGACAAGCCTTTCAGTACACCAGTGACTAATTGAAAGGGTCTAAAGGGCTGAGCCAGAGCAATCAGGGTATTTCTCAACATCACTTTTTAGGCACCCTCTGATAACATCAAAGCGTGACTATTTCTATCTGCTCGATAGTGCTACTGTCCGGGCCTGTAAGTTGGGGAAGGAGATGAGTGTGTCAGTGTCGCGGGCGCCAACAACAGGCATTGGGTGACATGGGAGCATGGGAGCAGGGCGTCTGGCTTCTCTCAGATGGGACTGAGTTGTCCACACTTCACCAGTCACCCTCAGTGAGTGCTGCTTGTCTGGGTCACCTGCACTGACATGCTGGTGGATATGACTGGATACAGTTACTGTAATGCAATGAAAATTATGTATTTTCCATGTTTGCTCTTACTTTTGGAAGACTCAGTATTAGTCTAGACTGTTATGATATTCAAAATATTTATATATTTTTACTTTATTTACTGTGGAACTTCATTAATACTTATTATGAAGCTGGGATAGCCATAAAAACAGCATGTGAACACTACTGAAAGCCACACTAATACAATTCTATTACAGCTTGCAAGTAAAAAAATGATAATAAAGGTTTGGTTTTACAGCATGATTCAAAAAAGTTACCAGGGGCTTCACAGCTCAGGCAATTAAACACCAAATATCAATTAAAACAGAGCAAGGTGATATTTGACGCTTTGGGAAACACATTTGTTTCCCTTCTTGCCAAGAGTCAATGAGACGATTGACTTCATTCTCATGTCTGGCAATATGTAAACCAGACAGAAGTGAGAGAAACCAATTAGCTTAGCTTAGCTTAGCTTAGCATAAAGACTGCACACAGAGGGAAACAGCTAGCCTAGGGATGCTGGGAAACAGATTTTCTGTCTGGATGTAGTCTTTATGCTAAGCTGAGCTAACTGGCTGCTTGCTGTATATCTAATGTTCAGTCTTGAGGGTGGTATTGATTTTCTCATCTAACTCATGGTAAGAACGCAGGGAAGCATATTTCCCAATATGCAAAAATATAGCTTTTTAATTAATTCAAGAATTCACCATCAAAATATAAAAACATCAAAAGACGGCAAATTTGACTCATACTGTGGGTCCAAAATACTGTATCACAGGTGAACAACTTTAACTGATATTTGACTGATATCCATCCATCATATTTGCTAATATGTTATCATACAGTAGTATATATGTTGTGCATATATGTTCCTACAATGGTGTATCATTAATACCAAACCAAAAAGTCTATCATCCCCAGAAACAAGCACACAATCAGCAGCAGCACACCAGCTGTCTTTCCAGAACACTTGACTCAGGGCCTCATCTGGTTTAACAAACCAAACTACAGAGCGGTACCTTCGCGAAAACACACAATTAAAGCAGTAAACATGCGCTTCCTCTGGAAGATCAGTCATAGGTGACGAGGCTCTGACAGTGATGTCACACCACTGGGAGCGCGCCCACGGTGCCATGACTTTTAGGTCTGTCAGGGGGTTTTAACCAACTCGCTCAGGCAAGTCTCAGCAGCTGAAGACAGTGAGAGAGCGCCGGTGTACTTTTGTGTATTGATACACTTGAGTCACTCGCAGACACTTTTATCCTCTCAAGGAACAGGAAGAACAGCAAACTGTCATCTGGGATCAAACTGAAGGTTAATGAAAGACAGGAGTTTGTCTAGAGGACAGCCAAAATAATCACAACTGCCTGTCAGAGGTGATGCTGACAAATGACTTTTCTCTTGTGCTGTATAGTGCATTTCCTGATGAATCCGCTGACATCCAATCAGCTATAACAAACAATGAAATCCTGATGCGTTATCTGGCGTCACATCAATTATTTGCACTGATTGAATTGATCTGCAGGAAGCCAACACCGTGGCAAAAGAAATTTTCCCTAACAATTTCATGATGAACAAATTCAATGTAAGGTCAGCTAATGAATGGTGTAATTACTAATGTCTTCTCTAAAACAAACATCAGTGACGTCGCTGAGGTAAATACAGCTGCGGAGGGGGTAAAGCAGGAGGCATAAACAGGATGCATTACTGTACATTCTAGATGTTTGTTACAGTGTCTGCAGGTGGAGCATGCACATATATGTTGAGGAGTTTCCGTGCCTTCAATAAGAGGCCCCTGTTGTGTAACTCTGCTGTTGACAATGTACATTTTAAGCAAATAGACAAAATGCACGACACTTTGAAAATATGCAAATCCCCTGACTTTTTCTTTCTGGTCCTGAGCAACATACTATTCTCTTATGGGGCAATGCATGTGGCGGCAGTGGTATTTGAATTTAGCTTTAAAACTGACAGATTTGATTGGATATTTCATGTGATGTCTGCATTCATGTTTGACTCGGCTGAAACTTGAAAGTTAAATATTTCTGCACTGTGAGCTAATAGATAGAACTAAACCCTCACTCAACTCTGAGGGCATATGTGCCTGTTACATGCTCTCTTTTAGATGAGGGTATGACCATAAAAATGTCATTACTAGCACATATTCAAACCCTGATATTTAAATGTTATAACCTTTTGAAACCACTCGGTCAGATAATCACGTTTTGTTTTGTTTTTTTGCTGTTTGTGCTGCGAGTATTAACACAGCCTGCAGCTCCAAAACTCACTTGTGTGTCACACACAGATACACAAAGACCCGCACACAGTACACGCTCATTACGGTCAGAGCTGGATGCGGCCCACATGGCTCGTCTTGCGCTGTCAGTCACCGTGAGGTTGACCCTCCCCACCAAACAGTAGCTTACACATCACTTTCCCTCCAACCATCCCGATATCAGCGCATTGAAGCCTCTGGCCAACAACTTCCTGACACTGACGCTGTTGGTGTTCCACTGTCCCTATGACTCAGTAGAGCCACAGTCATTTCCCATGGCATTTCTGTAACATTAAGGATCAGTATCAGCTGAGGCGCTCCTCCACTCTGTGTCTTAACCTCTGTGTTCTGGCTCAGAGCCTCTTGTACGGCAGCCCGAGTCTCATAAACTGCATTCGCAGACAATAAATTATTCAAATCTGTCTACATTCAGTGTCAGCGGCATGAGGAACAGTTCTGAAATGAGAAAACAGAGGTAGCGTGACTTTACACAATAGCTCATGGTCACAGTTGTATAAATGTTTTGGATCATGATTCTGCTTGAACAGCTTGTTATTCAGGATGTTAACTTCAAGTTCAATAGGTGGGTGGTATCTAATCAATCATAAACAGCAGCATTTTCTGTTGTCCAAATATCCTTAAACCCCAAAATAACATCATTATAATCTGTAATGACACCTTATTGAAAAAAAAAAAAGCTGCATGCCTCATACCCACAACTTGCGTACGAGGAGGCAATACCGCACCCCCTGCTGAGTACACATGGGTGTCTGCCAACAATAACACATGGCGGTGCCAAAATAAAAAACACTTTATGCCTGGCCACCTTGTTTTTACTCCAGGTTGAGCTGGACCACCCCGGTGCTTGAGTCCACCAGGCATTCCTCGCACTTCAAGTGTTAGCCATCAAATCATAACAGGTACTTTGTGGTAAGAAGGTTTTTATTTTCCCTCAGTGAGAAAAGTGTTTTTGTAAGACGTAAACTAAACATGTCACATGTGACATAGTCGGAACAGAGATTTCATTTGATGCGTTCATGTGTGGAGGAAAGGGGAAATACCTCCCAATTGAAAGTTTGTTTTGTTAGCATGACATTTCATGAGAGGAAAAGAAACAAGATAAGTTAGGTACAGATGAAAATAATAATATGCTACCAACAAAGAGCAGCACTTAAATCATGGACAGAAGGGACACAGAATCATTTTAATCACTACTGATTGACCATAACACATTTTAAAATATGACTTAAATGACATAAAAATGCACCTTTACGCTATATAATTGAATACAAACTGAAAAGATATACGTTGAACATACAGTTGTTTGTTTTTCACTATCCTTTGTGGAAAATGCCTAGAAAAAAGAAGCAGCCTATAGGAAAACTGTAGCGTTCCATCTGTGGCATAAAGTAACTGGGTGGGCGTATGAATGGGTAATGAATGAATGGCCTGTAGAGTCTGACCATTAATAATTGTCATCTCCATGATTTTTTTTTTGTCTTAATGGTGTTGTTGACTGATACACGATTAAAAACAGACTCACAAGACATTGATCTTTTATAGATATCATATTTTACATTTTCACACACTGAGCTTTCATCATTAAATCAAAATTACTGACTGTGGAAACAGCAGATTGACAGCCTGATCAGAAAAAAAAACAACAACATCTCCTACAACTCAACCATCTCCATGACAACTGAGAAACAGAGCGAGGCGAAGAGATAAGGCTTTGGAAGCAAAAAGGTAGAAAAGTAAGTTGGACCTTATGTTGAGAGGTTGTGGTTAGCTGTATATTGTTTAATACATTTAATAGACAAAAATATCAGGGAAGTTACAATAGCTACAATAACTGAATGATGAATGTTCCAGCTGAATTTAAGGTGAGGACTTACTTCTATTATATTCCCAGTAATATCACTGTAAACAATGGTCTGTACAACGTAAAATGGAGAAGAGACGGTCCAAATATTTGCTACTGCATGTAACAATGCCTTTCTCTGTCTCTCCTATTACTTGCTTACAAAGCAATAAATGGTCTTGGACCCAAATACATAACTGACTGACTTATAAGGCATGAGGCGTCCAGACCCCTCAGGTCATCTGCTGCAGGTCTACTCAGCATTCCCAGAATCACAACCAAGCAAGCGACTTTCAGTTTCTATGCTCTCCACCTATGGAACAAGCTTCTTGAACACTTTATAGTCTGATAAAACTGTTTTTTTTCCCGTTTAAATCAGGCCTTAAAACACCACTGTTCACTGTGGCTTTCCAATAATAGAGCTACATAACTTCTTTTCATTTGTAACTATTTATACACATGCTTTAACTATTTATTTTCTTGTGCATTTACTATCTTTTCCATGCAATTTAATGTTTCTGTGTCTTGTTGTATGTCCCTGTGAAGCACTTTGAATTGCCTTGTGTCCGAAAGGTGCTATACAAATAAATTTGCCTTGCCTTCCCTCTTGTGAGCTAGCTGAATATTATGTAATATTTTCAAGTTCTCTTGTCTTATTTGGTGTACACAGTCTATAAGGGATCACCCTCCTCACTCTCCCCTCATAATCTGCTGATGATGACGTTATACTGCAGCTCCTGAGATCCAGATCTCGCGAGATTGTGAAAAACAATCCTCTCTCTCTCTCGCTCTCTCTCTCGGCCCCCCTCCTCCTCCCCAGCCCTCCCTTCCCACGCCCCAGTGCGCTGTGGGATAGTGCCACTATAAAGTATATCCTCTCTCGGAGAAAGATAAGAAGCCCGAGACAGGAGGGGGATGAAGATGGCGGACGCCAAGCAGAAGAGGAATGAGCAGTTAAAACGATGGCTGGGCTCGGAAACGGACCTGGAGCCTCCTATTCTGAAAAAGAAGAAGACGAAGGTGAAGTTCGATGATGGCGCCGTGTTTCTGGCCGCCTGCTCAAGCGGCGATACCGAGGAGGTGCTCCGAATGCTTGACCGGGGCGCTGACATCAACTACGCCAATGTAGACGGTCTCACCGCCCTCCACCAGGTCTGTGTTAGCCTGCTATGGCTGTTAACGCCACTCACTGCCAGCATCAGCACACACAAATATGGGTTTGCTGCTAGCAACTGCTTAGCCCAGAACACCTGTCAAATGGAAGCCATTCTCGTCCCGTTGTTTACCTAACTTACCTAGCACACCCGTCCTTTTCGACGCAGAGTAGTGTTAGCTTCAGATGAACACACTGGCTTCTCTGGGAGCCTGATTATGGGATCCCTAAAACCAAAACACTGTAACTGTGTAGTTTTCAGAGTGCAATCCACAATAAGCAACAAAGTTAAACGCTTCGCTTTCAGGACTAACCCCCCTCTAAACTAGCCTGAGTCTGTATCCCCAGTCAGTGGGTGCAGTCTAATTGCTGTAGTGCTGCATTTCTGGTGGTAACGTTGAGTCATTTTATGTTGTAAATTACATTGAAGCCAAACAACTGACAGTGTTTTTTTATGGCTCAGTGATGATATTGGATAAATCTAATGTCGGGTACCACGATCGAGTAATGCTAGAAGCTGAACGTAGATGTTGTCATTGATTGAGACACTCATCCAGGCAAAACGACTTCCATAACGGAGGCTACAACCTGGCTAGCACTAAGAGTCGTTTTGTTGACAAACGCGACTGCGACTACTCTCTGGAGGGGAAGCGTAAGCTAGCTAGCCAGCGGTAGTTAGTCACAACGTCATTCGACTGCAGGCTAATGTTGTCCCTGCAAGGCCGTAGTTGTGTACCACACTAACGTAATATTCAGATTATTGACAGTGGGCTTTTGCATATGAGTTCAAATGTGACACAGTTTTAAACAGTGGTAAAACGATTTCAGTGCAGTATTAGCCAAGCGGAATGTATGCTAACGCTACATTAGCAGGATAAGCTAACTGTCGTTAGCTGTTTGGGAGGTTTAGCTAAGGTTAATTCATTCCTTAGCTAGCTTGAAAAATGACGCCAGCGAATAATCTTTTTGACCAAATTTGACGTTCAGTGACTTTGGTGTTTTCGGTTATAACCAGAAATATACGTGCGTGAAATAGTTTGCTATTCGGCCGGAATGTCAGCAGTGCTAAGCTAACTTTTTGCCCGCTAACCACGGTAGCTACCTACACTAGCCCCTATACGTTGAAAGCCAAATAATGAAAATGGCAGCCCGTTTTGGCTGATGATAGTCAGTAACATCAAGTCGTACCTTCTGTGTGAGGCTTTTTGAAGCCAAGCATGGCAAAAATCTAATCCACAAGGTTCATAAAACATCAGTCCAGTGGTTGAAATACTATGGAAGCTAGTTGGTGCAGTTAACGTTTCAGAAAAGACAGTCCTGATATGGCCAAATTGCATCCAGTGATGTGTACTGTACATACATTAGTTTTGAATTAATGTTAAATTGCTTCAATTTGGGATTGAAACTATACTTCATTGTAATTTGACAGCGTGGTTTGTGGGTTAATTTGCATTGTTAACGACTATGTTCATTTCTCTGCTATGCTCCATGTATGACTTCATCTCTCTACCACCTACTGTTAAACAAATAGTACATAGAAAATATCAATAGGATTATTTTTCACATAGAAACTTTATAAGTTATGTTATTGCATCTGCAGTCATATGTTACAAAATAATCAAGATTATCATTTAACACTATTGGCTGCTGCACATCAACAACAAACTTCTTTTCAGTTGTTAAAAACGACTGTAGTTGTATTTGTGAGGAACCAATCAAAGCTCCAGTTATTGCTGGTGCAAAGCATTAACAGTTCTGCAACAAAGCTTTTGCAACTCGTTTGTTTGGATGGCAAGTGCTTAAATGATCTAAGGATTAATGAAGTAATTCTTACATTAAACGTTTAGTACTAGCATAGATTTCCAGTGATGTCACCTCATTACTCATACCCACATGTCTAGTCTTAGTAAGTGTACCACCTTGCTACACAGTATGTTTGTTGTCCAAGTCTCTGTACCTATTAAAAGTTTTAAAGGCAAGTTTTCCGAGATAGGTCATTAGCTTTATCTTTAGATGATGAATCGATCTTATTTGAGTGAATATTTTCCCTGTGCGTTTATTAATGGTGTTGTTAACTCAACCTTCTTTGTGCTCAGGGTCTGTTATAATTAAATCTGGAATTAGCATGGCCCTATGTGCAAACTCATCGGGTGGAAACGTTGCCTTTTTTTGGGCAGATGTCCAGAGATGAGCTCGAGTGAAAAGAAAAAAAAAAAAAAAAGAATTTGATTTGCAGTGCCGCTATCCAGACCTAACCATCTCTGGAGACGAGAAGCTGCTGTGCGTGTGTTTTTGTGTGTATGTGTGTGTTGTAGGCCAGCATGTGATCCCGGGGTTTGGGGTCTTATGAAGGAGGTGAAGAAGGTGATTCAGGAATTTGTGTTTTAAAGTGCTAATCCCAGAATTGCAGCGCTGTCAAGCTGATGATGGTTTCCTCGGATGAACTGAGGAGGAGATGGGTAGTCAGGCATCTGACTTATTTCTTGATGTCTCTGTCATACTTTCCTTGTGGTTTTAACTATTAAACTAGAACAACACATGTCATGGTTCTGCAAAACTAACAGTTGATGCATTGGAAAAAAAAACATACATCGCTGGTAATTTTGAAGCTTAATTTCATGCAAAAAAGAACTCCACTGTCTTGTATTGTTGAAAGACTGACCTCTGGCTTTGTTGTGAAGTGTGTCATGTTGTTACACAAGGGTTCACTCCTCACTTGGTGCAGCGATATCACTCCCAACACTGGTGACCGGTGCAGGGTTATAAATACCACCGCCACAAGTTCTCCTAACTGGGTTTCAGGAGTTGATACTAAGTTTGGGTATGACTCAGAGTCTGTAGCTCTGCTTTGTAGTGCAGCCCCCGCTCAATCTCACATTTAAGCTAGGGGTTGTGTCTTTATTTGAGTCATGGACCTATTGTCTCTTTATAAATGACTTGTTGCAGAAAGACCCATAAACATGTTCGTCTCTGTTGTATCTACTGTATCACGTGATTCATGAAGACCAATACAGTCCCTGTATATGGATGAGGTTTGGAGGATTAATCTACATCAATATGCAACACCCAGAGTGAAAAATATGACTCTTTTTGCAGTTTCAGAGTCACTTTTCCATTTCATGATTGTGATTGACTGACACAGATCGGCTCACCCAGGTGGACGGTAAAGAGGATATACAACTGAATGAGGGGACCAGAATACAAGTGGAGATTCCAGATCTCGTCGGCTAAACTCGTCTCAGAGGGTAGCATTCCGAGTCCTGTCGTCCTAGCCTGTGCATTCCTCACATGACAGTCGCTGGAAACCATGGCAAAGAGAGAGCAGAGCAGACATTCCTCAGCTGTCACCTAAACCCCTCCCCTCTAGTCATTCCCTCTCTGGCTTTCCTCTCCCCATTCAATGCTGAGGCCCAGCTGACTGTTGCCCACTGAGCCTCCATCGAGGCAATTAGCGTGGAGGTAACCAGGGCTTGTCGCCTCACACAAGAAAATCTCCAAAGTGACCCACACCTGAACTTTTCTGCCTTCAGTGTCCCTGGCCTTTGCTGATCCCCAGGACCGAGGTGACAGGACTCAGCTCAGCTTAGCATGTCAGAGTTGGGTATTACAATGCCTTTGCTCTGTTGACATTACACACCCTCATTATGGCCCTGAAGTCTATGAACATTATCTTGCACTGTCTCCATGACAACGACTCAGGGAACGTTGCTAGTCACTTGTGTTGGTGGATTTGCATGTACAGAGTGGGAGTTGCATAACAGACTGAACAGAGAAAGAGTCTTTGGCAGCACTCAGCAGTTTGAAATGAGAATCGACTTCATGAATCTTGTAATGGAACAATTACCAAGCATGTGGTGGAAGATGGTGAGGTGGCTGTGTTTCTTTTCGTCCAGACGAGCATCAGTCATTAGCTCGTTACATAATTGCTGTGGATCTCACTACAGCCCTAACCCTGAGATTCTCAGCTGTGCCTGAGGCTCGCAGTAGGCCAGCAGGCGGAGCAAAAAAGAGATGCCTTTGATATGTCTGCGTCGTCCTGATAAAGGCATCACGGCATCCTCTTACAGACCCCAAGCCTCCTGTCTTTCAGCCTGAGGGAGAAAATCCTGCCATCTCATGTGGAGAGGCCCCTTGGCTGAGACAGGCAAAGCACCATACAGGCATTACAGATTTTCTCTGTTGCTCTCACCTGTTTTGCTAGCTTACGCAACAGAGATGCAGGATGGTGACTTATCTAAAAAGGCCAAATCCACTAAAATCTGTCAGGGCTGTAGCTTGATGATTTGCCTGTGCAATAAGTCCCAGATCTGATGATAAGGACTGTCCAGCTTTTTTTCAGTAGCTTTTGGAGTTTGGGGGGGATATCCAACGTGTTGCCCAGGACCTAGGCAAATGAGCCCAGGTGACATAGAAATGCTCATTTGCATGTTAGTTTAAATAGGAAGTTTACTGATATTTGTGTAAATCTACTGCGTTTTGATATGACTGGTAATACAACTCAACATCCCTGGGGTCCTTTTGAATGCTAGTGTAATGTTTTGCTTTCACAATGCTTTAGATGGTAGATGGATGCTTTTTCAGTAAAGAGAATCTCTTCTGATTGCACATTTTTCTAGAGATTAGCGTGATTGAATACTTTTATATCAACTTATTGTTGAACATCAAGGTCCAGGTAGACATCACTCAGCTGGACTCAGAGGTGGAAGTGCAGTCTTTCATTCGATATTGTGACCATTGTTCAAATGTCTGTGATTTGTTGTGTTCCATAAATGACTATTTAAACATGGCTATATTGGCTCTGAAGAGCTCAACCATAGCATGTAATACAGTCCATGGCACCAGGGCACTTTGGTGTGTAGAGGGGACTACCTGCCATGTGGAGAGCTTATTTATTTTGTTGGATTCATGCAGAGCACTAGTATCTCAGCACTAGAAGCGGATGCTTCTTTGAGTTATTTGCAAATGGATAGGCTTCATAATCGACACGGTTAAATGTAAACCACATTGAAATGCTTTCTTAATGAAATGCAAACATTGTTGGGTGTTTATGGTAACCTACCCCAGTTTTTTGGGTTTTTTTAACAGTCTCCATCTCCACTATATAATGCCTACCACTGTCTTTAGGCATTTGATACACCTATTTTAGAGGAGGTCTGGATTCAAATCGCCGTTCTTGTTAAAGGTTGCTCAAGGCTTCTAGGTTCTTTGTTATGGCTCAAGGCCAGTGTACAGTAACAGCTAGTCACTCATGCATTTCTAACATTTGCTGAATATATTAAGATGCAACTTAATAATTCATGGCCTGGAATCTAGACCGTCTAGATGTTATTGTTCTTTGTCTAGCTGGAATAGTCAACTCACAATCCTCCTTGTCTGTGGTTAGCTATTGTCATCTTTAGGTATTTAATTGTGGATAACACTTGGACCTAAATAGTTTTATATATCAAAACCTGGTCTAAAAGCAAAAGCCTGCACTGATTCATGTAAGTTGGTGCTGTTCAACCCATATAAGAGACTGATCATAATGAATGATCAGTTTTTCAGAAAATGTCTTGAGGGTACAGTGGAGAAGATGGTATTGCATAATGAGATTATTAACCACATTTAATAAAACAGGTAACCTGTAATCTATCTATTAAGTTTAAGCAGATGGCAAGAGCAACATTAGGAATACAATAAATCAAGCATGGCTGGATTAAAGCCAACCAAGCCAAGGCTCAACAGCAGAAACAATCGTAGGTAGACAGCGCAGTTAAATTTAAGGAATGTCTCATTACATTTTCGTCCAGCACCATCCTATTTCCTTTTTGAAAACTAATCAGCAGCTTTGTTTGTGTGCAAAGGCTGACTAGTACATGACACCCTCAATTACATTCTGACATAAAAGTAAAGGTCATCTAATGCAATTCCGGTTTGCTGTGAGTCACCGTAGCACTATTGTAATCTCAAGGCACTTGATGACCGGGAACGTTAATTTTAGAATTGCAGCCCCAGAACGTGTATATTTTACCTGCATATAATTGGCAGGTCTCTCCTTGTCAAGCAGGCCTTGCTCACTGTTTCATTCAGCCTCTCTACCAACCCCGTAATCAACAGCAGGAAGTCTGTGTGGTGTTTGCGCGCCAATGCTTCGCAACATGCCAGGTCATCTGCTGATTGTGACACGTCGATGTTGTTTCCTAGCACACTGTGTCATGAGAACATGTATTAGTCTGAAAATGGACAGCCGGTGCTAAAGCTTAATTTGTTGGAACAGTCACTCTGAAACAGAAAATTTCAAACAGCATAGTCAACTTGTCAAGAGTCTCTTATTGCAGTCAAGTTGACATTGATGGCCTTCAAAGAAAGGATTATAGATTTCCTCTGAAACTACCAACCTGCATGGCTCAGTTGATTCCAGTCTGGATGGATCCTATGCATCCAAACTCTACCTTGATAATGCACAGTGGGAATGAATTGCCAGAGGCATCCCCACCAGAGGATCTGGAACGGCGAGGGTTGTCTGAAGTATTTCAGACGAGCATTGCTGCAGGTTGGAACTGGTTCACCTGGGGTCGTAAGGAGAATTCCTCAGCAGAGAAAACCTGCTGCCACGTATATGAGCTGTGCTGACATGACAGCAGGGCTACGGACACGGACTTGACCTTGCCCAAAAGCACATTTGTGCCACAGGGCTTTTTATGTCCCACTTAACTTTTTAGCCTGATGTGATGATTGCGTTGCCGTAACACGACAGTACTGCTGTACTTGAATTTAGAAAAATGAGATATCAAACCAAATGCTGCCATGTTTTATCTCATCCTTTCTGCTGAATAAGTTTTGGTGATGGGTATTTGTCACAGACACATGAGGTTGTAGTTAATCTGTGTGTGAGGTTGATGAAAAATGACAAGCGTAAATGAAATGGAAATGCAAGCATAACTGCCTGAGACATTTTTGTAAAACAGACCGGTAAAGGAACTTGCCAGGTGCCGCTACAGATGAATACCCACCACTCGCTTTTCTGTCGACCCCCACTTTTCCAAGCCGTGCATAGTATTGAGCTGCTGTGAAATGTTTGTGGGATGACTTCAGCTTGTTTTTTTTTCCCCCTCCCTGTGGCACATAGTGTCTGTCTTCTGCTTAAGCCAGGTCTTCTTGAACCCATCCTGCTGTTGTTTGCTTGGCGGCAGTGACATGCCTCACGCTGAGTGTTTTTTATGAGCTGTTTTTGAACTGAAAACACCTGGACGTGGAGACTGTGAATTCCTCATTGTCGTACAGAGCAGCGAGTCCAATTAAGGCAGAGAGTGCATGTCCATTTGTTGTCTGTTGAAGGTTGAGGTTGCATTCCTTCCATTTATTCTCAAAATGGCTGCATCTTCATCTGGTGAAATGAAGGCTAGAGGTGAACATGGCCCATTATACACAATGTACATTCTGTGTTGCTGTTAAACCAGATATGCAGAACATGATATCCTTACTTTTTCAGTCTTGTACCTGTCGAAGAATAACTTACTTAGCTTTTGAAAATACATCATGGGCATGATTGATCTGCTGCTTCTGAAGCTAAAATCAGCTGATGTGATAATGAGCTAATATGTCTATAAGTATGAAGCTCTTCCTTTACTCCTGATTGGCATTGATTTTCATTAGCACCGATCCATGAGTGGCCATGAGATTGAATGAGCCTGCTGTTTGCTGTGATGCTACCCCATTAGTGTTCTTGTGAGTAAGCGCAAGCATCCTGTGGATGAATAGCAGCGTCAGTAAATGGGCCTGGACCATGACAGTCTGTGTATTTTGGCTTGTGATTCAAATGGACTTGCATAAGTACATAAGTGGTACTTTTTTTTTCTTTTTAGATATGTGTTCTTCATGTTTTAAATAATCCTAAATGGCTTTAAACCTTGTTGCGTGTGCTAAATGTTCTTCACTGGACAAAAAAAGGTTCAACTGCCTATCTGGTGAAGGAAGATAAGTAGGCTTTTACTGACATCAACTTTTCCTGGTAGGGCATTACCAAATACTGTCAATAAATGGTTAATACTATCAAGTCTTCTAAGAACAATTTCTAACATTATACTTTCCTAATTTAAAAAAATCAGAACATCAGCTAATTCCAATTTTAATAACCAATTGAACGAGAGGTAGTGGCAGAAAAATAATGATGCTTTTGTACATCAAAGAGAGGTTAAATCATACTATTGACTGATTGTACAATAAGATTCGATCAAATTAAGTCATTGCAGTGTGCTCAGACTGAATTTTATCACCATGTTATATAGAGCATAAATGTCCGGTCACTGAGTCCAATCAAGCTGAGATGTTAATAGGCCGTTAAATGAATAATTAATTAAGCACAACCACTCAGACAGCTGTATAGAGACACGAGAATTCATTACAATGCAGTGCTAAGACACAATCAAGTTACGACCCTCAAGCATTTTATAGGTGATGATGAGTAAAAAAAAAAAACAACCGAATTTTGGTCTACACATTTTTGAAGATGAACACTGCTGTGCAGGAATGATATTCACTGATTAAATGATGACTGGTTAATCATAATAAACATAATTAATTAAACAGTATTGATCAAGATAATATCAACTGACAATGTGCATAGCTGGTGCACATTGTCTGTCTGGAGCATCGGCTGCCTGTAATGGATGTATGAAGCAGCTGATACTTGAGCATTAATGTGGCTTATCATCAATTAAGAACGCTGCTTAAAATTTGCACCCATACTCCCCTTGTGTCTTTTTCAGCTTGTTTGAAAGACAGTAAAAATTGATGCCTTTGTACTGTGCGTTTTCAGGCACACAACTTGAGGAGGAAGGGGGGGTATTGCTCGTCTTCCCTTACTGAGGTGGTGATGGTAGGGTGTTGGAGATTTCAGGCCAGAGAGGAACAGGAAGTGGCTGTTTATTTTTCTCATTTCCTCTTTGAGGCTCCACTAGTGTGCCTGCTTCTTCCAGTCCCTCTACATTTATTATTGACGCAAGCCTAACATAGACACATGTACACACATGTATACAGCTATCCATACTGCCATGTCCAGCAATTAACCTATAAGCAGGCAAACAAGTATGAATTCTCATCTTTTTCTTTTTTTTTTTTTTTTTGCGTGTGGTGAATTGAATGTTTTTTTTTATATCTTTTAAACTGCGTACCAGTTTTTCATATGTACATGGCTGAGGTCTGCATTGTATCAGTATATCATTGCCTTGAGTTTTCATGAATAAAATTTTACTTATAGTTGAAAGTCTTGCTGTGGACTGCACATGAACTTTTTTGTAGGGCTGAACAAGATGAAAAGTAGCATAGAAATCACCATATTGACAAGTGCAAACTTCCAAATCTAAGGTATATTAAGTTTCTTGTTCTGTTTGTTTACAAATGCTTAGATTATTATAGCGAAGTTGTAAACTACACCGTATTCATCACAGTGTAGTTTGACTGTGTTCTAGCATTTCAGCATGCATTGTGACATAGTGTTACTCTGGTGATGGTGCATATTTGTGCTGGTAATGGCTATAAATTGGTAGAAAGCCTGCGGGCCAGACCCTGGCACCCACACTATCCATTTAACCTCCTGGGTTCAGAGCTTGTTGGCGTGAGCGGTGACACAGTGCCAGTATGCTGGGGGAGGAGAGGAGGAGGAGGAGGAGGGTGTACTGTGGGCCACTCTCAATGCCTGTTTAGTAGACCGGCTGCCAGTGACTGCTGACTGAGCTATCCACTGTCCTCCGTACAGTAGCCTCCACATAAGGCCTCTATTATATGGAAATATCAACAGCGGTCGTGTTCTGCCATCTCTCCGTGGCTATCTGACCTCTCTGCCTTTCCCCCCCTGGTGCCCCCTCTCGCCTTTGGACCCCTCACATGGAAACTAATTTGGCTCTCAAGTGGGGCTATTGTTTTGGCTGCTGAGCGAAAGCCTAAGTGAAACATACAGTTACAATCTCGCCGGCATTTTTCCCCCCTCTTCCTCAATCCTGGTCTTCTTTTTCCATGGGAATCCCAGGGCCATATATGGTCGTCCTCAGTAGCAGCAGCAACAAGAGCACTGAAGGCAGAGGCTGTGTGTGTGTGTTTGTGTCTGTGTGTGTGTGTGTCTGTACGTATACGTGTGTGTAGTCTGGTTACAGCTCCCAGCAGAGCTCATCTAGTGGAGGGACCCAGCTGGTCGCCCTGCAGCGCTCTAACCCTCCCCCTCGTACCCTCTGGCCTCATGAACCCTGCCAATAGCACAGGAGCTGTGAGCTCTTTGTCTCAGGCATAAACACACACACACACAGATATACACCACCTTACAGAGTGAACATTCATGCTGTAGTTTATTTAACAGCTAGACGGTAACTGATCCTCATACAGTCCTTTTTTTTTTTTAATTTAAGTCTTGATTGTTTTATTTCCAATTCCACTTTTTCTACACATTTCTCATTGTCTGGGCAGATCTGTCTAACACATACACATGCAAACGCAGACACATAACGCACTCATACTTACATGCAAGCGGTAAGAAGGAATTCCTTTTGTGGAAGTGGCTGCGCGCCTCTGAGCCAATGACGTAGCCTGTGAGGAGTGGCCAAAGCGCTGATGCCTGAAGCCCCAAGGCTAGGAGTATTACTTATCTGGGAATTTCTCCACTGGTATGCTAGTCCAGGGCCTCGCTGCTCACTGGTTAGGTGGTTTCAGAGAAAAGTTGTACCTCTAGAGGGAAAGGGAGAGGAGTAAAGTAAGTTAGAGAGGCCAGCTGTGAGTTCCAGAAAAACTGCTTTGTTGTCCATACTGTTGCTTTATATGGGAGAAAACTGGCCTTTCCCTTTTGGGGGAAAACAAAAACAAGTCCTGTGTTATTAAGCTTTATTGTGGATGCCTTAAGCACAAATTCTGAAAGCCAACAAGCCTCTTTCTGCCTCCATTTTGTACATGCAACATTTGAGAAACCTTACACCATAATACCTAGATAATGTTTTGGCTTTCCTGACAGATACTAGAGGGTTTTAGCCGTCATCCATCTCACCACTGAAATTACAGCAGTTTCACTCCCCCCACATCACAC
Organism: Pempheris klunzingeri; assembly: GCF_042242105.1. Lineage (NCBI taxonomy): Eukaryota > Metazoa > Chordata > Actinopteri > Acropomatiformes > Pempheridae > Pempheris > Pempheris klunzingeri. Next base: position 12,587,614 of record NC_092033.1, read on the forward strand.
AAAGAGGAAAACTGCAGAGGCTTTACTGAAAGCAGCAGATGACTGCGAGGGATGGCTAAAATTAGCAAGTGGAGAAGGGCTGAACGATATGGGAAAATTGATTTAGACTAATACTGCGATTGAGATCCTGTGTGTGTGTGTGTGTATGTGTGTGTGGGTTTTCTTTCTTTTTTTTTTTAAAAGTTCATTCACCATACACAGGCAATCAATCATTCTATAGAAGAGCAACAGAACACTAGATGCAGTCAACATATAAACTACTCTTTCATGTAGGCCAGGCCTGGGCCTGCTTGTTATGATGAAATGAGATGAATTTATACGTGATTGATAAGATAGACATTGATATAAATAACATTTTTATTTAGTTTCAGTCACAGCAGAATATCAATCACTTCCTTGTAAAGATGCAATATAATCTCTATGATAACTAACTAACTTTTCAATAGAATTTGAAAAAGGGCCAAGAACAGGCCTGGTGCCAACATTAAAACACTGAAAAACAAATATGAATCTCACTGACTTCCAGTCAGCTACAGTAACGATTCACACAAACTAAAGTGTAGAAATATAACTAAGAACAAACAAGCATGTGAGTATGTTGATTCAACTTATCCATAAAATCTCAACAAATCCCAATCCTCTAACATGCCACAGGCCCAGTGTGAACATTGAATATAAAAATTAATCTTTCTGATCTCCAGTCAGTAAAAGCATTGTAACAAATGGCACACACTAAAGTGAACACTAACTATGGATCTACCAATCTCATTGAAAACATGTAGTGTGTAAACGTGGATTCATGGGCATCGTATCTTCAGCTATGATCTCTGATATCACCTGTGTAATTTCATAGCTAATAAGAAGTTATGTTCCATCAGTGATCAGTGCTTGATGGTAGTCGGCCTGCTTGACTCACTGATTGTTGGGATTTTAACAGTTGTCAAACACGGCCTTGGATGCTTTTCTAAATGCGATAACAGATGTGTAGCGTTGCCTCGTGCTGTTTTGCACATTCTGCCCCTTACCTGACTCTATTGAGCATCTTCTTAGACCCAAAATATGTCCAGACAACCAACACACGCCACATCTTTGACACTGAAGTCACCTCTTGCTCTTCGGTATTTGACTCTGCAGAGGCCATTTTCACACTGTGATGCTGCTAGCAGCAAATCTCACGCGTGGCATTTTACTGCTCTCACTCACACATGTCACATGAAGGTTAGGGCACTGTGTGTGAGAAAACCCCTGGGGACCAGGTGTTTCCGATCCTCTGGTTGGTTAGGTTGTGTAACACTAAAAATTGCGTACTACGGCAGTGGTTTGTTGTTGGTTTGAATTCGATCAATTTGTCTGCCCCAAAGTTGAGTTTGTGCTTTAATGTTTTTGTAGAGAGACAGATAGTAATATCACCTTTCTTGTCTATACAACATTCTTATTTTTCTTTACTTTTTATTTTTAATGTTTTTCTTTTGAAGGATACCAATAGTCTTGTGCTAAAGACCTGATCACAATCGCAATGAGAGTGATTCAAGCCTGTTGAGGTTTGGGGGTTTGAACATCTGTTCCAGAGCTGAACAGCCCCCCCACCCCACCCTTCTGAATTACTGTGATAATCTCTTGGTCTGTTGCTGTTTTATAGTTTGACATTTAGGGAATCTAGCAGAATTTTCAAATTTTTTTTTTAGTTTAATAATCATTGTTTTATTGGGAGTGCATAGTCAGTTGGAAGTTACCTTGTCTTCAGCTCATTGGATTATCCTGAGAAATAAAGACATTGTGACTGAGTTGAGAGTGACGGTATTTCATGACTGAGCACCACAAGCAAAATTCCATTCACCACCACTGGCAAATAAAGACCAGACCATAACTATGTGCAAGGCCAGATATCACTATAGAAAAGAGAGCAAAGATAGAGGGATTTTTGTGTCTGAAGGTGAATGATACAGTCAATAATGATAAATTGTGCTCAGGGCAACATTCATGCTTTTCACATGTTCAGCTGATGTAAAGGTCTAGTTGTTGAGAGCTTACTTTATCACTGTACTTTGCTTTCATATAACAGAACTGCAAAAAGCATTAAGCAGAGACTTGCAGTTGTTTACAATGATGTTACTGTGTGTGCCAAGGTTTTCGCTTAAGGCACGTGTTAATCAGCTGAATTTACCCTTGTCAGATGATGATAATTAGACTTATGTATAAGCGTGTAACTGAATAAGGGAGCGAGACGTTTACATCACTATTTTCACAATGAATTACATCATATTTTGTTCCCCCCTTTTAAGCTTCATATGTGGGACCAGCTGCTGGTCCCCTTACCGCCCAGACACACTGTCAGTCATGGGTGTTATCATGGGCATGCACCATTGACAGTGTCATTGAATTCAGAATAGCTGCTAGCACAATGGGCTTAGCTGGCTGCCTGTGCCACCGAGCTCCCCGCCACTCTCCGCTCTAAACCATGCAGCAGCCACAACAGCAGCTTTCTGCACGATGCTTGAGTTGTCCGTCTGAGGGTGCTACTAAAGAAAGTCAAGGAGGGGAGGGGTCTTCAAGTGTCTCCTTGATGTGAAGTGCTGCTAAATTAAGCTTGGAGCTCTCTGCAGGATGGCTCAGAAGATAATAAACCTACTTATATACACACACAGTAGCTGTACCCCATTACTGTGGTGTCAGACTTGTCCATCTAGAGTGGAGTGGTGGTGCACAGTTCCTGTTAACATAGAGTGAAGCTCATAACCTCCGTTGTTTTGATGGTTTTATCTAAATGTAACAGACAAACTGACCGCACTACATTTCCATAGTTGTGGTTTCAAGACACATACGTGACTGTTTTGGCTGAATGGCCTAACGTCACCACACGGGGTCTTGTATTTCTTTGCGCTAAGTCTGGTGTGTTTTTGAATGATATAACTTGGACACTAATGGGAAGCAGTGGTACCCACATCACCGCACTCCAAGACGTCGCTTTTTTTTTCGCCATAGAAGGTCATGAGAAGCGCTCCAATAACCGTTAAAAGTCATGCCTGCTAGATGTTAAAAGAAAGATGGCACCTCAGGATGCTCCATTCAACATTAGTTTTTGATGTTGTCTCACAGTGGTTTGCTTTTGCGCTGCCTTCAGGGGCTATCCGAGCAACCCCAGTGTGCTTCAAAATGAAGTCTTTTCTCTATTTATTTATGTTTCTTACAAAAGCCTGACAAGGCCTGAACCCATGTTCTCTTTTTGGCTTTGTTGTCCTGGCAACAGAGCGGCCTCCTTTCTTAGGTGCACGTCATGGGTACATTTTTGGTCCCGCTCTGAGAATGGCTTAGCCCATCTTCTTTGCGGCGCTAGCAGGGAGTAGGGCCTGAATTCCTCCATATTATTTCTGGATTAGACTGGTGCATATGATGGACTCTGTATTGTTTCTGTACTAATCTTCTCCATATTTATCCCCACTGGCTTGGGAAGGTTTATTAAGTTAATCTGTCGATAGCGCCTATAATCAGCCCCACGCAGGTGCAGTTAATTGACGAGTGTGAGAAGTGGGAGATACAGACATGGTCCTGCCTTACTTACCTCTCTGTCTTAGGAACATGCTGGCCAAGCACAGCTCTACACTTTTAGAATCTCATGTGGGGATGTTGTGTTAAGATAATGATAACAAGGAGCCCTAGTAGCTCACCTGGTAGAGAGCGTACCGTTTATTAAGGCTGGGACCTTACTGCAGCGGCCCAGGTTCGACTCAGGGCCGGGGCCCTTTGCTACATGTTACCGCCTCTTTGTCTTTGTCACTCTCTCTCCTGACATTTTTAAATAAAGCAGAAAATGACACACAAAAAAAGAAAACACTGACTAGATATTTACTTATATCCGGCATTAATTACTATTTGCTTAGCAAGGTTAGGCCTGATGACACGTTAATGATAGCCTATGCCAACAGTATGTTTTCAAATTGTAGTCACTTTGTGAGTTTTTTTTATGTGTTATGTTTACCTGTGGAACTCTCTTTCCTGCTATTTCATACAGTGCCACCTGTTCTTTCCTGACAAATGTAGGTTGAACGGCCAGTGGCGGGTGGCTGATGTTTATGTAGATGTGCTCCCATCAGCATACACCAGCTCATAAACACAGTAGACACATTTCATGATGTAGAGCTCCTTGTGTTGTGAAAGGAGCAGTCCTGTATTGTGAAAGAAGATGCTAAGTGGTTTTTCACAACCTCAAGGATCAAATAGGCTCTCCCGAAGCATTGCAGTAAATCCTGCTCCTCTGTGCTTACAATTTAAACTTAAGATCACCTGTTGCTTTATGTTTCCGCTTCACAGCACTGTTTAACGTGATGTGATTCAGGTGATGTAAAATAATTCAGTCTTCAGAGTTTTCTCCCTTTTAGAATGTTTAACACCATTTCTTTTGCACCCCTCATTGAAAATGTTTTACTAATGCCTACTTTCTGTGGATTATGGATTTTCATCAGATTGAACCTTCGACTCACATTGACTACGGTTCAGATTTTCAGCTTCAATTAATTTCTAATTAGAGATCAGTGATTTTCACAGCTTTTCTTGCTCCACTGCACACCACATCCCACAAAGCCTAATGGATGAACAGAGTACAGTAGTTAATGTACATTGTGTGGCCTGGTTCTGAAAACGGCTCTATCGACCAATCAAATGGAGCATCCTGTGTCTATTGATTAGGTTAGTGCTTGTTTTTTTTTTTTGCTGTTACGTCAACTTCCCAGAAGCCTGAATTTCCATTAGAGGGAGCCTTTTATCAGAAAAGGTGGCATGGACTCGTCCTGTAGTCCTGCCTGGCAAACTGACAAGATGCATCATGATGTATACCTTGGCATTTTCAGGTCTACTGTATGTGTTACCTTGTTACTTGAAGGATTGATTCAAATCATACATGGACACGTAGCGCAAAACAGTGTTTCAAATAAAAATCCTGCACAATACAGTAAATGTATCATTACACTGAAAAAAAAGGAATCAACCAAAAAATCAACATTTTATATAAGTTTAGCTTTTTAAAAATGTATTCTATCTGTGCGACTATTGTCCTATAAGTCTTATCCTAGGTTTGGTTCATGTCATGTTTATGTCTTTTTTTTTTTATAGTGTGCAAGGCCACCCATCTTATCGCCTGCATGCTAGACAAGGCCTCCTCTCTTCTCCCCCTGTCAGGCAAACCAGCCAAACAGGTTTAAACTGCAACATGTCTGACAATGAGTCATCACATGTCTGAATGTATCACTGCGCGCACAGCACAGGTCCTATATGTCATGCGGGGGCTGATTGTGTCTACAATATTTCTTAATATAACTTAAATAAAACCTACATTCCTCCTTCATCCTCTTCTCTGTCTAACTCGCACAGTCCGCCTCTGGTAAGATAGAAAAGTCTTTTTAGACTTTTATATACATATATATATATAGGACTTTGTAGTTAATGAGCAATTGAGGTGAATGTTGCTGCAATGCGAGGTAGCGAAAGTCTTTGCCTCCTCCCTTACATTACTTCTCTGTACATTTGAGTCTGTTGGTACTTACAGAGGACACCACCATGCTCTTAAAATAAAAGATGGAGGATGCTACGGTGCTTTCTCGTGACTCTTCTTCTTTCTCCTGTCTCTCTGGCTAGTACAGTCTTGATGCAGGCTGTCACTGTGTCACCTGTCAACCACAGACTATTACAGCCATTAAGGGATTACCTTTGTTGGGCTTCAGTAGCTGCTGGGAGGTCACAGCCAGCACTGCGTTCGCCTTAAGGGGCTTGTTTCCATTCTTGGAGAAGGAGAAGACTTTGAAGAGATAATAAGAGTGTGGGGAATGACTGAGGGGGAGGATTTAGATCAGAGTATGGAGGACAGTTTTCAGATGAGAGGCAGAAAGCTGTATTAATCCTTTTTTTTTCAGTGCCGTAATGTTTCAGCAGTCACAAATGAAAAGGGCAAAACATCAGCACAGTGCAGTACACGTAAAAAGGTACCTGATGCATTAAGGCAACGCCGACGGATTAAATGCCATGTTCCCTCACATCACCTTACATCTTCTGTTGAAAGCTGTACTTAAACTCCCCTCAAAGGTTACAGCTGACAGTTGCATTCATTTTGCGTTCTGCTAAAAGACAAAAGGCAGTGGGGAAAGTGAATTGATCCACTGATTCACTCGGCCAGTGAACAGCCAGTCACACAGCTCACTCACTCTTACTGCCTCGGTTGGCGATACAGTGCACTCAGTCAGCTGTCAGTAATGGTCCATCGGTGCCACTTGTCTTAATTTCGAAGATAGAATGTAATTTAATGAATCTCTCAAAGACGGCCGTAGCAACATGGCAGCGCATGAATGTGACCATAGAGTGTGACCTCCCGTAGAAAATAAGCACACTCTGTCCTGTGCCCCTCACCCTCATTGCATGACACTAGAGTTAATGTGATGCCACCAATACGATGATGATAAATAAAACTAAATATATGGATTGTCTGTTCAACTTGAATATATGTAGTGGCTGGAACTGTCCTGTTCGAAGTCCTGGCTGTTCTGATACTTGATTTTAAAGCCAAGAACCGCAGCTCTGCCTTTGTCAACATTGCCAAATTGTGGACTTGGATGGGGACCAAAGGCTGCCATGTGTTACGATAGGGTAGCCACATAATTTGCACATGATGGTGGCATCCAGCTAGCAAGCCCATGAGGGTGACATTTCACCAGCGATGAGAGCTACAGGCTGTAGCACTTTCAAAGTAGTATCTCGCTTTGTCGTCTGCCCTGCAACAGTCGGATGAAACCAGTCTGTCTAAGTCCATCTGCACCTGGAGAAGCTCTGTGCCTGAGCACCCACACACAACCAAACCACATAATACACATACACGCGCCGTCAGATAAGCTCAGTGAGGCCTTTTGCAGACGCTCTTCAGCTCTGGCCTTGTACGGCGTTGTAAACGGCCCAAATTTGGACAAGGATTCCAGCCAGATAGTCGTGTGCCCTGAACGTGAGGCCGCTGCATGTTCGTGTGGATCTGTTTCCCTTGTCAACGCTTTGGTTGTCATAGCAACCCCAGGAGAGAGAGAGGAGGGCAGCCAAGGCACTGTGTTCAGTGATGGGGGTGAGGAGGTTGGCATGGCAATGTATGGTTTTGATATGCCAAGAGAAGATTTAGTATTACAGGAGCATTTTTAAGTTTTTTTTCCTTTTTACTTGAGGACTTTGTTTCTGACCTCTGTTACGTCACCTTGCTCTGTGCCTTTAATGTGAAGTAACTTCCTAACCTCAGGGCCTCTGTGTGTCCTGAATGAAAAGTGGACTGCAGGCTCTCCAGTGCTGCCTTTCCCCAGCCTTCTTGTTGTGGAAGTTTAACAGAAATGTGACCTCTTTGACAGCTTGCTCCCTCTCAGGCATATCAAGGATATGATTTTTATTTCTAAACATTAAGTATACACATGTATCCATTTAAAAAGACATTTTTAGTTGATTATACCCAGAGGTATGGCCTCTATATATGATAATCCTAATTTATTTACTTACAAAATACATTTAAAATCGCTGTGTATAGATTAGGTTCTGCATGTCCGATAATCCTAGACTGTGTATGTCTAATAGAAATTAAATACAAATCTCACAAAAATTAGATTTTCTCTTTTACATTTAACCAACAGACTAGACTAACAAACAGTCAAGTACCTAAAGTACGCCCACCCTGATGTAGGTTCTGCTTCATAATGTAGGTAAGATCACAACATCTCCCACTTGATGAGTCAGAAGATCTTAAATTAGGTCTCTCCCACTTGCAGCTGCTATTTATTTCTGCGGGTGTCACTCTTGTTTTCACCCTGTCATCTGTCATGTATGGTTTGCTTTGTTGCACTGGGGGGGTTCACAAAATGGTTTAACAACGTTATGGATGGTGTGAAGAAACTGGTGCATGCTAAGTTTGTTTTCTGTGCTTCTGATCTCATTTGGTGTCAGTGTGGGATGTGCCAGTCATTCTCAAACATTTTTGTGGGTGGTCTTCTGGCTTGCAACCCAGTCCCTTGACTTCCCTTTGACTGTATGCAGTGATCGAAATTATATTGAATCTGAGACGTCTTTATCCATAGACTGTACGACACTGACAGTACCACCTTCTTCAACCAGCACAGTCTTAAGCGTGACCCTGATTTGGGCTAACTGAGACATTTTAATGTGGAGTTTTAATGGTTTTACTTGTATACACATTTCCTTAAGGTGCCTTAGTTTCCTCCCACCCTGTGTGACATACCAATTGGGGACATCCTGCTGTCCTTAGCCAAGAGTCTGGCTTTAGATCTGTAGCTTGTCCCCAGCACCAGAGAATGGCACAGCTCCTAATGATTATGATTGACTTAAATGAAGAGGACAAAGACTGTGTGCAAAATGTGCTGGCAAATAAACTTGCTTTATTTTTGCTGAACCACAGATGTGGATTTAATCGAGTGATTCATTAGCTGCTTTGTGGTTATTTCAGTGGTCTGATTTATCACACTTGAGAAAATATTTGGCTAAAGTGCAAAGCTGACTTTTAGTAAAAGCAGTCTTTGACGGTGCTTTTGCACTAACCCGGAGCGTAAATGTACAGTATAGAGCACCTCATTTCCTCCATCAGCTGTACTACGGTATGTGGCATTTATTTCAGGCACCCCTGCTATGTGCAGGCATTTTGGGAATGCTCCAGCTGCCAAAATTCCCCAACAATTCTGGGCGCACGTGGCAATCAATCAGACACAGTGCAATGCTTTTTCCATGCTAACTTGTTTGTAACTATAACACAGGCCATTCCACTGATATAAGTATACTATATGTATGTATATGTATACACACACATACATCCTGTCACACTCTCTGTGTCTTACAGTGGCCTTACTCTCCCCTTCTCTCCTCTCTCTCAGGCATGCATCGATGACAACGTTGACATGGTGACTTTCCTGGTGGAGCATGGAGCCAGCATCAACCAGCCAGACAATGAGGGCTGGATCCCCCTTCACGCTGCAGCCTCCTGCGGATACTTAGACATAGCAGAGTACGTATCGACAGGCTCGTTTACAAGGCAGTTCGTTCACTTTCTAAGAAGCATTATCTGTTTCATCGGGTTTGATTCCTACACACTCTTCCTTACATCCTGTTTTGCTTATGCTAAGAAACATTTCTCTTGTAATTGCAGCACTATTGTCAGTAAGGTTTACATGATCTGTGCAACTTCATTTAGATTCTCAAGCACAAAGTGACGTCAGGGCTGCACTCTAGCTGAAGTCCGGTCACCTTAATCAGTCAGTCTCCTATCAGTGACCTCTGTCTTGCAAGATTGCTCTACTCAATATGGCCTAATACAGTGCTATAACCACATTTTTAAAAATAATTAATTAATAATAATCTTTTACCTTTTTGGGCTCAATAATAATTTTAAGGTTGCACAACAGCACTCTTAACAGTTGTCACCTTTTGTTGTAATTAACGTAACCTTGAAATTCCTGGACTGTTTGTTCCACGCTCAGTGTCTGCCAATTGGCACATGTTTACTGTTGAAGTGCCCGCGGTACCATTTCACCAAGCTCGCCACAACCAACACGTCAAGAGCCGTCATTGTCAGGAGCACACAGTTCTCGCTAAATTTTGACAGCAGCGGCAGCCCATCTGATAGCACTAGACTAACACATTGTTAGTGATGTAATCAAATATGGAGAGATTAGTGTCAGCCACTATATCTGGAATCAAGCTCTAGAGTTGCACTCTAGTATTTTCTTGTCCCCAGTCCTTTTCAGGGAAGAAGACTGCTTACAGGGCACAGAACACGACACAGAGATGTTATCAGAGGATATTTAAAACAGGCTAAAGGGGGCTGAAGGAGCTCAGTTGTACTCATTGTTCAGCATATTGGGAGTGTGCTGTGACCTGCTTTACTTCTGTGTTACATTACAGGAACCTGGCCACAGACTTATCCCCACTATTGATGTTTTCCAAAAAAGTAACAAGTGCAGCCGGCTGTAGGAAGATAAACATGTGGCTTATGTACAAATTGGTTGCCAAGCGAATGTCTGCGTGGCATTAGAGCTGTAATGCAATAGACTTTTTTGGACAATAATGTGGAGAAATGTTACTGTAGCCGCTCCATTTAAAATATTTAGAGTAGTAAAATTTTTAGATATTCCCGTGTTGTTAACTTCTCAGACGCGGCAAGTCTGAGTCCAGTAGGCCTCATGAACACAGCGTCAGCACTGGGCTAGTATTACAGAAAACAAGAACTTTTTTGTTGTCACATAATGAATGAAAAGGTCAAGTGGTTGGGCTGATATGAGTGACTAATGGAGACATCATGTCATAGAGAGACAATCAGCAACTTGATGTGGGCGGTGAGTTCTCAGCAGACCCATTTTAATCGTTATTCACAGTAACAGGAACCCCAAAGCAGGACTGGATCTCTGAGCCCCTGGTGTCACCACAGCCATCTAATGGTAGGGTTGGTTAAGAATCCCACCGTGGGACTGCAGACCACAAAGCCATCAAACCTAGTGAAGCTGGCCCAAAATAGGCCGAATAGAAAGTCCAATCAAGAAGATATAAAACATTGAAACCAAACTGCAGTCAGTCAGTTGCCATTTGAAGGGGGGGGTCATAAGCACTGAGCACGTTTCAAGTGGTGTGTTGGCCTAATGAGAAGGGCCTGAGTCTCACCGCAGCTTTAATTGGAAGCAGCTGAAGTCAAGATGTTGAATGGTTAAACACGTTTTGAGTCTCTGCTGGTGGGAGACAAAGATGTAAAGGGTTAAATCAATAAGTACCCTTGGATACAGTGTTTCATGCTTCTTTTGGTTGTCCGCAATTATTTATAGAGGGTTTCGTGACCTCACTCTGAGTCTGCATGACCCTCCACCGACTCATCATTTGAAGGCATGAAAGACCAAGACTGTTCAGAGTTGTGGTGTTTTGGTTTAATCTGACAAATTGGGAGAAAGTCTTTTGCATAAAAAATACACCACACAGACTTGTGGTTACAATTTTACAATATTAAGCTGCTCAAGTTAGGACTGCTAACTGGCTAATGTTGGCTTATTACAAATATATCATATGGTCATGTTGGTCATTAAGTATATAGTAACTGTACCCTTCCCTTAGTGGTACTTCACATTATGTCTTATAGTCGATTTGTAGCAGCAAACAGCAACAAGCTTTAAGATTTTGCAACAGATAATTGTTCGTTTGATTATTGTCATTACTTTGATTAATGCTGTTGGTGACTATATGTAATTTGGCCTCGAGCTGTTACGAAGGCAAAGATGTGACTGGTAAAACAGGAGATGCAAACTGCGTTGTAGCGTCAGCCAGTTTTGGCACTAACCCAAAAGCAACATTAGACGGCTCCTGTCCTTCAACCATTTCCTCGTCAGTTAAAGGAAGTAACCGTTGCCTTTACCTCCTTACATTCGCACCCTGTCAAAGTTCGACCTCAATCTTTTCAGCACAAAAATGAACCACTGTAATACCACTGTAGAAGGATGTTGTATAAATATCATCTCACCTCCAACCTAACCTCACCTGTGTGTGCTGTTGTTGCTGCAGGTATCTCATCAGCCAGGGTGCTAATGTAGGAGTTGTGAACAGTGAAGGTGAGACACCCCTGGACATCGCTGAGGAGGAGGCAATGGAGGAGCTCCTGCAGAATGAGATCAACAGACAAGGTGCAGTATCGGTTCATACTGGGTCACTCCTCTCTCCCAATGCAAAAGCGCCTTCATAGAAATGTACCTCACTGTGGAAGTATTGAATTTAACCACTGATAATAAATAGTAGCCAGAATTAACTTGCTCCAATTGCAGGTAGGTTTTCTGTTTGGCGAATACATTTCAGAAGTCTGCCACAGTCATGTCGTAAACTACCATGTCCCCATGCCACTACCAAGTTCTGGTGTCATTTACAGCTGTGCTGCCTCTAACACACCCACCTATATTACACGTTTGTTATACGTTATATTGTGCGTTTGATGTGCTTCAACGCGGGGCGCATGTGACTGCACTGTGGCCGTACTGTCCATGTGTGCCATGTGTGTCCTCTTGTTCACACAGAGCAGCAACTAACCCAACATGGACTTAACCAAAGGCTGAGGACAGACAGGAGGATGGATATCTATACTATATGAAACATGACGCAGCATGTTGACTGAAACGGCACAAAATGGTAGTCAGCCCGTAGACCTACATGTTAATCCTTTTTTTTCTTTTCGGTTTTGCAGTTTTAACCACTGAATCAGCAGCAGCTCAGCTTGTTTCCTGTCTAGATATCCCTCCATAATATGGCTAATACATTGTTTATCCTGATGTGGTATTATTTTCATGAACCACACAAATTTCAGACTTAACAATTTAATGATTTTCTTTCTTCAAGTTTGTATTCAACATAAAATGTGTATTATGATGCAAATGTATATTTGACAGAAATAGGCAATTTATTATTTTGGCCAATAAAAAAATATGCTTGGTCAGCTTCATCTACCAGTCCTCTCAGCCAGTGAGCCAAAAAGTTAATTTCAGACACTGGTAGCTCAAAATAGTTATATTGGTTACATAGAGCTAACTGCTAAATAACTTTAAAAAGCAGAGTGCAGATATTTCATAGAGGCAGCTCTCATTAATTAACAACATTTTTCATCTATAATCCCTGGATGTTGCAAAGTCATCATTAAAACAATCTAAGATTAAAATTGCTTATTATTTACATTGGGGGGCAATAAAAATTTGAATAGAGAATAATAATGTGAAAAATTTGTAGGCATTAGCGATCGTGCTGAACCGTATCTAGACACCTGATGTGTTAGCATGTTAATGGTAGAATCACTGGTAGGGGCTCTATGTGCGTCTCATGCATGTATGAGTATGTTGTCAAATAGAATCCGAGCTCTCGTTGAGTGTCAAGTTACCTGCTGTTTTTCACTTGCTTTCTTGAAGAGAACTTACATAATATAGAAAAGTGATCCAGCTGTGTCGTGAGCACTCATGTGATGATTCAAAACTGAAAAGTTGAGCCTGTCTATTTTTGGCCAGGGCATTCTTGAGATGATGAAAGGCCCTCCCCTGTGGTGAGAGGCCACGCACAGACGTGTTAACTGGCCCGGGGCCAGAGGGGTGCTCCTCAGCTCATATTCTCTAATAAAAGTCACCCGGCTTTCCCTTCTCTGTGGCATTGTTTTTAACATATTTAAGCAAGCAAGAGAAATGGTACATTTATAGCCATGAGGAGGTGGTTAACATTAAGGTATAAAATGCAAGTCTTGTGTTAGGTGGTCAATCCTGTAAGCCTTGTTGATACATGCATCTTATACAGTCCTATTAGAAGAGTATGACATGTTTGTCCACAGGATCAGAGGATGCATCGTCTCCATCCAGTACACTGCATGTTTACAGGAACTGACGGTGCCCATCTTGTGACTGCCCTTTAAGTCAATGTCCAGGTGTTAGAAAGCACATGGCATCCAGTGATAATTACACCCAGAGTGCTATTAGGATGTTGCGCTCCTTGACCGTATTACATAATGGTGGCGAGACATGCATCCACCCGGAACTCAAGCATCCCGCCCAGCGGCAGCTGTCAGCTGTGATTTGCTGATGTTTGATAGATGATGTGCTGCCTGGTTCGGAGCATTCACACACTGCCTCATCTAAGATCCACCTTTAATGGACACAAACCAAATGTGCATCTTCAGTTACCATGCTCATAGACTACACAGAGCCAAACTACTGGATACTTTGTCATTATGTGGACATTATGTCTTCAAGTTTTGAGCTTCATTTATTTATTCATTAATGCAGACTCGCATAAAACTGCTTTCATGATAAAACTCCACCGAAGAGTGGATTTGCGATGATCCTGGCTTCAGGGCAGCTGCAGACAATCCACAGCTCAGTTCTCTATGTTAGAGGTAGCAGGCAGCATTATGCAACTAGCTGTTGTGTAACGCCTCTGTATGTTTGTAATGTGATTTTCTCCTCTCAAAGAGATACCAGTCATGGGGTTAAACTTGTTAGCAAGTGGCCATGCTTTCCTCCTGGCTGGGACAGCCACTACATCCCCTCCTTGACCCCGAGTGGGTCAAGTGACTGGCCAGCCCTGCCACCCGCCTTTCCTCCTCCGTCAGCTGCCTCATGAGGACTGCTGCCCGTCCTTGTAATGAACTGAAGGTGGACAATCTAGCAAATGTTTCTGACTCAGACTCTGTCCCTGGTGCTGAGAAGACATGGAGGTGATTTGGATTGGGCTGGCAGTAATTTCCTCTCAGCTCAAAATAACTTTGCTGCCTGTTTTTCTTTTTCCTTTTCTAAAAAGCCAGGAACTATACCCCTCAGGATCCTGGTGCTTGCTTCAGGGTACATTGTAGTGGATATATCATTTTGGCTTTACTAGACATACTGGGTATACTGGGGAGGTATATTATCAGTGAGGTGGAGGAGGTAGCAAGTCCTTTTTTGGTCTATTTGGGTTTCTCTTTATCTTCTTAATGCTTAGTTAGAAAAGCTGTTTTGTAAAGGTCTCTTGTAAAAACTCAACTTTGAACTGCTGCCAAATCTCCCACTGGACTCTTGTTCTGTAGTCCTACTTAGAGGCCATTAGGCTCCCTGCTTTTTATAGACGCAGTGTAGGCTGCTTCCCAAGAGATCACGAGACGCTGCCCTACCTGGCCGGCTCCCATTGCCTACATTAACTGAACTGCCTAAAGGAAGTTGAGGTTAATCCACAACGTATTTGCACCACTGTGTTTTCTCTTACTTGTCAAGTTGGGGTGGCTTTACACGATGGCACATCTGAATTAATTAGCATTTCTCTGGGTGACTCAACTTGATTAAATGGTAAGACTATACATATACCTGACACTATATGTTATTTCAAAAAATTAATGTGTGTGTGTGTGATTCCAAACAAGGCTGGATCACATTTTAACACGAAGTTCATTGTAACATTCAAGAAAATCATGTCTGATTTACATTTTGATCACATTTCTCGCTTGTAATCTTGTTCTAATGTCATAGAGTATGCCCTTATTCAGTTTAAATTGTGTTGAGATTTTTGTAACCTTAAAAAAAAAAACTGTGTGACAACATCCTGACCAGCCAGTCACAGTGTGACAGCCCCTATCGGGAAGTCACTGAGTTTATGTTTGACTTGATTTCAAGTCTCATTTCAAACATTTCAAACCCAGACACTGAGTCATCTTCTTCCCTTTTGGTTTCACTTTCTTAGACCTCAGTTCACTTATCATCAGTTTGAAGGTAGAAGAGTACTGTAACCTTGCTCAGTGTAAGCAGGTGCTGGAAAGTAGATGCATTTTCACTGATTTCTAAGACTTGTAGACCAATTGTCAGATATTTGAATGAGCCTCTCAGATTCTCACATCAATGAAATCACACGACCCGTTCGTTATACATCGAAAGGAAGTGGGAAGCAGAATTACTGCAAGAAATCTCTGGAGACTTGAAAGGACATCTGTTCTGAATGGCATTTAATAACCTTCTCTAATAGCTGGAGAGAATTTAAATGGAAGCTGATGGCGAGATATTTTAACACCACATATAACAGGGGAGTCTGGGTCATCATATTCCAGGAACTGCGGGGAAATGGATTCTAAATTAGTCCATACTTTTTGGCCATGTTACAAATTGAAGAGATACTGTGATGGGATTTAAATAGCTCTTAAATCTATTTTTGAAACGCAAATCCCCCAAGAAGCATTAGTCACTTCACTGGGAGCTATCCCCCCAACCAAAAAAAAAAACGCAAAAAAGCGCAAAAAGCTCTTATAGCAGGTGTCTGAGTGACTTCTGTTTGGGATTGGAGTGCCCTCTACTTGAAGAACCGATCTCCTTGTGCTCCTCTCCAGCTTTCAAAAGCTAAACCTCTTGGTAAAGTTAGACTTTTCCTCTGCCGGCCATTTTCTTAAGCCACACTCGCAGACGCAGATGTCTTCTTTCATTGGTTTAAAAGCTTGAGGCAATCTTAAAGCTTTCTAGCGTGTCAGGAAATGAGTGATGATGTATGCTTGGGAGCAGAACAAAAACCTATAAGATCAGCTGAAGTTTTGGCTCCTACACCAGAGCACTTCTTGGATCACTGTTTATGTACTTCAACTCAGTTAACGCTCAGCTGACAAGTCAGCGACTCGTGCAGCAGTGCATTTCAGACCGTCTCGTGTTCCAACCAGGTGTCAGCAAGACAATGCAGGCCTGTTTTCACTGCTGCACCAAGTGCAGCTTATAGTTTAGACATATTGACCCACTTAACCAGCTGAGGCCTGTGTGTTTGCAGCCACTATTTCACTGTCAGATTGACAGGATATTGGCACAAAACCATTTGCTAAAGCAGAACAAGCGTGAGACAACACCCTCTAGTGCTCAGAGAGGTTACAGTACAGGGGTGTGACAGAGACATGTCATAGCTACCGGTGTTGTTGCGTTATCATAGCACTGTTTGAATATGGCTGTCTATTGTAATGTTCTCTGTTCTTTCTGGTGTAATCCATAATCACAAACTAAGGTAATTCACTCCAAACACTCGCATACCTTTCTCTAGATGTAAGACCTCCTAATAAACATCTCGATGTAATTGCGCTTCATTCTCATCCCTCCATTCTCTGGGTTCAGTGTTACAGCTGGTAGCTTGTTCCTAAGTAGCAGGTAATCCTTCAGTGCCACTTAAACAGTATCTGCCTCCTCTGTCACTCACCAGGGGTGGATATCGAGGCAGCCCGGAAAGAGGAGGAGCGGGTCATGCTGAGGGACGCCCGGCAGTGGCTCAACAGCGGCCAGATCCAAGACGTCCGGCACGCAAAGTCAGGAGGAACGTCACTCCATGTAGCTGCTGCGAAGGGATACGTCGAGGTTTTAAAGTAAGCAGTGGTCTTGATTTCCACTGGTAGTAGACCGGTGAGCTTAAACTTTCATCTTTCCATGTTGGGACAAAAATGTAATGACCAGCTCATTTATTGCTCTTTGTTACATACAGCCCCTCCTGCATGTTACATTCTGTAAATAGACAGTTATGAGGCCTAGCATTGTGTTTTTTTTTCTTTGCTAATGCCAAACATATCTCGGTCTCTGCATCTTGTCAATGCGTTGTTCCGACATTGTCTCAGTGGGCTGTTAATACAGCTCCTCTGCTCGAGGATAGGAACTGCAGCCGCCTGTCCATCTGGTCTGGGAAGCCAGCCAGCCTCTACTGCCATAGATAGCTTTTAAGATCTCTGATGTACAATGGGACTTCCATGTACAAGACGGGGATCCAAATGTTTTCCCCGTCATGGCAGAATTACGGGCTGACATATTAAGAGTTGTCAAATTTGCCAACCTCCTCCTGCTCTTGCTTTGGGATGACTACGATTTTCAGATTATGCGTACATGTGATCAGGGAGTGGACTCAGTGTCTCATAAATCTGACCTGGGATGACAATGCTGACGCACTAAAAGCCTGAAACCTAGCAGCACCTTAAAGGATTAGTTTACAGAATCAAATCCGAGAGAGCCAGATTTGCTTATTCTAAGAAAAACTGTTTTTGTTCCCTACCCCACTCCTTCATTGTGCAGGCTTTTAATCCAGGCAGGGTATGATGTAAATATTAAGGACTACGATGGCTGGACTCCTCTACATGCAGCAGCACACTGGGGCAAAGAGGAGGCATGTAGGATACTGGTGGAGAATCTATGTGACATGGACCTTATAAATAAAATGGTGAGTAACTGGAACTGTCATGAGTCCTGTCATCACGTCAGTGCAGTCCATAACTTTGCTAACTTTTATTTTATTTCTTTCCTTCAGGGCCAGACAGCTTTTGATGTAGCAGACGAAGATGTTCTGGGATACTTGGAAGAACTACAAAAGAAACAAAATCTGGTAAGTCAACGTGGCTGCTGAGGATTCATATCTGCACAAAACAACCTTGTCAGCAGTTTGACTGGTGGATCAATTTGAACGAGTTCTTTGAAAATATCATCGAAGCCTCCGATTGAGTGAAAAGGTATGAATCTCAGAGTGTGTGCCTTGCTGTTAAACTCTGATTTTTGTTTTCTTTATTCCAGCTAATGACTGATAAGAAAGATGTTAAGAAATCTCCTTTGATTGAAACAACAACCACCGGAGATAACAACCAATCACTGAAACCACTCAAGAGGTAAATAGCTTGAAACCCATAGCTCAGGCATAACTGATCAAACCTCTGTGGTTTGAATTCTTGATGCAGCAGTTATGTACTAATGGTGTTAAATGTGTGTGTTTCAGCAAAGAAACGCTGCTTCTGGAGCCAGAAAAGACCGCCCCACGCATTGAGACCCTAGAACCTGAGAAGGTGGATGAAGAAGAGGAGGGGAAGAAGGACGAATCGAGCTGCTCCAGCGAGGAAGAGGAGGACGAAGATTCAGAGTCGGAGACTGAAGCAGGTACTGTGTGTGACCTAATTTAGACTTGTTGTGTGCTATCAGTAAATTAGGTCTGAAGCCAAAGCATTTGCTGGTTTGTTAAATTACTCACATAGAATTTTGAATTCAGTCTGCTCTGTGCTTTTTTTACCACGTGTTCAAAAAGAGGCCATCTCTTATTTTTCTATACTGCATTTATAATCCTCACTGAGCGTGTTCTAACTTTTTTAATTAATATTCTATAATTGTTTTCATTCGTTCTTTCTTTCCGACCCCTTCAGAGAAGAGCAAGCCCTCCGCATCAGTGAGCAACAGCACGGCGCCCACCCCGACCAGCATCACCGTGTCATCTCCAGCAAGCCCAACTAACCAGGTGACGACCCCCACTTCACCGGTAAAGAAGGTACGACATAGTGGACAAGTGGTTATCATCCTACCTCAGCGCAGATGGCTGCCACAGCGCCGGCATTGAGGAAAGACATCAAAGCGGACAGATTTCACTCAAATTAGCAAGCAGTTGGGGAAATAAAAATGCGGCAGCACAGCCATGGTACAACCACTTCACTATTCTACCCTCAAACCACTTCAAGTAGTGACTGTCAACGTGACTTTGTTCAACAGAGACATACTGGTGCCTTGTTATGTACACAAATCAGTATAATTCACCATCTATTTAGTTGTTCACCCTTTTGAACACAAACCTAATTTCACAGCTGGCTGGATGTTGGCGGGGAGGGGTTTACATCAATGAGACTGCAGTTCGCACTTTAGGCCATCACAGAAATAGTAGTGATTTGCTCTTTGTACAAAAAAAGCCAACAAATGTCACAGAGGCCCTGAGATTGGCAGTCATGACAAATGTTTGGCGGCAGCAGGCTGTGCAATGGGGATATTCTGGATAGTGTTCAACAGTTTACTATATGACTGTCAAGAAACCAGGAGGCTAGAGGCTATAGAGCAGGAGATTGGGTTGGTTATTAAGAAAAAAAAAACCAATGGCTTGCATGGTAGTGTGTTCCCACTGAGTCTGCCGCCCTCTGCTGGCAAAACGAGGCTAAGCATTTAACCAAAGTGAACCTGGTACATTTTTATCAAGGGCATGTCTGCCTCCCTCAGTCCACTGGTTTAAACAAATGCTTCCTGTTACATCATGAATAACATTTAATTGTTGAAGAGGCGTTTTGTGTGGCCAGAGTCGAAATGAGATGAATTTAGAGCTGAAAATGAGATCCCTAAATAAAAGCCTTGACGTCCATCCCATTAAGTCTGTTATGTCAGACACCACCTACAGACCCCGTCATCGTTTCACACTCCTGAATGCAGCCTAAATAGGAGAGCACATTTTCAGTGTCCTTTTCTTTCTGAATTTTGCACCCTGCAATTGATGCCTTGCAGTTAAGCCAAAACTTTCTGAATGTTTTTTTTTTTTTTTCTGCTGCTTTTCTTGCAATGGCCTTCTTCTTCTTGTTCCAATCCTTCTTTGAAGCCTAGTGCTCACACATCACAATGTCTTCTGTCTAACAAGAGTGAGCAAAACATTAACAATGCCCAGTTTTGACACTACCAAGTGTTTGTTGGGTCTGCCACTTACTCCAACTGAGTACAATAATAGTACCCCCCCCCCCCGGTTTGGCAGTAAGCATTGTGTGGTGTGACTAGGCCTTTAAAATTCTGTCCTTGCCATACAGTGTGTTTCTTTTGCTGCTGCTTCTGTCTTATTCTGGCCTTTTCTCTGTCTCAACCTCCCCTGCCCTTCCTCCCCCTCTCTGCGTCTTTCTCATCCCGGGCTCTTGTCTTGGTTGGCTTTAGTTTGATTGTATTACTCCCTTCATGCCTGTGGCGGAACCAGGCTGTCCTGCATTGTGGCGTCAAGGCTTGCGCAAAACTGGCATTTCTCTAGTACCCAAAAAACCTATGGTGAGGCATTGGTGTGCACCAGAGTTGTTCTCTCATCCTACATGCACCTGTGCACTGACAAAGTACTTAACATCCCCCCTAACAACCCTGGCCCGACCCAGGTGATGCTGATTGAACCTCCCTGTTGCTGACTCTCACTCATCAACTCCACGTGGTGTTGTTTTCACTAGTAATCGACAATCGCACTGTCCTGATTGTGCTTTCACTGTGTGTCTGTGTGGCTTCTGTGTTTTGTTTAGTTGCTTGCCATTATTGGTTTTGGTACCTATGAGACCCTAAAATGATCCTTTTACCACCTATTGTAAAAGAGTGTTATGTAATTATCGTATTTTGAGAGTAGAATTTGTTTTGGAATGGTTTTTTAGAGTCCAGCTGTAGTGGATGTGATCGTACTTCTTAACTTGGCATGCCCTTCCGTAAAAATGTCCTCTTAATGCTCTGATCATTTAAACGTAGAAATTGCAGCCCCTGGAGATTAATCCAAACCGTTATTGACCACTGTTTTACCTGACTGACTTTGTGTTACTCACCAAGAAGACTAAAAATGTCACCTACCAGCTTTATACTTTTTAAATGGTTAGCTCTGTATACTAAATCGCGCCCCCTTCCTCCCTCCAAGACCACTCAGCCCGCTGGAAAGGCCTCAACTAAAGTGGAGGATGATAGGAAGGATGAGTCTCCAGCGTCATGGCGACTGGGACTGAGGAAGACCGGCAGCTACGGGGCGCTAGCGGAGATCACAGCCACCAAGGAGGCTCAAAGGGAGAAGGACACGACTGGCGTAATGCGCTCAGCCTCGAGCCCTCGCCTCTCCTCATCCCTGGACAACAAAGACAAAGAGAAGGTCAACAGTCACATACTTTATTTTTTTAGTGTAGGGTTTTTTTTTAGCTATGTCATGAGCTCCTATGGAATTTTCATTTACCAGCTGGCACAGTATGTTTCTATATACGTACATACTTAAACTTACTGTATTAAAATTGCTTGGTGCTCTCATGTACTGCTATTATTTTGTAAGAGCTCGATTGAGGCCGAAGTTTTTAATAGTAAATGAAGTTTTATTAGAAGTAGATTAGTTTTGTAGTAAATGAGGTTAGTGATATTTGCCAACTCTTCCATATAAAGTCACTAACATGGGTTCCTTTTGCTGCTCTGTCTAAAGGAAAAGGATAAAGGGACCCGGCTTGCTTATGTGGCCCCCACCATCCCCAGGAGACTGGCCAGTACTTCAGACATTGACGAGAAGGAAAACAGGTGAAGCCCTGGAGCCAAGTGGCTCTGTGCAAACATGCATCGGCATGAGCGGCTCCTGCTGCCCACTGCTGTGTGTTGCAGGCAAAAGGCCTCAATGCTCTGCATGGTGTGTGTGTCTGGAACTGCGTTTGGTTCGGTTGTTATTGTGCAGCAAAGGATTTGGTAGACTTCACAATGACTAGATATAAAGGGTGGATTTCATTGGGTTTAATGGGGAAAGACTTTATTATAGGATCTTTACAAGCATAAATCTTGTATCTATATCAGTATCTACTTGTGGAAGCCTGGGGTACTATTGTAGCTTGTGGTTCCCCAGGGACTCTACTGCTCTGATACGTAGTGGCTCATACACCCGGCGACGCTGGGATGACGATCTGAAGAACAGCGAAGGAAGCGCCTCCACCAACCGAACCCCCAGCTACCAGCGCAGGTTAGCCTCCGCTGCGATCTAAACCTCTGCCAAACTTCCATCCCACATCTCATCGTCAGATCTCTGTTCCACCCGATCTGATGTTTATGTATCTATTATGCGGTTGACTTGCATAACTTTGGAACTAAAACCCCCATGTAGACAGCATTGATAGTTGTTTATCAATCACCTACTGTATGTTTGGCTTGGATTATGTCATCAGAGATATGTACGTACATGCTTCCATGCACAGCTGCAGCAGCTACTGAGAAAGCCATGCAAATCAGCCCAGTGCCTTTCTCTATCACTGCCACAGAGTCTATTGCATGACTGTACCTGTCCTGTGGGGTAGTTGTGCCACTGGGTTTGCAATGTGTTACTCAAACGTTTTAACAAGACTGTTTATCTGTCTGACTCCCAGATAAATCAAATTCCCAGCAATGTTTATGGCACAAAACCCAGACAAGGACTTATGCTGCATGCATGTCGTATGGGAAGATACAGGATACAAGCCTCCTCGATAAATTACCCTAATGAATTTAAATGTGTCACTATGTTTACTGTGTATTCAGGTATATAAAAACCTTAATTTATGGAAACACTTTGAATTATCCAATCAACAGCTATTCCCATATGACATGTGTGGACCAATAGTGTGCAAAGCTTAGTAGTCCTAAATATGTATGTTTCTTTTACTGTATCTTTGTGTGTGTGCGTGTGCGCCTTCACCGCTAATATGCTTCTCTCACCCACCCGCCTGCCAACACTCCAGCACGTCCCATACGCTAGCACTAGGGCGGAGCGGCAGCACGCGGGACGTGCCAGCCAAGTCTTCGTCCACCTCCAGCTTGGACCCTAACACCTGTAATACTAAACCCTGGCAGCCACCCACCTCCCACTACCAGTCTTACAGCATTTACCGCAGGTACACCAGCCTCACCGGGGCACCACCCACCACACCCACCTGTCCTCTCTGACTACGTGTCCTTTCTCTGCTGTAGTGCCTACCATGTGTTTTGTGGTCCTCTGGTCACTTTTAAAGGGTACTCCAGTTCGTCTGTGTTGCCATGTGACTTTGGTGTTTTTAAAGAGTAAGTTCAGATCCAAACTAGCAACTCCTGTGTTCTCAGAGGTAAAATTACTGTTTTTGTCAATGGAGCCTGGTGGCTTTGAACCCTGTGAAATAATTACAAGTAGCTTGTTTGTGGCTGCCAGTTAAGGTGAGCTACAGGACCATTTCCAAAACTTTATGTTCCTACCACTTATTTCAAACCCAATATATGTACAAAAAAAAAAAAGAAGAAATAATAATAATGGAGTTATCCTCTTAATGTCCAAATGAATATTGGAAGAGGTGGTGTTAATATTCAGAACCATCTGGTTTGTCACTTTGTACAAAATATTTCAAAGAAGTTGATAATGAAATGTTTACCATACTCGGAGTACAGAAACTTGTCGTGCTGTTTCTTTGATCTTGGAAAGAGCAATTCAGGTATTTTTCTAGACTGACACTGTGACAGAGTAACACTGCTGTACTGTCAGTCACTAACAAAACCCTTAGTCCTTCCCTTAACCCTTATAAAATAGATTGATCCATTCAGTCTTCTGACACAGATTAAAAATGAACACTAATCGACACAGTAATATCGCAAGTTTCCTGTTGATGGTTTCACTATTTATGTATTGAGCCTATGAGGCATAGGCCTGATGGACCTATTGTTCAAAATACATGCAGAGCTGTCATTATTAAACAGAAGGTGAAACCCAAAATGCAGCGCTACACTGTATATTTATGTTTGCACCTTCTAACTAATAATGAGATATAGGCTCTAGAACAGTGCAGGACTGAATTAAGCTTCAGTTTCTCACTCATGTTTCCCTGATTTCATCCAATCACAATGCTGATATATGATGCAAATGCTAATTGTCTCATTTAATGCCTCTTTGTATCCCATACTGTCTTATTGGTGGCCGTGCTGTGTTTATATCTGACATTTTGTCCTCCAGCGGCTCTTTTGGCAGAAGACATGACTACTTGAGTTCCACCACCACCACGACCACCACCACCTCCTCCGCCACGTCCACCACCTCATCTGTTACCTCACCCACAGGCCATCGCGGCCTGCTCTCAAGCCTGGGCTCCTCCTCCACCCGCACTGGCTCCACCAGTCTCACCAGCAGGTACACGAGCCAGATCTCTAAGTAAGATGGAATCTGTAGAATCTGTAATACCTGGGGAGTAGATACGCCACTTTTTTATTACTTAATGGCTTGAGTCTACAACCACAAATATCTGTTTCATGGAATCTGTGGGGCTGAATAAGTTCCTTTATAAAAATGCTGGTGTGTAAACAGGTACTGGTCAGAGGAGAGTGCAGAGAGGGAAAAGGAGAAGGAAAAGGAGTCTGCTACAGTCATCCCTACTATTAACACTGGCTCTACTACGACCACCACATCTACCACTACCACTACCGCCGTATCTACCACTACCGCCACCACCACTGGCAGTATCACCGGCTCTGAAAGACGCAGGTAACACAAACACCAGAGACACACACACCTTTTACCTATGTATCACATGCAGGTTTTGTCCTTATATGTGAATATATATGTCCCTTTATTTCCTATCTCACATTTTGATTTTGTTTTCACCACCAAAGATATAACAACATGTACACATTCAGTTATGAACTGAAGTGTTAAATGTATGATTTTATTTGCCGAGGCTGGTTATTGGATATGGGGAATTGTGCTATATAGAACAGATGTACTATAAGCTTTTTGTTTGTTTAACACACAATTTGTAGTTCAGATTTTGTTTTAGTTAGGTTAGGGATGTTAATTGTTTTTTTTTGATTCAGTGGAGACTAAAAATAAAACAACAAGCACATCACAGATGAACAGGTAGGTTAAAATCTTTGGTGAAAACACGGAGCACCTTAAGTTTACTCACTGTTTATTTATTCAATTAGTTCATGTATGTTCATGAAAATTTCAAGTTCAGATGGCTTTGGGATATTGAAACAAAACATTTACTGTAAGCAACTTCAAGAAATATTGGCATTAACCTTAAAAGCTTCCATCAGTCAAACAGTAATCCGGATGCATTTCCTCTGTTTGAGAACAGGGTGTGTGTGTGTGCTTGTGTGATCTTCCAGTCTGCACACACACAGTGCGGAGGGAAGAGAGAGTGTGTCTGTGCTTATGTGAGAGAGGGAGCATGTGAGATTGGGTCTCACATTGGGAGAGAGTGTGTGTGCACACGTGTGTGTGTAAGTGGGGTCGAGTGCATGTCTTCCTGTTGCAGTGCTGAAATAAGCCACCTGTCATGGTGGGAGTGGGGCAGGGCTGTTTCAAAGCTTGGACTGCTCTAGTGACTTTTCCTTATAAGGACGGTGGGCAGAAGCTGCACGTTTTCCTCAAGGCCAAGGCTCCACTCTACGCTGAATGAGTTCATACTTCTGTGTGGCCAACAGAGGCGTGCTCCACACTAGGAGAAAGTGCCAGAATAGCTGACACTCTTTTATTTCCCAAGCTGTGTTGCCTGTTGAGCCTGATACTGTTAAAGCAAAAGGCCTCAGTAACTTGAAGAAGGTTTAAGGATTGTTTTAAGGTTTTATCGTAGTAAACTCAAGTATTTTCCAGTAGTGTCCCGCTTCACATGCATCTCTATTACAGGAAGTCCTCTTCCACCAACTTTTCTTGATGTCAAATGTACACATGGAACTGCTCAACAGTTTTATACTGTCAGCTGTGAGTCCACTGATGGTTCTATGCAACTAATATCTTCACTCTGCACTATTAGTAGTGTAAGAAGAGAGCATTATTTTCTCACTTTCCCAGGTAGTCTTTAAAATGAGAGCACACAATGACGACAATTACCAGACATATTTATAAAAGAGATGTTAACAGGAAAGCATATGGTAACTTTTCCCCATCCCAACAATCATCTAATGCTAAGGCATAGTGTTTGCTCTTATTGCCAAATGTTAAACTGTGTGTTTGTTTGTCTTTGTGTATGTCAGGTCATATCTGACACCAGTGCGAGACGAGGAGTCGGAGTCCCAGAGAAAAGCTCGCTCCAGACAGGCTCGACAGTCAAGGAGGTCCACCCAGGTTAGTTAACCTATATCACCTTTGATACGTTGACGCTTGATTTACCCCTCCATCCCACCAGAGACCTTTTTACAAAGAACAACAAGCAAAACAACAGCAGAGTCCCACATCAAAACACAATGTTAACAGGGGTGACCTGTAGGTGCCCCTGTTTTGCATAATGGTTTTATAGCCATGGAGTGTTGTTATCCTGGTTGGAGACGACACTTTTGGTGTTCACAGACACAAAGAGCTGATCATTTTACAAGCTGATGAACTGTACCAATGAGTTTTCTATTTTATGACACTGAAAATGTCGTCAAACACCCACTACTGCACTGTACTACTGACTTTTACTGCTGAGCTCAAGCTAATGTAAACACTAAGATTCTGGTTATTTACAAAATTTGAATTAATCCAAGCAAGGAAGTCAACTTGTAGAGATCATATATTACTCTCCTCTTCCAGGGTGTAACTCTGACTGACCTGCAAGAGGCTGAGAAAACAATCGGCAGGAGTCGTACCCCAAAGACCCGGGAGGAGGAGAAAGAGGAGAAAGAGAAGCAGGACAAGGAGAAGCAGGAGGAGAAGAAGGAGGTGGAGACCAAGGAAGACGATTACCGATCGAAGTACCGCAGCTTCGAAGAGGTGAATTTCCGCCCTGAGCTTTTGGTTTGACTTTCCAAAGACGGGTCACAGTATCTCCACCTATAATCTACACACTGAACTTTTGACCTCTCTTCCCCTGCCAGCGCTACCGGCCTTCGTCCTCCTCCTCTGCCATTTCCACGGTCAGCACTGCCTCCACCCCGTCCTACACTAGCACCGCATTGTCCTCCAGTTCCAGCTCCCTCAACAGGCCCAACAGTCTGACGGGGATCACCTCCTCCTATAGCCGTTCTTCCAGAGATACGGAAAAAGGTCAGCAACTAGTGCCATTCGGAAGAGGTGCACTTTTTTTTTCCCACACTGAATGGAAATGAAAAACTACCAATCTTTTGAAGCTCGAAACATATCATCTCATCTAGAAACGGCTCGTGTTTATTGCTTTAAATTATATGGACTGAAAAATGTGGTTCTCATTTCCCTTTGCGGGCATTCAGACTGAAAAAAGCCCTGCATTAGAAGCTGCATCAGTGGGGTTGTGTTGTTTAAGGTACTGTGAATCATGAAATACAATCCAGGAAGTACAGTTGGAGTTACAGATGAATGCATTAAAAGGCCTATTAGCTGAAATCAGTCCAATAATACAACACATGTTGCCCATACACTGCCTTTAACACACCACTACAGCAGCCATTAAAAATGAACTTATATAGGCTTTCTAGATTATTGAAGACATGTTTTATTCTTAAAACTTAAATCTGGTCCAGACTTGATGTTCTCACTTTTTGGACTAAAAATCTAACTTTGTTCTAGCTTGTCTATCATGACTTTTGAAACTGAAATACCTTAAATGTTGTCCCCGCTGATTTAAAGCATTTATGGGCACAGCATGTGGATACATGATGGCTAAATTCCACCTGATGCTGGTATCTGTCTCCACAGGGCCACATTCACATGGGCAACCTGCCACACGCTGATTACTGGCATTGAGGCAAAAAGGGATTGGGTTGCCTTTCAAATTAAGTAGCTCCTCTCTTAACGAATAAATCCATGAAGCATCCCTGGGAAAACAGAAGGCAGCTTTAGTCTGTTCAACTGAAGGAAGGAAACACTGACCGCTTTGTTCTCCCATGAGCAAAGCCCCCCCCCCCTTCCCTCTGAACTAGCGCCAAGTCAAGTTGTTGTCCTGATTGTGCCTTGTGAAGTCACATCACTGCCTTGTTTAACCTGAACATTTCTATTTTTCATATTGAATCTTTGAATCGTTTGGTTTTTAGTCAACAGGAATTTGTCAAAATAACAAGGGTCAAACTGTGTTCTGGTGAAATACTGTCCAGAGGTCAAAAGCAGATGATTTACAGATGTGCTAAAGGACCGGATGTTATCATAACCCCTGCATTGTGGCAGTAATATTTAGCTAACCTTTATTCTTTTACTCCCGATGGATAGAAATAGACAAGGAGGAGAAGGAAGGAGAGGACAAGTCTCAGCCCCGCTCCAAACGGGATCGCAGGCGGCCCCGCGAGAAGAGACGCTCCACTGGGGTCTCCTTCTGGACCCAAGATGTAAGAGACTTCACCTCTTTAAACCATCACAAGTATTCCCAGCACTCTTCGTACGAGGTTGAGGAGTTCATAGCACTAGCACAGCCCTGAGTGTCTCTCTCTGATCACTTGGATAAGCGAGAGTCGTGCATAACCCTTCTGTGCGTGTTCTCTTAATTCCAGGGCGATGAAAATGACCCTGACCAGCAATCGGACTCAGAGGAGGGCAGCACCAAGGGAGAGCCACAGGTAACTCGACACACACGGGGCAGAAAGTAGATAAAACTGACTTTTAAGCTCCGGCCCAAACCGAGCTAGTCCTACTGCTTTTCTTATGTGGCCCCGACTTCTGTTTGATTCTCCACATTAATCCTCTACTCGGGTCCTTCCTCACGTCTCATCTCATAGCAGTCAAGGCCAAGCAGGTCCAGCAGTCTTTGATATCCACCTCTCTGGCCTGTGCAGCTATGATTTCCCCCTCCCTCCCACTTATCCTTCCTTTTCACCCTCCGCAGCCTTTGAATTTTTATTGTCCCCCACCCCACCCACGTCTGGTTGCTGTGGTGACCTTGCAAACCAAAGTTAGTCTCAACCATAGATCAGTGGCTTTTAAAAACATGCAGAATAAAAAGGAAAGGAAGTCTGGGTCACTGAGGTCAAAGCACACACATGACTGAATAAGCAATCCAAATCAATTAAACACATTCATGCCATCCATGGAAGACAGAATAGGGCAGAAAAGGGGCAATGTTGTGAAAATATTGCCAGCTGTTAAGCTGCAAAAGACACTCCCATTCAAACAGGAAGTTCATCCAGAGAGAGCAGACGGAGTTTGTTTACTTGAGTGCAATCAGCAGGGAGAGGAGCCGGACAGTTTCCAGCCATCACTTCCAGTAGGACAGTATAAAGGGTGGAGCAGCAAACCGGCCACTAAATGGGAAACGATTATCTCTGCATGGAGATTGAAAAGCTTTTGAGTGTCTCCCCTTCCAGCCTGGCACTCTCAATTAAAAGCACCAGAATGTTAAAATGTGGAGTAATTTGCTTGTGGAACATCTCTCTGAGTGGTGCCAAGGTGGCCGTTTATCCCATCACTTGAACTGTATGTCGACAATTTTCCTTGAGGGCCTCACGACTCTGTGGGCTCAGACTTGTAGCATTGTTGTGTCACCGCCCTCCAGGAAGCCCCCGGGAAGCAGACTGCAATTTTAAAATAGCTGGAAGCCCGACCCTCCGACCAGACCCCTCTATCTGATGTCTGGCCCCATTCTCTGGGCTCCTGCTGTGGCACCGCACAAGCACAGCAGGCCTGGAGACGCAGTAGGCCTCGAGGCGCTGGCTGGCATAGCAGCTGTTAGAAATAAGAGTGTGTATTTATATGTAGTACAGTGTGTGTGTGTGTGTGTGTGTGTGTGGGAGGCTGATTGCAAAGGAGTGAATGCTGTGAAGGAATGCTGTGCATCCAAACGTGGAGATTTAGTTTGAAAATGAACATAATGTCCCGTTTCGTCCCTCTGTTCACTTTTTGCTGTTGTGTCTGTGAGCTCATTACAATTACTGACATTAACCTTTGCATTATTTTTGCTTTCTTCCAGAGTGACAGGCTGTCCAGGTATGTTTCACCCCCTGCATGTTATGCTCTTTCTTATCATCCCTTGTATGTTATTTGTATTGCTGATTAATTAAATGAACGCCTGTTGTTGATGTTGTAGGAACGAGAGCAGCACTTCATCCTTAGATCGCAATGACACTCTTTTGAGCCGTGGCTATGGCGAGAGTCGGAGGACATACTCAAGCCGACTGGACAGAGACGACACCACTGACTACAAGAAGGTATGCACTGTGTATGAAGCGCTGTGTAAAATTCCAGGTCATGGGATAAAGGTTTGCTGGGCAGCCACACTGCTGCTGCTGCAGCTCATTTGGCAGAAAGATCCCGGGTTTTATTCACATGACCGACAAATTGTGCAGTTTGACTCTTGTGCACAGAGAAGTGATTTTTAAAAAAGTGATATATGACCTGAATAGCAAATCAATTCAGCCTAATTCTTGATGACTTCCATAATTTGCTTGTTCATTAATTACTTTTTTGGATAGTGCAGTCAAAGTAGAGTGGAATATATGCAAGACTTAACAGATATGTTTTTTTTTAAAACCAGTTTTCATACAAAAATTGCCATATTTTAAGCAAAAGTTTGCTTATATATTTAGAAGGCCTTGGTGGTTTGACTGGTACAGTTGTTGACTGTTGAATATCTCTGACATCCCTTCAGCTCTACGAGCAGATCTTAGCTGAGAACGAGAAGTTGAAGGCCCAGTTACGTGACACAGACCTGGAGCTGGCAGACTTGAAGCTACAACTAGAGAAGGCAACACAGGTACGCTGAGCCCACAGCGCCTCGACCGGTCAGCACTGACGAGATGATCAGGATTCCTGACGAGTCGACTAACTTTTTTTTTTTTTTTTTTTCTTTTTCTTGTCATTGCAGAGGCAGGAGCGCTATGCTGACCGATCACAGCTTGAGATGGAGAAAAGGGTAATTACAGAGCTCGTTTAGTTACCCCCCCCTCCATCGCATCCTTTGTTCAGTAACCGAAAAGATGTATAACCTCTGTCTCTGTCAAGTTTATCTCAAGCATAATGTAGAACTCAGACGTCCTGTCATTTATTCTGATAAATCCGACCTGCTTTAAACATGTTGGTGACGCTCCCAATCGGTTTATGTCTGAAGGTAACAAGCAGGCCCCAATATCATCTGGGTGGTGGTATGATCTTAACCTGAGTTTTTGTATCAGTCTACTCTCTGCTGCTTCCTGTCGTGTCACACGTGCCCTTGTAGCCGGGGCCAAAGGGACTTCCTCCCTCCACGCCACCCAGATCACTGCCACCTTCTCTCTCACCTGTTTTTAACCCTCAGAGGCAACGTGTGGTCACCTCTTCTCCAGACTGCTTATTTTATTTTGTATGTGTGTGTGAGAGAGTGTGATTATCTCAGTTTGTGCAGGAAGTAGAACAGTTGTATGCTGTTACATTGCTGTTGAAAGAACCTGTGCATGTGCGTGTTTCCATGTGTTTTTTTGCTCACTCATGCAGTAATAATGCCGGCGTCTTCAGCTGCAGCTGTGTTGCCATGAAACCATAACTCCTGGTTTTAGTATCTTCATCCGTTATTTTAAAGCCACATTTAAGACCAACCTCCATGTGTCTTCACCACCGTTTTATAATACAGGAATGTTCTTTTTCTGTCTGAGAAAGAACATTCTGACCCCCATGTCCACGAGTCATGTCATTAATTTACCATCCAACACAACCTCTAAACATCTACGTCCCCATTTCTTGACTCATTCCTGTCTTTAAGTTAATGTCCCATCACTGAATATGCGAGTCCGAACTGGCTGTTGTTTGCAGACGCCTCACAAGGTGTGTGTGTGTGTGTGTGTGTTCAAGTGTGTGCTATCGCTACACCCTCACCATCTTCCACACCTGATTTCATGCAGTGTGTAGAGCCTGCACCAAAGTGTTTTCTACTTATTTATTTTATTTTTTTCTGCTAGTCGTCTCAGTAAAATGTGAGTTAACCTGCTCTCCTCCACCCCACAGGAAAGAAGAGCTCTAGAAAGGAAGATTTCTGAGATGGAGGAGGAACTTAAGGTACCACCAACACACACACACACACACAGATGGTGCATTATATTTTTTGTTCATGTGCAGCTGGGTTTAGGAGGTCTCCATTGACTGAGTCAGGAGAGTCTCCCTTTTTTATATCTGGGTCACTCAGATTTTTTTTGTTTTATTAGGAGTGGTGAGTCATCTCAAAAGCTTATGATCCTTCAGAGATATTATGGGCTTATTACATCTTTGGTCTTATTTTCATGGTCCTGTATTCACACCATTTCTGTTTCTAAGGAGCCATTAATACAGAGCAAATGTGATGCGTTTGATTTAAGAAAATAAAGCCGTCAGAGTCGTATCAAATACATCATTGTTGATCCTTGTTCAGCCAGGACCTGTTGGGAAAGTAACGCTGACTTTACTCTTGTCAAAGTAAAATCTGTCTAATGTTGTGAATATAAACTCCACTCTTGGAAATGTAATTTCCAGAAACCATTTACTGTTCAGCCCAGTGCAGTGCCCCACCTGTGTGCCCGTGTCAGACTCCTTATACACCTGCTGAATGTGCTTAGTTATTCTGTGTTACACAGCTCAGGTCAGCTGCTGTAATCTGTGTTGACATAACATTTAAGCTCCACTAGTGAGGCAGCCAATTTAACGTCCCTTCTCCTGGAAATTTAGGTGGAAAGAGGAGAGGGGAAAAAAAATCCATTAAACTCTAGTAAGCGAGTGTTGTTCCCACGACTGTGATAACAAAGTGTGTTTATTTTTAGGCCGTAGACAGCCGGCTGATCTTATCGGTGTCACTTTTCCATCCTATCTACGAGCATCGTGCTGAAGCGGAAAGCTCTTAATCATTCCTTCGGTTTCCAAAATCTGTCCCCATTTTCTAACAATCTTCCTCTTCTGTTTTCCCCTTTTCCTCCTCTCGGCCCCTCTTCTCTGTTCATTTATGCTGTCCTGTCTTTCATTAATCCTTTTCTCTCCTGATTTGTTTCTTAAAACACGTCCCTCCTTTGCCTCTTCTGCCATTCTGTCACTCTCGCTCTCTCTCCTTCGGTCCTCCCTCCCTCTCCCTCTCCCTCTCTCTGTTTCTCTTTGTTCTCCTGTGTTGTGGTTGTTGTTTTCCCCCCCTGCAGAACCTCCCCCAGGTAAAGCAGGTTCAGGCCCTGCGGCAGGTTAAAGAGCGGCTGCAGGCTGAGAACCGGGCCCTGTCCCGCGTGTTGGCGAAGCTCTCGCAGTCCGCCTGCAGCCAGCTGCCGTCCGTCGACCTCTAAGCCACGTCCGTCTGTCCACCACCATCTCCTCCTCCTCCTCCTCTTCTTTCTCCTCACCTCCCCTCCCCCTCCCAACCCCCATTCTTCTCATGCTCCATTCGTGCTCTGCCCGCACCCATAGACAGGCAGGTGCCCAGCCGCCCAACCACCACTGGTTTTGTAAACTCCCCTTTCCACCCCCCTCTGCCTCCCCAGAGCTTTTGGTTTTCAGATTGGGGAGGGTGTCTTTTTTTAGCCTTTACAACAGGACCCTCTCCTTTTACAGTGCACAACTGGCAGGTGATTTTATATATGGAAACATCCTAAATATGTCCATCTAAGTAATTTATTTCCAATGAGAGAAGAAAAGGCTCAGGTAAGTATCTTTTAAGGTGTCTAAATTTACCCCACAGTTGACTTTTTAACAAACACCCTGTGCTGTCCTGTACTGTAAAGGAAAGTGTCCTCTTTGTAGTTCCTAGTGATGCTCCCATCAGAGGGAGCTCAGTTGTTCAGTTTGGCTTGTTCTGGCTTCTTTGCATGAATTGGCTTCCTGGTTTTTTTTTGTTTTTTTTTTGGCCCCACATATTCAGAGACTGAACCCTTTTTTTTTCCTTCTTCCCCTCCCCCTCTTTACTCCCCAATTTTTGATTTGACTGATGACATCAACAAATATTCCAGTCCGCTGCATGCACCAGCAGGATTATTTGGACTCAGGTTTAGCATTGAGCCTGATCCACATCCAGTACAAAGTTACTCCCTGGACTTCAGAACCTGATCCAATATTAAAACTAGCAGTTGATTGTCATCTGGGAGCAATGTTTGTTTTTAAGGGGACTGAAATCCTTTTGTTTGAGTGTCAATTTTGTGTATTAAAGAGTTAAACCTATGTTTATATTGTATATGATATCATAGTTAACATCTGTAATCATCCAGTACCCAAATTAGTGATTTGGATGATTTTATTAGAGCTATTTAAGTTTACAGTGTTTTGTTCAATATTATACTACAATCTGGCAAATGTTAAACTTAAAATTCAAGTCAAATCCTTCCAGTAGCCAATTATTAAAGTCTTGTGTCGTGTTCGCCCTTTGTGGCTCACTGTAAACGTCCAGAAACATTGTGGTGTCGTTGCTGTCTGCCTATCAGACGTGACAGAGCCCCAGCTTGGATACTGTGGAACCCGGCAGGTGTCATGAGGAAAATAGGACATGAATCCTAAAATGATATTAATATGTTCTCCTCTTTGAATTATTAAAGTCTTAACTCTCAAATGAATGATTAATGTGCACAGGTGAACATTACATACAGGTTAACAGGCGACTTCCTCCCCTTTCTTGCTCTTAACGCATGTTTAAGGTCTAAATCTGAAGGTTATCCACATTTCTCAGTCCAGATCCCAAAGAGAATGCGTTTAGATTTGCTCAATCCACACAGTGGCATACAGTGTGTGCACCGAACTAAAAACTGCGATACCACCCAGTGTAGAGTGTCAAAAGACGCGTGTCATTAATGTGCTAACTGATTCTATTTCTATGATGGAACAGATTCAGTATTCATAGGCCCTTATATACCAAACAAAGCTGCTAGCCCACCGCTAACCCTCTGAGCAGCCACTACAACCCTCTGATAGCGTGACTCGACAGTATTTTTGAGCATGACTTCCTTATTTGTACAAAACAAAACGAGTTACTCCTGACACCCGCTGGGCTCCGGGTAACTTTCTGAATGTTTAGTCACTAGATCAAATGGAGAAGTGACTTTTTTTTTTTTTTTTTTTGGTCTCTGCTGTGTATTTTTGTGGCTGCCAGCGAGCAGCCGTACAGATCGTGCATGGCTTTCTCAGGATCTTTGGCCTGTGGTGTGTCCGCTTTTACTCCTCTCTCTCTCTCTCTCCTGACTTGGAGCAAGGATGTGAATTTTTTTTTTTTTTTTTTTTTTAATGGAAAAAAAAAAGGAGAAAACAGAACATGAGAGATGCTGTGTGACTCCAAGATTGCTTACACAGGCTGCAATTAACACATTTGTGAAAGCGGTCTGACTGGTTTAACATGGCCGAGTGTCTGTCAGGACTCGTCTAAGGCTTCTCTCTTTGTCTCCTCCTCCCCTCCCCGTTTTCCTTTTTTATTTCCTTTCAGATGCTCCCAGACTTGAAAGCAGACAACCAGCGACTAAAGGACGAGAACGGAGCGCTCATTCGAGTCATTAGCAAGCTTTCCAAGTAGAACAGACCCCCCCCCCCTCCTCCCCGCCCCATCTTCTGCACCCCCTGGTCCCCCATGGCAGTGACTAATGGAATTGCACATTTAGATATTAATTGCAACAGACATCAGAGACAAGACTCCTTTCCTTCTTTTGTTTTTTTTTTTTTTTTCTTTTTCTCCTCCCAGCTCTTTATCCCCCCTTTTTGCTCCTCCACCACTGCAGCATCCATCCATCCATCCATCGAGCCCCGCGTCACCTCCTCCGCTATAACCCACCTGACCGTGTGGCCGCTGCCCCGTTAGAACCGCTGAGTTTACAGAGCAGAAGGAAAAAGGGTCGCGTGATCCACATATGAAAGCGTTGTGGGCGGGGAAGCCTGAAAACTATTTAACCAATAAGCCTTAGTTGTACATAAAGAGAAAAAGAAAAACACTCACATCTCTCTGTCTCCCCTACCTATCTCTCTCTCTCTCTCTCTCTCTCTCTCTCTCTCTCCTATCTCTGAAGAACAGATATTATCCAACACCTGATTTTATTTGTGCCACAATCTCTCTGATGTAATTTTTCTTTTTGTTTCCTCTCCCTGTGTAAGTGTTGTGTGCTGTGCAGTTTCCCTCTCTCTCTCTCTCTCTCTCTCCCTACCTCACTCCCTCACCCCTCAAAGCGCCACTTTAGCCCCATATCAGCTCCCTGTGGCCGCTGTCTCCCCTCATTTTTCCGTTTTATTTTTATTTTTTTCCCCCGCCACCCTCCACACACACACAGTTCACCAACGCGCACACACACTCGCCCACCCACCCTCTCCCATTTTTGTACCTCTGTGCGTCTTCCTCCAAGAGGGAAAAAAACATTTTGAATTCTCGCTTTAGCGAAACGAGGCGGACCTGGTGGAATTTAAGCTTTCACTGTATGTGCAATATGCATTTCTTTCTTCTTCTTTTTTTTTTTTAATGCTTTAATGATGAGTCCATCACAAAGTAGGATTTTTTCACTCTTCCACCGCTTCCATCGCTCACCTTCCTCCTCTTTTTTTTTTTCTTTTTTTTTTGTTTTAAGTTTGTTGTGTAGTCAGTTTATACTCTGTATTTCTCACTTTGTTTTAGCAGGTACTGAGTGATGCTGTATATACCTGTATGTATTTGTTTGAGACCAGCACATGGCATGCGTTTATGGTTCCCGTCTGTTACTATTAAAAGTATACAAATTCCAGAGGACAAAAAGGTGTGTTTTAATTATTTTACTTTTATAGTCTAAAGACATTGGATACAATACAGTAGAGCCTCTCTCTTACACGGGACGGCTGGCAGTGTTCAGTGCTTCTTTTTTTTTTTTTTTTTTTTCCAGTTAAAAATAAGTGTTCACATAATTGTGAGATAAAAGAATAATCGCTTCACTACATTTCACTTTCATTGTATTCAGTATCTTGGAAGAGTGCTGTTTAATTTTGTTTCCAATTTTTTAAAGCTGTAGTATTATAGCCAAGGTGTTGTCACTAAAAAAAGAAAAAAAAGAATATCTTAGGTATCGCTAACCCAGTCCTTTTTACAATGTCTACATGCACTGTCAATGCCATGTGAGGAGTCTTGATGTCAGGTTAAAGCAAATCGCCACCGTCAAATATTTCATGCATCTGAAACCATTTTATGCATTTCAGTGGCCTTTTAAGGATATTTTAGTAAAAGAAGTTAAAAAGAAAAAAAAGTCACTGCAGATGGACTGATGACCATCTACTCTGGTTTAGACTTTTTGTTTTTGTTTTGTTGGTTTTTTTTTTTCTTTCTTTTTTTTCCCGTCATCTTGTAAAATAGGTGTGTGGCTTAATACATGCAAGCTGTGCTGTGACTACCAACCACTGAAGAGTTCATTAAAAATAAACTTGTACATTGTAAAGTTCCCACGTCTGATTATTGATTATTTTTCATCATACTCTATATTATTTCGATGGTTTCGACAGCCATGACAAGTATGTCTGTCTCCTTATTCCATCTGGTTTTATCTAAATGTTTCTCTTAAATATTTAGATATAATATAAATACTTTTAGTGGTAAGATCCACCTGTTTTAGGGTCATTTTAGAATCTGTAATTCTGGATTGGTCTTGGATTGTTTTAAGGTCCCGTTTAGTTTAGATTTCTAGGATGAAACCTTGAACGCAATTGTATTAGAAGGTTTGTTCAAAATGTATCATGATTTTAGTCAGCCACTAGTTGTTATTGCTGCCTGGATGCTTGAAAAGGAGATTTTTGATCTCAGTGAGGCGTTCCTGGCTGGATAATATTTAAAATTAAACTCTGATTTCTACCTTCAGTCCAGTACTGAAGGTGTGAATAAAATTTTGCTTGCGGTTCTCACAGCATGAAAAAACACATTTACATAAATCAGCAGTTAGATCTGATAAAAACAGTGTCCCTGTTGCGCTGAATAATCAAACTTCATGAATTGTTTTTGTAGGGACTTTTTACTGGTAGATAGTTCTACAAAGTCTTTGAACATGATTTTTCAGCATTAATACAACTTTTCTCTTTGTGTTCGCACCAGCAGATAAAAAGACATTTGAGTGAACTGACCCTTTAAGGCATGTGCGCCAAAGAAAACTGATTTAAGGTCACATCTTCATACTAGCATGCCTCTAAATGTTCCTCTTCTCATAACAGAGGGCAGGGAGCCACTTCTCCGTTGCAGCGCTCCATCTCACCAGTAGATGGTGCTCAGCTTTGCACTCTCAGCCAGGTGCTCCTCGCTTTGTCTCACTGGAGTGGAAGGACTTTATATAACTCTGATCGGGGCGACGTCAGGGTCTTTGTGTGGGATTCACCCTCACATTTAAATTTCAATGTAACACTGAAACACTTCAATAGCAACAGCGCCTTTGAATCAAACAAAGCAAGAGAGAATAAGACCGACCCCTCTCTCTCTCTGACGGGGATTGTGGAAGCACTTTTGCTGTGAGCTTTAGTTTGTGCATGCGTCATCAGTAATAGTTCACTGGGTGTGACTTGCTGTTCAACCCTGATGGATGGAGCGCTCCCATCTTCAGATTAAGCTTTGGGGATAAGCAGTGGTATCTCCCATAATTGCCCGGAGTCATGCAAAAGCATCTGGCTTCCCTATTTTCCATTGCGTCAGCGTGTGGTGAGCGAGTCTGGTTTGTGTCTGTGCTGTGACATGGACGTGCTTCCTCAACCATCCCGGGCAGAACGTCTTCATCGGGAGGCCTTGAGTGACAGAAAAGAAGAAGATGTTCCAGACAGTTTCCTGGCCTTGAAAAGGGGACCCAGTGAAAACGTAGTGATCAGTAATCACAGTCTGGTTTGAGTTCCTGTCGTTTGCTCGACGCTCTCAGCTTGTGTCGTCGCCTTCCTAAACGCGAGGATCAACCTGAACTCTTATTTCACTGAGTAAATAAGATCCAAACCAGCTTCTAGTTCCTTTACTGGCTTTTCACTACAGATCACATTTATCAAACAAGTTTGCTGACACTTTTTCCAAATCATCAATTTTGCATGCAATTTTCCCTCCTTTTTAAAGTGCACATGTCCATATGCTCATAGTGGTGACAGCTGACTTAAAAAAGAACTGTAAAGTACACATGATTTGTAGTAGATTTGAATAAAACGTATTAAAAAGAAACACTGGTTTGGCCCTGTAAGTCAGAAGTTGTCAGTAGTTCACAGAGCCACTAGAAATGTGTCCAGTAATAAGTTTCAGCAGGAGCTTTAGAGACCGTAAAAAAAACTAAAATTCTCATGATCACTGGCGAGTCTCTTTGATTCATGACAGCAGCTCCACCGTGAGTTGACGTGCTTTGCTTTTCTAGGTTGGAAATCATCCATAAAGAAGGAATTAGACGTTGGCAGCTGCTGTCACACACACACACACACACACACACACACACACACACATAGAGACACTCACACTCCTTCTCTCCTCATTTTATTTCCATCACGGCCTAATCTGCCTCTCGTCCCCGCCGTAAAGTGCAGCAAGCCGAGCGAACCTCCTCCCCAAGTGTAATTTTAAACCCCCAGCACACACTAGACTTAGACACACTGGATGAGCAAAAGCCCCTCGGCGCCGAGGACAAACAGCCGCGGGGTTTCTCTCTCTCTCCGTTGACAAACGATGACAAATCGAGGCGTCCTGATGAAGTGACGGCTCGAGTCTGTCGCTGGAACAAAGACAAACACGCTCGGCTAGAAAAGAGTGACTGAGGGTTGGTGCGGCTGCATCAAGAGAAGAGGATACAGAGACGTCTCTTACTCTCTTACTCTCGCCGGCTGCATTTATAGGGCGCTTAGTACCCTGCGTTGTAATGCATCATGGGAACATCCAAGAGGTTAAACGGGGAGAGGGCATGAGGAGGAAAACTGTAGTGCTAAATGACACATTCATTGATCAAATAGTCAGTTGATTGAGAATTAATAGACAATTCTGAGCAGTTAAAGTGTTTATGAGGGTGAAACTGATTCCAGCTCCACACATCTGCTACTTTTCTCTGTTTTATACGAGTGATATTAAATATTGGACTGTCGGTTGGACAAAAGAAGCAGCTGGAAGGTGCTACGTAGGGATCTGAGAGTTTCCAATGGGCCTTTTATGTTAGTTTTAGACAATGTATAGGCTACATAGTTAATTCAATAATCAGCCATGAAAATAAACAAAGTAAACTAGTGGTAGAAAGCAGACACAGAGCCAGAGTTACTTATATTGATTCAGGAAAGGTAGAATAGTATACATTTGTTGGATTATCTCAGTAATAATGAGCTGATTCGCTCCACGGAGTGCCGACTCGTGCTTTTAATCCCCCTTAAAGCCGATGGAGGAGCTGGGAAAGAGGACAGAATGCAAAGCTCATGCACCAAATCGAACTTGAGTGTGTGCTCCAGTGTGACATTATGACATTACTGTGATAATTATGAAGTGACTCCGCTAAGCTGGTCTAACCCACAGAGGACTGCGCTCCATCGTCTAAACGTGAACAACAGGCAAAGG
The DNA here is from genome assembly GCF_042242105.1 of Pempheris klunzingeri. Lineage (NCBI taxonomy): Eukaryota > Metazoa > Chordata > Actinopteri > Acropomatiformes > Pempheridae > Pempheris > Pempheris klunzingeri. The sequence goes on from NC_092033.1 coordinate 12,627,893, forward strand.
ATTTAATCCAATCACTGCCAAATTAATGGGCAGGTCTTTTAATGCGGGAAGGAACACTAGGAAACAACACAATCTAATAAACAAGCCTTTACTCTCAAATATAATCTGTTGAGTGACACAAATTTCAACAGGTTTTTTTAGCTATTTATCAGATGTCAAATGTATATGATATAAAAAATGAAGAACTGGCCCTTTAATACCTTATTTTCTTTCTATAAAAAGGGGGAAATCTTTCTTTGCAGTGTGTGCAGTTGACTTAGAAACACACACACACATAGCTAGGGGAGGAGGTTGGCATGGTGACCCACCCAGTCACCCACCATCACGGCATTATCATCAGCAGATGGCACCCTGCAGATGGTGCCGGGAAGGTGCTGGGAGTCGTTGGAGGTCACAGAGGGGATAACAGGCAAACCTGTGGGCTGGACGGAGGAGTGGATCCCGTTTGTAACGACGGTACCCTTACAAAGGCTTCAGGAATGGTTTAGAATTCATTAATAAGCTGTTAAAACACACCTTTAACTGTCACGCCTCAGATTTCATTGGTTACTCCTCCGTCAGCCACCATTTATTCCCGTCAAGTGCGTAACCCAAGTTAGTGGCATTTAATCACCATCAGCACGCAATCAGCAGCCTTCATTAAGTCATTAATAAATGCTGCTGTGTTTTATACTTCACAGCAAGGCTCCCTTTTGCTAGTTAGTAACTCATCAGTAGAAGTCAGCAGTGACTGAATCTTGCCACATTGTGAGTCTGTGCATGAAAACTGTGTTCCAAATGTTTATTAATGAAACACAAACCTTTGAACCTCATTAACAGAATTACTAGGAACCATTTAGAAACCTTTATAAGGGTGGTTATTGTGAAGTGGTTCAGGGCCGAGGGCTGAATTACTCTCCTGTAGCTGCGGAGGCTTTTATTTATCAAGTGCGCGTGCATTGTTTTATAGGAAGTGTGTCACCTCAGCTCTCTGTTGTCCCTCTGCTTAACTTCCTTCCTGCTGCTGAACATGTGGCTCACTGCAAAACCTCCTGAGTCACGGCCGTGCACGCAGAGGAGGGTCTGACCCCAGCAGGCTCGTGACAGGAAGCTCGACGGTTCGAATCCGGGATCATCGGGGGGGCAGAGGCCTTACATGCTCTCCCTTTGGTTATAGGAGGCAGCTCCCAGGCGGTGATGCCAGCAGTCGTGTATGAAGTGTGCATGATTTAGAGTTTACTTTTGGAGCCAACAGATTTTCACTCGCGCTGTAACACCATGAACACTGATGAAACTTTTTAATAAAAACACACAACAAATCTCTCCACAAGCCTCTCCCCGCTTATCCTGACCTCAGTGGAGGGTATCTGCAGACTTGCTGTGTGCAAACCCAACATCTGGGGAGGCTCGGGAGAAACATTTCTCGAATACTTACTTACTCTTGGATAAACAATTTCATGGGGGAGTGAGCTCCTAGTGTGTAAGCTCCTCGCTACAAAATGACCCACCTAATAGCTTCTGACTGAAACATTACTGTCAAACAAATGAAAATGTGTGAGCGCAAGTGTGGCCATTACACACTGTTGTGTTTAATACAAATTTCTGGTTACTTGCGGTGTTCATTTTACAGCCGGGCAAGCAGTTCAATTTCTCCTCTTTACCCCAAACGTGCTCTGGGTTACAAAACGCACACTACGGCCATTTATTAAGACAATAAAAAGCATTGTACAGATTTCAGGTGAGGGTGTAGGATAGTTTGAATACATCTAAACTCTCAACATGGCCAGTCAATGCTTTGGGAAACCATCACTGGAATGTGAAACGGGACTTGAAGCTAAAGTTTGTGTTGGCATGGAAGGAAACACTCGGCTATACAACCCTCATCGTGCCCCCTCATTGTTTTTTTCCTGGTCAAGAGCAGACAGAAATATGCTAAACATGCAGCAGCGTGACCTGAGTCTAACAGGGTTGGTACATGCGGAGATAATGGCTGAAGGCCTGGTCTCCCACTCCCCAGTGTGGGGATGTGGGTGGGTGTCTCATATTTGGACCTGTGCTGGGACTAACATGAGCCCACTGACACGCAAATGCCATTTTTTTAAAAATATATATTTGCTGGGAAAATAATGTACGTATCAATGATAAACTCGCCTGAAAGTCAGTGCACCCTTGGGCACAGATCTACCACCATAAGGCTCATATCTTTCAGCACAGTTAACTTACACTGCTATTATCCTTGCATGAAATTAGGTTTCTGACAGTAAGCACCTATAGCGGGTTTAAATCACCGCGTTGGGAGAAACCTGCTCACACAGTGAGGTAATGGCAGAATGCACAAGGATTGAATATCACAGGAATGGCGTGCAGAGTTATTACAGTGGAGCTTTGCATCGGCACGCAGCGATGACTCGCAGTGTGTTAGATTAACTGTGTTTCCTCTGAGCTGGGATCATTGCACAGGAGAGCCGCAGAGGGGCTCTGAGACGGTGCTGCTGAAAAGAGGAGAGGATGATATGTTGGTGGATCCTCCATCCTATCGCACAGTCAGTCATCAGATCAGCAACAACTAAGGTTTCTTAGTTGTTGTCGGATTGCGGATGCTCACATTTCCATTTTTCTGATCAGTTAAAGGACTTTTTTCGTCAATGTCGGCTTAAAAGTTGTGATTGAAAGTTTAATTCCTGTCCTCGGATACAGTTTTTGTCGTTTGTTGGCGCCTCATAAAACTGCCGGGGTCCCTCGTATCCCGTAGGAAGGTTCTATATTTGTACTATATGTATATATATATTTATTTAGTTTCCAAAAGATGATGCACCCAAAGCAAAAAACTAAGCAGTCATGGAGAGGGACACAGTACAGTTACTTTAAAACAGCCCGCAGGCACTTGTACTTTACTTAAGTATATATATATATAAGTATTTCTATTTCATGCTGCTTCTTTTTTTTTTTTTAATTTTAAGTTTAACACACTCGGGCCTCTAAAATATGATGCTTTGTGCATTGTTTGTAGAATTAACTACCCAACAGTGTATAAAACTGTTAAAATCAGCTCCCCATCAACCGACTACAAAGTTAAAATGCTGTTTACCTATTAATGCCTCAGGAATAATATAGTACATAATAGCAGAGGCCATCTACTTTTAATTTTGATACTTGAAGTACATTACTAATCTAACATCTAGATCAGAACGCTTCTACTACTGAAACCAACATTCGTAGAACAAAAGTAGATAGAAGGCATTAAAATTGACAGATATGGAAATGAACTAAAGTAATATGAGCATTTTTTAAAGTATTTCTTTGACCTTCGATACATACGGCCCAGGTCTGTAAACTTATCTTTCCTATTAGACCATATAGGTTTGTGTTATTTTCTCTTATGTAAAGCACTTTGCTCCACAGGTTACTGTACCACAGACGTGTGTTACATGTCGAGGACATTGTGAAAAGGCCTGCACTATGCTGCTTCTGGACGGACGTGGACGTGGATATAAAAGCGTGGTGACACCGTCTCCGTGGCCTGTGAGGATACAGGTAGACGTGTTAAGGCGTGCAGTTGATTTCAGCTCTTAGTAACTACTTGTCAATCTTCTTATATTGTCTTCAACCTTCGCTTTAGCTGGAATTGAGTGCGTACATGAGCACGAACACGAAGGTTCTCCTCTGAGTCATCCGGCACCTAAGGGAGCCGGTCTGTGAGATCTGCGTGGGAGAGCTCAATCATCGACAAACCCTCCTCTGCTGAAATGTTGCACTCCAGCTGCGCAATTATCAAAGGCCCATTGAAGGCTAAAAATCAGTGACACCGTGCTGCCCGTGTGAGCTGGAGTCTTTTAAAAACACACATTTGTGCCTGATGGAATAAATTCACCACTGAACTCGCTGCTGAAATGCTGTTTTCAAGGTCCTCGAACTTCTACCACACTGTGAGAGTGTGAAAAAAAAAAATCTGGAGGTGTCCTTCAGAACATTTATTCACTCCTAAATAAAAGGAAGTGTTTCTACATGACATTCATGTGTGGAAAGGACACTGACTTGTTGTACACTTGCAAGGACACCATACTTATCACACACCCACGCTGAGCTGCAACTAACCACGAGTTCCATTATCAGTTAATCTCTCTGTTGCTTGTATTTATTAAATCTATAAAATGTCAAGAAGTTTTCAAGGACCAAAAACATGTCATCGTGTACCGTATTTGGATCATCCGGCACTCTATAATGTTATTAATAACTGTACAAAATGATTCACTCAATACGCCAAATAAAAAAAAAAACAGTAATGAAGGAGCCCTAACTAAAAATCCTACTTTTTTTGAGGACCACGATGTTTTAACATAGTTAACATTTCTCTGACTGCCCCATACTAAATCATAACAGTGATAATAATATGTATATGTGTATATATATTCTTTTTTATCAATATTTTCCCTATAGTTTCAAATGGGACATAAAATGCATACATTGTTATATATGTATGTATGTATGATATATGTACAAATGAGGTACAAAAGAACGTCAAACAACATGTGTGCACACAAAAGAACGTTGGAAATTAGAAAATTTAAACACACACAGTCCAGTAAAGAGTTCAAGTATGACCTTGTTGTATCCCACAATCCCTTTAGGCCTGGACCATGGCACCATAATGTGGTGGCACCAAATTACATATCAATGCCTCAGGAATAATAATCCAGTAATATAGTATATAATAGCAGGGGCCATGTACTTAATTATGATACTTTAAGCACATTACTTTGCTCTAATTAGACTTCTCCTCTAATAAAGTACCTTTATATTGCAGTATTGTTTGCAGTATGTTAATCTTTGCTGTAATTAAATACATTTTAAATATATTCTGATGTGTAAATCATTGTCTTTGAGGGAAGAGCACAAACTTTTTAAAAGCACCTTAAATCGCACGTCCCTGAGGGAATATAAAGGACTATTACAACAACTTCACGTTCGGCCTGAGCCCCACAGCCGCTTCGGCTTCACTCGGAGGTGTTCGGCTGTTGTCGGGCTCACCCGGCGTGCCGGAGGGGCAGAACGAGCGCAGCGGCTCCCAGAGCCCGAGACAAGCGCCATTCACCTGGTGAGAGCGAGGAGAGCAGCCGAGGGACCGAGAGAGCTCCACACAGGTGAGTCTCCACCTGAACCCACACTCCTGGTCGTGTTCCGTCAACTTTCGCGCACTTTGAGTGAGTTTTTACTGGAGGAAAAAGTCATTGCAGACACGAGAGGAGGTGGAGGACTTTTAGGAGTTTAAGCCTGAAGCAAACTTTAAGTACCTGCTTTTATCAGCGTTGTGTTCGTGCACGGGGGGGAAAAACTGATGTAGGTTTTTAGAAACAGACAGTTTAAAGTTTTGTTTGTCGTGAGGCTGAATTTATTTCCCTCCTACCTGTCAACAGCACCCGGGCTAATCACTTGAGGAATGCGGTGCCATTAGGACGAGAGCTGAGAGCTGAAAGTTCAAATCTACTTCAACTTTAAGTTAATTTCCACCAACCTGAGGGACTTAAAAAGGGATCATGGCCACAGGCGGATTTAAGTCAAACGCAGCCACGGACTTTTTGGAGGAGTGGAAGGCTAAACGGGAGAAAATGAGAGCCAAAATGCTGGGGGACATTGCCGCGGCCACTGGTGCTCCCTTGGGTGCCAGCAACACCAACAGCACCAGCAACAGCAGCGGCCGCCACGCTGCTCCACCGGGCACCGAGCACACCAACAACGGCAACCCGGACCGAAGCGCCTCCGCCGGGAACTGCCTCCCCACCTCCTACGTGGTGGCTCGGTCCTCCTCCGGCTCCGCTCTCAAGAGACCCGAGGAGGAAACTCACCACCCTGCTCACCCTGCCCACCCTGCTGCACCCACAGCCACCCCGGGGAGCAACCTGAAAAAGGCCCCGCCTCAGACGGAGAAGGCCCAGTGTGCCTCCCCGGACTCCAGCCCCATGGCTTGCAATGACAGTGACAAGGAGAGTCCGTCACCCAGCAAGGTCAAGGAGAAGAACAGCACGGGTCCCAGTGCCAGGAAGGGCAAAGGGCAGATTGAGAAGAGGAAGCTGAGGGAAAAGAGGAGATCAACAGGTGTTGTCAGCATACCATCCAACGAGGTGCGTCAGTCCAGCTTATCATACTAGTGTGGAAGCACATTTTTCTCTTGGCTGTCATCTCCACAGGGGGGTGAGGAGTCCAGTCATTCACTGTGGGGTGATACTGGGATGGATGCTGGGATGGAGGTGGCTGTCTAAGATATAGTGTGTGTTTCTGAGGCCGAAAGCAATATTGATATTTGAGAGTTAAAAAGCTCTGACTATTTAGAAGCTGCTATTTGTTTTTTTTTTAACATGACACATAACATAGATTAACTAAATCTAGTTAATTAAGAGAGTTAAGACTTATGACCAAAGTTATTGTCACAGAGAAGGAATAAATGTCCATCACAAATTTCCAGTGCCCATTAAATTGTCCTCAAGTTGCTTGTTTTATCTAATCAACATCCCGATTTTTTTTCACTTTACAACAATATCAAACTGAGAAAAGCAGCCCCTCCTCACATTTGGGAAGCTGACACAAGCGAATCTTTGTTTATTTCTTACTTGATAGATTGAATTATTATTTAAATTATGAATCAAACATTAAAATAGATCTAAGGAGTGAAGTGATTAATGGACTCGACTTGTGTAACAGTAAGTTAGAAACGGTAAACTTCAGTGGAAACCCCACGAAAAACATAAATATTGCACAAAAGTAAGATGGAAAAAAATCTAAAATAAGCAAAACTGAACGATGAAGAACATTAAAAGAAGTCCAATGTGTCTTTATGGATTAATGTATCCCTCTTATCCCTTTACCAGTATTCTCTTGGCATGTCTGAGCTACAGTTTCTTATTATCAGCAGACATGTGCGCAGATACCACTACATATATGATCATCTCACAGCTGATAAGACAGGCCCGTTTGGTGTAGTGGTCCGACTGGTGGTGGTCTGGAACAAAGTTAGTGGGTGTTATGGTGATTATGCTCCATGTAGTTTTCAGCTGTAACACCACAGCCATGTAGATAAAGTAACAAGACGCTCTGTCTTCATCCCGTTACTCAGCAGTCCTCTATTAAAGATCAAGTTGTCCAGTTACTGAGGGACTTCCAGGGGTCAGTTTGGGTGATCTTTGCTACGAGGCTACAAAGATTGGTTCCTTTAGATTGTTATTGTTGTATTTTAGTGTTACATTTGATGTGAATATCCATTTTAGGGTTGGTAGGTATCTTTTGTAGCTTTATATGTCTCTCAGCCATCTTTCCTCTTGACATATTGAAACCATGTTGACAATATTTTCTCACTTTAACACATTATCCCTTTGGATTCTGAGTGCTTTAGGAGCATAAATAATTCAAATCGAAGAGCAGCTCGTTTTCCAAAAGTCTCCAAATTCCACTCATAAGCATGTCTGGTTTAATCGACCCTCTGTAAGCAGGAGGAATGTAAGCAGTTTTCAGATGTTGGAGGGAGGGGTTGTCGGCTGGCTGGTGGTGGAGGTGTGTTTGTTGGGGCGTTCATTGTTACTCAATGTAAATTATCACACTTGCCTTATTCCTGTGGTTCAGACACATGCAGGAACTCTGATATGAAGCTGTGTCTGCCAACAAGCACTCTTGGCCAGTACTGTGATTATGTACACTCAGACACACGCGAAAAAAAAGCACTCAAATTGTGCTGAAGTTATTGGAATCATATTGAATTATCACAGTGATGGTGGTGTGACGCCTTTTAGAAGTGCTCCATAACCACCCTGCTTCCCGTATCCCCCTCTCTGCTCCGAAGGCACCGGGGTCTGGGTGCCTTCGGAGCAGCACAACTTGGAGTTTGACCAGTTCATCAGTTGGCGCTCCACATCCTGTTATTAGGTGCTCAGCAGTGCCGAGCAAAGCCGTTTGAAAGCTGGTCACATGCCAGGCTGTAATGCAGGGTTTCAGCACGCTGGGCTGTGCCAGTTAGATCAAGCCCATAGGCAGCTGATTATGTAGTAAAGTAAGCGAACAAACTATTACCGGGGGGAGTTGAGAGATAATCTGATGAAGTGGTGAGCTGATTTGTGCGAATAAGGCAGAGAGAAAGAGTTGAAAGTCTCTGATCCCAACCGGAGGGATGTGGTCTTGGTACAGTTTGTAGGAATGTCAGCTCCCTATCTGTGGCTTAAATTGAGTACATTTGCATGCCCACCATTAGCCTGATTATGATCAGGCTTTTGGAGTGGCTCAATTATCTGGATAAGCCCTTAACTGGGTTATGAAAAACTTAAGTATACACTAGTTGGAGTACTGTCATAGATGGGTAGAAAAGTTTCTGATTGGTAACCTTCTTGTGAGCAGGTGTCTTATCAGTTTGAGTAACGCAGCAGTCAGTATATCAGAAACTAGGATGACATGCTGAAAATAGTGATATATAGTGGTTAAGCTAAATCATTGATCTGATATGAATAAAAGGTAACCTGAAGTCGTATTTGTTCAGCCAGGGAAGAGGTATCAGTTTGTTAGTGTAGTGGTGTTACAGAGCAGAGGTTCTTCCCTCACAAATGTTTTGGCAGAGCACTGACACCGGCTGCAGGGAGAAAACACACCCAACAACAGACACGTTTAATTTTGGCCTGTCATCAAGTTACTCGTGGAATTAGCAGTAATTAGCGACAACTGATTTGATCTGCTGCTGATGTCGTTTGTGATTTTTTAACGAGCGAAAGCAACTGGCGGAAGATGCAGGCAACACCGGCTAAATATGAGAAACTGCTGGGTGTCAACTCAGGGTCACAAAATGCATTCACACTCATTTTCGCTTGTATATGCAGTATAACAGTGATCCTCATAAGATACGCCCGGATGAGCCCCGATACAATCTTTAGGATTTTAGATCTTTTACGATAGGCTTGGCATATCGCTACTGGCAACACCGATGATAGATTGTATTGTTGCTGTCATCTTCCATTACTGATGATCAGATGGAGAAGCTTAATCCTGTTAAATGCGACAGAGTCCCTCCAGCCAGAAACTAAACTGGGTTCATCCTCAACTGCTGAGATAACCCAATTAGTGCACAAAAGATAGCTCTACTTGATGTGGAGGAGTTAGGGACATGTCTGCTCAAACACAGACGATGATAATATTCGCATTATGTGTGCTTACAGCGGTATTTACAACCAGACTTCCCTATGTTCCATGTTTTGTAAATAACACCTTCACTATGTCGGCGTCTTTCCTGTGGATGTCACGCTGGAGGTCAGTGAGGTCATAACAGCCATTAGCCAATCCTGACGTGATCTCCTGTGGTCTCCTTCAGCGGCTTCATCACAGTCGTCTTATTACAAATGTCATAATGTATAGTATTTTACATCAAAAACAGTTTGACAACATTATTACAGACATTTTTCATTATTTTGACATTTTGCTATCTGTTTTTCGTCCTTATTTTTCCGCACTTTATCTTCACAGAAGACGTATCCAACCCTGATACTTTATTGTTTTACTACATCCGACGCTTCAACATTTAAAACTAAAGTTAATCTAACCAGCACTAAACGACAGCTCACGTTTTCTAAACCCACTTGAATGGTGAGAGCTTCATCGCTCAGATCTCATGAACTGAGATTCTGCAAGCAAAGAAAGAAATCTGAGACAAACATAAAAATGCAAAAACTCGCAGCACGGCAGATGTTTATTCCCTTTGTCAAATGTTATCCCTTTCTCCTCCTGTTGCATATAAAGAGGACCAAACTATGCAAATGAGGACTCTCTCACACAAACTCCCTTTGTGATGTGAATATGAGTGGACAGGTGTGAATAGAGATGCTGGGGATTATGTCCCCGCTCGTTCTCTGCAGCATAATAGCTGTTGAGCGGGATTTCAGAGCATCAGGGGAACCCAATCTTCGGCCTGTTGAGGCTACAATGGCCTGATAAAAGCTTCTTGCTTTACTGGAAGAAAGACACTTTTGCATAGCATCAATCAATACCACCTCCTGCGCACCAGGAAGGTGTCTCCTTTCTCTCACCTCAGCTCGCTGCCTCAGACTGGAGGGCATTGTTGTTGATGCTGACCTTTGACCGGCTCACAACATGCTTATGCAACAAGCCACACGCGGCGCGATGGTGATTCATGTCGCTCATTCTGCTGCTTTTTATGACTTTGGTGAGTTATGAGGCTGCGGTCAGACTTTCCAACCAGGCAGTGTGAACTTTGTTTCATGTGGATGCCTGGATATGCCCCACAGAGGCTGCTGCTGTTGGGGAGTGTGGAGTCCGCTGGCCCCTCACAGCTATTTGTCTGCAAGTCACTGAAGGGGTCAACAGGTTTAACAGACTGTGCCTCTGAGGCAGTGAACACTCTGGTGATAGGAGGACATAACAGACAAGAGGAGTCCTTGTTTAGCCTAATTTTTTCTCTAAATCCAGCGGGTTGTTTCATTTTATGCAAAAATATCACGCTCTGTCCTTTAAACACCACTTCTTCACTTTTAGGACAGTCAGTACAACCTCATGCTTTGCAGCCAAACTCTCTGGCCTTCATTTTAAGTTCTAGTGGAGATCTCAAAGCTTCCAAAGAACCCAAATATGACAAGCTGTGCTTTGGGGGAAAAGCTTTCAAAATAATGTAGAAGAAATGTAGAATATTTACGTTTGATGGACGTGTATATATAAACTGCAGCTTTAATGAGAAGCTGAAACAAGCAAATGTATAATGTGAAATAAAAGTGAAAGTGAAAGATTAAGACTAAGACATAACTAGTCATACAGTTTGTGAATTACCGCACTCCTAAGTCCTCACAGTTGTTTGTTTATCATAACTAAATAGACTGTTAATTCACTGGTGTGCAAAAGAATGTTAATTTGCATGGTGCGGAGCATGTTTCACTTGCTGTTAAAACCTTCTCCGAACAAGGGCACATCATCACAGTAAATACCACAGGGATTTAATCATGCACTTAGGTAAGCAAGGAGCTATTTAAGCAGGGTGTTTTGTTTCCCTCTTTTCACTTGTTGGTTGAACAACAGGAATGCTAAACTCTTTAATTAAAACACGTGTTTCTCAAAGTGAAGTTTCTCAGGCCAAAAGTATCAATCCCAAGAATCCCAAGAAGACCTTTTTGTTGGGTTGACTTATTGGAACGAACTCAGGATTGTTTACGAAGGCCACTGTCACTGGAAATGTTTCAAAAGAGTGACTAATAGAAGGAAGAAAAAAAGTCCCAGTTGAGCTGGTCCGTGAAATTTAAGGGAATTCCAAAGGAGGAGGAAAGAGGGGAAGAAGTAGGAAGCATTGCTTGTCTGCTTCTACATGAAAGTCGTTACCGGCTCAGCCTGTCTCTATACAAGCACCTTGGGGTCTCTCAACACTTCATAAAACACGCAGCACCCTCGTAATGGACCGTAGCACGTGGTTTCGTTCAGTTTGTAGGATTGTTACATAAACTCCAGTTCCCATTAAAGTGACCCCTGGCTAGGTGAGCGTCCATTATTCTGTCAGATGGCATCAAATCACTGGATTAGAGCTAAAGAGGCTGTGAGAAGGAAATATTAGTCGGCCCACTGGCTAGTTAACCACTAGTGACACAGCTCACAGTCTCCCTTTGTTGTTGTCTAGGGGAGAGTATCAGCCCTCAGTACTTTTTTGGTACTGTTCAAGATGTGACTGTTGTACAGAGTATCAAAACTGTCAATTGATGATGAAATTTGTCGACCATCAGAGATTTCACTATGCTGTTTATAAATTAGTCAATATATCTTACTGCATCATAGCAGCCATCATTGTGTTGCAAATCAACATAGAAGAAGACCTGTGTCTTCTTGATTGCTGCAAACTGTAAATTAACAGATGCTTCACAGACACAGTTACATCCAGTTGATAGTGTTTCCAAAGCATCAACACCTCCTTTGTCTTCCATTTTATTTTTTATAAATGTTCAATAATTTCAATGAATAGTTTGTTTGTTTTTTCCAGCTGACGTTAAATCAGGACAGCAACACTTTGCCTGTTCACAGTAGCACTTGCATTTTGTAGCCCAACCAAGAAAAATGAAAGTTTAAAAAGTCCACAATATCTTCATCATAATCTGCATCACCTTTGACAAAATTGATTTCGGGGGCCAACTGTGCAAAGGTTTCTCTGTTTGTTATTTATCTTGATCTCACAGTAGTCAGAACTTGTACACTGTTGCACCACTTGTCCTTTCTGTTTGATATTTTACTGTGTGAGTTTTGCTGTTACTCGCAAACAGTTCAAAGTCTCTTTTGACCCAGGTCACTGCTCTTTACGTATGACTTAAGGAAGTTTGTAGAGCAGACTGTAGATTATTACTGAAGAACAACGTCTCTCCTGCTCGGCATGCACAGGAATGCACAGTCATGCAAAACCTGGACTGCCTCTGACGTCTCCTGCACACATCTCATGAAGAAGTGAGATCAAGCCTGTCTGTTCGCCTGCGGGCAGACTCACTCTCTCCACTCTCCCTCTTTAATACAGCTCAATAGAGATCTTGGTGAGCTTCATCCCAAAGCTCTGGTCAACTGAAGGTAATGTAGTCACCTTCAGCATGGGCGACCACTGAAACCCATCTGTTGGTTTTGGTTCGGCATCTGAACTCAGTATTTGCATTAAACATTACTCACCTGCCTGCTACTGCATGAGTGACAGGATTGCTGCCTTTGTGGTAAATGTTTAACTGCTAGGTGTGTACGTATCTAGGTCATACGAGTTTGGCATCAATCACCTATTGTGTCAACTTGAAATTCCAAAATAAGCCTCTAAATTGAGCAGAAATGATTGATGCTGTGGAACTACATCAGTCAGGTGCTGCAAAGGCTGAATAAACTAGTCAAACCCAGTGTGCAGCGTAACACATGTAAATATTTAACCAAATCCACTTAGACTGTTTTCTCTTCAGGAGCAAGAAAAAGTCAGAGCGAATAGCTTTGTCCTCATCTGACCCTGGATTCAGGCCATTGTTTTGCCCTGAAAGTTCAAGTCAAACCGTCTTCACTCAGAAATTTTACACCTTTAATTTAAGTTCATTTGCACATTCTTCTCTGTCACAATTCCCTTTGTCCTATTTTACCTCTTCATTACCAGCAGTCATGCTGAGAACATTAACACGGTCTGGTGTGTGTTGCGGTCACTGACATGCAGTTTATAGAAATGTACGGTTTGGGTTTTTAATCCCAATAGTTTATGGAGCCGTGCGGAGATAAGCAATAATCGGTTTCATGCTTCTGCTTTTTGGAAATAAGCCTCCCCCCGTTGTGTGGTTGTTGGGGACTTTCTGTGCTTAGCTGCTGGGCGTCTTGCTAGTTTGACAGCACGCAGACGCACACAAACACACACAGCAGGGGGTGTTAAGTAAGAGACTTGTGGATTAGAGGAGTGGGTGAGTGTACATTGTGAAGTTGTGTGTCTAATGTGTAACCTATTTGTCGGACATTCCTGTGTGTTTGCTGATGACTTTGGGGAATTTCCGAGTCAGCCCAAATCAGGCCACTCTGCATGATTAGGCATTTGGGAGCCTGTCTGTTTGTATTCATTAAAGTAGAATTACTTAAAGACCGCGCTCTCCATTTTCCCACTCTGATTTATTTTAGATTCTGCTACACATTTGTTATACTTGTGTCTCACTCTTCTGAACGCTAGTCTGTACTGTGCTCTGTGGGGGAAGATTCAGATTTTGAATCTGTTAAGATTAAGAAATAATTTACAAAGCAACTTTAAAGCAACTGGCACAATATAATCTGGAGAAATAAAAGCAAAGTCAAGATACATTTATTCTTTAATTGTCTGCTTCTGTTCGGGAAAAGTCAAATTAAATGAAAACATAAAAGTGATAAGAATATATGGCTTAGTAGCAAAACTTACTTAATGAACCTTACATGAAACTTACAGAGCACTCTTCAAAACCATTTTACACATTGCCAAAAAGAAATCAAAACAAACAACGGCCCCATTCAGTTTGTTGTATTCTTAATTATTAATCCATGCATGTAAATTGAGCTCAAAGTACAATATTTACTTTGGAAATGCGGTGGATTAGACGGATAACGTTGCATGATATGAAAACACTAACCTACAGGCACATGAAAACTGTATTTTGGTGAAGTGCTTGAATAAAATTTACTTTGTCACTTGCCACCTTTTACTTCTGTTTTGGGCGGTGAAATTCTGATTTGTGAGCATATGCCCACTGTGTGACACTTCTTTGAATACATAAAAAAAAAACTTCAGTAATCCAACTCCAGTAGATCCATCAACTGTTTAAGTTGCATAAAAATGGGACTTATGCGACTTATGCAATTGCAGCATCATGAATGGGCCAGTCAGAGAGTGTGTGTGTGTGTGTATGTGTGTATATATATACACACATACACACACATACCCCGGGGGGACTTACGGTGTACATGCTGGTAAAAAAGAAACACCAGAAACCACAGGCAAGATGCATAAATCATCAAATGTCCACCATGTTACATGTTAAGCAAGTAAACTAGACAGCACGCCATCGCAACACCTGCTCCAGGTCGCCACGAGAGCAGCCCCCCCTTCAGGGAAAAAACTATTATTTTCTTATACAATCCTCAATTGTTAGTTTTATTCTGCATTTTATTTAAATAGAAAATAAAAAACACTCACAAATAAAGCTGTGAACAGTGTTTCCTCCGAACAAACTGTGACCCGAACAATTAAAATTGAGCTATAAGTCCGATCTCTGCTCAATTATCCCAGTACAAGCAGTTGAGTTTCAGTCGGACCAGCCATTGGACCTTTGAATGTAGCAACTCCAGGTCATCCAGTTTCATGTTTTCAATACCAAGCCAATTATTGTGTTATACATCACAATTTATTACAATTATGTCTCCATATCAATATCAGTTATAGTCCATTAAAAATGTGACTGACGCTGTCTGAGATATCATTTTTGACGCAGCCACCGTCCTCTGCTCACTCTGCTGTTTTATTGCATGAGGGACAATAAGCTTCAGTGATGTTTGTATGAGTGAATGCACACCAACAGACTGATTTTGTCCGCGATGTAACAGGTTTCACGCACTGCCTCTCTGTGTTATGTCACCATGGATCTCACTCAAGCTGTTTTCTCCTGATCAACATCACTGTTATCAGACAAGCTGGTTTTCCATGCGTAACCCAACCTGGACTTGAGGAACGATGAACAAACATAATTTCCTCCCGTTTCAGTCAAGAAGGAAAGTGAAACTTTCAGACAGGAATGTTGGCTGAACAGGATGGTGTTCTTGAGTCTCGCCAGTGTTTTGTTTGGCTATTTTACTCCTCATTTCTTACCATGGAGAGGACAAACTTAATTTTCACAAACACAAACTGAACTGCAAGAAGAAAAAAAAATCTGTCCTGAACTTCAGTGGTGCTCTTGGCACTTGTGTCGCCCCTGAATGAAAGCAAATAGGATTTATTAGAACAAGACATGTGAGGATTTATGTGGTAATTTAGGCCGAAGTGAAAATATTTTCATCACCAGCGGATTGATTTAATTTTCCACTTTAGACAGACTTGCCTCAATGCTAGATAGATACAGAGGTCCCCCCCCCCCCCACACACACACACACTCACCACCATGGTTGTTTGAAAAATTGCACATAGGCCACAGAATGTCGCTCTTCAAAAGGACACAGTATTAAAAACACAGCTCACAGCTCAGTGGAACAGTCCAGGAATGCAGTTGAACCCTTGAAATCGAATAAATATGTGGCTCTGAACTGCCAAACTCATGAAGCCTTGATCTTTAAGCCTCTATTCCCAACAAAGGAGCCTGAAACCTGCTTCAGTCGAGAAAAGCACCTACCTGTTATCAAGCTCGTGCCTTGAAGCTGGAGTGTCTTTCTGCATGTACTCGTGTGTGACTGTGTGTGTGGTGTATTGTGTTTACCAAGGCGATGTTTCACATGGACACAACATTGGACGGAGTGATCTTTCAATGTTCCACTCAAAATGCTGTTTTTTCCATTTCATTTGTGTCTTGCTCTGAGTTTTACTAATTTGTAATATTACTATATTGATACTATAATGATAGCCTGTGCCACCATCACAAACAATACACTTTTATGACGTAAAGCAGATGCACGACTGCACACAGTAAAACGCTGTATATGTAATAAAGGAGGGTCCTGTTGAGTCATGAGATACCAGTATTTGATCATATGATAACTTGACTTTGTGGTTATTAATCATAGCAACACATAACGTCAGTGGAGAAACAGAAAGACACCTCAGTGTGTTTCCAGTTGAAGTCCAACTTAGTTAATTTTACATTTAACTTAAGTAGCAAAATAGGACTATAACTTGCATATCCTTGAGTAAGTTTGTGCTTTCGACCGACGATAAATGTTCTAGAGTCGTGAGAGTCTTATTTTTTTGAAATCCCACTCCAGTTGGATTTCTTTCTCCCGCCTGCTCCTGCAATGTGCCCGCAGCAAAGTTTAAACTGCTCCAGCAAGATTTATGTTGAGTCTCGTAGGACATGTGGGATCCCAATCCCCAGTGCAGTCATCTCATGCACACCTGTAGGCAATACTGTGGAAAAATAACATTCTCACCCTTTGCAATTGAACCTACCACTTTGATTAGATTTTTGTAGCTCTTTTGGCCAAATGATTGTCCTGTTTGGTCATTATGAGCCGCTGTATTTGTAGTAATGACAACACCAGTGAACATGTTCAGGCTCAGTCTCTTTTGCAGTCATATATAGAGAACTTAGTTTAATTTCTGATCCGTTCACATAGTTTTTTATTCTCAATAAACCAGTGATCATTTCAAGGCAGCGCACTCAATGACATAAACACACATAAAGGAACTAATTTCTGTGAAAATCCTGCATTGTAGCAGCAAAGTAAAGTTAAACTGCCTGCTGATGCAACATTTGAGTTGGATCCCACTTCTAATGCAGCCTTCCACCTTGTGTGATTTACGGCCTCTGCTAAACCATTTCTTTGGAAAAACCTTGCATCTACAAAAGACATTTTCAAAAGCATTAGAAACAGTAAAATAAAAGCCATCAAAGCATTGAGTAGATATATAGTGGAAAGAATATTTACATTTGGACATAAAACAATTTCTGGAAATACCGCCTGCGTTCATCAGTAGTATTTATTTTTACGTACAAAACCTGACTACCATTAAACGTACTGGGATGACTGAGGGTAATATATTCCGTCAAAGCAATTCCATTTCCAGCAAATGGCAAGAAACACCTCTAATGTAGAACCTCTTATACCGGCTTCCTTCGGTTCTTATCATGAGCTTGACAGACACCTCTCCACTGGGGGATGCATTTAGAGGAGCTGAAATAAAGCAGGTTCACTTACAGCAAATGCAGATTGTAATTAGATTAAACACAAAGAAATTGTGTAAAAGTACGAAACATCAAAGATGTAAAAAGTGAAAATTCACTTTTGAAACGTGGCAAACAGAACATTTTGTTTCGATGGCGTTTTGAATCCAGTATTTACAGAGGCTCTACAGAATCTCCTGGACGTTCTGTATTTGCAGGCAAAAGCTTCAGCAAGCAATTACAACGTGTCAGTCTTGACATTGCTGGCACACCTCGATAGAGGACACGCAGCGCAAACAGTGCCAGGACAATTATGTGTTTTTCATTGCTTTGCTTCTGTGTTCACCAGCACACTGGATTTCAAATGCAAGAATAATAATTGGAAAGAGAAGGGTGTTAACGGGTGTTCACATTAGAGCTGAAAGATATGGCCACTATAGTGTCAAACAAAAAATAGTGTCGCTGTCCCGCAGCTAAGACGAACACAGTGCTGCACATGGCGAGGAGCCTGTTGTGTCTTTGTTGCATGAGACACCTTGAAGTTTGGCTTTCAGTGACTCTTTGTCCTTTTCCTCTACTCAGCTTTTTCTTTGGAGTTAGTTAAATCTTGCACGCTGTTGGACATTGCAGGCTTGTGTCACCGTGTCAGTCTGGCTGGCGTCCGACCTGCCCAACAACAAACAAGATCTGCATCCCTCTGTGGCCTTTGCACCTTCTTTAGATGATGACGCCAACTTGGATCATCAGAGATTCCCCGTGTTTTTTGAACAAGTCTTGTCTGCCTCATTTTAACCTTTGCTGTGTTTTCTTTCCGTATTGCTGCAGATGATGCTGTCGTCTGTGTTGTTGTTGTAGTGACTTCCCTGATGAGTGGGTGTTAACCTCACCTTGATGTCAGGTCACCGGTGGCTTTTGCTCCAGAATTTCCTTGATGTTGTTGTTCCTTGATGTAGACAGGGTTGCAGACAGCCAGACAAGCATGATGATAAATAATATATTTTCTTTGTCTGTTTTTCTTTTTCAAATTGAAGTATGTTCAGCATTGCAGCTGCAAATATCCATAGCCACCGTTAAATACCTCCCTTTTATGCAAGCGTGCTCTCTGCCCTCACACTGATGGCTTCTGACTGAAATAAATTAATTTAAGATGCCTGTCACAATCAGAAAGGAGGATCAAGGCACAGAGCAGGAACTAGACACTTTGATTTGTGTTTACTCTGCTCTCTGACCTTAACACTTTGGCCCAATCAGCACCTCTTTTAGTTCTTATCACGCTGATTAGCAGTTGTGGTGATTTGAAGACTAAATATTCAAATGTTGGAAAAACAACAAAAAGTTCAGCCCTTACCATTTAAGGTGCTGTATTTGAACCGCTCGACAAAGTAACAGCACATGTGCTTTGGCTTTCTGGCACATTCTCAGTCATTGAAAATATGCGACATAAACACGAGCAGCTCTTCAGATCTCAATGTATCAGCAGAGAACAAGCAACTTATTAGAAGACTTTGAGTACAGTGCAGACAGAGTATGTAATTTCCCCCATGTTTGTTTCCTCAGGGGTCTGTCAACTCACCCCTTTAATTTAGCATCTTCCTTGCTTTGTGTTATAATCTCTGTGCTGAGCGGATCACAGCAGTGGGATATTCCAGACCCCGGGGAGACATTCTTGGATTTCTGCGGTTTTTATTTATACTTTATTCTTATTTACGTCTTTCTAATTCTCTCCTCACATGATAGTAGCATGTTGTATAACTGAAACTGCAGCTGGTTGGATTTACCTGTTGCTGTCTTGCCACAGAACAGTGTCCAAACCCATAAGTGAAAGTTGAAAGACAGATGTAGCGGCGTTTCAGTCATGGCTTCATGTTCAGAGAAAGAGAAGCTGAGCGGTATTTCTTAGCACAGCGGTGTCTTGTATCCCTCTCTCCTCTGTGGGTATTAACCTTTGCCTGTGGCGCTGATGGCCTCCTAAAAGATTCATAGCCAATGAAACTTCTCAGTTCAGCGTGACCGATTGGATTTTCATCACAAACCGTCTTGGTTGATTGTAAGTTTTTCCTATTACTGCATGTTAAGAATCCCTCTTCTTCAACACCAGTTTCTTATTTGTGTTTTTTTTTTATTTTTTATGTCTGGCTCCATTCCTTCTGTATTTCATCTTTCCTCTGAATTTGGCCTGTGGACGTATATGGTTTATTTTCCATTTTCCATTTGTTCTCTCCTTCTCAGATTTGAATAAAAACTGCTGGTGTCCTCAGCCACGTCCTCAAACAGCTCATTAGCAAATCAGTTCTCGAGCCTGCATCCATAGTCATTTGTTTGCATTCAAAGACTGCGGGCTTCAAGCTCATAAGTAAACATGAGGTATAGCTGTGTGTGTGGCCTGTGTGCCCTCTCCTCTCTCTGTCTGCTCAGCTCTATTTTTCCTCCTACCTCCCCTTTTTCACTGTTGGTCCAGTAGCCAAATGTGGAGCTGTCCAGGCCAGGATGAATGGCCTGGTGTCACCAGCTCTATCTGTCCACGGGGCTGGATTTATCTTCCTCGCGTCAGCTGGAAAGGTCACACAATCAAGTGCAAACAGTCGTCGGCCCACCATTATCTAGAGGACAGAGAGAGTGTTTCATGTCCCCCTGGGATTTCTTTTGAGATGTTACTGAATGTAATCAGAGTGACGCTGCAGTGCATCAACTTCATGATTGTCACAATTGATAGTATGCATGGCATTTCTATAATATTTGACTTTCAAGTCGCAGTAGGCATGATGTTTACATCCAAATACACCTGCCTTATCTCAAAGTGGAGCTTCCGTTTGACCATCACCTTGTTGAGGCACTGCCAATTGTACCTTTGCGGCCTCTTCAGGATTTTTTTGTGATCACTGTGATTCAAAAGAGCTGCATTTGCTGTGCTTTTGTCACCAAAACCAAAAAGCAAATTGCTGCAAACTGCATCCATTTTTGTATCATTGAGTGAAAGTAAAGGGAATGAAAGGTCATTACTTGCCACAAATTTGAACACAGTTCTCTGCAATCTGTATTTTTCCTGAATTTGGGCTGTAAAATAACACCATAGTACTTCCAGTGATGCCATCATAGTGCTGCGAACAAGCTCCATGAACCAAATTAGTTAGTCTGAGGTATCAGATTTGAAATGGTTCAGTTTTGGTTACCCAAAAGTAGGTCAGTTTGGTCAAGCACTATAAACCAGGGGTTTTGGCTGCCTGAGAAAAATTGTTCAAGGGAAAGCTCTGACCTGACCTCTGAAGCTACAAGGGAGTTCATTTGGGGAGATTGAAACTTGATTTTTGTTTGACTTGGGTTCATAAAAGTGATTCTGAATCAGAATCTTAGCATCTTAGCATTAAACAGGAGTTAAAAAAAATCACTGTGTCAACAAAACATCTACATCTTTTGCCTCTAGTCACTTTGGAATAAAGCATCATAGTTAGTGCTGTGTGCCTTTCTGGCTGTTAAAGGTTTCAGTTGCCTGTCACTTCCATTTGAGACTTAAATTGTTTGATGGTCCGTGAACAACTAAATTGCAAAATGATACCCTTTTGCTGGTTATTTCTATGTAGATAACTCTGCTCAATCCTTTTTTGTGCCTCCATGAAGACGAATGATGTCGACACTGTAAGAAATAACCAACCCTCAAAATCTGATGAATCAATTTCTACAGTTTACACGAGAGCAACCATCTGATATAACCAGAATGACAAGTGAAATTGAATTTCTTATTTGCAGTGCTCTTTTTCGCACAGTTGTGGGGTCTTGGCAGGAAGCACTATTTACATACTGCATGCTTTTCTACTGTAAACCAGTTTTTCATTTCCAAGCTCATGTACTTGTGTCATATCGTGTGCTTGTCTGCTGTCAAGGTTGGCAGATACCGTGAAAGTGAACCAGGCTTCAATTTAGGGCTGATTCAAAGTAGCGTGTTGAACAGGCTGTATCCATTCAGCCCGCGCTGTTAGCGGCTGGTGGGGGAGTTCAGACTGTGCTTAGCATGACTCATGGTCTGGTTTGGTGTCTGCCAGCGGACAAACACAATGGCCTCTGTACACAATAGTCCTGCCTCTCTTCTGCTGGAATGCAAAACATGCTTCAACGGTTTCCGATATTGTATATTGTGTTACTCTGCAAACAGGCAAGGTGGACAACGCACCCCCAACTTAGAAACACGCACAGGCTGCTCTCATGACCTCTTTTTTCGAGATACTGAATATTCTGGGATAAACTCAAATAAAGGTATCTGGAAACATTTTGGGATTTCACTCAAGATCACTGAAGTGTTTTTTTAAATAGTTGTTTGCATTGCACATCTTTATATGATTAAACGGGTGCATTTTTCTAATAAGGCACCTTTTTATAAAGTGTTTATAAGGTGTAAGTAATGGCTTTTTTTTACTGGCTAATAAATGTATTCTTTAATGCATAAAACTTTTTTTGTCCTTTGAGCTTTTTGGTTGATCAGGAGAACTGCTCCAGTAGACCAGTTGACCTCTGACCTCTGACCTTGACCAGAAAAGTGCTAGCTGTCCCATAAAAGTGCTTTATTATTAACTTATTTAACAGTTGTAATGACAGAACTTTTGCTTTTGCCTCATTACAAAGTGAGAAGCCTGCAACTTTTATTATTAATGACTTAATGTTAATACATTATATCCTAACCATTAAGTCCTATACAGGAAACCCGTCATAAAGAGTGATTTACTGTATTAGAAAGTGATACTATGATTGTTATCAGTACACACTGATTAGCCCTATGAATGTTTTTACTTGTTTTATATTTGAAATAAATGGCATCCGTAGATATCAGTTTTTGTCACTTGTCGTAATATTGGTTTTTGTTACTCTTGAGTCTTCAAACAGTTAACAAGCGGTAAAGATGATGTCAGTGCCTGGAAGTCGAGCTCCTCAGGGACCTGTGGCACATTCATGAACATTAGCATGATTACTGTGGCGGTACAGCCTGGAGGTTTATCTTCATGTGCTGCAGACTTTCTGTTCTCACCATCTCTCTAGATGGAAAGGAGGACACTTAGTGTTACAGTAACACTGCTGAGTGACAAGCTCCTCTGAAATAGCACAAGAGGTAGGCTAATGACTCGCTTTTACGTTGTCACATGGCACTCCGTTTCCCAGCCGCCTTATTCCCTAGTCCACCCTACTCCCACTCACTCAGGGTTAATGGGAAGCCTGTCGTTTTTTTGGAAAGTGTCCACCCTCCACTTTGATGCTTCTCCTCCCTCCCTTTAAGTGGGGATTCAGCATGTCTTTGCATGCAGGAGGCAGGAGGATGAAACTGTGAGGGAGGTTACGCAGTGGTATGCGTCCCTGTTGTGCATCGTCTCCTCTTAACGTCTGCCATGAATATCTGAGTAAATCACGACTGCTGCCTCAGTGGAGAATGATTTATAATGGCGATCAATTTGCCCGCGAGATCAGTTACATAATGTAACAGTGCATGTGCTGTTATGCAACTGAATCGTTGCACAGGAGCCATCTTACACCTCTGCCAGTCTTCCATCAGGATGATGATTTAGGATTTCATGGACAAGACTAATTCGCGAGTCAATAGCTGTTATTTAATCTGGAGTATTACTTCCAGCTGGAGTCAGGGATGTTGATGAACATGTCAACTCTTAGATCAGGACCCGCTGTGAGCTGTTGTGGAGCGAGGTGCCTTCAATTAATCTGGCCATGTTTTCCAGCCAGCTTCCTCATTTGCATGCAAAGCTCTCTCTCTCTCTCTGTCTGTCTGTCTCTCTCTCTCTCTCTCTCTCTCTGTCTGTCTCTCTCTCTCTCTTTGATGCTTCAAAGAACAGATAGAGAGCTTTAGTCTTGAAAAATTAAGAGAGAGCAATCAACTGTCTGGGGTTATACACCGTGTTGCAGGTGCTGTAACTGAATATCTCTGTTGTGTTGCTATGGAGGCGTTGGCTTTTACTTTTTAGACTAGTGTGTGAAAGTCCTGTGTGCAAGGTACCAAGGTGTAATGGCACAGTAACCTCATAACATTGTATCTGAGGGATCATTATAGATAAAGGGGAATGCATTTCAGAGCTGTTTTTGCAATCAAGTTTAGGCTCAGCTAGCTTGGGTTTGGCCTCAGGACATGCCTGAATGCACATTCTTTTGCTTTGCTCTCTTTGTCTTCATCCCTTTCTCTTCCTCACTGCATATTTCCCCCCCCATGCACTGATGAGCGGTTGGGCTTCTTCCAAGGATATCCATTATCGAAATACTGAACTAATTCCCCCACTCAATCTCTTGCTTTCCCTCTTTTCTCTGTCTCTCCCTCCTCCTCACATACTCACCAAATTTAACCCTTTTTACTCCCCTATTTACTCTGCTGAGCAAGATAAGACCCAGCAGGGCGCAGGGTCATGGAACAGTGTGGATTGACGGCAGCCATTTCTGTCTAGTGGCGGAGAAAAGCAGTTCATTTGTCCAGACCCACAGTATTATTTTCCCAGAATCTCATGAGGAGAGCCAGCACTCTCATGAATAACAAACAGAGCTTTGCTCAGGGGAGGGAGTTCACACTGACTCTCCCTCTCTCTGCTTTCTCACCTTAGATCTTCAGGCTGCTTCTGAAAGCCCCACAGAATTTATTGCAAATTTCTGGGGTGATCCTCTCTGCAGGCTGGACTTAAGAAAGGGCGCTTTGGGATGAGCATGCAGTAAATCTACCTACTACAATAGAGCCACAAACACAACAGAGCTGGGGGCTTTGTAGATGAGCCCTGATGCATGTTTCTCACCAGAGGAAGCTGACAAGCTGATGTGGCATACACAAACCTTTATTTTTATTTAAAAGAGACTGCTGTCCCCCTGCTGCTGTCATCACACACCTATATGTTGCTGGCAGTCATATTTGTCATTCATATCCTCTTTGTGTTGCCTTATCAAGGTGAAGGGAGGCCCTAGAGCTCTACTAGCCCTCTGTGAAGGAAAGGGGCAAAAACGGGCAAATAACCAGAGGCATGCAGGCATGTAGAGGGGAGCAGGCAGCTGTGACTTTCCACATCCTCTCTTATTTGTATGTAAATACAGGGATGCAGCGATGAATTGAACCAGCCCTGTAGAAAGAGCTAGAAGGGAATGGAGAAGGGACATTTTTGTGTCGCTCTGAGCTCGTCCGCTGACTGTGTTTGTGCCGTTGCGCAGGGTGGGGTGGAGTGGTGAGGAATGCACTAATCATGCAACTGTGTGCTGCCCTGCCCTTGCCAGTCACCCTGCCTTTTGTCTGCCCTTGGAAACCAAACCAAAAAAACTAGTGCGAATTCAACCATGTCTCTCTAAACAAAATCTATACAAGACACAGTGATATAAAGGTAGAAAACGTTTGTAGGAGCGGGACATGTTTATTGGCTTGGTCTTCCAGGAAGAACTGAAGCCCCCCCACCCCCACCCCCAACTTCCCAATCCTGTCTTCTTTTCTGGCTATGACGGGAATGTTGTGACACAATCAGTAATCCAGGCTGAACTGGACCACAGAGAACAATAGGTCGTATTCACAGCGTCTTCCCTCCACTCTCTCTCAGCCCTCACAGCTCCTCACCTGTCCCAAATTGTGCAAAACATCTTCAGATATCAGCACCATTCAGCAATAATCGCGACATGTAGTTTTCCTCTTGCAGTGTGCAAATTGAAGCACAGGATTTTGTAAGTCCTTGGTGTTTACTTAAAAAAAAATATTTTATGAGACAATAAAGTCCACAGTTAAACACAGCCAAAAACTGTCTACACAGGAGCTGCATGCTTTGCATAGCAGAGAGATTTATTCTGAGCTGAAGCATAAAACTTATTGTTTCCTAGAACATGCTGTGCTCTACTTTCCTACAGTGGAACTATATTGCAGCTCTGTGTGTTGTGTTGTAATGTTGTAACCAGTCCCTTTCTACAAAAATAAATCTTGGACTGCATATGGTTTGATGGTTTGGCCTGAAGCACTGAACATTTTTCATTAGGCTCATGTTTTTCCCTCCAGTGTATTTTTCAGATTATTTTCCATTTGGAAATGAATGATTGACAGTAGAAGGCAGACAGCAGAGCTTTGAAGTTTCTGAATTTCTTGCTGAAGGCACAGTCGTCTAATTGAGACATTGCTTTTTTTTTGCATTAAGTTGATTATATTTGCTTTGTTTTCCATATATTTTTAATGAAGAAGTGAATCAACCACTGACGAATTCTACATATTAATTGATATCACTTGAAACATTTCTATTATGAAAAATGTGTATGTATTTGCCCCCATTCCAATTTTCCAAAGAGTCGTGAAAGTATCTGGATTTTTTTTTTTCACATAGAGGGTTCAATGAAATTAGAAGAGCAGTTTATTTATTATTTTTATTTTATTTTTTGCCCAACCAAAATTCAAAGCACCAGACCTTGATATTGCTGTCACTCCCACATTGATTGGCTGGTGACACGGACATTGAGATCGATGCATTCACTAGTAATAGGTGACAACTAAATCTAAGAATGTATTCGAGATTTTTGATGCTGTTGAAGGTTTGTTAACGCCAACATTTTGTGATAACGGAAGATTATAATTGAGTTTTTTCTCATCCATCAGGACTTGATTGGGACTGATTGAATGATTTTTCACCACTTTTCCCAACTTGTAAAAAATCACAGGGTTGTCCTTTTCCCTGACAGTGTGACGCGTTGCTCTGATTAGTTTCTCTGAAGCAAATGTACGATGTGATTGATCAGTCAATCAGTCTCCTAGTGAGCTGAATCCTGCTTTTCATCTCATTATCAATGTAGTTTAGATGATGAATTAAAGTCTCCTCACACATTCAATACCTGGTGTCTGCCGTGTAATGGAATGTAATGTAATTTTTCCTGAAGCTTAATAATCTTCAAACGTATGCATAGGTGCTCCGTATTTCAGTTGAGGCAAGACAGTTGCATATGTACAGAATGACAAATTCCCGCTCTCTTTAGCCAAGACTCATAATTGAAATGTTTCCGTAACAGCTATTCTATACAAGCAGCTCAATAACTCAGATTGGTCAAACAACCAATTATAACTGTCATCTAAGTACCAGTTCTCATTTTTCTTTCCCTCGGTTTGCCTGTCTGATGGTTCATAACCACCAGACAACCCTCAGCTCTGAAATAAGTCAGTCAATGTGTCGACTGGATAAGGAGATGTCAGGGATGGAGAAAACACCAGTCAAAACACAAAAGACCGGATTGTTCCAAATGTCAAAGCAAACTGACAGCCTCTGAGCCGCTCACATGCTGATCAAAGCTCCGTGTGTGTCACATGCTGCACCGGGTCCAGTTCCCTGTCGTCCTTTCAACAGATTGTTACCAAGATGTATTCAATTACAGCCTAACAGTGTCAAGTAACTGAGAATTCACTTTTGACTTGGTCTTCACTGGTGCATTGAGGTGATTAAAAGTTCTGTATTTCCGAAGGACTTAATGAATACAGTTTATTAAATTATTATTCTAGCTTTTTTGCAGTGAAATTGCATGTAGCCATCTGTATTTTGACCCATTTTAACCAAGTATAATCTTCAATAGGTAAAGTATGTTATATTCTTTTATTTTATGCCACAAGGCTCCATCATCTGACTCGGCATTAAACCTCCAGTGCTGTGTGTATATAGTGCAGCATGTCCGGACAGGATGTGTTTGTTTGCATGCAAGTGAAAATACACTACTCACAATAAGTTAGGGATATTCGACTTTCAGGTGAAATATATGGAAAATGTAAAAAGTGAATGCTACAGTGATATTATATCATGAAAGTAGGGCATTTAAGTAGAAGCATGCAATGGTAATTTTATTCATCTTAAACAATTTATTGAAAGAAAAGCTAACAACAGTGGTAGGTATACCACAACAAAACATGTTCAGTGTCTCAATAAATTGGGATGTGGCCAAAGGACGTCCACTCCTCTCCTTTC
This sequence comes from Pempheris klunzingeri, assembly GCF_042242105.1. Taxonomy (NCBI): domain Eukaryota; kingdom Metazoa; phylum Chordata; class Actinopteri; order Acropomatiformes; family Pempheridae; genus Pempheris; species Pempheris klunzingeri. Next base: position 12,655,146 of record NC_092033.1, read on the forward strand.
TGTGACTCTTCCAGTCTCTCTGTATCACTGTTCCAACCTCCTGATGACACTCTGTGACCCTCTAAGCTCAGTGAACACCTCCGTCTGAGGACTTCCTGTTCTGTTAGGTGTCGTCTTGGTCTCATGATGTCAGAATGTGAACAGCACGATGAGGAGGACTGTTTAAATACCAATTCTAACTGAAGCAGGAAATGTATTGGTGGATTCTTGGATCAAACCTGTTGTGAATGTTGCTGTTAAGCTTCTTGTTAGAGAACAGCAACTGGTGCAGAAAGTACTGAAACACTGAACAGTTGGACATGTGCATTCAGAGGTTTAGAGAAGGTCACATTAAGTTCACCTGGAAAGGTTAGAATGCATTTTAGGTTCATCCTGAAATTTCACCTGAAAGCCGAATATCCCTAACTTTTTGTGAGTAGTGTATCTTAACGATCTAATGCCGTCTTTTGTGTCTGAATCAAAGACCTGCTGTTTCTTGAGGTGAACAGCATAGAAGTATAACTTCTGATAATACCAGCATGAATTTAATTACCCTGTATTTTAAAGGGCTCTGAGGATTTACGCTCCCTGTTTCTTGATATCACTTTCAAATTGCTTATCGCAGGGTTTAACCATCATTTCGAGCTCAAAATCAAAGCACTTATTTTAATTCTGGGCTAATGTGAGTTAAGTGGTTGTTGGTGCTAGAGCACATCAGACAGCAGCATGATAATCACGGTATCAAATTGCCACCTGAACATTTTGGGAGGTAGATACTCAGCAACACATTTGACTATGATTTTTTTACCTTCTCTGGACAGTAGCCGTATTAAAGACTGCTCAGTCTACGTAACTGGGGACATTTTGTCTGGAAATTCATGTTGATGTTCGGATTTACAGGGGCCAATTTTCAATGCTTTGAGCAACACAAGGAAAGTTCTGTACACATCCATTGTATTTGGATGGTAACGGAAATAAGTGGTCGTCCTGAGTTCCATGCAGGCAGTCCAACATTATAAATGCTTATGTCCAAATTCATTGCAAATATCTAACTATCAAAAGTCAATTTCTTTTGTAATATAGGCACTAAAATGACACAAAAGTTACCAAGGGAGCAGGCAGCCAGTTTACATCAATGGGTCCCCTCCTAGAAGTGGACAGGTGAGGGTTAACAGGTATCTAAGAGGACACTCATGTGTTAGTACAACTGTTTGTGTTCCGTCTTTCCTGCAGAGCCTTTGTAGCCTGTGACCAGACCAATTTAAATTTCAAAATCTATAGATACGTGAAACCAATCACAGAGTATAATTATGTAACCACATGAAATGCAGGGAAGCAAAGTACAAGACTCACTATAGCGTGTTGGTGAAACAAAACCCTATGTAGCCTACCAGATGTTTCCTAGTCTGTTCAACGCCTCAACTGTAAAACCCTCAGTGCACACAAGGAAGGCTTCAAAGACAACCTCATTAGACAAAGAGCGGTAAAAACTTTGGGCAGGCCAAGTCCATGTGGGATCTCCCTGCTTCCTGGTTTGGCTGACCTATAGACGGTCCTGCAGTAAGCATATGAGAAAGAGAAAGAGAAACAGCCTGAGTCACTAAATCTGTGACAACAAAGACTTTAAAAAGGCTGCAATAAGTGAATATTAATTACGAAAAGCATATAAATATGAAGACCAGCTACCCATTCCTGCATATGTTTGTCTACTTAGAGCACAGTAAGTGACGTCAGCATGATTCTGGGAAAGTCGTGTTTACTTTGATTACGTGCTTTGCTGCATGCGAACACACATTATCAGGCCACTTCATCTAGAACTTGTGTAACTTGTGCAGTTGCAGTCTTCATTAGAAAGTAAGATAATTAGTATTAGAAAGCCATTTGAGCTGCCGTGTTATTCTTTCTGCAATTACTGATTCATTTGCTTGTTTTTATACCAATCATGCTGGGATATGTAGTTGACTTTAACCAAGACTCGAGGGTTATTTCAGTTCCTACAGTCCAAATTCCATTTTGTCCACAGGGAAAGCCATTTAACCACTGTTTTATGGTTGAAATTGCAGTGTTGATTGCTCCAGAGAGTTTGCCTTGAGGAGAGCAGATGGTTGCTTGCAGTTTCCTCAGTGTGTTCTTGTCCTTGAGGGATGAGGAAGGAGAGCATGTGCACAGTCACCCTACATGGAAAGCAGAAACCCTGCCCCAAAAAGATAAGGCCCGTTTTGACCCCATTAATGCTGGGAAGGATGTAATCGTGTGGAGAGAAAGAGAGGGCCACAGGCATGCAGCAGTAAGAGGCAGACCATTGTTACCTCCAGTGGAAATTACATAACATAATCACAGCCTGCCGCCACACACACACACACACACACACACACGCACACTGTGGGCTTCCACATCCAGCGTCTTCTGCCTTTATCAAATCCCCCCACTCATTGTTGAAGAGCTTCCAGTAATGCTGCGCCACATGTTTATTTTAGGCAGGAAGCTTTTTCTGCGTCCCAGTTCCAGACTACATATGAATTCTAAGCATGTTTTGAGTCACCCAAATTAAATTTACTCATAGATGTCAGTGTGCATACTAAAGACTAGACTAGAACACTAGATTTTCATTTAATAGGAGGAGCTACTGCTGGACAGTATTAATTTAAGATGACAGCTCCAAGAATCTCAGAGAGTAAAGTCTATAGAGCAACACTTAGCTTCCTTTTTACATTAACTGTAACTGGTGGTAGGCTTCTACAGTCACCATTAAATGATGTGTGTGCACATGTTGCTTGTACAAAACCATAAAATATCAGAATTCCTTCATACTAAGTTATAAATGTATTTTTAATTCAAATTGTTTTCCCCGGCTTGAGGATGAAATAGTTACTGAAAACTGAATACAGAAATGTGCCCAAGTGCTTACACAGCCATCAAATAACGGATCAGTATGAAGAGACAATGACTGGAAAGAAGTGGTGAAAACGAGATGCTAGGAGAGGATGAAGAAGACTATAGAAGACAACTCATGATATAAAAACAGTTATGAAACCAGCCCTTTAGGAGCACACAATCCAAAAGACTGCTAAAACAGTATAGTATGAAGATTAGTATATTGTACACACTTTAGTAATGTGTAGTTTGGGACCCATCTGCTCTGCCTCAGGGTCACATTGTTGGACCTTTCATCATCCCTAACTGCCAACAGAGCATCAAAACACAATGAGTAGACAACAAGAGAAGAAGAGGAGCAAACATGTTTGTTTTATACTTCTATCTGGAGTTGGTTCAATGCCAATCTTAGCAAAACTTCCTTTGTTTGTCCTCAGCCTGAGGGTATGGCATGTAGAGCAAACCCACCAGTGCATAAAAAAAGTAACTCACTTTCAGCTTTTGCGGTATCTTTGTTGTCTCGTGTTTTGATATGTGTCTGCTGAAGGAAGATAAGACTGTACCTGCCAGTGAAATGAGACTGGTGTCTGTTTATTGTGGGGCCTTAGATAATATCTCTTCACTTATTGAGCACTGGTTCTGCTCAGGGACCAGAGGCCCGTCTTGTCATATTAATCTCACAGCATGCATCCTTCTCAGTGCAAAGTCAACACTCCAGTGTCTTCCAGGTTTGTCCTGGAAGACACTGCTTTATGTTTCACTCTGCATACACGAGCTTCTGCAGTGGGATTGCAAGTCTGGTTTGGCCGGAGTGGTCAGTGACCACACAAGTTTAATCCTTCCACCAGATGTAATTTTCATGTTCGGCAGCTGCACAGGAGGGAAAAGAGGTTATTTTCCTAAGTGTCTGCTACTCATCTCTGCTGGCGAGAAGAGCCGACTCTGGAGAGAATGTGGTGTTACCTGCCAAAGCAAACCCACAGAAACTTGAAGAGTGTCCCGCTGCCGTGGCTCTGGGGATCAACTCACAGTTCATTGAAATTCTTCTGATATTGGAACCTGGCTCACCGTTCACCGCTGGGCCTTTTTTCAGACTGATTACCCTTTCCTCCAGAACTAGAGACTTGCACACACACACACACACACACCATCGCTACTGTGGGTCTTATTAATTCTCATATTGATATATATTGAAATAACAAACTTCTCCCCTTCTCCTTGGCTCTTGTTTCTCATTTCTTTTTGTAGCTTTTCTCCTGAAAATGATTATTGCCAACTCATAGAAATACGTCTTGTTCCTGTGAGTGCAGGTTATGGAGCTGTCAAATCGCATTGTACTGCTTCACTTAGTAATGAACTCAAGTAACCTGGTTATTGCCGGCTTTCTGCACTTATTCTTTTCATGTTAAGGAGAAACCCAGTTTTTCTTAATCGGGGAAGGGATTAAGGAATAAACCTAGTTAAGCTTGATTGTTGTTGTAGAGACCTAATTTCTTAGCCATGCAGAGGCATAACTGCATTTGTAACAGGGCTCATAGACAGAGGACAAGGAAAGCATTATGACTGGAAAAAGCGTCTCCAGCAAAATGTGCTTAGTCCTGTAAGTGTCAAAACTAAAAATAAAAAAATTAATGATTAAAAATGGCCTCTTTTGACACTATTATACATATATTATTGACATACTCTTGCATTATTACTGATTTTATTCAAGTGTTAGTTTAAGTATAAGTATGTGAATCGGTGTAGCTTGTGCAGCTGGAGATAGATGATAACAGTTTGTAAATGAAATGTTAATCTGCAATGTAGTTGAGTAAAAAAAAAATGCAATAATCAATGCAAAAGTCAGCAGTGCAGCAGGATAAAAGGAAGCTTTATTATCAACATACACTTGGAAAAACAACACTGCAAGAGCTCACATATGCAGTTTATACTTCTTTCTTTAGCCCATGTTGAGACATCACTTTTAAAACCAAGATGAATAATTCAAGTCATTGTGAATTGTCTTGGCGTACCGCGCAAGGCCTACTTTTGGTCATAAATGGTACCAAATGGTTTGGGAATGTGTTGTTGTAGAGACGTTGTTGCATTTGCTGTGGGCTCACAACATGTGTACAGCTATCAATCAAACATGGATGCTGAAGGAGGCATCCCTCTCTAACATCTTATTTCACCACTCAGCCATTCATGAAAAGGGATGTCACCCTTCGTTTATTTTGATTGTAAATTATTTTTTGATGTGCCTATCATCCAGCGCCTCTCTCTTTCATCTGGAATGGCCCGTCTCTCAACAGGAGTCATCATGAATAGAAATGAAAGGGGGAATGGGAGAAAAGGCTGGCAGAAATGGGCTTTAAATAGAAGTATTCCCTCTGTTTTCCACTCATTGTTTTTCTTTCAAAGCCGTGTCAATCATAGCTACAGTAGTCCCAGAGGCCCCTCTCCCGCTGTGCTGTGCGGTAGGTAGATGGTACTCAGTCCACTGTTTGTTTGGAAGAGCTTCTCCTATGGGCTATAACTGGGCTCAACTGTGAATTCCACATATGGGTTCAGCCAAGCAGATTGTCATGCAATATGAGGCACAAATGGGAGCTCCTAGTATTAAGAGGCACTTTGCATTCCACATTTTTCATGTGATTTAATATGAAGCAAATTTTGGGGTTGGCAAGGGTTTGATACACTTCTTTGATTTAATATTTTCATGTGGCTGTATTGCATGTGGGTAAGGCATTTCAAAAGGCACGTGTCCTACCAGACATACACCTGCAGCCAGGTGATTAACTGAGGCCATATTCAGACCAAATGTAGCACTGCAGCAAAAAACGCAGTCCCGTCATTCATTTCAATGAAATCCCTGCGTCGGCGCAGTGGGATCCACGACACACAAGGCTCAAGCAAGACAATGAATGTTTGTCTGACAAAAAAGTGGTTTCAGTAGCCTGAATGCAGCATCGTGCTGCAATGCAAGGCTGCGGCCAAACAAATATGTTTAAGCAAACAGAATACTTTGTAATGTGCTCTGCATAATTCCTTTTGTTAACCTCGCTTTTGTAAAGGCAAAAGATTAACTGGTTGTTGACATGTTTTGGTGTTTAACACGCCTTGTGACCTCCTGGTTGGTATTTCATCTTGTCACATGTACCAGTAGTAGCACACCAAAACCACGACACTCGCTCTCTCTCACACTCACATCTTATGGTACCATTACTGCATAGCAGGAAATACCTCCAATAATCCATAATAATAGACCACCCCCCCACCACCTTCACCTCACAATGCAAGGAGTATAAACAAATAACAGAGGGTACAGTATGAATTAGAACAGATGAATTCAGTTGGTGTGTAGTGGAAGAGACTTCACTATAGGTCATGGGGTCGCGCTCCAGATGGTGTCAATTATAAGGAAATTGCAGATTGATGAAGGCACTTTATGTTTGTCATCCTCTATTAATATTATTTTAGGTATGAAAATATCCATTCTTTGACTACAAGGAAAAACTTGACTTTCTTCCTCCAAAAAGGAAATACATTAAGAGGAAAAAACAAAATGAGCCAGAGCTAACAAGACAAAGAAGACAATTCATTTCCTTTAAAACAGCCTAATCCCATTGCCAAATTAGATTTTTTTAGAGACTGCCATTGCGTATCAAGACGCTTCGCCTGAAATAATTGAATTGTGACCTACTCTGAAGCTACAGGGTATGGTGCTTACCAGAGGTATTTATTTTCTTTCTGCAAGACACTATCTCCTTAATTAGGCTGTGATTTAGGTTTATAAATTCCTTCCAACCGGCCAGGCCCTTTAGAATGACAAAAAGAAAACAATCTCAGGAGGAAATCTTTGCTTCCCAAGCCATTTTTCACTAATGACTGGATCAAGGCTCTGAGCAAACTACAATACCCAAGTGCTCTGGCATCTTGAGCAGACCACTGTGTTTTTGTGTGGTATTTGATTGAATGCTAAATTTGTCCAGCCTCTGTTTTGAAAGACACAACGTTCCCTTTTGGCTCAAGTATGTGCCTCCTATACGAATGCTATTACCAGCAAGTTTGTTTTAAATTGGTGCCAGCCATTTCATGCTGTCTGCTTTAATACCAAGCTTGGACAAGGCAAGTAACTCAAAAATAATACAAACAAACTTGGAAATGATCAGTTTAAGGGACATAAGAAGTACAAACTTGCAGGCTTTAATCTGAGTCCTTCTGCTATTGTTGTGCATTAAACTGTCCCTTAACCCATCTAATTGAGTTCAAGGTTAATTTGATTCTGTGTGGCAGTGCCTCAAAATATTGCGTCACTTTCAGGTGAGGTAACCGACCTCCTGGCGGTCTTACTGGAAGAGAGGAACTGCACACAAATGGTTAAGTTCTGTGCTGCTCTCTGCTACAAACATGTTATTTTACTATAGAGTGTGGTTGTGTAGATAGACAGGTAGGTAGGTAAAACTGCAAAAATCTAACTTAGCAGACTCTTCTTAAACTCTCTACTAACAAATCCTCAAATATATTTGACAGCTAAACAGCAAAAGGTAGTTTGTGTCACATTAACTGAAGGAAAAAGCACTTTACTGGATTGTACTATTTGGAGGGGTACATTAACTGTTACACAATAAAAGCGACAAAAGTAGATTTAAGAAAGCAACAAAAATTAGCTACTCTGATATAATTAAAAGTACAAAGACCTAAGCGTACCTGCACATGCCTACTGACCACTCGGCTACACCAGGTTGTCCAGGACAGTTTTTGATCCTCTTCTTGTGAGACTCCATGATGGCAGCATGTGTTTGCCAGGAGATGTGACACAACCACAAACCTTTTATTGCCAGGTGTGTTGTTCAGGTGCTGGTTGGGAAACAGGATGGTTAAGCACTGCCATCAGGTGCCCTCAGGCTGCTACTGCTCTCCAGCTGCCCAACAGTCACTCAACAAACACACACACACACACACACTCACACACTCACACTCACACTCACACACAGGGCGAGGTTGACTCACTACTTCTTGCTCTCTCAGCAGCTGTCTTCATCAGTCACTCAGCAGGTACAGGCTGTCTCGCTTATAGTCTTCTGTGCTGTGCAGAAGAGGTTCTGTTATTCCACTTGGTCCCATCATAGGCATCTTAGTCTCAGCTTTTCAATAAGTCATGAATCTAGTGTTGGTTAGCTTTTCTGACTCGCACGTTAAAGTTGCCACAAAAGCTCAGCCACAACGCCAAATGGATGTCCATGGTGCAATGGAACACATGAGAGTAGTTGAACTGTTGCAGATTTATACAACATGCCAATGATTGTTTTTGATGAAACTTTCAAAAATTGTGGTCTCAACTCTTGGCACATTTCGATTCTGGAGAGTTACACTAAAACTCTATGACATATTATGCTAACTTGCATGCATCACAGAGGTTTTGTGAGGAGAGTGAGATCTTGCCGTTCAGATATACAGGTTCCCAGGCTCACTGCTGTGTAACGTGACAGCCTAAATGATCACGTCATAAAATGTTGCTTACCAACCCTGTCAACCACTAGCGTGGCCAGCCCGGACTCTTCCCTTGTCTCCCGATGAGCTACTCCGTGCCTGAATATAATGTAAGGCCTCCTTTGTGAAGAACCTAATTGGTTAACATCGGCGCTCAAAGGAAGCAGGCACATTGCAGTGCCCCCGCCTCCTGTGTGTCCCTATGGTGACATATGGTGTTCGCTTCTGTTGTTAGTTGTTATAATGAAGGTTGAATGATATCTAGATTGTGCTGGATCAGTGGATGGGAATGATTGATTGAAACTGGGATACAGCGGCCCGCGACTTAAAACAAATGTAGGTCAGGGGCATAAAGTGGGGGGCCAATGGCCTCTTCCCCACATCCAACTCCTCTACCTCTGAGATTCTTGCTCAAAACACACCCATTTTTTTTAAAATTCAGGCTTCATTTTGATCTCAACTACTCACATGTAAAGTTTAATGACTGTCCTTTCTTACACAGGTTCTATGAAGCCAACTTGTAACTTTGGCACCTGTGATTAATAATCTCAAATTACCCTAAAATTGACGGCACCTGCCTTACAATTAGTGGTTTTCCCTGCATAATGTGAGCACAAATTAGTGTTTAGTCAGGAATAGCCATGGACCAAAAGTTTTTGAAAGACGAGATCATGACCATGGATCATCATACACAAAATATACGGGTCTGAAAACTCTTCGTCAGCCTTGGTTTCTACTTTCTAATATGACACATCTACAGAACATCAGATCCTGTTTTTAATTCAAAACACTTTACATCTGGCGATTCATTCCTCACAGCTTTTAATTGATCATTCCTATCATAGTGTTCATTATGCTAATGAACAGTTCACCTTGGGCTTGGGCGCACATGCATCCCAAATTGCAATAGTAATCAAACTGGGCTTAACAGCGTTGATAAACAAAAAGGCATCTGAAGCGGAGAGCAGGACACAACACAACAGGAAGCAATTATTGTGCCTGTAAACCACCCTATTGAGACATTAACTTGTAAATGTGCGACCTAAATTTTAACAGACTGGAATTGGTCAAACATCATTAATCTAATTTTGGCTTGTTTATGAAGGTGAGTCATTTTGTTTAAAGCAAATTCTGTTCTCTACAAAGCTGTATGTGTCCGAGAGAAAATCTAGTGTACTTACTTAAAGCAGCCAGCATGAAGCCATTCTTGATAATATTCTTGAGGATATATGTTGAACACTGAAATACACACGTGGACAAAATTGTTGGTACCCCTCTGTTAATGAAAGAAAAACCCACAATGGTCACTGAAATCACTTGAAACTTACAAAAGTAACAATAAATAAAAAATTATTGAAAATTAAACAATCAAAATCAGCCATTACTTTTGAATTGTTGTTCAACAGAATTATTTAAAAAAACAAACTAATGAAACAGGCCTGGACAAAAATGATGGTACCCATAACTTAATATATTGTTGCACAACCTTTTGAGGCAATCACTGCAATCAAACGATTTCTGTAACTGTCAATGAGACTTCTGCACCTGTCAACAGGTATTTTGGCCCACTCCTCGTGAGCAAACTGCTCCAGTTGTCTCAGGTTTGAAGGGTGTCTTCTCCAGATGGCATGTTTCAGCTCCTTCCACAGATGTTCAATGGGATTTAGATCTGGGCTCATAGAAGGCCACTTCAGAATAGTCCAATGCTTTTCTCTTAGCCATTCTTGGGTGTTTTTGGCTGTGTGTTTTGGGTCATTATCCTGTTGGAAGACCCATGACCTGCGACTGAGACCAAGCTTTCTGACACTAGGCAGCACATTTCTCTCCAGAATGCCTTGATAGTCTTGAGATTTCATTGTACCTTGCACAGATTGAAGACACCCTGTGCCAGATGCAGCAAAGCAGCCCCAGAACATAACCGAGCCTCCTCCATGTTTCACAGTAGGGACAGTGTTCTTTTCTTGGTATGCTTCATTTTTGCGTCTATGAACATAGAGTTGATGTGCCTTACCAAAAAGCTCCAGTTTTGTCTCATCTGTCCAAAGGACATTCTCCCAGAAGCTTTGTGGCTTGTCAATATGCATTTTCGCGAATTCCAGTCTCGCTTTTTTATGATTTGCTTTCAACAGTGGTGTCCTCCTTGGTCGTCTCCCATGAAGTCCACTTTGGCTCAAACAACGACGAATGGTGCGATCTGACACTGATGTACCTTGGCCTTGGAGTTCACCTTTAATTTCTTTGGAGGTTGTTCTGGGCTCTTTGGATACCATTCGAACTATCCGTCTCTTCAATTTCTCATCAATTTTCCTCTTGCGGCCACGTCCAGGGAGGTTGGCTACAGTCCCATGGATCTTAAACTTCTGAATAACATGTGCCACTGTTGTCACAGGAACATCAAGCTGCTTGGAGATGGTCTTATAGCCTTTACCTTTAACATGCTTGTCTATAATTTTCTTTCTAATCTCCTGAGACAACTCTCTCCTTCACTTTCTGTGGTCCATGTTCAGTGTGGTACACACCATGTCACCAAACAGCACAGTGACTATTTGTCACCCTTTAAATAGGCAGACTGACTGATTATGAGTTTGAAGACACCTGTGATGCCAATTAAAGGACACACCTGAGTTAAACATGTTCCTCTGGTCAAATTATTTTCAATCTTTTATAGAGGTACCATCATTTTTGTCCAGGCCTGTTTCATTAGTTTGTTTTTTTAAATAATTCTGTTGAACCACAATTCAAAAGTAATGGCTGATTTTCAATGGTTAATTTCCAGTAAATTTTTATTTATTGTTACTTTTGTAAGTTTCAAGTGATTTCAGTGACCATTGTGGGTTTTTCTTTCATTAACAGAGGGGTACCAACAATTTTGTCCACGTGTGTATGTGGTGCCCTGAATATGAAGGTGGATTGTATTTGAAGCGTATAGAATAGGTAGATCACGTTACTTATAAAAAATCTGTATTTAGGTTGCTTTCTACATTTTGGAGGACTTTTTACATTTGGCAGTACTATCATTGAGAAATGCGACAATGTGTGAAAGCCATTTGCACTGTGGTTACTGCTGCCACTTTTGTAGCTTCCTGGATGCTGTGGACCTGGCTTTACTCCTGCCCAGCATGTCTGTGGTTCTTTTGATAGGTCTATGAAACCTGAATAGTCCCAGAGTTGTTGGAGCTCTGAATGAGCGTGAGCCCTCGGCCAAGAAAACCCAGCCAAAAAACACGATGGCCCCGCAGAAAGCAGAAAGCTCTGAATGGCACTTGGCTCTCTGACCGTCTCATTCTCATTAGATAAGCCCAATCAGCAGAGAAGCGGGACAGATTTCTCCTCCTCAAGTGGCAGTGCTCCACAATGGCCCAAGACGTCTCCTCTCTTTGTGAGGTGTGATCGTGAGAAGGGTCTGCTGACACAATACCTCTCTGTCTAAGCGCTGGGTTTGTTTCTCTCCTGCCAAATGGACGAGTTCAGTCCATGCCAGGTTGCAAGGTAGACCAGATCCAACACACTCACACAGGCTTTGTGGGTAAAATAAGAGTGATCTGGGATACCAGATGTTAAACAACCCATTTGGCAAAGCACTGTGGTACAGGGCGAGGATCGGCTGTACACGTGAGGAGATACCAGACATTCCAAGGAGGAAGTTTATGGAGATTTGGAGGCTGCCAGGAACAGCTCAGGATCAGGGGTCACATAGTAGTCTGCTGATAAAACAGCCATGAGATAAGCAGTTATTAACTCTCCTCCTATCAATCACTAGAGTGAACTTGCATACAGTGAGATGTACAGTCCTCCGCGCTCATGCTGAATTTAAAATGAGTCACTCAGTTTTCATTTGACTTAACTGCTATAATTTTTTAAAGGAGCATGTCAGTCTAAATAGATGCTGCAAGAAGACATTAACACCCTAGTTAACAGTACACAATGTCCTCTAGTGAAGAGCCCAGCACAACAACTTGTTCTGCCACGAGTGCTGCTAGAAACATAAGTAAAGTAAAAGTGTTGGAACACCACTGTGCAGCAGCTTGGTAGGACTGGTGAGTTTATACTTTGTGCCTTGCTGTGCAAAAAACATCAGGACAGGAAGGAAGAAGAAGTGCGCATGCCAGCACCAGGACGAAAACAAGACTAGGAGTTAGACAAAACACAGGATCACTTCCCCCTGCGGCCTCTGTACGGCACACAGCAGGCACCCCGTTATTACTGCTGGTTTGCAGGAACAGGATTCATTCCCAGGACACAGGACTCAGTAGAGGCTGCAGGGATAAATGCTCTAGCAGCCATCACCACCAGCCTGCCCCCGCCGTCTCTATCTGGCTTGAATTACAGGCATCCTGGTCTGTGGTCGGTACACACAGATGTTAAAGCTATCGCTCCTCTCTCAAGACAGCCTAAAGCTCTTGTCCTAGCGGAGGGAGAAAACAGTTATTACTCAATGTCATGTATCAAGAGGATGAGTGTCAGTATGGGCATGTCAGGATGGCTGAACATTTATGTTGCCTTGCAGATAATAACCATATCCATCAAATATCCCATATAAATGCTGTTTTGTATTTCCCGCCCATTGTATTTATTTAAAACTCTGAAGCTGTTGATTTTCATATTTTGCCAAATGTTCAATATCTGTAACACTCCAGGCAGCCATTGATTTACATTCATTACAAACTGTTGAAACTTGCTTTGATTGCCTAATCCATCACAATCAATCCAATGCAATGTTACATTACTGTTGTATGGTAATGCAGTTTTAAGTGTAGATCATTTCAAAAAGTCTGCACTGGGTTACCTTATAATGATAATGTAACTTGAATAAGTGAATGCAGACTTGATGTTCACTGTGATGGATTACACAACTCACGTTTCAACTGTTGGCTAATAACTCTTCATAGTATGCTTAAGAAATGGAAACCATTGGATAGCTGGAATGGCAAGATAAATATATCCAAATTTCTAAAACACAGCACAATAGATTGCAGTGTTGTTAGCACCAATGTTGAGTGGATGAGATTTGTAGTTGACCTGCATGCAAACATGCAAAAACTTGTTTGTTGCAACACTTTGTTGAATCTAGGCTACATCTACAATCTCACTGAGTAAATATTCAAAATAAAACAGCTGACTTGCCAATGGGGCTGTAACCACAAGCTGCATAGCCTCCACTGAGAAGCAAGCCAGCAGTGTTTATAAGGAGGAGGCTTGAGCAAATACACAAAAAGATAAAGACCTCCTGCACATCAGGACAGGAGAGTTCAGTCTGCCCTCTATTTCCTGGGATGACAATGTTTATACCTGGAGGAAAAGGATGGGAAAACACAAATGCAGGCACTTGGCAGGTTTTATGAACCAAAAGCGAATTGGTTTCACTTACATGCGCTCACACACTGGCAATGTTTGTACCCTAGCTAGGCATCATGGAAGTATATTAAGATTTGGGTCCGTGTAGCATTTGATAACATGTTTTAAAATTTCTAATTCTGGGAGAAATGGCATCGAGGGTCAGTTGTAATGGGCAACAGGCTTGGCATTTGCTCTTCAGTTATGTAAAACCAATCTGTTGTGCATAAATTCAACCACTATCTAAATATTTATCGGGTATCCATTGCGAAACCATATAATTACACACTTCTCCATGATCTTGAATAATTTCATAGCATTAAACAAATTCTGTTAATGTTAACCCATTAGCAATGTTTTACACTTTTACACGCCTTGTAATGTAACCCTTCGTTTTTCTGTTTGACTGTGTCACTTACCTGCAACTCTTAATTTCACCTGCCTTGTGATTTTAATGCGTTCAATAAGCACTTTAGAGCTCATTCACAGCTGGGTTCTGGTTTCAGATTGATTTGGTTATTCATTGGCTTCACATTCAGTTGGATACAGTAGCAGTGGGTCTGATAAAAGCTTGGTAAACTACTGTTACTCTTAAAGCCTGTTGGATTGTGCATGCAGGGAGGTCACGGTGTCAAGACTGTTAAAGTCTGCGGAGGGTCAGAGGCACAGCATGGAGCTGCAGGGAAGAGGGTTATTTAAGGTCTTCACCTGGCCTGTTATGCACTTCACTGTGTTGGAATCCATGAACAAGGGCTCGCTGAGCCATACAGCCAGCTGTTTGAAGGAAATGCAAAAATGACTGACAGTTGTTGATATTTCTTCTCTACGTCTATAGCTGCCACAGCTATGTGGTGGTGGGTGTACTCCCACTCAAAAAGGCAACTATATGTTGTGGCTGCGGCGACTTGAGAGATAGAATGTAGAGACTGCAAGAACTGTGATTGGTCAGCTCAGGCTAGCTCAGGTGTTTTCTCCTACAAGTTTCAGATGCTGGTGGAGATTGATGATAAAAAGGCAACGTTAAGGAAGTTGAACAAAGGCCAAGTAACTTTCTCCTTTCTCCTAACAAACATCTAATGAAGATATCTCCACTCCAAACCTGCTACTGTGATTGTTGCTCTCTGTCAACGTAAATGACGGATTTGAAAGAATATTAAAACCAGTGTGTGTGTAGCCCATCATTGCTGCACATGACAAAGTAAATGAGAAAATGCTGATACAATTACTCTGGGGAATATAATTAAAGCATAATATAAACTGACCATGTACAATACTGTAATGTCCAACTGTAATCTATAAATCTATGTCGGGACCCAGCTTTAGAGCCTAACCAATACTACAATTGTTGCCAATAAAACATTTATTGCTGCAGTTCGCTGCTTTGCAACTTCTTTTTGCACGTCTGCCAACACACATGCAGATACAGATACAGGCTGAGCACAGGCTCTGTGGTTTTCTATGGAGGTCTGCAGTGTTGGAGTTTAAAAGTGAGTTTAAAAGTGAATACACTTATATGAGTGAACCCCCCCTCTAACACACAAAAACACACACAGCCAGACTCTTCACAAGCCTGGTCGAAACTGCTACTCCCTTTCAACCGACTATGGAGGTTATAGACCAGAGAACAAGTTTGGCAAACTTGAAGTGCGCCACGGGCTGTTTCCCACAGATGTATTAAAGCTTTTTCAGACAGTCAAAGATCTCTGCCCTGCTGTGTCCGCCTGGCCTGCCCTCGGGCCTCAGCTCTGTCTGACACATCCAGAGGAATGCTGATGCTGCTATCTCTGGGTCAGCAATCGCAGCCGGCCCCCTGTTGTTTGTTTGTCAAAAGCTTTTTTTTTTTTTACTGCACCCCCCTCCGTGAAAAGTGAACTCATTTTGAGGTCTGGCTGACTGCTGATTAAAACATTAAAGTCTCACTTGGAGTGAAAATGAGGGTCAAGCAGACGTCAAGTTCAAAGCCAAGAAGTGCAAGGCTTTCACTTGATAAGCACACAATTTTTTAGAAAGCAACCCGTGGCTTTGTGGCCAATACAAGCTTTGATTCTTGAGAATGTCTTGTACGCTGTTTGACTCGACTGTCCCCAAACAACCCTCTCACAAAAAACCCCATTGTGTAATTTTGGGACTTCAAATGAAAAGGCATCAGATTTTGGAAGAGTGAATGAAACCCTGCAGGGATTGACGGTGGTGATGAATCTTGACTGGAGTGGTGATAAATCATGATAATGTAGAGCTTTAGTTTAGGATGGAAAATCTTTTTTTTTTAAAGTATGTTAATGCCTTTCATGTTTTTTTTTTTTTTTTCATTTGTTCTAAGGTCTGTGTTGAGTTGTGTAACTTCATTATGCTGTCATTTTGGCCTCAACTTAAGGTTTTGATTTCAAAAGAGACCCTGCTGGTTAAATATAAGTTGGTGTGACCCCACTCTCTTTGCATGCTGGAATAAAATGGGTATAGACATCGAGTACCTTCCACTTCTAAACCTTTTGCCCAGACTTACCAGTAACTCTTGATGATATTATTATTAAATAATACTTCACTTTTTGATAAAGGTCACAGCAGCTGACGGAATATCAAAGTTTTCCTTGCAGCATTAAATGTAGTATTTTTGGCACGGCTCAGTGAAGGTCCAGTCGTGCCTTTTTGAGGTTGTCAAATGATGTCTCACTCCTGCTCCTGCGTGGCGTACCTCTCCAGGACCTAACACTGACCTTGGCAGTTGTAGTGTAACATTAATCAGCCAGCAGCTCGGGGGTGTATGTCCTCACTTTGATCTCTCCTATACCTGAGCGCAGTGCTGTGCCTGTCTGTGCTGTTGTGTGAGGTGACTGGCAGTCCTGATTAAAAGACAGTGGGCATCAGCGTGCCAGCGTTCCTTTTCTCTAATAGATCATCTTAATGAAGTCGCTGTGCTGCAACGAGTGGCAGGTGATTAATACACACAAGTCATTAAGCCTGTTGTATAAGAGTGTGCCTCCAGAGGAGGTGCCCTTTGCTTGTTTAGAGATAAATCTAAGGACTAAGTGGACAGCGCACTGGCAGGGTGACAAGGCAGCTTGGATGTTCATATTGGATCTTAACTGCTGTAGGTTCTCACAGAAGAAGACGGGGTATTTGGATTTGGGGGATTTGGCCTGGACAATAAATTCAGCACATTACTGACATTGTGAACCTCTTGCAAACTTTGAATGTACATGAATGTAAACAATGATTTGAATTTCATATAAACAGAACAGCTACAATCGAATTACAACCAGTGATGTTTAAAAAGAACTTTCAACCAACCAGTCAGCCTAAAGTCTCCAGACATCTTTACCTGTGCAGACTATAAATGAAGCCAGACAAACATAAATGCGAGCTAGCAGTTAATTATAGTGGGAGAGATATAGTGGTGTTAAAATATAGTAATTGTTAATGTTGTTATCAGGACAGTTTATCATGATATACATTTTAGATCATACTCCCCAACCCTAATTTGTATAAAATATTTTTGTATTAAATATTTATCATATGATAATAATGTACTATTTAAATTGTTAGTGACCAGCAGTGCTGAAAGTTTTCGCTGTTTTCTGAATAATAGACTCATCTAACATCATCACATTTGAGTCATTAAGTGGATTTTGTAGATTTCTAATCAAATGAAATTTGAAAAACACCGTGACAAAAGATGAAACTTGATATGTAGTGATGAAGTCATGTTGTCAGTATGTACTCATGTATCATACATCTTTTGATTGCTGGTTAGAGGCCTAATTGTAGTCTCACTGTGTATGTTTGCATTTTGTATGTTTGCAGCAGCGGTTGCCATGGCAGCCACAGTAGCTGTAACTACCTTTTTGTGTCAGTGCTGCTGAACAGATTTGGAGACTTGAAGCCATTTTGAAAGATATTCTTGTGCTAAACTATTGTCTGTATGTAAGTATGTATGCAGGAAAGGGGGGAATGCAAAAGTTTCACTTATTTGCACATGTTGAAATCAAAGAAAGGATATAGAAATAATGTGCCAGCTGAAGGAAAAGACCTCCAGCTTAGTGTAATGTGTTTAACATGTATATAGCTAATAAAGACCCCTGTGTCTTATTCAAAATTGACCTCTAATGTTTGGGAAGAAGAACTCTATGTGCTCTGCTTTCCTTCTCAGAGCTTTTTTTGATGAAGCTGCTGCTGAAGGTCTTCTGCCACGCGCTGTAGTCGGCTCACTCAATTAAGCTAGAGACAGCATCACTTTG
This sequence comes from Pempheris klunzingeri, assembly GCF_042242105.1. Classification (NCBI taxonomy): domain Eukaryota; kingdom Metazoa; phylum Chordata; class Actinopteri; order Acropomatiformes; family Pempheridae; genus Pempheris; species Pempheris klunzingeri. The sequence continues at coordinate 12,673,040 of NC_092033.1, forward strand.
ACATTCACTTAAAAGTCAAATGCCAGAATAGGGAACTAAAGCACACTGCTGGCTGTCGTGCAGACAAAGAATCAGATGCATTTAGATATTTGCAGTCAGGGGTAGAGTTTTAGAAGAGGTGGCCGATCATTTCCCACCCCAAAGAGAGAGTTTCCAACCACAACAGTCATTCCAAGAGACCGTGAAGCTCTGCTCCTGATGTAGCTTCTTCAATATTTCATGTACAGAGTGATGGACATGAGTATTGAGGCCCGAGCACACCAGGATACGTGTTTTACCAAAGTAAACACTCTTGTGAAGCACTGACACTTTGTCCTGCAGTAAACAGGAAGCAGAGAAGATTCTGGAAATGTGGCTGCTTCTTTTAAGCTCACACTCATGTTTTTTTTTTTTTTTTTTTATCTCTTTGACTCCAGTGATGATGATGCATGCCAAGTTATTTTTATCAACTTGCTGTTGCATTTTCCAGCATTTACCAAAATGATGGCACAGTAGGGGCCACTTAATCATAGATGATTGCATAGTGACCTTACTTACAGGAATAATAATCATGTAATTCTGCAATCTAATAAAAATAAGTGTTTTGTATATCTAATTAATCTGAAAGTCCTGCTGTAGTTTAAAACACGCTTCTACCAAGCATAATCCATTTCATCTGGTGAGCTTGCATCCAACTAAACAAAACTGAAACGAGAAGACAAGTTTGGGGGAAAAAATTCTGGATTAATGCTTTGCTGAAATTGTGATTCAAGTGAGCCATCTTTATCTCAGTCACACTGGTACAAAATATTCCAATAAATATTGAATGTACACTAGATAACATCATTTGTTTCGATAAAACAATGGGTCCTGACAGAAAATGTAAACACTCTGTTGGCCAATATGTCCAGGCAGTACAAACTGTGGTTTTGCTTACAAACTAAAGGAGAATAATGACCTGTTAAAAATAACAAAACTACTTCAGCCACTAACAGTGATATTAAAGAACAATGCTCTTGTATCTTTGACACCATTTGGTCTAAAAAATGATCCCATTTTTAGTAACTTTGTGTCTTGGACCCTTTTGTAAGGATTAAACATGAACACATCTCTCAAAACACTCAAAGTCAAACCTTCGATCAGAGCATAGCTCGTTCATCCCTCCACGCCTTCTCTTTCTGTTTCCACGGTCCAACATAGAAAATCGTCCAGAAAAACACGCACTCATTTTGATGATGTCAGTGGCCAAAACATCCCTTATATGGCTGCACGTAGATTCCCCTTTCCCTATATTTGGAGTAGAAGAAATGTACAGCAATTTGGAATACTAGAGGGCAAAACAGGCTGCATCGCCATCCAAAATAAACTTTGAGATTCCCAATTCCACATCTCAGGCAACTTTGTGCATAGCAGAGCGGTTAGTCACTGCACAGCTCACTATGTGTTGTTGACACAGACGAACTTCTGTTTAATTTCCCATTTTAACTCCAGGGCCACTAGCCTTTATTTCCCACATATCATTAGGTAATCTTGAAGTGGAGGCCTGTCAGAGTTGGTAACTGTAAATTGTTGCAAGAAAACACATAGATGCATACAATTAAGTAAAAAAGTGTGCAATGCAAGAACACCACAAACTATGGAAGTCGTGTCCTCTGACATGAAGTAGGTAGTATTCATTGCAGGGCTTGTTCCTGTTATCGCGTCCACCCCCATGTACACGCATGTTAGAGATGGAGGGAGGGCTGGTGAGCACCGAGTTACATCAGGAAAAGGAAGAGAGTGCAACATTAGACTCAAAAGGAAAAGTCAAAAAGAAAAGGGCTGGCGTTTTCCCCAAGGACAACTGATAAACCCTTTGGCAGGAAAGGCCTTGCAAATGACTGCATTCCTTGTTAACCTTGTAAGGCTATTTTTACCACTAAAGGGCCTGTTGAGCAGGCACCTTTTGTTCACCCTGCAGCGCGAAACAGGAAAGACTGGTTTGCATTGTGACCCTCTGGGAGTTTGGCCCCGATCTCTGTCTCTCATCATGATCCAACCATCCATCCTAATGTCGAGCTCTGTTTACGCAATGTGTCTTCATGGTTCTTGACAGATGAGCCCAGTAACTCTGCCGCACAGGTCAATGTAAAAGTAATGCAAATAGGAAGCTGAGGCCGTGCACATATATCATGACAAAGCTAAGATTGCAAGGAGTAAAGCTGGAGGTTTTCCCAGACACTGTGCAGAATCTCTGCTGAAATAATGAAAGCTAACTCCCCACTCTGCTCTCAAAGGGATGTTTGTGCTCTGTATGTTTGTGCATGTTTTTTATTGTGTTTTTAAGGGACATTCCTCTGGTTGAAAATCCCCCAGACTGTCCCCATGAGGTGAAAGGCTCTTGTACAGGCTGTCTTCCTGTTGCCTGACCAGAGTCCATCTAATGTTTGGTAGTGTTTGAGCTGCAGCTCCTCAGGGATTCCTGGAAGTGAATGTGATCATGTCTTAAGAGGATTAAGAGGAGAACCTGGCGGATCTCAGCCAGAGGTCACCATCACTGTTATGGTGGGAATGACCTCGTCTGTCACCGCACATCTGTCAGTGTCTTAACGTGCACCGAAAGGGCCGAGTTATTGTTGGTTTTCTACAGGGACCTGATTTCTTTACTTGGTGTAAACGAGAATCTTGATTTCTTAAAATCACAGTAAGGGTTTACAGAAACGTCATTAGCACAGCTTGGTTTCTGTTGGAGAAAGCTGATTTCTTGGCCACGTTTAAGGGTAACTAATGAGTTTCATACAGGATTTAACTACATGTGCATGACAAAACTTCAGACTACAGCAGAGGCAGAATTGTGGACTTTTGCATCCAAAACAAAATACACAATCAAAATACACTGGCAATAAAATAAAAAAGGTTCATGATACATTCAAATGGCAAGAAAAAACTGCTCTCACTGTAGAGCCAGGCCTAACTCCCCGAAAAATAACAATAAATATCTCAAATATACTTTTAGTATGAACCAGCCAAGGTTCAAAAATATGGCCGCCAATGAAGAGATTAGATTCCAGATTGCTGCATGTAAACACAGGTTTCAGATTAATTTTGGGCCTCTTTTGTGGCTGTGTCCCATTTCAAGAATGATTGCTGACAAATTTGCAAGTCCTCCAGAGCTCTCACATGCCTATGAATGGGTTGCAGGTACAACATTTCTTTTGATTAATGAAATGTGTTTGAAAAAAAGATATCATTTTAAGTTGCTAACCACAGTTTCCATGTTGCCATTTTAGCGAAGCAAATCCCAGGCCGTTTCTTGTTCTTTGATTTCTTCTTGTCGTAATCCGGCTTCTGCCCGCAGCCTGATTTCTTGCTGCAGGGATGCAGCCTCTGTGACTATACTTGCTCCTCTCCTTTTTCTTTTTGTCTCTTCACCTGTCATTGTCTTCTTCTTCTTCTTCCCTCAGAGCCTTGATGAGCTAGATGATGATGACGCAGGGGAGAAGGACAGGAGGGAGGAGGAGGAGCTGGTTCAGGCCAACACTTTCCAGAACGAGGCCATGACAGCTGATCCCGTCACTGGCCACTTAATGGTAAGAAGTGACCTGACAGGAGGAAGGTGGTGAGAGCCGCACAGCCATTATATTTTCTCACTTACTGTACCTTTGGTATCTAGCCAGGTGGATAGTCTTGGTTGTATTTGCCCAGTATGTGTAGATATAAGCTCAGTTTTAGATATCAGCACATAATAATATATGTGAACATAAAGCTGATTAAAGTCCGTCATAATCAAAAAAGGCCTCTGACATCCAAGAAGAGACATGATGTCTCTGCAGTAGTGCTGGCACATTCTGGTCTATATTTTCTGTCACAGACAAATACAATGTTCTACTTTTCCTCCACACTTCACTCAAGCAGAATATTGTGCAGACTGATACAAAGCTGCTGCCAAACAGAGGCACTGTTGCTCAAGAAGATACCCGGCAAGCCCAGGAGCTCAGTTTGTGTAAAAAGCTGCAGTGATGCAAAACCCAAAAGTGTCCCTGCATTTCATCATCACCGTGAAATCCGTTAAAAACAAAAAGAAACCCCCTAAAATGCTGTTAAAACTTCTCGGACAGATTGTTCCCCACAAGTCTGGGGCCTTCACTGCAGCGATTGTTCACGCAACTTTAAAGACTGATGGGCTTTGCTTGTAACAATAGTAGTGCTGGTGATCAGCGATTCAAGTCTTTTATCAAGCAAAAGTAAGGAAAACCTTCACTGGTTCAAAGTCCTGACGTGAAATCTGAATGATTTTCTGCTGCTTTGCTCAGTTTTTTAACATCGAATATCTTTGGGATTTGGACAGTAAGATGGACAAAACAAGGGCTTTTCAAAGTGAATGAGTAATAAAGCAACACAATTAGTCCCGAAAATAAGCAGAAACAAAGCCGTTTTATTACATTGCAGCTCAGGTCCACAAAGTTAAGAGCCTCATTTATCAGACTTCATTTGAAAGCCAGCATTAGGATCTGCTTTGTGTATATGGTGACTACAAAATTAGTCTTTTAATCTTTGCAAGTAATTGTGTGTTTATGTGACTTAAATAAATTAGCAAAAATAAAACGAAATCAGACACACTCATAATTTGAGTTGTTTTATTTTGTAGAGAACAGTAGTTTGTATTCAGTGGTTCAGTTTATGTAAATTAAAACATCTTCGAATAGACACACTTATTTCCAACAACAAGTTGAGCACACAGAGCGTATGAAAAGCATCCAGCTGTGTAACAACAACAGAAACCCCCACTCTGCAGTTCTGTAAATCATCATCATCATCTGCTTGGCATGAAAATTACCATTTGAAAGAAATAAAAAAAATACAACTCAAATGGCTCTGCCACTGAGTGACAACTTTTGTGGCTGCAGCTAAGAGTTGTGTTCCTGATGGATTGGCTGGTATGCATCAGCAAGCTTATTTTTGTTTTTAGGCTGAAACTGTCTGAGGCTGTTTACGCGAAGCGAAGACTTGTGTATGAAATATGTACTCAAATATCACACTTACAGGAAGATTGTGACAGCACCTGCTGAGATGTGGAAAAGAGGGAAAAAGTGAAAAGTGAAGGGTTCCACTATTTACATAAGGTACAAACAAAGAACAAGCTATTCGGTAGAATCATTTTTCTGCAGCTTCCCTACAGTCTGTCCATGTGGAGGGAGAGATTCTAAGTCTATTTGAAACTGAATATGTCCATTCATGCCTGCTGAATCTATTCTCACCATTAAAACATGAGGCCTAATGCAGACCAGATGGGGCTATGCAGAAACTAACCATTAGATGTCTCACTGTCACTCATATAAAACTGACATTCGTATTCTGCAGGGGGTCCTGTGCCAACTCGCTGATAAGGAGGCAGACTGGGAGAAATAAAGAGCAGGGGAGATCTAGCGCGGTCAGTGGATTTACTACAGAGCTGTCAGCTAGACATCTGTAAAGACGGAGCGTCAGAAAAATGTGCTATTCCTCTTGGGCCTAATTTTTCAAAGGGAGACAAGCAATTGCCATGTCAGGCCCGTTATGATATACAGCGTCCAGTCGGGCCTCTTAGCTGGTATCAAGATATCTGGAGAAAAAGTTTTTAAAAAGCTCAGTTCAACTTCTGTGCAGAGCTGCAGGGCTGTTAACAGTCTCCCCAGGTCTCCGAGCATTTCCAAACCAAAACAAGCTGTAACTCTTCTGTGTTAGTTGCTGAAGACATAATGGAAACTCCACAAAGGATCTTGGATATGAAATATTTTATCAGATGCTTTACATTTTGTAATGATGTCCTTTTTCCATCTCACCCTGTCTTCCATTTGACTTAACTTATAGAGATGGTGTGTGCTCTGTGTGTGTGTGACAGGACATATGTATCTGATATGTGCCGGCTCAGAGATGGCCGGTCTGACAGGCGGGCATGTGGTCCTGGTTATCGGGCTTTACCTCTCTCTGGTATGCAATTCCTACAAGGAAACCTGTTTCAGTGATCCAGCAGCCAGAACCATATGGAACATTCCTCAGGATCATCTGCATTTAATGTGGCGCCAAGTCCACAACAGAGCAGTTCAGGTCTTTTTCGGCCTCTCGCTCTCTTGGCACAAACACATACTGCTGACAATACCCATCCAGCACTTTTTAACAAGCCTCATTTGCATTTTTAATTAGCACCTTTCAGTCCAAAAGAAGGTGCTGATGCAGAGCATCTTGTCTGAACAGCAGGGGAATGTTCACTACCCATCACATGGCATTTCCACCCAGCAGCAAACTAAATGTCATCTTGTTTCCTGAAACAATATTTGATCACATTCACACCTAGGTTGATTCACGAGTTTAAGGATTACTATTGAACTAAACTAACTGTAATGAAGCTGCTACCAGCAAAAATACTTCAGCTTGTTGGGGAGAAACTAAACAGAGTGTTGACAGCAAACCAGAGACACTAGATCAGACTTAATTCAAAATCATAAACATAAAAAAGAAAGTGTGGTTGCAGAATAAGCAGCCTGGATTTTTTCGACTACAGGTATTGCATGGGTGCAAGAAAAGTTGATTTGACCATAGAGAAATACCATAGCCTGTATAAATGAAATGGGCATAGTATCTGAAAAGGGTCTGAAAAGTGAAGCCAGTGCTGAAATCCCCTAAATGTGCATTCTTTCTATTGGCCAGCAGGAGGCGGCTCCACTGGCTCTAAAAAGAAATCAGATTGCATGGAAGTCTATGACAATATGATCCTACTTTTCACTTTCCTAACAAGTCTGTGTTTATGGAATCAGTCACTAGTTTCAAGTCCTCACCAACACAGCATGCTGGTCATTTAGTAAATGATGGTCCCATTTAGAAGAACATAGACCATAAAGCAGGGTATGCTTTAGGGCGGGACTACCTTATGACTAACCAATCAGTTCGAAGGGACTTTGTCAAATCATTGTTACTTCTGGTTTCAGAATCAAGATGGCAGCGACCAAACTGCCTCACTCGAGGCTTCGAAATGGCAGTCTACAAACCAGCGGGTGACATCATAGTGGCTACATCCATTTCTTTTGCACAGTGTATGGTATAAACAGGGAAAAATATCTTTTACTGACACACATGCAGTAGCAGTACCGGTCAGGCAAATGGCAAGAGGTTAACACGACTTTCTGTTGCTGTTTACGGTGTTAGACTTGCAGGTTAGTCTTGTTTTCATCTTCAGCCTTCTATTAATGTTCCAGGTTGGCATTTTGACATCTATTTCTTCAGCCGGCATCAAAGACTCAGACAGCTATGTGAGGTTGGCATCTTAATTAAGACGGTGTGTGAGAGAACTGCAAAGAATCTCTCTTTCTATAACAGTAGAGCTGTAAAGTCCACAGTGTGCAATTTTAGCCCATAGTTATTTTAATTAATATGCAGATGCCATAAATAAGTTGCAGGAATAAGCGATGGGAAAAGAATTCAGGTGTTTCCAAAGAGACTTTCTAGTAGCCTTGTTTTGCTGGATCAGTCCCAATCACACGTAATTATGTGTCTCTTTTGAATTTATTGAATGCCTCCTTTAAAATTTGAGTGAAATGCTCTGAGTGCCTTTCTGTCAGGCATCTGAGTCTTTCTGCCATAGACTCAGATGGCATTCCTTTAAACATGTTTGAATTTAATGAGCTATCAAGATTATTATAGATCACATCTAGCCCTAAATATCCGAGCAAGACATTTGAATGTGTTTTGATCACACAGTGGCATGGAGTGGTCTGCACAGGCACACATGCACACATGCACACAGAAATGTCAAACTGTAATATGCTGGAGTTCAGTGATAAAGTCCTTGTTTTATTGTTGATATTTGTCTCTCTATTCTTAGTAGCTCTGAGCTCTGCAGCGCGGCTTATGGGAGCTGTCAGCGCAGCTCAAGCATGATAAATAAAGTTGCGCTGGCTTGTATTGTGTGCAGCGAAGAAGTCGTACATGAATTACGCTGACCTTGTCTCACAGATTCATATCCCAGACAGAAGGTGAAACACTGCGAGAAGGTACAGTGGCAATATAGCAAATGAAGTCTAGGATTTGTGCTGTGATCACCATGCGATTTCATTTTCAGATATTTTGGCTGCATATCAAAATACCAAATATTAAGTATTGTCATTGTTGGACTGTCCCATATACTGTGATACCATACACACTGATTACTTGTTATTGTGACATTAAGATAATCGATTATTTTAAAAAGAATCTGTCCTACCCCCCAGAAGAGGAGGAAGAAGAAGACAGTTGACAGTGTTTTTCCTGTGTGGATGGACTAGATGGATAAAAATTTGTGAGGGTGGAACACAAATGGCATTTCCTGATCATGTATCTGCAGTCGAGCTGCTGCCTCAGTGGAAGTGGCTGAAACATGACTATGGTACAAGATGATTGATTAGCACAAGATTCTGACAAAATGCAAGTGATTACAAGCAGATCAGATATTGTTCTTTTATTTGTAGCACAGTGCTTCTGAACTTCGTTGCAGACAACACAACTTAACACTGAAATTCATTCATAGCTGCCCAAAAGATTCATACATTCTCATGCCAGTCAGTGGATGCAGAGAAACAGTCCAGCTTTAGCTTTGCAGTTTGCACTCAGTATCATATAAGAATAATTCTTGCTGTTTGTTTTGACTTCATGCATCACTGGTGTAGCCTCACAACACATGCTGCCCGCTGTGACCTTCCCTCATACTGTTGTTTCGACTCATTTCAACCCTTTTTCACCCCAGAAAAGAATCAATCCAGTCCACTGACCCCTGTCAGCAGGCCAGCAGACTTCAATACATGAAACTTGCTCATGCTGGATCTTACAAAACAGACGTATTAAACTTCTGGGGGAATGTGAAAGCAAACAATTGTTTCCTTCAAAGGCGGCTTCCAGGTCAGTTGTATATTCAGAGACTCCTGTTGGTTTATTCAAGTTACACTAGCCTGTGGGAGCAAGAGCGTGTACACACATTTACATTTAGACAGCATCTTTTTAATATCTACAGTTCTACAGTATTGAAAGGACACTCTGTTTGCAGGAACTGCTTTGAAAACTATACAGATCATATCTCAACTATAAATGTTTTCAATGAGGCTTCAGACTTTGACAGAACACTGTGTGCACTAATCATGATTTCACCCTCTCAAATCAAAATGCTGGGAAATAATGATGGACATTTTTCCTTATTTTGTAGACTAAACAAGTAATTTAGAAAATAATTTGAATATGACTCAATAGGGAAAGACATATTTTGTTGCAGCGTGGTTCCTCTTTTATGAGCCTCTACTCTTTGGTATAGTTGAGGCCCAGTCTGAAATTCAGCACCATCTGCCTGCCTTTAACTAAATTCCTGATAAGACCGTTTGTGAGGAAAGGTTTTCACAGCTACAACTGGCTATGGCAGCTGTTCCATTCCCCCAAATACCAGAAAATGTCAGTTTTTAAAACAAAATTCATCAAATTGCTTTTAAATCCAGCTGTTGCTTGAGCCAGGCCTCATGCGAAGATTAGGTATTATTTAGTTTATACCCCATCGCTGCTGCAGACTGCCCTCTTTCTGCCCTCCATCTTACTAAATCTATCCAAGCCTGAGACAGGGAAGAGATGCAGGGCGGGATTTCATCCACAGGTAATGGATGATATGTCACTGAGACAGAGAGGCTGGTGCATGCTAAGAGTCAGGCACGTTTCCCTCCATCCGCTAAAGCCAAGTTCTGACTGATAAATTGCAGCAGAGCCAAGGCTCCTCAATCAAACACGGGAGCCTTCATTGCACAAAGACCTTAGGAGAGAAGAAAATGCGTATTCATCTCACGCCGCCCGTGACCCACACTTCATTTTTTGAGGGAAACACTATTTTACCGAAGGCGATCTTATCGGAGCATCACTGCTGTATAGATCTAAACAACCTTTAGATCGTACAGTAATGGGGAAACAAGACAAACATGCACTTTCATGTTGCAAAACAAGATTGCCTTCCAACAACTTGGGGCTATAGAGCTCCTGCTGAACTATTAAATGCAACAAAGATCATCAATATATCAGCTCAGCAGCTGCGATTTGAAAAACATTCATACACAACCTAAATGCTTTCTATAAATGCTGCCCTGATACATTTCTCATTTCCTGCAGATGAGGTTTTGTGTTTTTTCCTCTCTGGTGAACCAACACCACCCAAGGCAGATGAACACAACAGATGATACCTTAAAAACTCATTCTCATATCTATTCTCTGAAATTACAACATTAGAGAGCAATTAGAGATGGATCATTTTTAATCTTCAAAGCATGCGCAATGCACTGAAGTTATGTTGTCAAATTATTCTTGTTGGACTGAAGGTGCCTCTTTCCTTTTCTTTTTATTTGTTTCAGGATACCCCTAGATCTGGGAGCGGCCGTCACAAGAGGTGAGACTCATCTTGTTATCCCGGCACTGAGAGTGGAGTTTATCTGCCTCAGCATCACCAGTAATGTGTCAAGAGAAGGAACAGAGGGCAGGATGAGAAACAGCACTTTGAGTCATTAATTACGAGAGCAGATTCCCTCTGAAATGGCCCGAGAGCCTTTTCCTGGTGCGTCATTGTCTAATTTTTTCTTTTTTTTTTTTCTTTTTTCAATGCTGCTCTTTTCATGCTTTTATGGGTCAAGAAAGATGACTGCTGAACACTTCTTTGAACAGGAGTTGACAGGACACCATCTGGATGTTGGACACTTTGTTCAGACCGTCACTTCACTGCTGTAGCTGGCAGGGAGAGTTGAAAGTAAATCATTTGCTTTGAAATGTTTGGAGTCTAAATGTGTGGTTCAGTTCGGTAAAGATTGCTTTGGCATTTAATGAGAGGCTTTCAAACCTTTTTTTCCCCAGAGAACCCCCAAAACATTGATGGTCGGATAGACATCCCTTTTTAGGCAGGTGCTTTTTGTATCATACAATTTACTGACGTTTTGGCAGAGAGCACAAAATTATGGTCAGAATAAAGGTTCTTTCATTTGCCTCCATTATATTATATTCATACTATACTATATACATTATTAATTCAGTAAATGCATAATCTGAGTTGCAGAGGCCACACTCTTGCTTACTCACAATGTAGCCTGTAACACACAATCCTCATGGCAAGTACTGAAGTCCTTTGTGAACCTCTGTGCGTGCCCAGCTTGCATTTATTTTGCATTATTTGCAACCAAACTGTGAAGTTGTGGCCAACCCCAACAGCCAAGTTCACCAGCTGACATTCAATCTGGCCATGTAATTATGGCTGCTGCTCTCATCAGCTGGTCTGGCTACACTTGGACGCTCCGCAGCTCTGCAACGGATAACTCGCCGGGTTGGCTAGGCAGCGCAAGATGGCTGATAGAGTAACTTTATAGATACGTGTCTCTCTCTAATTCACTCAGTTTCTGTCAGCCTTCCCTGTCCCAGCCACTTCATCTTTTTTCTCGTTGGATTCAAGCCTGCCCTCTGCACATATTGTGGCTCAGCTTGGATAGTTCGGGGGGCCTGGGATATTGAAGCATTCATAACCAAAACACACCTGGATCAGCTTTGTCTTCTTCAGTAGCTTGAAATCTTGGCTGCCTTTGTGATAAAAGGGGAGTGAGGGGCAACCCTTGCAGGCCCTCCCACTCATAAACAGGTAGATATTACTGATTATATCTTTTAAAGCAAAGATGCAGTTTGTTTTGATGTTTTTTGTGGGAATAGGATGCATCTGGGTGAGACGGGGTGTTAATCAGATGGTTGAGTGTGATGTGGTTTCAAGTGTAGTTTTGACTTATCCCTCATTGACGCTTGAGTTTGTGAGAGATGTTGTTATACCTTTGGCTACTGCTGTTATAGGCTCTCCTGTCTGTGCTTTCTCCTTCCCACCTGCTGAGGCTCCCAAGAGAGTGTGATTGGCTCAGCCTCTCTCTCCATCAGACCTCACCCTGCAGGGTGCTAATGGGCCATGGTGTGATATTTTCTATCGAGGCCAGGGATGTTTAGGCTTGGCTTCAACACCTGCTGAGCACCCAAGAGTATCCGTGTGTGTGTGTGTGTGTTGTTTGTGTGTGTGGGTGAGACCAAGGAGATAACTGAAAAAAGATGACATGCATGCATGTAGACACACCAAGCATGTCCCTGTTCTGTGTTCTGGCTCTTTTTAGGCATCATGGTGGGATGTATTTGTTGCCACGGTTTGTAATGTACACGTGTGTGTGTGTGTGTGTGTGTGTGTGTGTGCATGCACGCACAAGTGTTTTGCATGTGTGCTTGTATGTGTGTGTGTGTGTGTGTGTGTGCTCATGTTGATAAAGTAAGAGTAGCCGTGAAGAGCCGCAATGAGAGAGACAAATGAAATGCACTTTATCTGGTTGTAGGCGACCGTCAAGGAGAGCGTTTCAAGGACTCCCTCTTGATCAAAAGCGATGGCCGCTGCAGTGTTTGGCTCTCTGTAACAACGAGCGAAAACAAGCTGTTGGTTCTGTAAATGTCAAGGTACAGAAAAATGCCATCTCTGCTTGTGTACGGGAAATGGCAAAATAGCCTCAATAGAGAAAAGAAGAATGGCTGAGTTTAGTGAAATAGATCTAAACCTCAGAAAGAGGAGTCCGAGTTTTAAGCCTACATTGACATCGTGGGGCTCGTGTCCGTAGTTTGAAACTCTTCATTATGTCTTGATCCTGCATAAAGTCATGCCAGGTGATATGAAAATGCCCATTTTGACATATTTGATGTCTGAATTAGTCAGAGTGATTGCTGAACCAAACCATTGGAGTTTACTGTTTACTATCTACAGTATGTGATGTCCTGTAAACTTACCTCTTGCCATTTTCCTTTTTTAAAATCTTTTCTTAGATCTCTGGTCTAATTCATGTTGTAATGGTATTTCTGCGGCAGTTACAGACAATCCACAACGTGGTGTAGTGTTTTTACAGATTCCTAGAAATGTTCAATAAAATCACCATGACTAAATAAACAACAATCAAAGGTGAAAAACGTGTTATAAGTTTGTGTTCATTTCAGATCCCATCAGTTATAGTGAGAAGCTTTCAGGGCCTTTAGAAAATGAGAAATGAGACACCAGTATTGCTACCATGGGGTGTCGAGGTGTAAAAAAATATGAAATTTGCAGGATTTTTACATCACTGTGACTTCTCAGGTAGTAAAGTCTCTAAATTAGGCAAAAAGGATATTGGTGTCTGGTTATGTAACCTATTAATGGTTTCATAATTGAATTTCCAGTGGTAGACTAGTGGTTAGGACGCACAACGTATAATCATTCTCCGCAGTTCTATTCTGTCTGGGGCCCCCTGTTTTATGTCATGCCCTCGTCTTTCCCCCCATGTTTTCTGTCTGTCTGTCTCTGCACTGGCTCCTCTCCAGTAAAAGCTAAGAATGTCAAAGAAAAAAAACCAAACAATTTTCAGTTTTGTTGTGACAGTTTTTAAACATATTGCCCACTACTGCCTCTCCAATCTCAGAGTAATAGGACTTCGTAAAATAGTCTAATAATTATTTGGCAGATTTTGAAAGGATTGCAGATGGTACAAAGGAGTTTTATTTGTCCTTTGTCTTGCCAGCAGCTTTCCTGTCGGTTTCAGCTGTAGAAATATGCAGACAGACCCCTTCAGACGATCCAGTGAAGCCTACAGACTCCCCAATAATTTGATTCCCAGGGAGATTTTATAAATCGGGCACAATCTGTTCCTACCGGGGAGTGGGAGCTGTTGTAGTGGGGGGCAGAGAGCCAGCAACTCATTCCAAGTTTCCACGTCAATAATTATTGAAATAAGGGCAGTAAGAAAATAAACTGCACATGAATATTCTTCCCCTGCTGCCAGAATCCGTCTCTAAGTAGCGAGGAAGTGAAGAGGAGATAAGGTTAATGTTCTACTGGCGCTGCATACAAAAACCATTCAAATCCTTTTTTTCCCTCAACGGCTTAAGAACAGTGACGCACAAGTTGCCACTGTCATTCCTGAGCCTATTTGAAGTTGTAATATGTAAATTGTTTCTTAATCAGAACCCTTTTTGCACCAAAGTTGCAAACCCTTGACGGCCTTTTCTCCATTAATGGAATAAAAGGCAGAGGGCTGTTAATGAGGAAGGTTTAGTTGAAAGGGCAAACTCGCAGAAGATATTCCCACCTGTTCTTTTGATGATGGATGTGTCATCCCATTGAACAGTATCGGACCCTTTGTATAGTGGAAATCGCCATAGAATTCACTACTTTTACCAAAAAAAAGGATTGAATCAGGCTTTACATGTTGTATTAAGTATTGCGGTTATGTTTTGTGTGTGTTTGTAACAGCTCTGCTGGGCCTGGATCTGAGGAGGAGATAGGTGGGAACAGCAGACAGCGACACAACCGTCACGGCAGAGACGGAGGAGCTGCAGCACCAGGAAGTTTGGAGAAAAGGATGGAGGAGCTGGAGATGGTACATCTTCTGACCCTGTCGTCCATATTTCTGTCACCAATGATGCCAATCAATGCTCCACTTATACAAACACAAGCCAGTGAAATAATCTGTCAAAGGAAAAGTTAGCATGTTTCTCATTTCTCTGCACTTACAGTTGAGATAGATATAGTAAGAGATTAGCATCGGTCCACATAAAGACTGGAAGCAGTGACTCCAAAATAGGCCTGACAGCACAGTTAAGCTCACTTTTATAACACTGAAACAAACCTCTTGGCAACCAGTGGTGAAATAATAGATAACTAGATAGATAACACAACATTTTTATTTTATTTTGAGGGAGGCTAACTGTTTCCTCCAGCTTTCAGTCTTTATGTTAAGTTAGGCAAATCTCCTGCTGGCTATAAACTCCATAGATAAGGCACACACTGTGAATGATATCGATTCAATCATCTAACTCTTGGCAAGGCAGTGCACCCTTCAATATATAACTTGCATGACTTTGTTGTCTACTATGAGTTGAATTCATTAAGGTTAACATCATCCTTAAAACATTGATGCACTGTGATTTTTGCTCATGAAAAGGTGAGTAAATGAAGATTGTGACCGTGTTTCACTTTTGGTTGAATACTGAATTGGTGACACTAATCATGGGTGCCCACCGTGAAACCGCGGTAATTGCATAGATCTTCTGTGCTGCCGAGTTCAAGATGTGTGTGAAGCATCTACTTTTTAGAATTTGCAGCTTCTTGGCAGCAACATCCATATTTGAGGTATTGTCTGCTGTCATGGCTACAACTTTGTGTTCTGTCAGAATCAGCTTTATTGGCCAACCGTGAACAAGGAATTTGACTCTATTGTTTGTTTCTAGTCCCTTGTCTAACAATTCCTTCACTACATATAGGAGTCTTGGCAGACATCGGTGTAAGCTGCAGCTTGACTGGTTGGCGGAGGCATACAACTGCCAGGCCATAATTCTCATTTTGGGTTTTTAGAGTTAATTCCTGTCCATAGTTTCAACCAGATAGCAAATGAGAAAATAGTATCCTGCTAGTCAGATGGGGAAAGACATGGAGTCATAGAAATAGCATCAAAACTGAGCCGTAGCCAGGATTTTAAAAATGCCACATTTCCCCAGTGCAAAATTGACCACCCAAAGATGTGTCAACATTTTTCAGAAACAATACTAAGGATGTGACTGCAGAGTCTTCAGTGGAAGCTACCGCCCTGACCTGAACCAAAACACACATAACGACATCCTCTAATGTGCTATCCTGTGGCGTTACCTCATCCTCCAGTGCTCCCACTTTTCTACCACCAAGCTGTCAGTTATACCCTGTAAATAATGCATGAATTCTGAGGAAATATCAGCGGGTCAGAGCAAATCCTATCCTGAGTGTCCATGACTTTTTCTTGCTCTTCTTCCCTGTAACCAGAGCTAAATTGGCCCCGAGCACCATGGACATGTACAATCCCAGAGGATGCATCAGCTTTATGACTGACATCTGACATGATTTGACATCAGTATCAAATCCTATCAACTTCTCAATGCAAGAGTCCATCCAAAAGTCTTTTGGCCGACTGAAAGCCTCTATGAGAGGCGCTTTGTTTAGATGAATTTCTTTTGAGCGCAGTCGAGGTTGATTTTCTGGCTGGAAACTGCAGCTCAGCACTGACAGAAATTCTCCTCAGTGGTGTTGAAGAGATGACCTTTTTACAGTGCAGATATGTCTTTTCCTCCTACACCACTGCTATCAGACACTCAACCCCTCACTGCTGCCACTGTAGAAACTCAGGTCGGAATCAAATGTCACTTGGGTGGCTTTCACAGGAGGGATTTTAAAGTAAGTACCGCTGTGACCTCAGTGACTTCAGTGCACATTGTCTCTCTGAGTCAAATGACTAAAGACACTTTTAAAAATCCTGTTTAGTTTCACACTTACTTTTCTTTTTTACAGGAGATGACGTGTATGACAGGTTTGTTCATGTGCTTCCAGGTAAATCTCTGCTGCTAGTTTAGGTCCTTAGATATTATTGAAAAACCTCAGATGACGCATGTTGGCCCATTCAGTGCAAAACCCGCTGATGGAGATCTAGTCTGCATTACTGTCTTACTGTGAAAGGAGTACACGAGATGTTTGTTCAGGTGTCTGTCAGAAGAGATTCTATAAGAGCTCAAAGCTGCAGTTATCTATAGCACCTTTTTAAAAACCAGGATGAGTAGGGTTTCATTGGTGAGCGTGCTTATGTTGGCCTCTTTGGTTTCTGTGGAAACAATTTCATGTGTTAGCGGCAACAGAAAAACAGTGAATATGGAAAGTGGTCTGATCTTCATTTTCATCATGAAGACAAACAACAGTTTGAAAACGTTTTAAAACTATGATTAAAAAACTTGAGCGTTAACAGCGTGCATACAGTCTCTCTCAGTAAGGCTTATTTCACCATAGTTATTGGAGGAGGCGGACAGCAACATGCTGGCTCTTAACCAAGTACAATTTGAAAGAAACACAAAAGCGCCATGAAAAAGGAGCTATTGATGCATTCTTCACTGACAATCTGCTGTTTTGATTATTACAGATTGCTTTTGAAGAATATGTCGAAATAGAAAATAGTAAAATATATATTTAATTAAAATTGTCATGTCACAAAAAGCTTCTTTTGTGCTTTGTGAATCTTGTCTCATGTAAGACTGAGCTTCCCGTGGCAACAGATTGATACACAGGCTTGAATATTTTTCAAGTGTTAAATACACTTGTTTACAGTCGTAGGTTTGGCACATCCACTACTTTCTAATCACCTGAGAAAGAACATTTGCTTTTTTGGTAGATAAATATTTATTTTTTATGAGAGATGATCTTATCCACGCTTCAATCTGTCCCTTTCTACTGGTTATCTGGGTCCAGGTCCTGATGGCAGCAGGCTGAGCAAATTGACCCAGACAAAGAAGGCATCCTTTGTAGCTTCTTCCTGTAGCTCCTCCTGGGGATTCCTAAAGCTTTTCCATGCCACATGGGATTTACTGTATAATCTAACCCCAGCTGGATGTACCTCCATAGTTAGGCTCTCAAAAGGCAACCTACTTAGACGGCCAGACCACCTCAACTAGGTCCTCTTAATACAGTGGAGCAACAGTTCTACTCCAGGTTCTTTCCAGATGTCCAAGCTCCTTAAAGCTGTAGTAAAGTACTTTTATAGATCAAACAGTATCTGAAACCTTCCCCCCACACTTTTCCAACTTCAGAACCGAGAGAGTTTCTTGTAACTTTCCAAAACTGACAGTCCGGCTCTCTTTGCCCTAAAGTGTGCACCGTTATCCCCATTTGTATGATTCCTAACATCTCACCCCTCTCTATAGAGGCAGGCTTTTGGTTGACTCTGGAACTGGTATAAACACTTTTCGCTTAGACGACCATTTGTACTCGCTAGTAAATTTCAAGGACACTCCAGCCTTCGCCCTGTTGTAGGGGTGAACCCCCACGGCAAAGACAACAGCTTTTGTCTGCTATCTTTTACTTTCAATAGCTACCCAGACCTCTTTTATTTAGAGCATCGGTCACCCATCCCAACCCCCAACGTATTTAACCTTTTTAAAAGTTTATTTAGAGTTTTTTGAGCGGACAGGCTCCAGTGCAAGACTTTTGGATCGGACAATTAGACAGTTACCATTCCTTTTCAGTTTTTAGTGCTGTTGCTAATGTGCCCACGTGTGTGTGTGTGTGTGTGTGTGTGCTTTCAGGAGCTGGCCAGAGAGCATCAGGAGAACATCAGGTTGCTGAAGGCCCACCAGGACAAAGACGACCTCATCGGGAGGCTGAAGGAGGAAATCGACTTGCTGAACAGAGTGAGTCCAGCCCACGTAATTTTCTGCGCTGATGGCTGATATTTTGAGTGTTCCTTTGTTGTTTTCATGTGTGGGCGGCTTGTGGGGGTTGCAAAATCATCATCTGGCATTTTAGCGGAGTTGTGTATAATAGCTATGTTTTTTTGTTACAATGATTATCTCGCAACCCATTACGATTTGGACACAGACAAATGTTTATTTTTGGATTTAGTCATGATTGTATGTCTTAAGCAAATTGAGAAAGACTTATTTTTCTTTTTTTTTTTTACTTTTTGTCAGCTTAAATTTGAGTGTATTTTCATTCATACTGAATCAACACTGTTACCATCTTCATCTCAGAGGGTTTGGACAGATGTTTTTGTTGAATAAAGTAAAAAAGAAAGAGATCAATAAGTAAGACATTGTGCAGTGGCAGCTGAAAGCACCACACAGCCCAGATTGTTTCTCTACTTCAGTGTATCTCAGCAAGGTTGAATCCCCCTCTGCTTTATTTTGACTTACTCTCAGGCAGAATGATGCACAGTCGACAAAACAAGCGGGATGACAGGGATGACTGACCTGGTGATGTGGCGACCCTCTACTTCAAACTGTTGAAGCTTGTGGGGAAATGAACAGCCGTCAACTCCCATGTTAATGTCCGACATTTTGTCGACCCATCCGTCCACCCCGACCTCCCCCGTACAGAACATGGACCTTATTGCTCTATAACAACATCACCTGACTCCCTCCTTTGCTTCTGTCGCAGTTACTACGGTCTCTAGAGAGTTTTGTCACTTAAGCAGAACGACAGCTGCTCTCATTCTTCTTGGGAGGGCAGTCTCAAATTATCCACAAATGAAGAATAGGGCCCTGGTGAGACTTACTCGTTAGTCTCTGTGAAGAAGAGAACCCTTAAGGTTAAGGTTGCAGGACAATCAGTTAAGGCATGAAAATCTTTACTCGAATGATGAAAATTCCCACTACTGTGTGTTTATTGTCAGAAGTGGTTTTGAGAGATCCTATAGCCGTCACGTTCAGAGCATTTTACACTGACGTGAACCCACTAGCCAGGGTAATGTGTGTTTTTAAGTTTGGTTTGCCCTCACAGGCCGGGGTCCTGTTTCCTCCTCACGCTGTGGTCAGGGTTGAAAGGTCAGGGGATACTCTTGTAAGCTGAGTACGCTTTATACTCAGCAGCCGGAGTGAAACCTCCCTGAACCCTGTGAACCCACATCTCCTCCTTACCCCAGACTGTCAACAATCCCTCTTCAACTCGTGTTCTCTGGGTCACCGAGGCTGCTGGTAAACACGTCTCTGTTTTTTG
Organism: Pempheris klunzingeri; assembly: GCF_042242105.1. Classification (NCBI taxonomy): domain Eukaryota; kingdom Metazoa; phylum Chordata; class Actinopteri; order Acropomatiformes; family Pempheridae; genus Pempheris; species Pempheris klunzingeri. The sequence goes on from NC_092033.1 coordinate 12,692,556, forward strand.
GCATCTGTGAAGAGAAAACGTAGCAGGAGGGAATAGTTCTGAAAGACTTTCATGTCTCAGATATTCAGAGAAAAGAGATCTTTGCTCTCCCCTGTGGAGCCAATCAAATCTAAACAAGAGATCATCAGTGATCTATGCATTTTCAGCAACTAGCCGTTGCTAGGTTATCTTGGCACTTCAGTCATTAAGATACACACTGCACAACCCATCTGCAAACACTAAGAGTGCAATATTGCACGAGACATCACGTTGATAGCATCACATGGACAGGAAGCTAGTCATAAGAGAAGGCCTTTATGTAAGGACGGTCGACATGGTGATAGCCATCAGAAATGTCCCTGAGAGAGGCTCCCGCAAGGCCTGATGGGAAAGCGGGAGATAACAGCTGATCCAGTCTGCCGTCTCCGCAGTAGAAGATTGAACCCTCAGTCACTGTGGTTTATTTGGGAGAAAAAGAAAAGATAAAGCTCCACTGCCAGACTCATATCTACCTCTTGATAGGCATTGAAGAGAGAAATCCTGTCCTGTAGAGAGCTCAGATCCCTGTAAGGGAGCCATCTGAGCGGTGGAGGCTGATGAGATCTGTCATCTAATGATAAAGCAAGTTGTACATTCTGCATTTTCAAAATGAAATCTGCTTTTTTTTTCGGGCCGCTCGGGGTAGTGGAGACAAGTTAGGAGCACAGCATTAATGTAAGTTAATATAGCTGCTTATTTATACATCCAGCAGATGCAGAGCAACAATATTATTCATTTTGTGTCATGTTTCTGTGTAACTGGCAAATCTAAGTCCAATGGTCATTTTCTTTTGGCTGTGTTTTTGGTTTCCTGAGGGAAATATCTGAGTCTTTAGCAGCTGAATGCTCCACTGTGTTCACCCGCTCATCACTGAGTCTGTCAGGTGTTTTTTTTTTTTTTTTTACTAAAACTGCTTCCATCTCTGGCAAAGTACAATGCAATGACAGCGGTTAGAGCACACCAGAACACTCATGTTTTGGGCGGACAGCTAAACGAACTACTGAAACTCACTTTAAAGGTCCATAATCCTGCGGATTGGGTGATAATTCTCTTTAGGGTACTTTTTTTCACATTGTCACACCATTTCTGCATTGTTAGGATAAAAATATTGATCGTGACATCTTTAAAGTAACGCCTGAAAGTCCAGTTTGCCTGTGTAAAAAGCCACCACTCTCCCTCTGCAGCAGAGACGCCACGCCGTGCTGTGTAGAAACTTGTGACCTCCTTAGTTTGACTTCCTCTAAGTGCTGTTCAGCTCCCTCTCAGCAGGCATGCGATCATGACCGGTGATGGAAGAAATCGAAAATGAGGAGTGTCACTTTAATGACACAGCACCGCGGCTACCGAGAGCCTCTCTCATTTGCAACTAATTGAAGCTGTTAATGTCTAATTTGTTGCTATCAGGGCGGCCTGGCTGGAGGGGGGAAGCCCGGCAGCAAGTAAAGCTTGCTTTAACTCTCAGACTAACACTTGTGACACAGGCTTGTGAATAAATCTGTCCACAGAGTGCTAACCCCAGAGCTGTCTCCTGTGCCCCTCTTCACAGGACCTGGATGACATTGAAGATGAGAATGAGCAACTCAAACAGGAGAACAAGACTCTGCTCAAAGTGGTGGGTCAGCTGACAAGGTAGAACCGCCACCCCCCCCCCTCTCCTCCTCCACGCCTGCACCCAACACCAACAACCCCTGATGAGTGGAGCACCTCCGTTCTCTCCTCTCTCCTCACCTCCTGCCCTGGGTCAAGTCCAGCAGCATGGCCTTTTAACTGTTTGATTCTGTCTGTTAGAGGTGAAACTGTAAAGTAGTCGTGCTCAGCCTCGCAGCCTTAAACCCCCCCCCCCCCAAGAAGAGGATCGATTCCATATGTTGTGAAAGCTGAGCGAACTAGGGGCTCACGTTCTCCTGTCCTGACTGTCTACTGGGGACTGTCTGTCATCGTATACATATTTAATGTAAATGTATTGTATATAGGCCATTTAGATTGTTTGTTTTTTGAGTTTTGATAAGGTCTTAAAAAGCAAAAGTAAAATGAATGTATGTGCTGCACAGACAAACGCACACAAAGCCTTAGAAAACTTGTTTAGAGGTTAAAAAGAAGTCTCTACATCTGAGCACACAGCAGCCACCCAGGTTCAAAAAGATTTAAAAAGATCTCCAGTGTTGCGATGTTTAAATTGTCTGAGTGCAGTTTCATCAGTGAACTCGTAGCGATGGAGCTTCTGTCGAGGATCACTTGGACCAAATTCAACATAATTACTGCTACAGTACCATCAGCCAAAGTGGACATAGTGCCTTGCAATGCATGTGCGATTTTTTTTTTCTTTTTCTTCATTCTTAAAAGAAGCCTGGTGCTTTATTAATGAACATTAGTGCCAGATTTACTTAATTCCAATAATGTCTTGGTACATTTCAGTCCCAATAGTACATCTGCAAGCCTGATTGAGAAAGAATTGTGTATCAAATTTTAAGTTTAACAAGAGCAGGACTTCATATCAATTATATGCTTTATGCAATTCAAAGTTAACATCTGAGTATTATACTTGTCCCTGATGAAATGTTTTGGGTGGAAACCCTTGCGTAGTATACATGTGGATTCTTTTATAAAAAAGCATTTCGCTTTGTTTAATTCGTTTACAAGTTATGTCTTTGCAATATGTGATGTTAGATGTTTAGCTGCTCTGTTTATGGCATCTAAGATGTGTGGAGTGAGCTACAGTGCATTTTTTTTTTGTATGATAACCAAATGAACTGAAGGAACATACTATTTGAAATGCATCTCTTATGTTTACTCAAGGGAACAGGCTTGGCTGGTAGCGGCATTTAACTTCTGTATGTAGATCATTTTATTCCGCTGAGGAGCTGTTCGGTGAGCTCCCGCACTCTGGCAATTAATCTGTAGGTTTTAGTCAGTCGATACATAACTCCGCTTCGACATAACATGCTCGTATTTTGGGGTAAATCATCCGCTCGCAGACAGACGTCACAGACCCCATCTCTCTTCCCATTACATTATGCATGTACAGAAGATTAAGACATTTAATAAAAGTTTGATTATCTCTCTCCTCAGTCGACTCGCTTGTGTTCATTAAGACTAATTTGATGTGATGATACCATGCCACTGAGTCAGTAATGCAATGTGACGGTGGCGGGGGGCTCAGTTCCTCACACACACACACACACACACATTCCTAGTACACTCAAATTCATCACTATTCAACATCCAATCACCAACCTGACTGCACAAAGGCCACCATCCCTGAACAAGAAACCTATATCCACCCCACAGAACCTCTATTACGCAACTGAAATGCATTAATTCCCCTCACGTAGTGACAGAGTGGGAGGGGAAGCATCTAGATAGGAAGCATATCAGGACTAATGTCAACAAAATTTCCAGATAATGATCCTCTCGAAGCTGGCGGAAAGTGCCGGAGGCCTTCACCATAATCCCTATTAGCATTTTTATGAAAAGTTGCAGGCTCTGTCATTTGGAATAGTCACCGAGGGCAAAGACAATTCATCTGTGCCGCTAGTTTGTCATTCCCTCTTGAAAATAGATGGCTGTTCGTGCTGTCGTCTTGCGTAGTGGAAAAGCATTGAATGTGTTGTGTGGTTGTACCATTTAAACAGACACACTGTATGTTAACACCCTAAGTGGGGAATGTCTGTGTACGAGTGATTTTTTTATTTATTTTACCTTTATTTAACCAGGAAGTCCCATTGAGATCAGAAATCTCTTTTACGAGGGACACCTGGCCCAGGTAGCAGCCATACAAAATCAAAAGCCAGACACATGATACACAAATACATGACACACAGATAAACTGTTAGCAGGGTTGTAGGGGGGCTATGGCCCTGCATGTTAGGTGAGTTTGCAGTTTCCAAGAAGCACATCTGGACTCCTGATCACTGTGATATCCCGTAAATGCCGTACGTTGATATCACTTTAAGATGTGGTCCATCTCTCCTACCACCACTTAGCGGCGAGGCAAACCTTCTATGGTTGCAATGGACTCTTAGCGCTGCACCAAAAGAAAGCATTGCTTTTTTTTTTGTTGTTATTTTTGAATTAAAAGCCAACATACCAGACGGTCAGTAGCCCGTCAACATAGAGTTGTGGCCAGAAAAAGAGTTTCTCGACACATTTATGTAATTTTTTTCATACCAGGGAAGTATAGTTGAAAGCTAAGCAGGACGGAGTCTAAAAATAGTCAAGATTATTCTGCCAACTGTAACATACCTGGCATTAAATTAAATGAAACGTATCCAAATACCAACACCAGGACTCCATTTGTCTTGAAGAGTGATGTATTTGCTCTCTTGTCTTAAGCCTTTGGCAGTGCAAACACATACCTGTTATTTCTAAATGTGGGCAATGACTAAGGCGACTTCTAACTTCACAGATGTCACCCAAACACTTTCCGCAGGTTGTCCTTCAGATGACTACCTTTAGAAGAAACCTGGATGGTGTTACTGGCGTAATGGCGGTAACATAGCTTGGCATGATGATCACATGTTCCATGTGTTTTGCTTGTATGTACGACTGTGAATAGACACATCCGCCTCCACAAAGTGCATTAGATCCTGAGAGGCTGATAGTCGGGGCAGAGATGAGAAGCAGGCCTTATCTCGTCCTTGTAGAAAGCCAGCCATGTTTCATTATCAGTTGGTTTCATGCTCTTGGTTCTTGGGCCAATCTCCTTAATCTCCAGGGTCCCTGGTGCACGGAAGCACTCATCCACACAGAGGATGGCGGGGGTCAGGATGATGCCAGAAGGAGTGGGACCGGCTGGGTGGAACGATACTGGACGTATTTGCGCAATTTCCTTCACCCGATCCTCCGCTCTGCTTTATCACAGCAGCCCATTTTCTCAACCGCCAGCCTGAAAATGACTTGTTCCTACCCGTGCACCTTTTATACCTCATTATCTCCAAGCTAAGTGATATCTGATGTGACACTTTAAAGCCAATATTCAAATAGAAGGAAGTGTCCTTGGTGATGGCGACTGATTGCGTTCAGACCTTCCATTTCAATCTAATGTCAAATCTACGTCGCACTGTACTTCCAGCAGACGACGCAGTCTCTCACTGACTCTCTCAAGCTTGTGAGATTTCAACGCCGCACTGCCATGAAAGCGCTTTTTTGAAGTCACACGGCGTGGCCGGCCACTCTCTGGCGACAAACAGCTCAGCGCTGGAGCTGGAGCTGCAATAACGAGACTTCAGACGCCTCACACACGCTCCCCTCAACACCTGGACCACATGCCGAGCTGCCCTTTGTTGAAATGCCCTGTAAAAGTCAATGGGATTCTAATACACTTCACAAACAGAGAGGAATCAACTAATGGCAGTCCAAAGGCGTGACATTTACAAAATGGCATAATTTAAGTGGTTTGCCTCTGAGTAATGGCAAAGTTTTCTTTAGCTTCAACTCATGGCAGCTGTCAGACAAAATATTGAAGTAGAGGAAGACAAATGGGATTCTTTTGTACGGCACATGCAGAAGGGTTTTAGCACCAAGAAGAACTGGACAATGAAACAACTTGTCAGAAGTGACCAAAAATCTAGATAAATCATTGGAATGATGCTGATGAAATACCTAAAATGATAATGTGCTTATTATACAACATTATCAGCTAGGAATTAATAGATTTTTCATTTTAAGCCCATTGAGAAGTCATTTTATTTCATTTCAACGTATTACTTTATCCGGCAGCTATTACACTATCAGCTGCTATAAAGGGTATATGAGCACTTTCTACCTATTCCATCTGGCCCATTTTATCACTGCAGCTGTCACTTAAATCACTCTCTCACCAAAATGACTTCTGTCTACCCCTCCACCCCTCATAACCCATTATCCTAAAAAAAGACATCTATTTGAGGTGGCACTACAAACCCATATTCTGCGTCGTCCTTTGGCCTGTTGGCGGGTGTTTCCATTGGCCTGGCTTCTATTACTTTGTCTCATCTTCTGTCTTCAAGCTTTGGCCCCTGCTCTGTCCATTTGTAAGTTCCAGTAATGTTACGTCGTCTTTGAGAAAATAGTGCAGTGCTTTTTTTTATTTTGTCATTTTTTACTACATCTATGTAAAATTAGTTGTGGAGTAGAATAAAGAACAATCCACTCTCTCACATTCAAAAATCTAATCGGCCACAGTAAAAATATGCTGAATGTAATTAGCCGGAAACGCGCTTTGATTTGGGTCTCCATATTCATGAGGAAGCTCTGCAGGCTGGAGAATAAACACAAAGCACTTCCAGCTGACAGAGTGTGTGGGGGGGGCCTGACTTTTCTCTGCATTTGGAATGAACAAAAGACAAACATTTTCTACTCTAATATCACCTGAATGTCTCTCCTCTCGCTCACGGCCCCTAATTTTTGGTGAAACGTGTGACTTGTACTAAAAATCTGCCATTAGATGTGCCATCTATGGGCAGTCCACTGCTAACAGTCATGACCAGGTTAAGTCGCCATGGGGCCCTGGGGCAAATTTGGGGTGAAGGTCCCAATTAATGTTACATGATACAATGAATATGAGGCCTTCAGGGACCGAAAAGACCAAGGGAGGCAGGGGGCAGCTGCCTTTTTGGTAACTGTTTCTTATGTAAAGATCCAGGCTCTGTTGTTTGTTTACTAAATGTTTTAGTGTTGCTGACCCCTCAGCTAAAAGAGCTTTAATAGTCATGAATTTAATTATTTTGGGTTTCAGTAGAGGGTTTTTGTGTCCTGGAATGAGCAGGATACCACTTTAAGGGAACAACAAACTTGTGTGCAACATTATATTTGACCTTTGCTCAAAGTGTGACCTAAGAATAAAGAAATCATGGTGATAGTGTTGGATGTGGGGGGATTTTTTTTGGACCCAGGCTGATCAGCGCCTAGTCCGTGAGCCCTGAGGCCAACTGTGTACAATTTACACGAGGTAGTTTTTCTCCCCTCGCCTTCAATCTGTCTTCTCTGAGGGAATTTAAATGCTGCATAAATGCCATTCTCACCTTGAGACTCCATCCTGCGGAGGCAAGCAGCAAAAATCTACATGCACAGCACTCAATCTGATTAGCATGGGCTTCACATGGACCTTCTATTCAGCTCAAGCATGGGAAACCAACCACAGCAACACAACAGACCTGTTCAATTTGTTGTGCACGCACACACACACACACACACACACACACACACCATACGGAAAGTGGTAAGCCTCCTCGCAGCAGAGGCAGAGGATGGCAGACTTGAGTGGCTTGTTTCTCCGTCGGGAATGAAGTCATCTGCTCCGAAGATCTCTTCCCGGGGCCCCCGGGGGTTGCCATGGCAACGGGATACGACATATGTGTATCCCAATCAATCGTCTCAAAAATTGTGTCTGGTTGTCCAATCACATCCATCTGAGAGGTGAGGTTTGTGAGGGACCCCCCCCCCTCTCTCCATTGTACACACACACATATACACCCTCCTCTTCCTCCAAACACCCATTGACAACCACACACACACACACACACACACACACACAGAATGCATGTAAAAAATGCCAAAGTCTCCCTTTAAATGTGATGTCAAAGTGCTGCTGTATGTTTTCCACCCACAGCCTCTTTCTAGTTGATAGAAACGTTATTGATGCTTTACCTTTTTCAATGCACTTGCATCATTTGTTTGACCTGTGCGATGACAATCAAGCGTTTCTGCTCCTGTGAAACTAACTCAGGCAGCGAGTCATCCTGAGGAAGGTGAAGAGATTCCCAAAACCATGCCTCACTTCCTGTTCTCCTCCAGTGGGTGGCAGTATTCCCAGCCTGGTTCCCATCAGTGTGATACCAAGAGGTAGCCTATCATGGCTCTGATGTGTTTCTTTTTTTTTACAGGCTTATGTGCTCAGTGGTCCCTGACAAGGTGACATGCTCTCCTGGTGGAACACCCTCATAATACATTAGATGGTCAGAGGTTAGTATGGAATCCAGTGATAAATCCTCCTCATGTAATCTGCTATTTCAGATTCCACCTGTGGTTTGTTCTCAGTCATTTCAATGCAGCTCCTTCTCGGTCCATACTGACGCACTTCCTGTGTAAGATTTTAAATGTACTGTTACATAACAGCCTGCATCCTCATGCTACTGAGTGTAAACACTCGTGGGATTAACAGTGGAACACCACACCTTTGGACCCTGCATGTGCTGCTATCATAATCTCATTTATGACGGATCTTATTTATGATAGATTTGTTACTGGCAGTGGTAGTCCGTGCTGAAAATGCTGTTCAGTTCAGTTGCAGCTATTTCTCATCGTCTTTTCCCATTTGCTCATCCATTTTAATAAGCCCAAATCTCAACAGGGGGAGCATGTGCATTTGAATGTTGTTGATGACTCACAAAGTCCACGCCAAGCAGAATAGGAGACGGCTCTGGGGAGCATCAACAGCCTCTGAAGGTCACTCGACGCTGTTACCATGACAGCGGCGGGCATCACTCTGAGAAGTTGTTGTTGCGTAGTGTGATTTTAAGAGGGGGCCTGACTTGGGATGCGTGCGAAAGCAACAGCTCCTGCTTGGCACACACACACACACACACAAACACACACACACAAACAAACATAAACACATAAACATCAGCACCCACCCTGCCACCCTCCTCCTCCTCCTCCTCCTCATCAGCACTACCGAGTCAGCAGGGGAGAGGCAGAGGTGCATGTTCAGCCCTGAGCAGAGTCTCATTCTGAACTCTCCCCGGGGAAGGACATACAAACACGCACAAGCATCACCAAGAGCGCTGTCGGAGAATCAAAAACAATCTTTTTCTGGTGAATCCTGGCTGTGCAGAGGCTGAACAGGAGTTTCACCTCTCTCTGCCGTCCTGCGATATGTAAACAGAGTGTGAGTAGACTCTTTACAGATGGATCAGGCAGACACATGCGCTAATCGGCCATCTGTCATCTTCACTTACTCTGAAAAATGGCTGTCAACAGCTAAAACGTAGCCGTCTCCATCCTCTTTGTCCTTTTCATTCATCTGTCAGCCGTCGCCACCCGCAGCCTGCTGCCCTATCTATGGAATACGTGCGTTGCCAGAGGGCTCACTAGGGGAGCAGGAGGAGTGCAGGGTTCATCCATGTATGCATGACCATTCCCAGGGCAGCTCACTGGGGAACTTACCAGGAAGTCCAAACAAGGCAATTATCCCTGTTTTCATTTGACTCCAGCAAAAGGTGCTCTCTCCTGGAGGATCCTGAAAACTCCCCTCAAGGCTTGTTGTTCCAAGAAAGTGAACCAGATTACTGCTCAGAGTTCTGCTGCGTCCTTTAATCCTTATGGGAGATTGAGAATATATATTTTTCTAACTTAATATAGTTATGAATACAATTAGTTACATAACTACTCACTGTATAGTCCATCATATAGTGAGTTTGACATTTTCTACTGCTGTCCAAATATCTAGTCAGCATTATTATACCCTATATAGTGGATTTAAAGGTATCCCACATTGCATCGTGGGTGAAAAGCAGTGTGCAACCGATGGTCACTAACCGAGCACTATATACCATCATGCATTGCGCGGAATGAAGACGGACGAAATTAACCGCCAGTGACACGTGTCTGAAAGTATTGTGTGGATGAGCTGCCTGTGTAGTCCTCCACACTGGAACCCCGGGATAGTGAGTAGAGAGAAGTGAATGATTTCGAACACAGCCATTGACTCTCCACTACAGAAGCTCAAGGTCTCAGTGTGGGATCCTCCCAGGAAAGGAAGAAAAGTTGCCATTTTGTGCCATCCTCAAGTGTCTGCACACATCCCTGATGATCAAACCCAGAAGGCAATAATACAATCAGAAAAACTACTCTTTAAAGGGGAAAATATTAATTAGGTTCCTCTTCTCTTGCTGCCAGCTTTTTGCCTCGTGCAGCTTTAAAACCAACTGTCGTGATGCCTTTTTTAAAACTAAACTCTTGCCAACTGCTGCTGGATAAAATGAAATCAGCACGTATCTGTCCAATATTTTCTTTTCTTTTTTTTCTCCTCCTTTTTTTTTTGATAGCTCTCGTTGCTTCACTGGAGCGCTACACCACAGACATTCAGACACGCTACGCTGAGGGAGCCAACCTGGAGCATCACGGGCAGGTGACACATGGCTGAAAAGGTCACTCTCCACGTGGTGCTGCCCGTGATCCCACACTAGCAGGAATTATCCACTGGGCGCATGATGGTATAGATCCAGGGAAAGCTGTACCTCGCTGGCCTCCAGGAAGACATGTGAAACACTGACCTTTAAAGCAAAGAAAAGCAGGACAGTCAGCTTCGTACTTCCACCAAACGTCACTTTCCTTCTATTGTCTGTCTTATTATATGACAGCCTGCACGTTATGATTGTTTCTCTCAGATATGAGGAGGGGGGGCCGGGGTCACCTTGACAGACTTTTGACGTGTTCAGAATAATCTGAAAAGCTGGCTGTCAGAAAAGAGATCACCGTAACTTTGGCGTCCGTCACCAGAAAAAGGTTATCTCCAACGTGGTGCATGGAACGAAAGAGAGACGGAGCGAGAATGGACTGCAAATTTTGTACTCTAGTTTACTTAATGGCCGGCTGTGAGGGGGATATTGCGGGAAACATTGTGAAACAGCAGCGTTGATGGTTTTGAAACTCCTCTCCAAAGCCATTAGTGATTAGATAAAGACTGTAGATGGACTTGTAATGATGCTCTCTCTCTCTCCTGCGCGTTGTCTCTCTTTCTCTGTCGCCTCAGCCAGATGAAAGACAGCGAGAGCCTCGCCGGGCCTTTGTTGTGAACATTATTTTACCCTGACACACACTGTATGGCCACTCTGCCACCTGCAATTGCACCTGTCTGCTTTGATCACTGGTTATTGGGAAGAAATAAGATCTTGAATAATGCATGGCGCAGAAATAGATCGAAGCCAGAGCTGTTTTTTTCAGATTTAACTGACTTCAAGGAGCCTAATCAAGAGCCTCAGATACACCCAATCATCATAAAAGTAGCAGTAGCAGTTTTTTTTTTAAATTTGGGATGTTGGATGGAGTTTTACAAGTCCCAGGACTTCCCTTTGCCTTCCTATATTATTTATATCAGATAAATCAAAGGCCAAATCATACATTAAACATGCCATGTCCCCTTTTACAGCAGCTTTTACAAGTTTTATTTTAACATGATGCTGACAGAGTAGTCGTTTTAAAAAGGGGGGAAAAAAAGTTTCTGCTTAGTTGTAATGAATTTTAATGTTTAATTTTGTTTTGTGTCGTTAACAGTTACAGCTGGTTCTGTTGAACTTGGCGTCTGGCCAACCCCATTGAGACTAACAGGAACAGAGGACACTTACTGAGGCCTAATGTTTGGAAGGAAAACTGCCCAGATTGTACAGGATGTAGACGACTTGATCACAAACGTCCCCAAACCACTTATACTCGATCAATCGAATAAAAAGTAGCTCAGTTGTGCAAAAAAAATTGGCAACACTGTATTAGCACATTTTATCTAATGCGCCATTCCTGACGAGTCAGTCCATACAAGCCATGTTTTCTCTAGTGAACTGACTTAAACACTTAAAGCCGCCACTATCACTTGTTTGGCATTTAATTAGCCCCTTTTCCCTGCCCAAAAACAACATGTCGCTGCGGACATTTTTCCAGAGGAAATAACCGTGTTCGTGCTGCTCTCCCTGCTGAGGCTAGCTGCTAGCGTCGCTGCTAAGGTATGCTAACTGTTAGCCAGCTAGCTTAGCAGCTAACTCTGAAGCAGCGCTCCTGACGCTGGATGTTAGCTGTCCCGCTGTCACCAGCTCCTCTCAAAGCGTTTACTGAGACACCTGCTGCTTCACAGCACCGAGGTAAGGGATGTGCTGCCTGTGCTAACACGGTTAACTTACGCAGAGTGACTTATTTATGTGTTGTGTTGGTGAGTGTAATGTAAGCTAACTCAAAGCTAACACAGTATAGCATGGATGGTTAAGCTAACTCAAAGCTAACACAGTATAGCATGGATGGTTGACAGTTGTGAATGACTTTGCTGTAGTGCGTGTTTGGCACTTGTGTGGTGTTTTCCTGCTGCTGATAATAACAAATAAAACAGTTTACTAACAGTCCTGAATAATATTATTAAGAGTGTTGTGTAAACAACTGACCTCCATCAATACATTCATTTGGTTTTGACATTAAATGCCTTTTTAGTACTGCAAGTTTTCCTGCAGGTTTCCCCCCCTGTTTTGGATGGATCTCTGCAGAACTCGACGTGGCCTTTCCCGCATACTATTTACGGTATGTAGTCACATTAACATCCATCCCCTTTTGACTGCATTTAATAATAATCAGTGAAAGCTTATGCTGAGCTTGTTTTCCACAGTACTGCACTTCAAACTGTGGCTACTCTCATTGTAAACCTGATGGTCATCTCCTCATCAGTCCACATAATCTTCCATAAAAACAGGTTTGTGCAAAGCATAAATTTTTGGGTGTTAGATTATAAAATGTACACACACACACACACACACACACACACACATATATATATAATGTATATATTTACTGCTGAGGTTGGAAGTCACAGCTATCACTGATTTTGCTTTTCATGTGGCATTTTAGAAGTCTCTTGGGTTTATTATCACACCCCCACATCTGTGCTGTGCTGAGCTTGGCGCTAACTTGTTGGGAGTGACAAGATCAGAGCGTCGACGCTACATATCAACTCTACATATTCAGAATTGGCATGAAATAATCCGCTTGTCATGAATTGGCTGACCGAGCTGTAACTTTCTGGAGTTTTGACGCTCTGCGGTGCCTGTGATAGACCGCAGAGAGGCAAGAAACAACAATCGAACTATTCTTAAAGTACATCTGCTTTTTTTTTTTGTTTAAATAAGGGGCACAAATACAGATGACCTCGCCTCCTCTGTGCGCTTTCGCTTTCTTTTCTCATCTTCGTTCTCAGCAGCCACTTCTCACCAGTCTCTCAAACGCTGTCATTTACGAAATTGGCGCTTTTCAGAGATGCATTCTGAAATGTTGGTATTAGGACTTTGGCGTGGACTTATGTGGGAGGTTTTCTGCTCGCTTAAACTGCCATTTCTTTAGCCAGTGAGACGAGCAAATGAAAAGGAAGAAAAGAACATTTGGAAGTGATGTGCGTCTGTGCGTTCTCAAAACACATTTTACTGTCCCTAATTAAAAAGTCAGTAATTGAGAGGCATAATGTGATATTTTCTGCTAATTTGGTGCTTTATTTGCAACTGGAGCAATTGATGTGTGATAATGACACTCTAGCTCTGCCTTGGGAGCCCCAAAAATAAAAGACCATGTATTTGCCAGTGTCTGGAGATGTAGAACAGCTAATACTACATGGCATATTACTAAAACCCCTACTTACTTAAAAAAAACACCCTTGGCCTGCAGATGTAAGGGCCTTTTAAATGTGTGTAATAGCATTTTATTATTGCGCAGTGTTACGTTATGTTACTAATAAATGTTTTCAGGGTTTGGCAGTTTTTTCAGTGTGCTCTCCATGTAAGGTCCATCTTTCATGTCGCTTTCAAACTGTTCCTAGGTGGCTGCAGATTCGTGAGGCTACTTCCATTACTTTTAATCGCGTTAAGCAGCCAGAGGATTGCAGTGCATGCTGGGAGGTGTGTCTATAGGATCCAAGGACAGCACAGGAATGAAATCTGTAGGATAAGCTCAGCTTGGAGTGTACGGGGATGGAGACTCGGCTATAATGGCATTGCAGCAGCGCCGAGCTGCAGGCGCAGGATAGCGAGAGCGGCTTGTCACGTGAGGCGCCACAGTGGGTTCACTTGCATCGCATTCTCCTCAGTGGGCCTTCACCGGCTTTTCAAATGGTAAGCCCCTGTCGGCCCCTGCTCCTGCGTGTGAAGGGAGGCTATAAACAGTGCCGTGGCGTGGCGATTAGTCGACCTCTCATCTTCTCCACAACTAAACTGATCTTGAGACTAAAACAACAACCGTTTGATTTGCAGTCAAGTGAGGAAAATGTGGCAGCAGGGGAAGCCACTCGACCATGCGCTCCATTCAGTACGCACTTCCAGCTGACAGACTGATGAGCCGCAATCAGGACTCCCACCCTGACTGGTCCTTGCTGTGGCAGTGATTGGTGAGTTATGGCGGGTGAGTAGTCAGACTGGGCTGCTTAGAGCTAAATATGGAAGCTCACGTTTTGTTGATCATTTAAAAAGCTGAAAACAAAGTCAAGCGATCATTGTGCAACTGCTCGTGACACTAGATACACATAGTCACAATCGTGTCCTTTGACACTATAGGTCACAAATGTTGTATATAGGAGTTTGTAACAGAGCAGCATTTATTGTCATTGCGTTGATTAAGGTCCTCCAGATGACGGCTTTAGACACGTCACCGGGCTAATGAGTTAATAATAATAGCAGCTTAGACATGCTTACATAGCAGCACTTCGAGGCTGTGATTTTGGTTAATTAAATGTGTGTCTAAACAACACACCCTTGTTCCCATAGGCTGCCTCGCCAAACTATTAATAACATTTCATAACCCCGAGAACTTCAGTCTGCTTTTTACAGCAGATTCCATTCACCTTTTGGCTCTGCTAAATTTAAATTTTTTTTATTTTTTATATCACTGCAATTTTTTAAAATAATAGTTGAGGGCCCATGTGTTTGAAAATAGGTTGAAATGAGACATGGCTGTTATTTCAGTTGTCAATGACTACCAGAGCTGAGGCTGTTATTCTCCTAAAACTAAATAATGCGTGAAAATGCTCCGATAATGTCCCTTCTAATCTAAAGCATAAGGGGAGGAAGATTATTTATAGCTAACAGAAAATGGAGTTTAATGCCTTGTGTGTGTGTGTGTGTGTGTGTGTGTGTGTGTCATACTCTGCACCATATTCATTCAGGATTGTGCACTGAAACGCCATATACACATTTCTGCCTCAGGTATTTCTATCCATGAAAGATGGCCTCGTCCACTACTTCATGTTTTAATGGGAAAACTGACTGTAGTATTAAGAGAAGACCGAAATCTCATATCACCATCAGAACTCCTGAAACTATCCTGTCAACTCTCCTTACAACCAGCCAGTCGCAGCTAAATTTGTTAGGTTGTCCACTGACAACACATTGTCAACAAGACCATCATTTCTGTACAGGAATCTGAGAAAAATCAGGGCTGATTTTAGTTTAAAAAAAAGAGCCAAAGAGTGAGATTGTACCCCAATGATAAAAGCAAAGTATTGCAAAGTAAAGTAAGTGTCTGAAGTTATACTTGCTATATACTATAAGTCCTGTAGAACTGAGGCAAATAAGCCAGTCTGAAAACACCCATATAATCAGCATCATCATTTCTCAGTAAGGTAGCTTGCTAAATGATGTGAGTCTGTTTGACCTTTAGTACCTTTAGTCTTGTGCAGCACTAACGGCAGTAGCGTAAATGATTTGTGGAAGCTTAATGCTGGCATGACACCTGACCTCCCGTTTTCTCCTGCTGTTTTGACTGCCTGTCAAAAACTTTGAGAGAAGAAAGTTTTCGATTACAGCCTTTCGGCAGAATAATGGCTCTCCCTCTTAGTCTAGCTAGCTTTCGTTAGCGGGTTCAGCTCCTTTCATCTTCCTTCGCTGTCTGAAACCACTGAGCCAGACTATTTTCTCTGAGTTGGGGGAGTTGGGACGAGTGAGTCTGTTGACCATGACTGATAACCGTGGATGATCTGAGATGAAAATTACAGTGCTGTACCACCAGCTGTATCAGGCACGATTGCGTGACAAAACCTTCACTCCTTAGGAAAGTGGCGTACCTAAGTAAGTAACTAAATGAGAACATTTCAGTGATGATAGAAGTCTCTTTGTGTTATCTAATGAGCTAAATTATAGCTAAAAACTGCTCAGGAAGATTATAGGGTGTCAGTATTTCCTGTCATCTCTAGTTAACCATCCTGTGATTGATTGTTCTTGCCCTGAGATCAGCTCTGATCCCTACAGGTGTGGATAAATCCGCTTTGCAAAAACACTCCTAATTCTAACATAATTGATTTGCTCCAGTTTATTTAGAACACAGGTGGTAATCAAAACATTAATTGCAGAGTGATACTTCATAATTATTGTACCTCCATTGGACTTTGCTTCAAAATGTGCGACAAATAGCGCGCCTTTGTTATGCTAATGGATGCTTAACTTTCTGTATAAATTAAAAGTAATAGAAGAGATTCCAGCAAAACTCGCGGGAATCATTTCCATTAAATGAAGAAGTATTCAGTGTTTCAGTGGAGCTTTCACCTGCTTCACTGTGGCTTTTGCATATCTTTGGCACTTAAATGGCGTAATGCATAAATGAATTATTCAGATTCCTTCAAGTGATCCATGTTCAAGCAGCATACAAACTGCTCTAATTCATAATTTATAGAAGGGCTAATAATTCTTCTGAAGCAGAAAATTTCCTCAGTCCTTGGAGAATCTGTAATCGCATAAACCTTTTTGTCTTTGCCATTGTTTCGGAGCGACTCTCAATCAAGCTTGTGGTTTGTTCCCACATTATAAATTACACAGCAGGACAAAGTCAGTGGACAGTGTTAATAGATTAAACTGTTTTAAGGCAAAGACTTAATGAAATATTTTTCAATGAATGCTGTGTTTTTTTTGTGATTTGACACAGTGCAATTATGCATCTAAAAAGACTGCTGTGATAACAATATGGCTGAATGAGCAATCATTTAAGTGCATTTGGAAAACATGATTTTTTTCACTGAAAGAAGAAATTAAGTTCATCTTTTGGAAAATCTTTTTCCCAGTTAATTCTGGAGAATCCAGTAAATAAGCGTTCATGCAGTAGGAAACTTTAGTGGCCAGAGTGTTGTAAAAATGTATGTAGGTGCATCAGATCTGAATTATTGAGGTCAGTTAAAATGTCCAGAGATCCACAGGATGCTGGTGGTTTGTTGCAGGCTGGGAGCTGTGGATCTGTAACATGTTGTAGTGGTAGCCTACAGCTGCGAGACTCGGTTTGCACTGACATCACGTGACAGTCTGACTAAAAATAACCCTCTCTCCAACACACGATGAGGATGATACCCACACTAAGAATAGGCCCACTGGAGGGAAACGATATGATAGTAAATCATCAGTGAAGCGACGGCTGCGGTTTAACAGAGAGAGGGTTTAATAATTTGGCCTTGAAACAATGTGATATTGGCGAAGCCTGTGACAGGATAATTTGCTTGGTGTCTGTCAGGTATGGACGCCGCTAATTGACTTGGGAAAAGGATTGGTAGAAAAGCTTGGAGAGCTGGGTAAACAAAGGCGCCTCACACACATCACTTTTGGGATTTTTGGTCTTGAACTGTTGGTTTTATCTACTTTTATATGGTGACTTACAGTAAGCACTGTAGTAGAGAAAGATTTAAATACATCTCTCATGTCTGTGATCAGCAAAAACTAGAATCAACCAATACCAAAGAGATCACTAAGTCCATATGAGTGCATTCAAGCCATTTCTCTGCCAGAGAATGGATTATCTGAGACAAGAGGTGTTAGGGGATTATTAAGGTCGAGTAGATCAACCTTTAAGAGGTCTTGTCCTGATCAGTGCATCAACTTGTCTGTATGTTGTGTCTCTCCCTTATCTGCCCCCTTTCTGCTGCTAAGATCATAAAGAGATTGATACTGAGGTTGATGGACCCAGCTGAGCAGCAGTATATTCACTCAGTTTTGCAGAAATGTAATGTGTGCGCTGCCACCTGACCCTGCACGATTCCTCATTACTTTTTCAAGAAGGTTTCTTTTCCACGATACCTGAGCATTATACACTCTGTCAGGCATTGAATATATAAGTGAAACAATTGTATTACAGGGTTTTAAATGCAGTTGGAGTCAAGGTTTTGTTTTATTACTGACAGCTAACAGAAGAATAAAAAATGTTTTAACTTGAGATAACTACTTCAACCATTAGAATGTATTTTGGTTTTATTGGTGAGACATCTTACACCAAGAATTATGACAAGAGCTAACAACCTCTGGTTGGTTGGTTAATTGGTCGGTCAATATGCTCATTGGTTGGACAGTCGTGGTGTTACTTGCCTTCTTAATCTATTATTTTCGTGAATTTATTATGCAGACGAGGAGGACTGACGCTTTATGGAAGGTAGTGATTGATATGAGAAAGCGGAACTTCGAGTGGAAGAAGAAAACGTGCGTGTGTTGACAGTAGGGTTTGGCTGAAAAGCTGAAAGCTGACAGCCATCGACCTCTGAGCCTCTACCAACGTAACATTGTGATTTAAAAGCTGCTGCTGCTGCCACTGCCACACTGTCAAGAACGTTCTTCGTTCGCTTCGCTACGCTTACAGTGTGCTCACTGAGCGACACGCCAACAGGGCATTTGTCGATAACTCTGTCTGAATTTAAAAAACTCCTTACTTACTGTCAAATTTATACTCATGTTTCTTACAATTCAGAACAAAATCTCCAAAAATCTTGTAATTGCTTGTCTTGTCTTGTAATTGCTGTGTCCATCAGAATGTACGATACTAGACATCCTCAGCATGTGAACTGAAGATGTTCTGGAGGATAAACTGATCGACTAACTGAGAATCCACTTTGGAAATGAGATGTGAGCGAGACGTGTGGTCCTGTCCACACGGACTCCATCTTCCACAAACGGCGTCCAGCGTCTTTCAGAAGCAGCTCCTTGGAGCTGAGTGATCAGCGGCAGAAAGTTACTGAACCAAACGAGTTTTCATGTCAGCTCCATGGGAAGAAATCAACAGTGTTTGTATGTAGCCTGTTGATTCATTGATTTTATTTCCCTGCCCACCCAGCGAGTGTGAGGAATCTGCCGATAGTGAAGTTAGTGAATCGTACAGCTCACAGATAGACTGGGAGGTCTGATCAATCAGTGAAGACACAGTTAATGAGATCAAAACCCATGAACAGAGGGGCATTTGTATGATTGTAACATCTGTTTGTGCACTAAACCACACAAAAATAGGCTTGACTCATTTCAAATTGAAGCTTATCTCTTCTGTGAGATGTGTGGTGCAAGATGAGTGATGAACAGCAACAATGCTGGAAATTGCCACAAAGACAAAGGTACACTGACTCTTCTGCATTGACAAGAACATTGTATGATATATGAGATTGCATCTTTCTAGGACTTACCTTTTTTTTCCTTCCCAAACCGCGCCATGCACATTGATTTGTTTCATTATTTTTTGCCCTTGGACGAGCAGAGACAAGATCTCATGTATCAGGGATCGTCTCACATGGGATTAAAACCACAGTGTAGCATACCAGTGTATCCAACAGCCCTGTTATATGTTGCCTTTAAGGCACTATATGAGGAATTGGCTGCCCTGTCACTGGGAGGCATCTAGTCAGCCATCTTGGCTCCTATAGGAAGATGATGTGCTCTCAGGCAACCATGCTAGCCCCATTTATCAAGCACCTGAAAATGACTGAGCTGACAGACGGGTCGATGTATGACCATACGATCACAGGTGTTATCATGTGTTGGTGGGCATGACTGGCCCAAACATCTCCGGGGCAAGTCTGGTGATGAGGGTGGTTGGAGGTCTGGATGCACTGATAAGAGGGAGCGGCTCACCTTCTACTTGCATGACCCCTGCAAGGATCAGGACGGCTGCGGTGAAGGACATTTCCTCATAACTGTTTATATCGACATATGCTTGTAAGTGGAGGATTTGATCAGTTTCAAATTTGCATACTTGTTCATCACCTCAGTACCTTAATCTTTTTGAATTCTTGTTGATCTCTGGATGCAAGTCATTAAATATATCCACCTCAAAGGATACCTCCTCCACTGTGTTTACATGACAGACTAGATATTATCACAGCTTCCTATTTAATCAGTGATGCACTTGGTGTATTTAGAGAATTACCTCACCATGTCTCAGCTTTAAGCTAATCTCCAACTCAATTTTGCCATAACAATAGAAACCATTAGCAGGCTCAGCGGTGGTGAAAACTCTACAGGATTTTCCCCCCTTCAGGATTCTTGGATTAGTTGAGTGCCAAAGCTGCTGTCTTAGTCAGTTTCTGAATATATCTTCACATTTTGTAAACTAAATTTGAGACTTTTGCCATAATTGGATCCCATTATTATAAATTTTCATCCTGTACCAATTAAGTCGTCACAGAGTATCCTAGTGGCAATCCAGCTTTTTTCTGAGGCTTTGTAGTTTGCTGGTCAATAAGAAATTCACACGATACAGACATGGAGGAGAGTGAAGAGGGAAATTAGCAAGTGAAGCCACGGAGCATTACAGCCTCATTGACCTGTTGCATAGCAAAGGTCACTTTGACTGTGGAAGATGAAAGGTGATGAATTCCAGTGGGGCCACAATTGGTTGCCTTCAAAAGCAGAGCCTAATTTACTGGGAAATGCGCAACTGATGACCCCTGACAGTAATTACTCACAAGAAACCTCTTTTGATTTCCTGTTCGCCTCAAACTCAACAAAATTGTGATCACCTGAAATTCCTTTATAAAATCAAAGGCTTGCAGCAACCCGCTACTTTTCAACGAACAGATTTGTCTCTGCAAATGCAAAAGTTTGAATGCGAATAATGACTTGCCAAAGTAGCAGGTTCCACATTGTGGATTTTTGTGGAGGGGCGTTATTGATCTCCCTTGCTGCAGTGATTGAGAAGCATAGAGGGTGTGATTGAAAACGTTACACAAGAAATTCTTGTCATTCAGTATTGAAGCCGAGCCCAGTGGGCCTCTAATTGCCATCTTCTCTGCGAATATGTGGTTGGAGGGTTTAAGTGACGACAGCGTAGGTAAAATCAATATAAGAAGATTAATCCATCCAACAGCATACAAAACATTACTTAGAGCTGTTTACTTGCTTTACAGATCGGGGAAATTGGCGCTCATGCCTGAGAGAGTTTAAGCTCTTAATTTGAATTTCAACAGGCCTATTACCCAGACTGCCTTATCAAAAAGGCCATTGATTATATCCACATCATTCAACAGAAAAATATTGACTGTAACAAGACATAGAAATATTTTTTAGGTTAGTTTATACAAGTAGTCTTATATTTTTCATCCTCATTATTACCCCGTGAGTCACCCTGCTGATGGTTAATGTGACTTATTATGCGGCAGCATTGGCGAGTTGATGACTGCTAATTTCAGACGGGCAGTGTCCATTTTCTGTATGCGTTTTTTCCCTCTTTTCTTTGCAATAACATCTTGAGATGTGTAATTTTTTGGGAGGAGCTTGCTCATTTCTGTGCAAATTCATTTGGCGTCCTCATGTCCTGTCGCCTCCACTCGTCACCCATCTCATCGTCTGTTCCCCCGCTCCTGAACATCATCATCATCTGCAGCGGGTCTAGCCTTGTCATCTGGTCGTTAACAATCAGGCGAGCTGACAGCCGCCCACCATTTACCCGTCAGGCTTCCCTCTACATACAGATGCTTGGTTTGGAAGAAAGATGCAACTTAAGGCTTCGTCTACATGCAAAACCGCATGCACTCCACCATCGTCACCTGAGGCGCTAGTGGGTGAGGGAGAATGGGAGAGGTGGATGCAGGGATGACACAGTGGCGCCTGAGTGTCACATCATCCATCAGTCTGTCACAGGCTGTCGCCCTGCCTCTCCTAGAGATGCTGTCGATTTGTAAACAAGGGAGAGAGACACCAGGCTTCCTGGGGCGCTGTGCGTACAGACAGTCAGGGCAGGGCAAGCCTCTCTCACTGTGAATCACACACTGGCAGAAGCCTGATTTGACCAAAGTGGGGTTTTGATCCACACAGCCAGGTGTGGATGACTAATGCCTCCGAAGAACACTGCTAGTAAGCGCCCGGCTGTGGCGAAAGCATGAAAACAATCAATGGCCTTGTGACATTTTCTAATGAGCAAGTCAAGTAGAGTGGGAGAAACTGACAAACAAGAGTTTTTCTGCTTCAGCACCTTTTAAAAGAGTCTGACTGGTTTGTTGGACTAAATAGGTAGAAAGGGCATCCTCTGATGTTTTCTAATGCGTTGTTGAAAACTCACATTGTAGAACTTAGTGCATATGATGTTCAAAAAGCCACATAATGAGCATTTTTAAGATACAAAGTTATCATTGATGTCGCAGTGATGACATTAGCATGATGGATTTCAGTGATTGGAACCTATGCTGCCAGATCTCAGGTGTCAGTGAAGTAATTGGCTGCTGATGGCCACATTCAAAACCACCCCGGCACCCTCTCATCACTCACTGAGCCAAGCAGTAATCAGTTATCTGCTGTATGTTGGAGGAAAGGACTCGCTCAGTCCTTTATTGCCCCTCTAATTATTTTCCCCATCACATGATTAATATTGTCACTTTGATTATGCTCTGAGCCCATTAGATGAGAGCTTCTGTGACAGAGGGCACTGCTTGTACAGTGAGGGGTCGGCGATGTTTGCTTCCCCCGTTGTTTCCGGGCCTCAGAGACACCTCTGTCCTCCAGGACGGGAGCACTCCGAGCCAGGCTTGTGTAGCCAGGCCTGCTGGCTGGGACAAGGCCAGGGCCTCGACTGGGGCCAAGCTATTTCTGAACAGCACCAGGGAGGATGCAGCTGGTGTTCCTGCTGTGACGGTGTCAGTGTGCCAGTGGAGCCCCTCCAGAACCAATGAGCTCTTTTATATCAAGACAAACCGCCATTAGGGCCAGTAATCACTGTACAACCCATGGGTGGACCGATGGCTGGGGACACACAAGGAGAGGAGGTTTTTATTTGGCAGGAATTTTTATTTAGCGTATACTGAGCCAGTATTGGGCTTCACACAGAGGTAAACAGCACTGCTTAGTACTGATTTGGTAGTGTGGTCGAAAATATGACTTTTCTGAAAAGCTTCATTGCATTTAAAATGGTATTATGGCCTTAAACAGCTGTAAGCAACCGGATAATTGCATTACCATGGGTATGCAGAGTTCTAATGGCCCATAATAGTCTAAAAGCTGTTTCAGAAGTTTTTCCACCCTGACAAGAATGAAGTGTATAGAAAACAGTCATTTTTGTAATTTGTTGGAATTTCCCACAATAAATAAATATTTATCGTGGCACAACACATTCAGATTTATCCAAATTATCAGTAAATTGAACTTCAAAGGTCCTATTGTCACTGTGGAAACGGCAAATATGAAGTCTGTCTCACCCCAAGATATATTTAGTAGCTGTTTTGGAAATGGGCTTTATGGACATCACGGCAATATTGACTTAATCTTACTACTAATTATGATCTGCTGATGAAGATCATGTGCTAGATCAAGCTTGTGGTAAAATAGTTTTTTTTTTTAATTATCAGTCAAATTCTTGGTCAGGTCCAACATATGCTGACATTTTGTGAATGAAAATGTTTTGTAACTATAAATGGACCATTGATTATTGGATTCTTGTAATGAAAAACAAAACCATGCTGGAGAGAAGGATGACCTTTATGTGCTGGATAAAGAGAGATCACCACAGGGTGCTACAGTATGTGACTCATCAGTGGAAACAGTCACACTGGTTTTCTTGGGTTTTTGGAGTCAGGCTTGACCAGAGTCACTGACTGACATGATAATAAAATAATAGATCGTGAACCTTATGTTGAGATTGATTTTAGCTAATGTACAAAAACATATACTCTGTGTCACACATTCCCATTTTATCTAAAACTTAAATGTCAAATGAAGTAAAACAGAAATGTTACCATAATTTATCTATTCCCAAAAGTAATTCCGGCTTGACTAATACCTACGCAGATAACATATAGCCTAAATGAACATGATTGAGTTGGGAGACCTCTTCTTTTTTTAGGCCGTTTTAATTTACTTTAGCCTGGCTTGTAGTTTGGAACTGATATGCTGCAGTGTGAGCTTATCGTGACACTTGACTGAACTTTACTACCCCTAATAACTTTCGGTGATTGCAGCAACGTACTGGTACTTCTCACACACCGGGAGAGGTTCATTTCCCACTTCACAGGTTACCCACAAGCCCACCGTCCTTAAAGGGTAAAGCTCGATTAGTAACACACAGGTGCAGTTAGACTGTAGCTGTGCATTAACCTAACTTGCCTAAAAAAAGGTAGTTATTACTGTCAGTGGAAAATAACTATATTAATTCATGTAATTAATAAAGTAAAATTGCCTCCCCAGCAGACCCTGTTTTTCATGAAACATTGACCTAGAATGTATTACCATATATTATCTTAAAAATACCCTAAGATAACGTAATTGAACTAAGGGGACCCATGCTTTTCAAATTAGTGTTTTATTTTCAAAGCTGCACCATATAATTGACTGACATCTGGGTCATTTTTAATTTAATTTTAAGAAAATCATTTCCACCTTCACCCATCCACTACCTGCATCCACTATGTAAAGTGAAGGGGGGCTGTGGTCCATCTGAGCTGACCTTGGGGTGAGGGGCAGGGTAACTCTGGACAACATGCCAGCCTATCACAGGGCTCCACATACAAACAACCTACATTACACAGGCAGCTTGGAGTGGCCTATCAACCTTACTTACATGTGTTTGGACTGTGGGAGGAAGCTGGAGCACCAGAAGGAAACTCATTCAGGTACACATAAACACCATTTGCAATGAACCAAACATGCATAAACTGAATAGAAAAAACTACCACTGAGTTTGACAGAAGTCTCTAATGCCTAATGACCGCTTTATTTACATAGATTCTAAAGTGTTTGCTCATCATCTTACTCTAGTGATCACAATATATTGTATACAAAAGACCCCCCATAGCTCTTAAGGACCAACACCTCACCTCACTCGTCATGTGGAATATTTTTTATGAGAAAACATAAGACAGAGAGCTCTATTCATCCAGCAGCCTGTCTGTCTGAGTGCACCTGTGCACCGCTTTTATTCAGGTCACCTGTGCAGCCAACTTTGTTACTTCAGGCAGATAAAAATGGCAAATTCAAGACTGAAGGATTAATGACAGTTTTATTGAAATTGAATGGAGTATATGTACAGCTAAATCATACAACATTAGTAGTATCAAATTTCTGATTTTGACTTCAACGAATTTCCAAATAATTGATGGGATTATGACCTCTCACTTTTTACATTGGTCTGTACACAACAACATATTCAATCACTCTAATGAAAGATTGTCCTTGCAGGTGTTTTTGTGGCTTTTCTTTGGGGAAATCATCTTCCCTTTATGGATGAGTTCTTGTAGCATGTTGTGTGTGTGTGTGTGTGTGTATTTGTTCATGTGCAAAGGCAGGTCATGGCTTACCATGAACTGGCAAACATTCACACACACAGACCTCCCAGAGGTTCCTGAGATCCTAGGGGAGGGGACTTTTTTTGATGTGTCCTTGAAGGTGACGGGCGCCCGGAGGGGCTGAGAAACACAGACAGGGCATGTTAATATGTGCAGAAAGGGTCATCTTAGGTTACACAGCGTTGCCTACCATCCTTGGCGTCTCCCCACTACCCAGCCAATCACAGCCAAGGACTCAGTGATGCAGTGCCCCTCTTACTGGAGGGATTCCTAGGAACTGCTGTGTGACGATGCTGGCTTAAACAGCCCAGAGTCCCTCCTGTCTCTCTCACAAATCCCCCTCCTCCCGCTGTCTGCCCCCCAGGTTTCTTTCTCCCAGCCTTTCACGAGGTGCATCCACCGCGTGATTTTGAACAGAAGATGATCTAGCGCCATCCACACTGCTCCCACAAGACTGGCTATATAGACGGCAGACAGAGTCATCATCCAGCCCTCTTTCTCTCCTCCTCCTTCTCTCCTCCAAACCAGGCTCCACCTCTCACTTCTCCCTCTCTCTCTCTCTCTCTCTCTCTCTCTCTCTCAGCCTCCCAGCCTCATACTCACACACATACACACACACTCTCTCCATCTCCTACTCTCTCTCTCTTTCTCTCTCTCCAAGACTCCCTTCTCCTACTCCAGATGAGCGTGCCTCCTTATCAGGACAAGCAGATTTGGAGCTGAAGGTGTGCTGCTGTTGCCAGGTAAGAGCTCACGCTTCCTCTTTGGGCTCCCCCAGAAGTTTCCAAATAACGGGGCATCTCTTGTCTGTTTTGCGAGTGTGTTTTTGTGGCAGGTTGAATGTGGGTTGGTGTATCAGTGTCTTGGTGACATAATCAGGAAGGGTGGGTGCTTTGAGGGTGCCACAGGGGAAGTACACTTTGCTACAACTCCCAGCCCCTCTCTGTGACAGCAATTTTGGCGCCTGTTTTCGCCGCGTCTTTCATCGCCATGTGCACTGAAAGGTTTTTTGTGCCGGCTTGCTTGTTGGGGAAACTGCTGAAGGGTACAGGGTGGAGTGCAGCTGGTGGTAGCAGATCAGCTTCAACATATAGAGCATGTCTCTGGTTGCGAGGGGAGACCACGGTGTGGATGCGTGGGCAGATGGAGAGACGAGAAAAAGAGGGGAGGGGAACGGAGATGCAAGAAGAGCAGCTGCTTTCATCCCATGGAAGCTAATCCCTCCGTTTGTTCACCTCTCTCCTCTCTCCATCAGATAAAATGGGCCGGCTGTGGCTCTGGTGCCCTGGCTTTTTGTTTTTTTCTCCGCTCTCCTCCATCCTTCAATTGTGATGGGTTTATCTTGGAAAGGGAGGAAAGAGGCAAGCTATTGATTCGGAAATGAGCTGTAATACCATTTGAAAAGGAAACAAGACATCCCTCTCTGTCTGTGACTTTTCTCCTGCATGCTTTTGTTCCTGACTGTACTCTGTGCTGCTAATCTATCATACAAACTCACCAGTGATAATGAATTCCTGCTGATAGTCACAATCTTTTAAGCTTAAGATGCTATACAGTGAGCAGATACAACTGAAAAAAAACACTTGAGTTCCATATGTTACTCAATATCTCCGCTATTGTTGTGATTGGTGGGAACCCCCCCTTGCTGTAAACGAGGCTTATCACCCACCACAGGTTCCCTGATAGAGTACCGAATGGCTGCTGCCCAGTGCACATGGTAGAGATGGCTCCTGGCTCTCTGCAAACATGTCAAGCATATCCATGATTGTAGTGCGGCTTCGCTGACAAATAAGGTTTTGTTATGAGACCTCTCGCCTGCTCCCAGATTACCTAATATCTCAGGAGGCAGGATCAGCCGATGCAACTGGAGAGAAAGGAAAGAGCGGGGACGGGGTGGGGGGGGTGGGGGGGGTCGGGGTTGCTCAGGTGTTGCTGTTTAGCCTAGCACTTGGAATACATTATCCAGGAAGCTCCCGTGTGTCAAACTGTTACCAGGTGACAGAGAGAGCGTGAGCGAGGCAGCGCTCCACGCTCCCCCCACCCAAATCTAAATGACCCCTCAGCTCATTTCCCAAGGCAGAGCTTATGTTTACATACTCTCTGGGAGATTCTGCAGATGCTCCATTTCATAAGCACTAACTGAATCAGACAGGCCGGGGCTGTGCCTGCACTGATGGATGCTGTGAGGGCTGTTGGCTGGGAATAGCTTTTTGAAACACCTAGAGGGTATTTTTCATGCTCTTGGGTTTCAAGGCACCCTGGCTGAGTGTAATCATCACCCAGAACTTTTCTGGAATTGTGTGATATAACTTTGGGTCAGGATGAAGCTTTACTGATGCCGTGAATTCTTCTTTTTGGCTGTAAAAGCGCTACACGTCCTCTTCTGATCTTATTTACACCAAGCTGGAGAGGGAGGCGGCAGACGTTGACTCCCAAAGTAATCAAGTGGCCACTCAGCTGTCGCCAGAGGTGTCGTCATGTTTTATCAGGCTTGTTAAAGAGCTATTAATGAGAAGTACAGGCCCTAAGTCCTGCGTCTGTTGTCCGAGCACCGCTAACCTTTTGTCTGTCTTTTATCTTGAGTGAACTTTTCAAAAAGCCAAAGGCCATCAGCATAAAAGGGCATCTGCCAGGACTACTTTGCATTTAGCTGAAGCCTCTCACTTACGATCAGTTTATTAGAGGGTGGAAGCAGAGGAAGCGGAGGCAGGAAGAGGGGAAGTGTAACTGAGGCAGCAAGACAGTAAAGAGAATGAAGCGGATGTTTGTTTCTGCTCTGGATAGCAATACAAAATGGTGGATATAAATAGCATACCTCTTATGATTTGACCTTGTGTGGCCATTTGGTAGTGGGCGCCTGTGAAGGGGGACCTGCACAGATCAGTGACACTGCCAGCACAGAGACGGCCTCACGCTGGTTGAGATGGATGTCTTGGGACTAGTTTTCCTGCTAGTTTCTAGAGGACTGTTCTCTGAATACGTCCTCATAATCAACATCTTAATCTTGTCATCTCATCGGCCTTGTATCACCGTAATGATTGGTAGTATAGATAAATACAATTAATGATAGTGTGGTCATCGCTTAGAGGATTATCACTTTTTAAGAAGCTCAGTCCTGTATGAAATAATGAGGTCCTGTGGAGTTGATTAGGCTATTGACTGACTATTCATTACAGTTCAGTCACAATCACCGGCACAGGTCAGGTACATCGATTGAAAACTGTAAAAAATATAACACTGGCCTTAGTTTACAGTTTCACACTAATGTAGTATGCAGTCCAACTGACCTTGAGATGAGAAGGAGGAAAAAACATGAGAGTCAATCACAGCTCAATTTGTCATTAAGATTTTAAACAGCATATTTTCAGCTGCAGGAAGAGAGAAGCAGCTTTCTGTATAAAATGACACGAAAAGTTAATATGCATCATTTCTAAAATGTACTTCTGCTATCATTAAGTATGAAGTGTAGAGTGGTTTGATTCCTCCAAATAGCCATGAGTTCCTGCAGTTTTTCTATTAACTGTTATTGTTTTCCTCATGGAAATGAAATATTGAACACTGCCTGTTAGCAAGCCAGCAAGGAATCAGTGAGTGAGATTATTCTCTACAATGCTGTTTTAACCTTCAGTGCATGGACATAGACTTTGGTTTTTCATGTTTTCTAAAGCTCCTCCACCTTGTATACAAATCGTATCCTATCTTTCCAGTGAAGAATAAGCCTTAAAATGTGACTGTTGACTTGAGTTTATTATCTTGTTCACATAGATTGCTTTCCAGCATCAAAGCAAATTAGACTGTGTTGACTGTTTCAGACGCAGGCTCATCGATTTAACTCGGTTACGTCAAATAAATTAAAGAATGCAAAATATATTTACCTGAACTGATTTTCTGACAATAAAAGCATATTATTGTCATCCTGAACCCAGAAATTTTAAACGTTCCATATTAGGCAAGATCCACTTTTCAACTGTCCACTGTCTTTTCAACTTAAATATTTGTCCCTGATGTGCTTACATCCCGCCAAACTATGAAAAAAGGCCGTCCCTTCTCTGTTTCTCCTGCTGCATCTTTCAGTAAATGTGTGTGAAAACACTCCGTTTAGATTTGGCTCCTCTTGTGATAAAGGGATCTGTTGTGGGTGTGACCTCCTCCAGCCCTTCAGCAGGCCGACTGTTCCCCTCTCACTCCCCTCCTGAATCCGCCATTGTTCTCCCCTGACTTACGCCAGCGTTCTTCTAAAGTGTTCAGACAAGTGGCTGGAAACAGCTGCTGCAGCCAAGTGTCCTATGAGAAAAATAATGTGTGAACATTTAACCATGTAAACCTGTTCTGGCAGGACCTCCTAGTATGAACTTCAAAATGAGCAGAATATGGGACCTTTAATCTTACTGATCAATTCTGGACAAGATCTTAACTGCTTCATGATGAAGCTGCTTGCTGTTCAGCTCTGCTACACACTTGGACTTTTTTTTGCCAGTGTCTTTTGTTACATGTCGTACAAGGGTGACTTTCAAACCCTTCAAACAGGACTGGCCTTTTTATCACTTTATCACCCTGAATTTGTCACTTTCCTGAAAAACATTTCGCAAAGTAAATTCCATCATGTGTTCGGTGATAAGGCACTAATTGGAGAAGGCCCTCCTCGTGGCTTTTATTACAAGACTAAGTGGCATCAGCGTTGTTTTAAAGGCCCGCCACTGATAGGCTAATTAGCTTGGTCTAAGTCCTGATTTGGAGCTCAGTGTTTGACAGGGTGTGTAGAACTCAGGACTGCTTGATCTCTGTAGACCCGCCGAGATAAGACTCAGATTACATGATGAATCCATACACACATGCTTACAAATACACACATAACTCACAGAGTCAGATATAGCGACAGAGATGAACAGAATACTCTTTAGCATGCAAAATGTTTGTACTCTAGTTTGAGGCATTTTCACATAAATAAGCATCTGTTTGCTCTGTTGGTGACGGGTAAGAAAAGGATATTAGTATGTGCACTGACAGCAACCACAGGTAGGCAGAGAAAAGAAGGCCACCCGCAGAAACCTCAATCTTTTAGTACAATTTGAGGGTAAAAAAAGCTCCCACTGTTTGATCGTTGGGATATTCAGGGCGCGACCACCCCAGGTATGATCATTTTCCACCAAACACTTCACAAATCACAACTTAAGGTTTCACCGCTTACTCCATCGTGCAGCTTATTTGACAATGCGACATCACACGGGGTAAAAGCTGCTGAATTTAACAGAGCACGAGTGGCACCTCTCTCCACAATAGAATAGGCTTATAAGGGTGTTTTCATTTGTGCGGAAGAACCGAAGCATTGTTCGGTTTGCAACAAAAGCCTATTCTTCCAGCTGTACGCGTTTGCATTTAAATGCATTTTTATCAGCCGCAGCATGGTCAAAACAATTGCTGTTAAGTCGCAGCGAGTCGGAAAAGATGGCCTGAACAATGTCTAATGAAGCCAGTCAAAAAACAAGTCTGTGTTGGATATGTCTGCCTTAGTTTGCAGATTCAACAACAGCCTGCTTAATTAAATACAGTATGTGAATGGCTTCAGACTAGTCGGAGAGAATTAATGTTACAATGACCTCATTTAGGTTGGTCTTCCCAAGGAAACTCTTTACAAAATATAATACTACAGGATGTTATTGAAGTTAAGAATCCACGTCTGTGTGTACATTTCCAACTGCCTGGCACAAATGAACAATAGCCTGTACAAAGTGTTTTTACAGGGGCTTTACTTTCATGTCTTTGTCATGACTGTCTGTCAGAGAGGTTTTCATTAAAAGAAGTTATTTTAGGTGTAGACGTACAGTATAGCATTGGTGGCAGAGGGGAGGTGTTTCATTGTGATTGGTAAGGATGAGAAAATGATTTTTGTGGCAAAACTTCCAGTCTGAGAGCTGTAATTTTAAAATCCCCTTTAGGGGGAAATTGCTTTTGCCCTCCTACATTTTTTTAATATCCTGATTCATACTTAGCGCTGCTGAAACGCATCATCCCCCCGTAGCATTTCTCCTGCCGCTGCCCGAAGGTGCTTTGTGAGGAAGTTATTAGAGATTAATACCATCTGGGTGTGTGGGACTGCTGAGGGACGCAAGTCTTGCCCCGTGTGCTCTATGTCTGTCCTCCTGAGCACCCAGCCTCACCTGGACATAATGGGTGAAATATCCCCTTTTCCCTAATGAAAGAGTAGATTAATTATTACTGAAGGGCAAGCAGCATAAAAAAGAGGCCCAGGAGGACATTTTCAATGTGTCATGAATGTAATAAGACATTTAAAAAAAAAAGGCTTCCTGTGCTTACCTGAAATGCTCATGCACATCCAGCTAGCCCTTAAGACACATGGGAGCATCCCATGATGCACCTGCGTGACATGCTGATGTGAAGGCAGTAACTTAAGGGGAAGAAAATAAAGGAGGAGATGCCATCTTACCTCCAGGGTAATGTCACTAATAATGTAGCCAACTGCTGTTCTTTGTGTAATTGCCTTTTTGCCTCACATTGTTACATTTTTTTCATCAGAAATGATTAGATTAGAGGTGCTCCACTATGGTCTCCCGTTGTTTTAGCCATTCTCTATTGACAGTGGAAGTGTCAGCACGGAGATGAGCCTAGAATCCAAATTACCAGTGTCTATTCTTCATCTCCCATTCATGACTTTGTAAGAGTAAAACAGCTGCCTTTTTGGGGGAGAAATCCTGGTCTGAGTGTCATAAAGGGGAATGCATCAATTTGTGCAAAATGACACATTGACAACTCTAGCATCATGCTGAGTCTCATCCAAGGCATAAAAGGCTTATCACGTTTTTTTACAGCTTTTCACAATTCTACAGAGCCACACAAAGGTGTCTCTAGAATATGTCAGCACAGAGAGGGATACAAAGAAAACTATGTCCAAATAAGTTGCCTCTTGGCTCTGCCACAGTTCCCTCATTGCTTCCGGGCACCCTTGGAGGATGCATGAGTCATAAAGCAACACGACACCCAGCAGTGTGCGCAAGATACAGTGGCATGATGGGATGAAAAAAGCAATTAAAATCAGTGTCATCCAGCACCGCCCTGTCCATAACACAAATGACCTTGGTGAATTTGAAGTGTTTTACAATAATTTCAACATGTGCTGGCTAGCGTGAATAGCTGTCACAGATATGCAACTTATTGCCTCTTTCATTTCCCATTTCCCTGTCAGCTGAGTGCATATTGGACTGAGGAGAGCAGCTTGCTCAAGTGAGTCACATTGCTGTATTGTTTTGCTACCAATCAAGGTCATTGCATGCTCATTAAATTCACTGTGGATGGATTAAACAGAATAAATGCACAGGCACATAATCAGTGTTACCGCCTTAATATTTTCAAGTGACCCTACTGTGAAGATGATTTAATTCCTCTCTCTAATACAGCAAGGCAAGTCGTGTCATTAGCTGTTGAACCAGTGAGTCCTTGTTTCCCAGGAACCCCCCTCCTACAGTGTGGCTCAGCCCTGCTGTAGAGAGGAGATTGTGAGGGAACGCCGAGTGATAAGGAAAAGGCATTCCTCCCTTTCACCCCACCTTTTCTCATCTCTGGCCTCGACGATTCTCCATTACTGTTACTCGAACGGCATGTGTGCCCTCCGCTGCCGACCGCTGAGATTTGCCTCTGATGCAAACATCCTTGTTTGTCGCCATGGCAACCAAGTCTCCTGCCTGCTGTAGGTTGTCATGCCAGCCGCCTCCCCCATGCTCTTCCTCACCCATTAGCACGGTAGTGTAGATGACACGTGCAAAAGCCTTGTACATCGTTCTACGTAATCTGTGCAGTTATCTTCATAAGCTGCTCTCATCACGTCACCCTGCCGTCCCTGCCGTCCCTGCTCCTTGAGGTTGCCCCCTCTTTGTAGCAGCTGCTCAAAAAAACGTTGCATAGCATTACACCCTCTACTACAGGAATGTTTGCACTTGAGAGAACTGCCAACCAGCACAGCCAGAGTCAATTGCTGGAATAATGGCACAACCAGCAGAAGCCCAGAGCTCAAAAGACGGAGAGATATAACAGCAAGTGGCCTCAATTTCTACTCCTCTTGTTTACTCTACCATCTACCAATCCCTTCATCCTTGATAAATGGAGCAGTCTGACATGTTTGGAGTTCCCATGAAGGATGATGCAAATGTGGAGGAATAGGTCCATGCTGTGCAGAGTTCATTTTCAGAGCCAAGCTTCTTGGGGGGCAGACAGAGGCCTTTCTTCCAAAACATGTCCACCCAGCCAGACGAGAAAACACTCATTACCACAGCACCACGGGGCCAACCCGGCCCACTTGGGGATAATAACTAGGCATCTGCTTAAATTTGATATAATGCTGGTGTGGTGGGTAGTCTGGGGTCTGCGATAGGGCCAGAAACCATTGTGCTCTCTAAGCTGTTTGACTCCTGCACTTAGCTGCATAAGCCGAAACATTTAAAGCAAACTGTCCGTTATTCACAACAGAGGGTTTACTGGGCTCTTTACAATGAGGCCTCAGGATAAACTTTTCCACGTTTTGAGAGGATGATTACCCTTATTTACTGCTCTGTAGAGAACCGAGAGCTAACACTATCATGATAATGACAGTGACTTTTTTCTCCTCTGTTCGATAGGATGGGCTTGAGGCTTGAGGAGCCATTTTGCTGCTGGTGAAATTTCAGAGATTACATTTGCTGTTCCTTATCTCCTAAATTAACTCATTACCTTGACATCCTGCTTTCCTTCCCTGGGAACACATCGGCCTTGAATTTATAATGAAACATGGCTGTCCCCTCACGTCCCATATGCACGACGAGATTGAGCGCAAGCCTTTAACTCTCAGCCCTGTTCTTGCCATTGATTTTGACTCCGCGGCCAGATGAATAACCTTGGAAGAGACGGGGGCAGCGAAAAAAATGAGAAAGAAAGGAAGACAGGAGCAGGGGCAAAAATAGAATGCCTCCTATGTCTGTATGTGTCTCCTCTGAAATGAAATTCTGTCAAACTGGCAGTGTGATTTTTCGTTTTTTTTTGGAGGGGAGTAAGCTCTTCAAAGCGATCCTGAAAAATTGGCTTGTCCTGATTGTTGGAGTGTGTATCTGTTGTCACTGTGTGCACCAGAAAAGTGGAAGGAGTGTGTCACGGTAATACAGTGCTGTTGGCCAAAATATTGGTGAGCTCTTGGACATATTTTCTGCAATAGGGGCCTGCAGGTCAAGCTGTCAAACAACACAGTCGTTGTGTTTCTGCTGTAGTGTCTCAGAATAACAGGAGAGATACAATACACAAAGTTAGCATGCGTATTGGTTACTCTGTAAATCGGGTTCAGTCAGACCAACCAGGCAAAACATTTCAGTTCTGTCAATCACGTCCTTTCCTTGAAGCTTAAACTAATTGCATATGCAAATTGCCTCAGATTATGAGTTTGCACCCGCTGTAGGGTTTGGTGATTGCGTTTGCGATAATGATGGATTTCCTCACATTCATTTCTTAAGCATTGTTAATGAAGAGGCAGCCACTTCCAAATGTGGATTATGCATGCATTGTGCATTGGAAAACAAACTCCGTAAGGCTGCTGCCATTAACGACACGTATTCCAATTAAAAGTTGTGCCCAGTACACAGGCTGAATATTAGTCAACCGGAATGCTGCCACATTACAAAAAAAAAAAGATAAAGGCCGTTCACACCAAGATCTGTTGATTATACCAAGTAACTAGCACATCTTTCCAGATAGACTTGTTGATGTTCAGTGTCATTTTTGGGTGCTTTGAGCAACACAAACTAAATTTCTCCCTCGTTGCATTACATTAGAGACAGTAATATACCACTAAGGATTAGTAGAGAAAGTGTAATTAATAAACGGTTTATTTGTTTGTTTATCCATTATAGTTAAGAAATATCTTTTTTGTGATTTGACGGGAAATACTCTTTAAAGTCTATAATGAGCTCTGTTTTTCTCTCCTTTGTGGCTCCTGCCACTCTTTGGCTTCGGATTATTTCAGTTTGGCGTCTAGTAGACAAAGAGTGACAGTGACCATGGATGCTGGTGGTTAAATATATATTTAGTGCCAATGGATCAAAGATCAGGATGATCAAAGAGGTAACTATAACCCAGAGAAAGAAAAAAACCGTAACAACTACAGTGATCGTAACGGAGCAGCAACAAAGGCAGCTGAAGGAAAATAAAGGATTTAGAAGACGTGATCAGTCATGAAGGTGCGGAGATCCTCTAACAAGCTCAGTGAGTCAACGTGCTTTGAAGTGAGCTGATAACAACCTGCTAGCACTGAGATGGCAACAAGGAGCCATGAACTAAAAAACCAAAAGCTTCTCTAGGAGGCAACACAACCTCATCATTCAATGTTCTTTTTTTTTTACCAACAACTAGACTCATTCAGCTAGCATGAGTATTAGCATGAGACACCTTGGCTTTAAGAAGCAATGTTGAACCGATTCAGTGGCAGCAGGCTTCCATGTCCATGTCAGAGCATCGCACCAGCTCGCACAAAAATCCTCTCCACACTCTGCCCTGCAGCACCTCTGGACCTGCTCACTGATTATGAGAAGCATCAATCAATAACTCCAGAGCCCATCCTCCCACTCCGGCTGGCCAGCCCTGCTAAGAGCCCCCGCGGGGCCTGAGCGCCAGACAGGCCCAGACAGATATCCCTGTGCTGGCTGTGGACCTGTCACTTCCACATGTCCTCGTTTTTTAATTGATGGAAAACTTAGTTTTATGAAACCATAAAGACAACACCCTCTGTCACAGGGAGCAGTCTGGCGCTGCTGTCGTCGTTACGATCAACCAGGGGACTGTTTGCTATGCAGAATTGGAGATGAACAGACGCAATGAGGCATCACAGCCACAAGATACCACTGCAACCTGAAATCTTCCTGTCCCTTCGGAGAATCAGACACAACGCTCGGTGGCCACTGAGAGCCAAGGCAGTGTTGCGTAACAGACTCTCGAAACAACACCTTCATCTGTTCATCTGTAAACACCCAAGAATCAGACAAACAAGGACAGCTCAGAGAGATTCCACGGATGAGACACAACTTTAGAAATGCATCAGCCCCAACATGTTTTCATTTTCTTTGGAAGGAAAGAAAAAGTTGACGTGTAGATTATCGACGCTAATTAACTATCTCCCAATTTTGTTTTTGCATAACTTGTGCACAAGCCGCTGAGCTTTGAATACTCCGTCACTGACAACATTAATATCTCAAGACCTGTTAACATCTCTTAATGGGCCTCAGTTCCACATTGGTGCACACGGATTTCAATTTCGCACAAACACAACTGCGTTATAATTCTTAAAAGGGAAAATCAAAATACTGTACTTTGATCAGCCCCTCACTCTAGACCAGTCAAGCAGTGAAAAAAATAATTAGACATGTCAGGAATCTTATTCGGAGAAGCTTAAAATCCCAGAAACGTGTCCTGTCAAGCTGTTGAGTAACTGTTAATTGTCTACATGCCTTTCTCTCCTCTCAGAAACCCGCTGTTGGTGTTTGCTGTTTATGTGATGCTGTTTGCTTTGCTCTCAGGAGGATGTACCCGCTGGAATAGGAAAAAAACCCTCTTTTCTTGCACCCACACTGCAAATCACTAGTTGCTGATTGACCCCGTAGCTCAGAGGTTTGCCAGTAAATGATGTTGTCCCTGTGTGTTGTCTGGCTGTGTCTCTCTGTGTACAGTAAACACAGTCAGTGACTCATGACTCCATCCCAAGCTTTGGGGGTCACTACATACTAACTGGCTTTCTGTTTACCCTCCGTCTGCCTCCTATCTCCTGCACTCCTCCCTGTTATCTCTTCCCCTCTCACTGTGTCCATTAGTCTCTCTCTCTGGGTCCAATCCTTTCTGTGAATGCATATATAAAGCGATTCGGTGGAAAACACACAGCCACAGGGCAGTGGACAGAGTCTGGTTTGTTGAATTTTCGGGATGCGCTCCAAATGAATATGTTTAGAAAAGAAAGAAGTAGACCATCTTTCCCTGGAGTACAATATCATTCATTTAATGTCTGTTGAAAATTGAGGCTAAGTTATTGCTTTCTGCATTGTCCTGCTTCGCCAACCCTTTTCTTTTTGTGTTTATTTGACACAGTTTGTGAGCTTGATGCTGTGCCTCAGAGCCATGACTGCAGACTTCTTTGAATGGCTGGAGCACAGACCAGACCTGCGTTAACATAGCAGACACATTGTTTATTGGATTTGACCCAGATTCTTTAACAGAATTTGGATCAGCAGGGGGTCTGCACAATTCCTGAAGAGTCAGTGAATCATGCTAATGCTTTCCTGATTCTTGTGTTCCAGATCCCTCGAATTAACCAAATACTTAAGCCCAGTTTATCTTGTAATTGTTATTTAAAACAGGATTTGGTGTTGTTCAGAGGCTTAAAGGGGCCGTGGCTCCGGTAATCTGATACAGCCAGTGAACTAGTCTTTTAAATGCTGAATCGATATGTTGCTAAATATGCTGGGTCTTGGTGGTGTGCCAGCATGTGGATCAAAATGACTTCCTCGCCTGTTGATAAAAATAGCTTGACACTCAGTTCGCCTGTGTATAGCTGTGTTTTGTCCTGTTTTCAACCTTGTAGGAAGTGCACTACTTTTTCACTTCCTGTGAGGCCGACCTCCACGGGGCTCGGAGATGCCGTCTGTCACGAAGAGGAAGTGTGATGCTCGTATGTGGTTCGTTAATGACCCGGTGAGATGATGTTACCGGGCATAAATAGCCGTGCTTTAAAATGCTAACCCCCCTCTAGACATGAATTTATTATCTGTGACTGGATGAAAGCTGATGGTATAATGCTTCCATATAATGTAATATATGCATACAGATGGGTCACAAATTAAGGAAAGGCCTGAATAAATGAGCGGAGGAACATAAGGAATGCAGATGCTTCTGTAAAGGGCACAAGGGGTCACTTAATTGTGCTTTGATGAGTATTAAAATGCTGTGATCTCAACCCAGTTGAATACTGATGGGAGATTTTGGCCAGACGTAATGAGCTCTCCGCCACCATCTTTTAAACACCATCTCTCAGAAAAATGGTGTTTGTCCCTTCAATAGAGTTTCAGAGCCTCAGAGAATCAATAGCAACATGCACACAAGCTGTTGTGGTGGCTTAATCGAGACATCAAATCGAAGGGAGGGTTAGAGCTAAAAAAAAGTCCTTCTAATCGTAGCTTTGTTTGTTGAAAAAAAATTCAGTTGACGGATAGACACTTACAACAGGTGGCTATTGGCCACAAGTGGACATATTTCTTTTTAAAGGGTCACAAGTCAAAAAAAAAAGTTGTGAAGCACTGACCTAGAGAGCTCTTAACAGCAAGTTTTCTCTTAATTTCCTTATTTTTCTATAATACTGCAAGGCAGCCTCAGCTCTGCTTGTCACAGGAGGACCTCGTTTACTGTGAACTCCATTGAACCGAACACTTTCCTGCTCACCCAGTGCATGTAACTGTTACAGAGCAGACGCTACATGCCTCTGAATAACCACAGAGGTGCAGGAGCAGAGTCAGATTCAGCACCACCGTCTGCAGGACAGCTCCCTTCCTCACCCACAGCAGCAGTCAGGGCTGAGTCTCGTCACAGCAGCCGACTTCACAGAAACTTTCTCATTAACTTGTGTAATGAGTTGAGTGTACAGACGCAGCGAGTCCCACTCCCCTCCGTCCCCGGGGTGGCTCCTTCTGTCCCGCCATCAGTCAGGGAGTCACTGTGTCAGATGTTTTATTCAACACAGCTGCGTGTATTTTTGGCACCTGGCTGCTTCATCAGAAAGGACGGAGGAAGGATGGGTGGGGATGGAGGGCGAGCGTGTTGTGGGTCTCCAGAATGGGGTCACGATTGCTTCGTGTTTCCAAACCTGCCCGACCGCCGCGGGCTAACATCAAACAGCTAGAACACCTGTTTCCAGACAGCGTTCCTCGTTCAGCCTCTGCTCAGATGAAAGGACCAGAAAGTTTTTGACTGGGAGGAACCAAGATCAAAGACGTTGCATTTGTTTAAATAGCGGAACAGAATGGTTTTCAATTGTTGAATGTTTTGGGGTCTGCATGGGATGCTAACGGCATTAGCTTCTCCTCAGCGAGGCATCAAAACTGCATTTTAAGCACATTTTGAGATGCGTTGTAACTAACACAATGTAATCTCTGCAGTGTGGTAAAACAAGGAGTTGAAAATGATTGCTGAGAGGATATTACATGAAGAGACACATCTCTTCTGATTGTCTGATGATGATGAAGTCTCAGCTTTCAATGATCATGATTTTAACAGAGTTAGTGTCAGTCATCCTTTGTTGAACAGGTTTGAATAGGTGTTGCCAGTTTTGCTTGACTGTCATGACATGGCCAAAGATGCATCAAGAACTCTCATGTTATGTCATTAACAAATATAAGCAGCCAATAAACCACAGTTAGAGTCAGGAAAGTGGGCAAACTTGAAGCTGATTTTCTCCTAAATAACATTAGTAATATACACTACTGAGATTGTGTTTTTCTGGAGAACTGACAGGCACTGATGCCAGGAAATAGAGTGGAAATAGTAATAAGTGAGTATCTTCTGAACTTGCTCTTCTCAGAAGTAAACACACATCAAGATAAAAATGGGTGTGTGTGTTTTGACACCTGTCATAGACCACTAGTGTGTGTTGACCTTTTCTTGGCCCTTAAAAGCAAATGTTTGTGTATTTCTTTTGTATTTTTCAGTTTGCTTTCTACACTTGATTTTCTCAAACTTTCTTGACATCCATATGACAAAAACAATTCTTAAATGATGCTCAGGCCACAGTAGCTTCTACAATACGCATATTAATTACAAAAGCACAATATCACATCAGTTGTGGCTATGCATATTCTTCTCATATTTTTTAGATTACAGTTTTATGTTAAAAATATTTTCAAAGTGGTCTTCTGCAGACGACCAGTCTCAAAGCCCCTTAGCCCAATGCTGAATTCTAAGGCCACAGAAATGTCAAAATTTACATGTTGTCACACACTGAGAGAGGCAGACAGCGGCACAATTTCAGGGGCACATGTTTGAAGTGTAGCCCCCTAGAGAAGGATGGCCCTCGTGCTATCTTTCATTTCCTTTTTCACTTTGTAAAGATATCGGCTGAGTGACGAGAGGCCAGCAGACCAAGAACAATATACAGATTGCATTACCACAGGTAGATATCTCCAGCATTCGTGACCAGAAATTGAAAGTTTGCATTGCAAACAAACATGTAAATAATTGAGTGTGCATGCACAAAAGTGTGCGTACTTCCTGCATATCAAAATCACCATCGTCCATATGAATCCTCATGTTAAGCCATGGATAAACGGTTTGCTCTCAGTTGGTATTTTGAAGCCAGTACATGTAGATTAATTTGAGTTGCTCTAACCACAAAGGATGAATTACACCTTTCAATAAAATGACGCCCTACTGTTTGAAAATCAATTCAATTTCCAAAACAGAATGCAATGATGAGACCAAAGAGAGAGCTGCTCGGTGAAAACACTCTTTGTTTCCTTAAATGAATTGTGGTGGAATATTTCCCTAACAGTCTCACAGATAAAAGTCCTAAAATCAACAGGACGGTGCTGAAAAACAAAAGATCAAGAGATTTTGCTGCTCCGGTGATGAGTTCTTTTTAGACGATTTGAAAATTGAGCCAAGACAACACACCATGAAATGCCATCGCATCAGGCAAGCCCTCTGCAATGGCCAAAACATAAAATGTCCCGTCTTCATTTAATTCACCATAAAATGATTTTCCTCCCCCCTTTATAGAGTCTCCACTGAGGCTAGCAGCCATGGTTCCGCAAATATTCATTAGGCATAAATACAAAATCACAGCGATTTACTGGCATCAGTCACCTTTTGCCCTATTAATTTGAATGCATGGCATATGCGTAATTCATTCAGTTGTAGTAATGTGATTGCACCACTGTAGAAGTGGCAACCTTCAGTAACTGCAGCTCCAATAATGAAACAGGTCCCTTTTATCCTCCGCATGCCCTGCACCTCCATCAATGGTAATGATTCCTCCTTCATCAAAGTGTGGAAATACTGTATCCAGGCGTTGCAGTCTTCTGATCTTCTTTGTATCGTTGCCTCACATATTTCTGGATATTACAAAGGATGTGCTGTGTGAGGTGCATCCAAATAAAGCTGAAGATGATGCAAGGTTATATTTTAAATTGGGCTTATGTTGCACAATTCATTTAGTACTTAAAAAGACAAGCTATCCTCAGATACTCTTGACTTATGCATTTTTAATCATCAGTATTTTATGATGACATGTTTTTGTGTTTTATCCGCAAGTGGAGCCTCTTAAGGCCAATGCTCATGAAAAAAACATAACAATATATCATTTATTTAGATTAATGCATATTATAAACAAATATTATTCATATAGATTCCTTAAATGTAATTTGTTAAAGAGCTGAGACCTAGTTGAGCACCAATTGGGGCATTTTACAGTTGACTTATAAACTCAAATATTATGAATGCTTCTAACATTAGAGTAACTATATGTCACACCATCTGTCATATCACTTTCCCGCCATAGTCCCTGATGTCTGATTATAGAGACAATTTGCATCTTTTTATCTTAAGCAAGGCTGCACCTACCCAGAGGTTTTCCTAGTCGACTATTAGTCGTTAGTTCTAGCCTTTAGTTGACTATTTATGGCACGTTTATGAAATCAATTAAATTATTTAAATATATATGGAGCATTATAAAATGGTTTGAGTTCCAGGGCAGAGAAGGCAGTTAGAAGTAACATTGTTAACACTGT
This sequence comes from Pempheris klunzingeri, assembly GCF_042242105.1. Taxonomy (NCBI): domain Eukaryota; kingdom Metazoa; phylum Chordata; class Actinopteri; order Acropomatiformes; family Pempheridae; genus Pempheris; species Pempheris klunzingeri. The sequence continues at coordinate 12,734,574 of NC_092033.1, forward strand.
GCTGCATTACAGAGAAACAGAAATAAAAACTGTAGTTATAAGCCTTTGAAATATACATTTTACGAGCATACCCACATACGAGCTGTCTGTTAAAGGCTGGGTCGTTAACTTATTTTAGAAGCCTTTTTTGTTTTATTTATTGAAATTCTTGCAGACCAACTGAAAAGATTTGACGGCAGACCTGCCTACTTGCATGCACTCTGCTCATGAACTCATTGCGCATGACCAGAGTCTTCCACAAGGCAAAAGTTTGCGAGCTTGTCAAGGCAGAGAAAGTGCAGTCAAAGTTTGCAGGACCGTGTCCTGACTTTGAACGTAACCCAGCGTGAAGCACACACCTACTGAGCCAAAGAGCGAGAGAGACACATGGCTCCCAAACTGTGCACCGCAGCAGACTCTGCATCCATAGAGCTAACCAGTACCAAGCACACCCTCTGAGGTGAATGGGGCGGTGGTGGCCTGTCACCTCATCACTATTGAACACTTGTCCAGGACAAGACAGGCAGCACATATGAATGTGTCTGGGGGGAGCGGCTCTGGAGCTAGTTCTCCAACTCAACTTTTGCGAATTTATTTCAAGACAGTATAACATGGCTTTACCCTCCAGAAATGATCCTACACTTAAGATTTCCTGTGCTAAATTATATGTAAACGACTCTCTAATAACAGCAGGGACCAGCCGTGTAAACATTAATGTTTGTCTGTGACTGACTGACAGACTGACAATTGCTTCTTCCTGCGTCTGTCCTTTCAAATTAAATGTCCTCTAGTGTTTCATACACAGTCCAGATAGGTTGTAACCTAATTTTGACAAGACGTAGGCCAACAATACAATTTGAGTATGTTTTTTTTGCTTACAGCCAACCAACCAACTTTGTCTCTTGACAGCGACTAATGCTAGTGCCACTTAAAATCCAATTACTTGCTTACAAACCAATAAATGGTCTTGGACCCAAATACATAACTGACTGACCCCTCAGGTCATCTGGTGCAGGTCTACTCAGCATCAGCGTCAGAACTAGGCAAGGTGAAGCAGCTTTTAGTCTCTACGCTCCCCACCTGTGGGACAAGCTTCCTGAACACCTTAAGGTCTGCTAAAACTGTCAGCGCATTTAAATCAGGCCTTAAAACATTATTGTTTACTGTGGCTTTCCAATAATAGAGCTACATGACTTCTTTTAATTTGTAACTATATTTACACATGCTTTCATTGTCTTTTAATCCATCTTCTCTTAAGCTTTAGCTATTTATTTTCTTTTTATTATCTTTTACATGCAATTTAATGTCTTGTTTTTTATTGTGTTTTATGTCCCCGTAAAGCACTTTGAATTTCCTTGTGTCTGAATGATGCTAGCAGCTTGTGAGTGAGTGAGGGATGTCACTGTCATGTCTCTCTGCAGTTCCTCATCAGTGACTGGCGGAGGGATTGTGCATGTGAATGTGGCCCAAAGGTGTCGATTAGAACAAAGTAGCAACAACGCAGAATCCAACACAGTACTCAGTGGAAAATGTTCTTATTTTATGTACACATACATGTAACAATGAGAGTGGCAGCAGTTGCTTATGATCTTCTAATATCAAAATACTCAAATGTCTAATAATGCAATCAAGTATCAGTATCTTAATGGGACAAATAATGACTTCATAGAGATTAATTTGATTTGTGAGCTTGTCGGCACCATTGCGCCTCAGTTGTCAGAGAAATGGAGGTGCTGCCAAAAGGGGCAAAGGGAAGGAATAGAAGATAGTGTTCATGAGCAGCCAATGATAAATTACTTGTCTGAGGGTTTGATTAGCTTTTTATCTGCTCATGGGACTCTTGGGGATGAACTGAGATTGATGGGCTGCAGAGAGCTGACATGGTGTTGTTTATTTGGACAGGGCATACTTGGCTGGAGTACAGTGTGCCACAGAAAGATGAGCAGCAAAGGCTACCCTCTCAACACGCATTTAACAGCTCTTGTCCACTGGTAGACTCACTTGCCTTAGTTATTCCAGTTATTTCAAGAGAGCTGTACAACCACAAATGTCAACAGAGCAGGCACATTTTTCCTAATGTGAATTAAAATCTCCATTTGTGAGAAAAACTCAATGTTTCCAGCTTGCTGACCTATGCACTTGTGATTTAATAATCCCAAAATCGATGCACAAGAACAATATTGATCTTCTGCATTTAGTTCCACCATGTACAGGTGTTATCTCTGCTGCCATGAAGGGAAGCACTCAACCCATGCCATAGATTTTCTTTAAGGTTCAAGGTCACTTTGAGGAATGCTGTCTTAATGGAAAAAAAAGATCTCGCTTATGTGTAATCAGATGATGACTAAAAGCAGGTTAGAGTATACATGTTGCATACTGTAGTTATATAAGGCACTGTAGGGAGAGTAATCATCTTGGAGCTTATACAGCTTATTTACAGTGTGCTTGAAATAACTAAAAGATAATCACACATTAATATCAGTCTTAGAGAATCTTGGCTAAGGAGTCCCTTTGGAACTGAAAACTCAGTGTTGAATGTTAATGAGCAACTCCTATATTATTCTGATAGAAGTCCTGAACTCTCCAGAATTGAAATGTTAGACTTTTAGCCAATGCTAAAGGATAAACGCAGATGACTTGGTCGAAGTAAATAGCTTGAAATCAGTAGCGTACCTTTACAAACATACTTAATTGTGTTGTCAACATAAGAAGCATACATGGCTCAGACTAGACAAATCCTAATGAAAATAAACATTGGTTGCACAAATTAACGAAACATGAGCATATATACATGTATTTGCATTTTTAAGTATGTATAGTATATATTTTATTAAGCAGAGTTTTACATAATAAATGCTTCGGGGGATAACATCGATTTTCAAAGGATTTACCATACTTATTCTATACATAAATCAGTTCACCAAATATATTTACTCAGATTAAGAGCAAATTAAACAACGTCTTGCTGTTTTCATTTGTCTTTGCCGTGTATTTGAAATACATGCTGAGTGGAAAATGGGAGCAGGAATGGCCACCATGTTTCTGCTTTAGGAGAACACCGAATATTTGTGCTTTTGTCGCCATGTTTATGTAACTCTTAAGGGCTAAAATCACAAAGGAGAACGAAACAGTGCTGTTTTGAAATTTAGCAGTATGACAGAACCACACTCCACCCTGTGTGTTTGCAGTCTGTCAACATCCATTTCCTTCACTTAGAGCTAATGCTCTGTATTGAGCAACAAGCAGGCGTGCTCCAAACAGAATCCAGAGCTAAACAACCATGCCTAATAAAGCCTAGTATTTCCAAAATGGGAATCAGTGCATCCACAGAGTCTGAACCTGTTGGACTAATCGGCCTTGATGAAAGTCAACATGCAGACCGCATCTCTCCTCATAGATTTATGGGATGGGATACCAAAGGGCTCATACGCTGGTAAAGTGGATATGGATTGATACTGTTTCCAAAACCTAATGCACAGACGCACATCAGGATGGAGTATTAAACTCTGATCACTTTAACAATGAACAGACGTTTTAAATCAAGTTTCCTCTAGATTTAAATAGATAAGGATGCATCTTGCAGAACAACTCTGACCTTCTGAACACATTAAGTTCATACAGATGGATCTGTTGACTCTATACTTTCTTTAGCTACTATTTTCACATGTTGTTCTGACACCTGATGTGATGACCATAAGTCTAACTCCCAGTACATCTCAAACAACAATGCCATTCAGGTGTTTACTCCAGTGAAGTCGGCAGCAATATCAGAAGCCGTGGCTTATGGGTGTCATTAAGCAAAACTCTACACTGCCATTTACAGTGAATTTGGACACCCTCATTACTGTTGGTTCATGGCCGAACCTTCACCAAAGATGGGTTTCAGCCCTGATGGAGTTGTTTTCCAGCCTGTGCGATAGATGGTCGAACTAGTAATCCAACAATTGAAAAACCTGCTTCTTAATTCGATAAAAGTATTTTGCAGTACAGAATGGAGTGCAAGTTTAGGAATGCTAAATCTCAAATCTCAAATTTTGGACATGCACCAGAAGCTTTTGAGTCATGTCAATTGTGTTACACAATATCCAGCTTGCGTGTTCACTTTTCCCCCATTCCAGTCTATGGTGAATTCAGACTACTATAGTGCAGTTGACAATGTTTATTGTACCCCTTAGTCTAGACAGCAGCTGTGTTTGGCCAGCTGATGGTAGTGGCTACCATCTAAGCTGCTTGATCCACTGTTCAGACAAAGCAGCCAATCAACAACTCCGCAAAAGTTTTCCTGAAACTCTCCATCCAGTACAACCTTGTATTTATATGTAAATGAGGTTGTAGTTAAGTGCCAGTCTTAAATTAGTCATGAGTAATCCTGCACTTTCTCATCTCCTCTTCATCACATCTGTAACAGTGTTATATTACTCATTGGTTTTTGGTTCGTATCCTCTACATTTAAAAGATGCTTCGGCTGTTCTCAATCAAGGGCGGATGAAGGCGAATCTGGAGCTTTTTACTTTTAAAATGACATCTTTTTCATCACGTTGAAAGCTTCCTAAAACTCGTGCTTTACCATTTACATCAGATTGAATAGAAATGCAGCAGTTCAATTTTCAGTACCAAGCTGATTTGTCTAAACGTGCTCCCAAATCTATTGAGAAAGTCTTTGATAAGAAAGCTATGTGGCCTTTTAACTCAACCTTTTAGCAGAAAAGATGAAAACATGATTCGTCTAATTTTCAAGTCTGTTTGAGTGTTCTGCCAACCATAATGAGCAACAAAGGCAGCCATGCTTTCCTCTTTGTAACCCACTTTCAATTTCCTGAGGTTTCTTTCTCTGACAGACTACCGGAGAATATGTAAAGTTTTAGGTGAAAAAAGGGTTGGCATGGAATAAGAGCCCACCCTCAAAGTCCTAAGTGGTGGGATTGGTGTTGAGCTCAACCCATTTTTAAATCTAATCAGCAAATGCTGCCTTTGTGGTTTGTTTATTGTGCTACAACCGGATCCCTTGTCACATAATATAATAACATAATATAATATTCATCAGACAGCATGCTGTTGACAAACTCTTGGATAACCATGCTATTAATAATTGAAAAGGGCACAGGCTTCAATGCAAACATAAGGGCAGGGATAGATGCATCACCTAGTAATGGGCTAGAGATGGTGTTTTTGTTGGTTGTGTTAAAACAAAATCTTTAAAGAGGTTTAAAATGGAAATTGCCATCTTTTTGCCATTGATCTCCGAGGATGCAGGAATGGTATAGAAGAATAAATTAATCTTTCCAAGGAGGTCATCTGATACCTCCCCGTACAAAGAGTGGTCAAACACTTAACTGGTAATTCTTATGATGGTGGCCCACGCCTTCCAGCATCACAACCAATGCGGTCGTCCGTGACGTCCACTCGCCTCCTGGCAGAAGGAGGTGGAGGTCTGGCAAAGGGAATAGAGATACCAGTGATCTGAGGTTCTTCCAGTTCACCACAGGCAAGAGCTTCCTCCACCCAGCCCCCTGCCCTTCTTTTGGCTCCAAAACCGGCAGTAAAAGGTCAAAGCATCCTCCGCTGCCTGCTGCGTTATTTGCCCTTTCTGCGCGCCAAGATCCCCCATTGACCTCCAGTCAGATTCCCTCTCTCTCCGCTGAACTCGGTTGCACTCCTGTAAATGAGACTTAAACTGTGTCTATGCGTTGTTCACTAGCTTTTAAACACCCAAACAGCCCCTTTAGTTACTACTGACATTATAGGCTCTGCTGGACCACAGAAAATAGTTGAATTACTTCTGATAGTACTCTTGTTGTTTCCTGTTTTCATGTCACCCTGCTCTCTTTACCTTCCGTCTCTATTCAATTGTCCTATGCACTGTATTTTCCGGAGTATGGTGTTAATGCAGGAACCGTAACAATCAATGTATGAAACAGTTGTTGTCCACTGAAAACCGCATATCTCAAAAATGTCATTTTTTCTTGAGCTAAGAAAAACAACCTTCTTTGTGATGATGCATTTTTCGGATTATCCAGTGTTTGTTGAATGTTATGGGTAGCTTTTGAAGTAGGAGAATTGTCTCTCTTCACAAGGAAGCACTTAATCATACTGTTTATTTGAAAAACTCAAAATACCCATATTTGGAGATAGACTTCATGTATAAACAACGAGGGAAATCCAAGTAAATAAAAGTAATGAGAGTTATACAATAAAAGCTGTGATAAGGTTACATCCACCTAATAAGAACACAGTATAAGGTAGTCGTGATTTATGATAAAATATATACATCTTATCCTGTTAGAAAGTTTCTTCCTGTTCATGGTATCATTTGAAATCTTCAATTTGAACATTCTGGCATCAACAGTTTGTTTGTGTGAACAATTTATCTTGACTGAATCCTAAACTAAACTAGAAGGACATCGTCTAATACCCTAGATACTCAGTCTACCAGCATTCATAGCACAGTATGTATTGAATGATGACCGAGATACTGTAGCCCCACCTGCTGTACAGGAGCCTACAATGTCCAATCCATGTCTAAGACATAGCCAGGACGGAGAGGGAGCACATCATGGCTTATTATTAATAGGCTGCATGCTTCTGCGTCTCAGCTCTGTAATTATGCATGCAACTGGCACACGGCAAGTTATTTATACTGTGGAGTGTGTTGCCCAACTGCCACGAATCTTCTGATTGGTGCAACTGCTTTTCTAGGTCAGACAGCAGATCACACACACACACACACACACACAGAGTCACAGACAAATATTCTCTTTCTCTCACACACAGCCAAATGCTTCCACCGGGGAAGGTGATGTGCATTATTCGCCTGGTTGCTCCTCTTCCTCCCCAATCTAAATATAAACATGACTCACAGCAAGCGATGGCACTTGCACTGACTCAAGATGGCGGCATACCTACAGTGGTTCTTCATTAAGTCTGACAGGTCGTACTTCTCCCATCAGTAGGATAGATTTCTGTTTCTCTTCTTTTATCGTCACGTACTTATTTATCCCACTGCTCAGAGACACACCCAGGCTGTACAGTATGCTCGTGTCTGTCAATGAAAGAGTGATTATTGCTGTTGCTTGGGAATAATCTATAGGTAATAAATGTGGCGCTGCCAGCTGTTCTGTGCTGCTCAGTGGCCCCCAGGGGTGGTAATCAGGTGGGTGCTCATCTGGCGGCTGCAGAGGCAAGAACAGACTTGGCTCTTCCCCGTCCCCTCTCTCTCCCTCTTTCTCTCTGTCTCTTCTACCCATCGTCTTGGTGTCTTGAACTCTGTGTGTCTGTGCCCTCAGACAGCAGTTGGTGTAAAAGTAGCAGAGGAGAAATATATCAGTCTATCATACTATTCTTCAGCATCAGACAGCATTTTTGCATTAGCTGGTGTTAAACAAAACAGTTACTGGAGGCAATGAACTGTGGGGGATGCAGTGCGGTAAGACTCATGCCCATATAAAAAAGCAGCAAACTAATATTGTGTTGTGCGCCAGCTATCAGTCATGGTCGACAGCTACCCAGCTAACTGCTATGACCTACTTGAAAATCGCACAATGTGACCGGATGCATTGTTGAAGCAGAGAAAGGCATTTTTAAATATATGAGAATGACACGAAATGGTGCTGTTAGTTGAAGAAGCCACCTTATGCCAATTACTAATGGCACTCTCCCTACTTCCCACCCCTAGTGCTCTCATCTACTTTTTACTGTCACTTACATACAGCATGAAAGCCGTGTGAAATGACACACTGCTTTCTATCCAGCACTGACTGGTGTGACTGGCGCCATCGCAAGCCACCCAGTTTGACCTCATTTCAGTCCAACCTGTTGGTCTGACTGCCAGCTTTGTCACCGTATTGATCATCTCAACTCCACCAGCACTGCCTCATTGGTCATCTTTTCAACCTTGGAGGTTTTTTTTTTTTTTTTTCTTCTCTTCGGCTTCTTCATCACCACCATCCATCACACTTCAGTGCAACACCACACAGCCCTTCTCTCCCCCTCACAAAGTAGAAAGAAGATAAAAAGAGAGGCAGTTTTTGATAAGTTTTATTTCATTTTTCCTATCTGTGTTTCACCGATTGCCTGGAGTCAGATTATTATCACGGTTGATACCACTGTCAGAATCTCCCAGAATACAAATGAAAATCCGTCTTTTTTTTCTGGCCACATTGTACTTGCCCGTGGCCTCTGCGGGCGAGGTCTGGCTCTTTCCAATCCAGGCAAGCTGGACACTGAAAACCAGCCGCCCGAAGGAACAAAACCTTTAAAGTGCTCTCTGTCACTTTACATTTCCAGCCTTATATTAACATTGCAAGCTGCAGAGCAAGGGGACACAAGAGAACATTAGCTGCTACGTAAAGCAGACAGCCCTCAGGCTACAATTAAGTTCAAAAGTGTTGACCAACAGCTTGAGAACCTGGACAAGTTTTGCTCAATAAGAAAAATTGAATCAGTGTCTCATTTTCATTTAAGGGATATTAGCTGGTCATTGAAATGATATATATTTTTAGGATTGGACCAGATGTCCTCAGATCTGTGATGCATTTGTGTACATGACCAAGGATCTTCTTTTCTAAGGCCAATTTTGTGCTTCGTGAGACTTACCCTTTGATTTCTTTGCATCCAATCAACGAGTTTTGGGTCAAACAGTTGACACGGACTGCGTTTCAATCCATTCAACGAGCAACCACCGTAAAGCAGGACCATGTAAAGAGTCTGAAAGTCTGAAACGGAAATGTACCAGTTCGGTACGTTCGAGAATTGGTTGGCTATGAGTCAAGACTGTCTACATCCAGAATGGATGAAGAGATGTAACAGATAACACCTAAACCTACATTTGAGTGTGTTCATAAAAAATGCAGTGTGAGTGCATGTAGCCACAGGCATTATTTAGGCCACGTACAAGACAAGAGCATTCTATTATATATACATAAAGCTGACATCCATGGTGCGCTCTGTGCAGTGTCCCGCAAGCTTTCCAGAACAAACTAATGAATATGAATTTTCTTTCGAGTACACGCCGCTCCTTCACGGTCTCCCCCCTCCTCACATCTCCTCCCTCCACCTTCTCACTGGTGTAGCAGTGCAATCCTCACATGCAAATATCCTCGGAGGTGGGCGGGCAGTTGATGTGGCCAACTTGGGAACATAAATTACATTTACATGTGATGTGAGGGGAATGGGCGCTCACTGGGAGCTGCCGTGAAGGAATAACAAGTCAGAAAAGGCGCTTGATTGCACTCCTTTCTTTACACTTCAAATTCTTCACTGTTTGTCCTGGGTAGGAGAGACTTTGAGGTTCCTCGGACTGTTATTGTCCCACGGTTTTGACTTAAAGTGTCACTTATGAGCCATGAAGATAAACTAGTGTATTCAGTTTATTTGTTATGTACATTATATGCTTACTTGCGGTTGCGGTTGTCATCCACGACGCGTCCTGTAATACTAAATTTAATATTTAAAAGTATCTTTAAAGTCTTTTTTCATTTCATTTTTTAGATTACGGTTTGTGTATAGGATTTTGGCTGTAGTTTCTGAGATTTAGTAATCCCTTATTGATTAATAAATTGACCATTATAACCTTAAATAATGATTGAAGGTCTGTATTAGACTTTTAGCTATGAGCACTGGCGACAAGTGAGTGTAGGTTTTACAGTCTGATTTTAAAAGTAGTGTCTTTATTAAATAAAGACTTTCTTAAAAGCCTCAAATCCTTTTAAGACATCAGTTTCTACATTCAGTGCATTCCAGGAATAAAATTCGAAGGCACTTCCTTCCTTCGTGAAGTGTACTGATGAGGTAAATTCCAGCTAAAGCCGATAATGCCTGTTGATTTGGTCGATATCAACATATTCACACGCGGACTGTTTGAAAAGGGATTTCACTCTTTGAAACGACTGACATGTGGATTGTGCATGTCAGCATGAGGAAGATCTACCTTATATTTTACATTTTGTGAATCAATAAAGGCCATCTTATATTTTGCGCTACTATTGTAAATACATCCTCATTTGATGCTAAATCATTAATGAGCGCATTTTCTGTCACAGGCACGAACACACACACATGCCGCAGCCATTCTGTCTAGCACAGACTAGTTCACATGACGCAACAGGCCACCTTATGTAACACACATCCCTGCTGGAACTGGAGCAGAAAACCACACGAGCCAAAGGACTCTCTCCACCCACTCCCTGAGAGCTCATGACCTTTTTTGAAATAAGATTGTCTGTCTATATATGCAGAAAGCATAATCAGAAGAGTAATTTAACCTCCCATCCAGTGGCTGGTTACATTTTCATTAGGCACTAAGTAGTAATCAATATATGATTTTCCTAAAGAGGGTTCTGTTATAGCACTGGTAATTGCTTCTTATGATATGCTGAAATGCAAATTGAGTAGGATCAGTTCTGAAGTTGTGGGCTGAGGCTGAGCATGGCAACAATGGAAGCCTTTGTTTACCGCGCATTGATAATGAATGTAGTGTGGCACAGGGAAATTACAGTCCCCAATTTGGCATTTCCTATGGACATTAAGTTCCAATTAAAAGGGGAAATTGAGCATCCTGAAATGAAAGGATTGACTGACATTGATTATATGCACGATATAATGCCAAAGCTGAACAAATTCAATATTCTGATTCCAAATTAGCATCCAGATATACGAACCACAATCATCAAAATCGAACAGTCGTGCATATTATCTCATAAAAAGGATCTGTTAATGTGAATGTTTATCTTGGCTAAATCCACTGCAAACAGTTGATTCATTTCCATCACATGTATGCTTTATTAAACACTACACTTCTACACAAATCTTAACCCAAGCAGACTGGCAAATATAATGTATGGAACAGTGCCAGAGCTTGGCTGGAACACTGCGGGGTCTGCTCAGACTCACTTAGTTACTTTCTTAATGTATTTTATAATATAAAAGGTCAAATACAAAAGGGACACTGAGGCTGGAGTAATGCTGCAGCTACTGGAAACTTCTCCGATTAGGAACTGGAGCTGAAAGTGATTTGGTTTGAATAATTGCTCAGAACCTGATCGAAGAGGGTGAGATAGTGAAGCGAGAAACTCTTATTAGTTACATTTACCATCAATCCAAGCACATACATCAATAAGTTACTCTATGGCAAGGACAATACATTACATTTGTTGCATCTGTGGTTGAAAGTTGCATTAAGCAATAGTCCAACATTTTGGGAAATCCCCTTATTTGCCAACTTAGCTTGAGTCAGTAAGAAGATGAATAAACATGTAACAATATAATTTAAGCTTAAAGGTTTACGGTAAGACATCAAATAAGAGAATTTATCACAATATTTGAGTATCCCTTCAAGGTTATATTTTGCACTCAATAGATTGTTTCAAGGCCTCTTAAACAAATGCTCTTGACGGCTGATGATGCACCTGAAGGTCAGATTGTCACTCATGCCTCAAACCTTACAATGAGAAACAGTTCATGTTTCCTTTTCACGTTTGATCGAAACTCTTGAGCGGAGTGTGTTTGAGCAATTTAAGTTTAAAGACAGAATCAAAGCACTGATTTAACTTCGTCCTTAGATCCAGGGGTTCGGGGAGTCTAAACAATAAGTGCTGCTTGACGATACTTTTCACCATTGAATAGGTAGCTGATTAGAGTGTCGACAGAGGCTGTACTTAACTATGCTGGATACTCATTTTACCAGGTTTGATTAGGTGTAATATCATTGTTAAGTTCTGCATCTGTTGCATTCAATGAGGTGTTGTGATGTGATGGTAAATTCCTGAAAAAAAAATCAACAGGACAAATTAGCAAGTCATTTTCAGCAAAAAAAGCAGCATGATGCTCATTATACACAAACTTTCTTGTAAATTTTTCTGGGTTAAGAAAACTCAAAGCTTTCTAACGTTTAATTTTTTTATCCTCATCTTTCTTTGAATGTGCTCAAATCATGACAGAGGAGCTCCACTTACGCAGCCCACAATTCTGTCTCCATACTGAGCCTCTCTGCATCATCTGCAGCCCTCTGCTCTGTTAATTATGGATAATAGATGTGAGCTGGGGAGGGAGAGTCCCTTCTGCCAGAACAAAAACACCTGATTAGGCACAGCCAGCTGCGTCACAAAGAGACGATAACGTTCTGGTCATCAATCAGACTGACCAGACTTAAATTTTTACATCATAAGTCTAGTGGATCAGATATCAGCTCTGAACTTCACTGAGAGTCTCTCTGAGCCTTAAACTACCCTTCAGCCATTACTATAGGTGGAAATGTGCCATTTCAGTCAGTCACTGTCAGGCTGGTGGCTTGCAAGCTCTCAGAATTGGCCTTTTCAGACATCAAAACACATCCATAGAGACTATGGCAACTTTGATTGCATCCCATTAACCTATAACTGCTGCAACCCCCTGCAACGTTATTTCAAAGCTCTATTCTTTTCAAAGAGAAGTTTCAAAAGAAGTTGATGTTTGACAAATGACGGTTGAAGCTTTCAGGGACCTCTGCCATTTTTTGTTCAGTCTGACGTGATGGGCTGCTGCTCTGACTTCTTCATGAAACATAAAAGGTCATAAAAAAGGTTCAAATAGCTTGACTCATAGAATGCTGACTGCGCCATTGTGACGACCACAGCCAGATCGTGCGCGCACCCTGCTGGCTCCACTGCTATCTTAGAGTGGAGGTGAAAATGGGCTTGTCACTCTCAACCTCTGCGGGACTGAAAAAATATTGTAAAAACAGAATATAATGAGAATATAATCAAATCAAGGTGACTGATTGCTTTTTTTCACAATTTCAGTGTCCCTGATGCAAAATGGGCATCTCCACACCTCTCAAATTGCACATGTAGCCTACATTATTATGGTCTGTACTTGAGAACATCATCCTTCCAGTCTAACACGAGCCAGTGTGTTATGTTTGTAATATTATACAGTATGGGTGAAATTGGTTTCAGAATGAACACAAAACTCAACCCATGAAAGTTTTAAAAAGCACCATGAAATATAACTTTTCTGCAGTTTCTAACCATTTATTAAAACATCATTTATTAAAACTCCCTTGATGCCTCATTCACAGCAGACTACCATGGCAGGCTTATTCTCAAAGCAGAAAACATTTTGGGTATATAAATACATTGTATTAATATTAAAAACCACTAATGATTAATCTTGGCTATCCTGCCCATAGGAATACTTGCAATCCTCATCTGCAATGATTAGTGTTTTTTTTCCTTAATACCATATAAAATGTTCAGTGCTCACTCTTAGGAACAAATTTCCACAGAGGTTCACGGTATTGTCTACAGCGGGACTAATTCAATTCTTCCGTCCTTTGCTGCCAGCTGCATGTCCCAGTCAAACCATGCTCTCATCAAACAAACTTGATTAAAACAGTCTAATCTATGCGGCTGCTAGATGATGCAGTTTGTGTGCGTGTATGTGTGTGTTAGTGTGTGCTTTTGTCCTGACGTACAAGAGGACCTTCGTTTATTCATTTAAATACTGACAGGGGGCCAAAAATAAGCATGTAGGGCACTCAGGGCCACAGACAGCTACCTGATGACATTACCCTTGTAGTTTGTAACTTGGAAAACATGTTGCTTTTCAGCAAGTTTGTTGCAGTTCTGGGAGCTGGCAGTTGCGTGCAAATACTACAAGATGACCAGGATGGTATTATCTACTGATGACACAGTACAGCGTGGTCAGCACAGTAAAGTTTTCGGCAAGTGACATCCCATAACAGTACGTCACTTTTAGAGATGTATCATTTTAGACTGACATGTTTTTTAAATCATTTTCACTCCTCCTTTCACAGAGATTTATATTCAAATGTATCTCAATACAATAATCCTGCTTGAAAGAGTTATGGGTTGCCAAAATTCATAGCTGTTTGTTAATTGGTTGTTTTGTCCTTTGTGGGTTGTATGCTGGTGTTTTGTGACTAGAAAACTACAGCAACATAGAGGGAAAAGTCATTTTGGAAGATACCAGCAAAATTGTCATATCAAGCTGCTGAAGCCTCATATAAGCTTTGGTTGTACTTTAGAATGCATTTTTCAATGGATTGTAGATTTTGTCCTCCATTTCTTACAGTCAAGTCTTGCTTTTCTTTAATCAAAGTCCCCTTTGTTCAACTGACCTTCAGAGTTTATTGCATGTAACCTACTAATACATTGTCTCACATAATTCTGCTCATCTAAATAGTGGTCATATCAAGTGACAGTAAGGTAATGGATGAAAACTTACACTTGTCAGCTTCCTCACAGTCAAATTGCCTCATTTCTTTAGTGTGTGTGCAAGCACGTGCGTGCACTAAGGGTGGAGGGAAGAGGAGAAATAGATGTTGGCCCGGACACAATGAGGTATATTGTCTGGTGTGGAAACCGAATTTCATGGGAGCTCATTACACAGGCCACCTCAAAGATTCCCAAAGAAAGAATTGGCGAGTAGGATGAGCGCAAAATTGGATTTTCTCTACGCTCGTAACTGCAAAATCCCCAGCACTCAATCTGAAGCTAATGAACTGGATCCAGACGAGATCTGTGAGGTTTAGATCAAATATATGCACCCGCAGTAATAAGGGCAAACATACCCCTAAAAGGTATTTGGTGGGAGAAATTAAAAGAATAACTAAGCATCATTGTAAGGGGAGTGTATTTAAATACAGTCGTGTGTGTGTGTGCATATTTCAGGTGATGGCAGTTTATTTGTGCTTATCATAAGGTCACAGTTGCCCATTTCAAACACTGATATCTGTGGCTTTTCTTCAATAACACTTCAGTAGTCCAGCTTTGCATTTTCATTCCTCTCGTTTTTTTTGTGAGGCAAAAAAAAATGTTTCAGAATATTCTCACTCTTTTTTTCCTTATTGTCACTTCCTGGGACAGGAAGGAGGATGTCAATTGTTTTCAGGCATTACATCAATATATTTTCAGCAGCTATAGTGTTTTGATAGTTTGATAACAGAAAATGTTAAAGCAACCTTACAGTAAATATCAGTGGTAAAATGCCAGATTTTGGTGTCAAGTGAGTAAAAACTCCCTGGAATTTCCACTGAAACCAAGAATAGACCTGAATACAATGCAGAATACGATGCAGCTAAAAGACATGCTGAGTTATAAGAGTCAGGCATGAGACCTTTTCTTGGCTTTTCTTGGCACCTCAGTTAAGTCGGTAACAAAATGAAACGCATAGTTTCACTGAAATGCATTATGCAAAATGGAGACCATTTGAAATTTGAATTCCTAATCTAAACTTTTCAGAGGATGTTTAGTAAAGCCCTTTCCAATGTTTTTTGTTGTTTATTCACCCATTCGCACACACTGATGTTGTGGTGTCCCATACAAGGATGAGTTTTAGCTAGCATTACATATCTCACATTAAATTACTGATGCGCAGCAATATGACAGCAATAAAAGTCTGCTTTGGGGGTGGACAGGAGGTTGGATGGCTTAAACATCAGACTTTGATCAAGGAGACAAGGGTTTCTGTCTTGTGTGAAACAAAAGTAAAAAAGTTACGTGAGGGCTGTTTGTATTTTGACCCAAACCATTATTTTCCCAAATCTCACCAAGTATTTTACGGGCCAAAATATAACCAAGTAGGTTTTGTACCTAACCAGCTGTGGCAGTATCACAATGTTAACCATGTGTTTTTTTTATTTTTATTATTAATGAAGGGACGGTTGCTCTGAGCGTCTAATATCGACGTAGAAGGCTGGCTTGTTCATCTGTGTCAGGCAACAAAGGGGAGACAAAGTGTTGATATTAGACGCCCTGGCAGTGAGAACGGGTTGATCTCTCTGTTTGATTGGTCCAGTCCAGTCCTGTGCCATCAGTACTCCACATGTTACCCAGTGATTCACGCAGTCATTGCACCAATTAAATCACTGAAACCGATATTGTCAGTTGAAACCAAAAACTCCCTTGAAGACGCCAATGTAGGGGTGCTGTCACAGCAGATAAATAAATAAAACTCACATTTCCTCTTTTTGACTCTATTTCAGGGAAAGTTCTGAACATCATAAAGTGATGCAAGGCAATATGTATTTTACAGCAGATGAATATGCAGGCTGAAATTCGATCCACTCCTAAAGCTTGAAAAGGCTGATACTGTATATATATATAAGCTCACCAGTGCAGTATGTCAGATGTTGAGAATCATTCTCAAACGGTCCCTAAAGAGATCTAATTGCCTCTGAACAATGCTAACTTTGGGCTCATACATTTCATCTCCCAGCTCTATCAGCGGAGCACACTAATGAGTGTTGCCTAGCAACCGTTAAAACAGGGCTGGTAAAGTCAGTGTTGGCAAAAAGACTCCAGCTCAGCGAGATCTTTCTCTTTTCTTCTCAACTTGATATTCATGTGCCATCTGCATGCGCTAACAATGCCCGTTTTTCACATTAACATCAGAAAGGTTGTCTTGTTCTGCCAAGACATAATTATGTTCCATTCCTAATTAGCTACCATCTTGACGCTCTAATGCCACGTCTTTAATGCAATGACATGGATGATGGGAAGGATTCATACTAGATGTGAAGCTGATAACTTATATTGAAGTATGGATGAATGGATGAACCATATATACATACATGAATTTCACCCCTCTTTCTCTGCCAAAATAATATAGTGGAGATGAAAGATATCCTGTATAGACAGGAAGGATATTTGCACTGACTGCATGGCTGCAATAAGACCAGGTCATTTTAGCCTGAGAGCTGGACAGGATAGTGGCTGCATGTTTATATAAATAAATGGCACAATGTGGCACTTAAGTCCTTCACAGCAAATTATGGTCTGTAATATCCCCATTACCAAACATTCAAATATGAAGAAAACCCTCTCATCATGAAATGATTTCTGCAGAGATCTGTCGAGGCGAATGAGCCAAATACGACTCAAATTGGCATCAATGGCAAATCCTCCACATTCGCTGTGCACCTGCGGAAGCCAAATAATGCAATTTGATAGCATGATTTTCCAGAGTGCCGACTCTGAGTACTGTCATTCATTTTGATTGTGTTCCATGAGGGGATTGAGTCTTGATCAACCCTAAGCAGAGAAGAGGGACAGTTCAAAGAGTACCTGATCCACTTTCCAGATTGCTTCTGTAAAATGTCTCTTCAGGAAGCGGGTTCAGTTTGCCATCTTGAGGTCCAGAATGTACAGTAGCGTATCACTTAAACAAAGACAGATTGTCTCTCAAGGAATTGAGTTATGGATCTTGGTTTAATCCTAAGAGCATTGCCTTAAACAGCTTACCCAGGCTGGCTGAGACTTAGCTCGCTCTATTTCAAATTAAACAGTGTTTGATTGATGTTGGGCTCAAAGTGGGTCATCCTGACCAGAGGTGACCAGCGAGCCTGGCAGTACTCCGCACATGGTCATGGTTGTCTCCTCCAATAAACTATGTGAGGCTTCAAGTTATGCAAAGTCTGCTTACCTTTCAACTCCCACAGTGAGAGGGAGTCGAGTGTCTCAGGCGGAATAATGGATGCAAGAATAATACTTGTGACGTTTTTTTTAACCTTTTCTGCAGAAAAACCTGTGATGGGAGTCAAATTAACTGTGTAAATGCAAAGGGTACAGGCTTTATCATTCAAGGGCAAAGCACCGGAGAGGCAGGGCTTGCCAATGCTGTGTCATCATCATGCAGGGAGACCATCTGAATGTTATTATGCTGTCTGATTTGAGTGCCAGCTTCAAGGGCATTTTACTCTATCCAGACGGTTATTGAAGTTCTTTGTAGCACTCAACCAGACCCACATGACATTTCATTTACACAAGAAAAAACATTTCACTTTATTTACTCAACCCTTAATAGGTTTACTTCATTTACTTAATGCTGAGTGCTCACATTCGCTCCATTTAGATGGGTTGTTCATGAGGAGGATGTCTGTGGCTCCAAGGGAATCGCTATTTTCTGGCTCCGTCAGAGGTAAACATCTACAAAATGGGTACCTTAGTGCTGCTTAAACTAAATCTGGCCCCTTGTGACCAATCAAAGAGCCTCTACAAGAAAGCACACACTCCAGATTAGAATAAAATGTTTTTCAGAGGGTCAGATTCGATTTTTGAGGTTGCCTACCTGCAGCTTTGGAGTTTTGTTTTATTGACTGTGTTCCACCTACACCCAGAGAAATGCAGTGGCAAAGCCTTTGGTGTCTTGAGAGGTAAACATATGTTTAGCAAAGAAACTTATCGCTATAATCAAAGCCTGTTTCATCAACCAAAGTCATTGATGCGTCACGCCTGTTTTTTATATTCCTGTCACATATTTCCTTTTCATTTGCATGCATTCAGTTTCGATTGTTAGACTCGCACATTCAGTTAAGTAAATGGGCAAAAATGCAATTTATTGTTAAATGTCATGCAATTTATTCCAATGACAAAGAGACATCTCAGGCAGCATAATTAATAGGCACAGTGTACCAGGCTGTTTCTCTTTTTTCCCCTCCTCAGCATCTGTAGCGGCGTGATTATCAAATGTTTTGATGTCAAGAGAGAGGAACAGTGACTGACAGGCCCGGCCAGACTAGAGCAACAGATCATGCATTAACTGACAGCAGAGACCTATCCTTTCTCCTTTGCACAGAAAAACAAAGCAAACAAAACATTTAATTATTCTTCCAGCCTCAACAGAGAGCAGAACAGAAGTGATGTGCAGAAATCACTTTGCCAACCGCCATTCGTTTTTATTGTTAATGCTCCGTAGAGATGGAGTTTCAACGCCAATAGCTCAGCGTGAAAAGAAAAACCTTCACAGGAATGTCTAAATCATGCAAAAAAGATCATCTAATGATACGTTTATATAACAAAGCCTTGCTTATTGTTAAAATCCATAAAAAGGAGCAGCAGCAGTCAAGTTCAGTGACATCTTCAATGTGTCTGCAAAGTATTCTTGAATCTAAAAATGCAGTTTTTCTGAAATGCTCGTTTCTTTCTGTACTTGCAGCAGAGAAAATATCAGCTTTAAGCTTAAATCTTTAAATGCTTCTCGGGAAGCTTGTTGTATTCATCATACCCATGTGTCTCTGTTTATAAGCACCAGGAGAAGTCCAGGGTGTGCTGGTTGAATGGGTTCCTCTGTGCCGAGGATGATTTGAAATATCTGTTTTAGTCAGACGCCAGCTCTGAGGTTCTGGCCTGGATGTGCGGATACAGGCATCAAAGCCTACCTGCCTGCTTTGGCCAGATGGTGTATTGAATAGGAGAAAAGCATGCTTGACCTTCATTGACCACAGCTTGTTTGTGAAAATTGTGAAGTTTAAATCTGGACTTCTGTTGTTTCTCAAGGATAGAGTACTTTTATTTTGGATAGATTTCTCAGTCAGTCAGTTTCATTACTGTCATTACTGATTGTCATTACAAATAGCAATACTTGATGGAACTTGATGTCTTACTTATTTACTAATGAAGGTCAGGCCATTCTCTGACCTGCTATGTCTCTTTTACTTGAGATTGTAACCAGTTTGTGGCAAAATTTAAAGGAGTCTCAAATTAACAGCAGAGTATTGTAAGAGTAAGGTGAGGTCACAAGAAATATTAGAGCCTAAAGGTACATGTGGTGCTTTGATGTTGTTTGTCACAAGCTAGGATGTTGCATGGCATATGCAGGGCTTCAGAAAACCTACTTTTCAGGCCTAGAAAATCCATGGAATTTTCTTCAAATGTAATGAAATAAATTGTTACTGTAATGTTCTGTGGATGCTCTTTCACATGAATTTATTTTCTGTAGCTGTTTCTTCACTTCATGTTTGCACGGTTGATGTGTTATCAGGAGTCCATGCAAAGTGGTGAATTTAGTTTTAAGTTGGATATTGAGCAGTCATTCACTCTGCACCCAGTGCACTTAGCTGGAGGCTGACGTAGATATCATCAATAATTTACTGTTTAACTGACACAACAATCACTATGAACACTCATTCAGTACCTTCATGCTGACCTGACCATATTAATTATGATTATAAAATCATACTAAATTGATTGAATGTAGAACACTTATTTTGAATGCTAATGTTGAATTTATATGAATATTTTAAAAAATATATATTTTTTTTCTCTATAGCTTCTGTATAATTGGACTCAGTGACCAGCAATTGTTACTACACTAGAAAAATGGGACACACCCCTAAATATTGGATTTTAGTGCTTGTATTTCATATGAATATTGTTATGGTAATTTCATGTTTTCAATGTGTGACTCACCGCTATGACTCACTGCCTCACATTACCTTGAAATTTTATTATGATTCCTTGAAAAGTAATGCAAACGTTTTAAAATTGTGTCCACGGAAATGTGTGGAAACCATATAGTTGTGCCTCAAGTGCAAGAGTAGCTTTGAATTGCTTTATTTAACCTAAAAAAAGCCAAGAAAAGCTGCCACATAGTGTTATTATATATACATTTCCTTTTCTTTTTTCTTTTGGGTTGCGACCTTCATTCAGACCAACATACAACATTTTACCATAAAATCTCCCCTAATTCCAGCAATTTCACTCTTTTAGATTGTGTTCCTTCCTCCATGCACCTTGCAAGTACTTATTACCCAATTTTCAAAAATAGCTAATAGCTACTTCATTTTTATCAATTGTTTTCACATAACTTTATCCACAACAACTACGTCAGCAGAAAGAACACTTAATGTCCTAGTCTGCATGCAAAAAGAGCCATTAGTCATGTATGACATGTGAACAGCTCAAAAACAAGGGGGATACCAGACACTGTCATATGGAAATCTCATTATATCCCACCAAAATACAAGTGTCCCTGTGCAAAGTTTTGGCAGCGCAGAGGTACATTCATTTATTGGCCATTTCCTAACAGCCTGGTTGGTATCCTTCTGCCAGAATTTGTTTAGCCAAATTTAAGTGGGCCTTGAACATGGCTGTTGTCAAGGCTGTCTGTCTGGTGGGAGGGAAGCAAACAGCTTCAAGAAAACAAAGGAAGTGGCTCCATCCAGCCTTTAAACTCTAAAGAAAGGATGACATGAGATATACAGAATGATGAAGGCTCTTCCTTCCCAAAGGTAATATCTCCATACCGGATATTGGCTTTGTGTCCCTGCCGCTAAACAGATGGGCCACCATTGTCCCTTAAACATTGATCCCCTCAGCTTCTTATTAAATAGATGTTGAGATCTAAACACCAATATGAGCCTAGGCTTAATATTGTGTGCTTGTGTTTTTCGTGAGACTGTCCTTCCTATTCCATATGAGTATTGCAGCATTGTGAACTGTAGAATATTTGATGTGAGATAAAGGGACAATGGGATGGTCAGTTGTTTACCTCTATTGCAGATATTTGAATACAGTCATGTAATACGAGCTGCTGATCTTGGTTATGGCGAGTAAACGTTAAATATGTATTTGTACTTTTCAGACTTGTTTTCAGTGTTTACATTTGGTGTATCAAACTAATAAGAACAAAATGTGAAAGTTTAAAGGACCGAGGCTTAGATCAGGCTTTGAAGTAAAGATGACGTACATTAAACACACAGCTTACATATCCGCTTCCGATTCACTTGCATGTTGTTATGCTGTCTTCCTCTGTAATGGTTTCATGGCACATGACCAGCTAATGAATGTCGCCAATTGTTTATCTTGATGCACCGAAATCCTGATATTCGGGAAACAGAAGTGAATGGAAATGTACGTTCATTTGCAACTTCTTTAGCTGATTTTTGTTAAAATTTTTGCTACATTTTAATGGAAACTTGATTAGTTAGTCCAATTAATTCTAATTATCACCATATTGTACCTCTGCTGACTTGCACATGCACACTGAACAGCCTTAAGGGCCCTATCACATGACATAAATACAATTATTTACCTGTAGTTTTTTTTTAGCGTAGTGACAGATCAATAATATACAGTATAGTAACATGACATCAACAGAAATGATATATCATATATTAATGTTGGCTTAATTGGCTCTTACACAAGTCATCCTGCACTGTCTGGCATAGTTGATACAACAAAAAGGCCTGAAAGGACATATCATGAAAAGACAATGCCTCTCCAGTCTGGCTTGGGTGACTTTGCTGCTGATGAGACTGACGGCTTCGGTTCACAGACCAGCAGTGAAACCTCCGCGATAATAACGTTTGAGCTCACCTCCAGCAGGCTCCCAGGATGAATGTTTGCTGGGGATATTAGTGTGAAGGCAGGACGGCATAAGATAGCTCCTGTTGAATATAAAAGCAGTGAGACTACCAAATTTGTGATGGCGCAACAACCTTGAAAGCTATGAAACAGGGTAGAATAGACAGATGAGAATTTTTTGGAGCATTTCCTCCTCAGGATTAGGATAATGGAAGTTGAACACCAAATTTATTTCAACTTCAACTATACACTGTGTTTAAAAAAAAATACCTCTCATAGACACATCCTCTCAGAAATCTGTCTCTGTGATCACTAATTTTTGCCATGTTTCATTCTTTGCGTACATTTAATTAGAACTGAAACAAACAAACTGAAATTTATCAAAGAATAGTGATACCTCTGAGGGCGCTCCTTGCATGTGCACTTGGGTGCAGTGCCATCTTATTTTCAGGCCTCCTACAGTGAAGTTTAGCTGTGGGGCCCTTAGCCCTCATCACTCACGGTAAAGGGTCTATTCTTGACCCCCTCCACTGTAAAAATAAACCCGTCTTCAGGCCCTCTTCACCTAGCTTATTTCGTGAATGGTTTCCCCGGGCATTTCAAGTCTATTTTAGGACCTTATATCCCAATGGCCAGACGGTGAGGTGTTTGTTTTTCAGACCCACATGACTGTTGCACATTTATGAAACACCTTTTCAGTAAAAGCAGAGAGTTGGCTTTCAAAGCCCCCCTGCTGTCTACTGGTAAATATCAGCCTCTAATTAGCGGCTGTTTATATCTTTCACAGCATCATCCTTTGGAAGACAGCTCTGGCACAGATTTTCTGCCATTAGTAGTCAATGGACAAAACTTCCTGTGTCCTCTCACTGTCCATTTGTATGTTTCTGCCCAGAGGATAAGCAGGGTCAGACCTAAATATTTGACTGTTTGGATATTCGGTTGCTGAGTAGGTATCAGGTTTTTAATTTTGGGGTTTGGATATTCTTTTTTCAGTAAAGGCGAACTGCAAAACACATTTTGTCAGAACATTCTTGAACTACATTCATACGTTTCAATTGCACTGTTAAAATGTGGAAATATGTATCATCTTAGCTTAGCATGCAAGTGTACAAGAGTGTTATAAAATAAATCTTACCCTTTTATGTTTTATATAAAATAAAACGTTAAGTCAAAAGTAAAAGTAAAAACTCCTTCAATCAAGACACAAATTGCACATCTCTCCCAAGAACAAAAATCCTATCCAGGACAGTGTAATATTAAGTTATTAATTGGTAAATTTTGCGAAATTATGCATTCTCCCACATTTTGGCAGGAAATTGTACGTTTTTAAGAGTGACTTGTAAAATGTATGGAAAAAGTTTGCTTCTTTATATTGTAGTTCTCCTAGTCCTGCTAATGCAATTTTTACACCCCTTGACATGGTGTGATATTGTATCTAATTCAGGAGGATAACACCTGTCTGAATGTCCCCGGCTTCCTTACTCTCAATAATATTCCCAGATTTCTCTTTAACAACAGCCTACTTGCAAAAGTTAGAGTTAAGAAACACGATGAAGCCAGCATGCAGTAAATTTTTTTTTGTCAGAGTTGGGCAAATGAGGGTTTAGACGTTTTCTCCAAGATTAAATGAAATATGGATTTATTTTAACAAACTTGTTGTGTAAGAAATGCAACTAGTCCATACAATCTTTTTTCCCTTGGCTGCCTTATTAACGTGTTTCTACCCTCTCATCTCATCACATGGTTGAACTGTCAGAGATCTTATGAAGAACAGCCAATGCAGTTAGGCATAGTACATAGTGAGTATGTATGGAGAGTTATAAATGGTTGTGATGACATTCTTCTGATTCACATTCGCCCATTAAATTGGCCCAACAAACTGTGTGTTGTTCATGCTTTAGTGCTATATGGCGTGCCATCTGTTGCCAATTATTGTAAGACTTATTAACATTTTGAAGTAGAGGACTGAGGCTCGATCTAAGTCAGCCTTTAATTATAAAAACTGGTTGAAACTCAAACTAACTGATTAAAAGCTTCATAATTTTTTCTTCTAATTTCACACCAACTGCACTTCTGTGATCCTGTAGCCCAAAAGGGGAATTGTAAGTATTGTTTCCATATGTGGCAGAATTGATTTTGGGAAGTGAAATACCGCATAATGAAAGAAGGAGCGACACTTACAAGTGTCCCATCCGTGTATTGTGGATGAGATTATTGGATCGTATTTTAATTCTTGATTGATGGGATCACCTCGGCTCGAAAATGATCTTTTTTCCCCCATCTCACTTAATCAAGTCAAATCACAAGCTTTGCCGTGCATAATTGTCATATATTGTTAATATTTCTAAATTTACATTATGTTCTAGTCAAAGACACCTGTTATAACGGCCATCGATAACATCAATGAGGTGTGAAAAGAGATTTCAGCCTGAGGACATGAGGCTTTGCCTGAGATAAAGGCCGTTAATTTACTGTATTAGTATAGACACGATTAAAAGGGTGAAAAAGGGTTTTGTCAGTCCAACAAAAAAGGAGGAACTTCATGGTGAATTGTTTAATTATAGTAAATGTCCTATTATCAGCTCTCATACCACCTCTCTGGAGTATCAGCCTACTTCTTTTCACTTAATAGTGGACATTGGGAACGTTATTGTTACTGAACTGTATTAATTAATGGCTACTAGTTAACCACAGTAAAAGTCCTGCCTTCAGGCACGAGTCATTGTTATTTAACTCCACTGGACATCTTTGTTAAAGAACCTACAGTGACCCACTAATTTCATTTTCCAGGAAGCCTTTTTCATATGTCTTCATGGACTCATTTGACACCTTTCATTACATTCTACCAAGCACTGTGGCTCCAATATACTGGTTGAATCACTTGTGTGTTATATGATGTTGTCTTTACTCTACAAGGCAGGTGTTTTTTATGCTTTTGGACACTGACACCATAATATTTCTTTTTCAGTGAACTGCCATTTGGAAAGGAAGACTGGAAGAAATCCCTCTAACTGAAGATATTGTAAGTGTCTGGCCAATAGCCTTTCTATTGAATCTATCACATGACCTGTGTGTGTAATGGACAGTGTAATGGACAGTATAATGTTAGCCATTTACAGCTTGCTATACAATCCCAAGTTCCAATTTTCCCCCAATTGTGTAATTTTCAAAAGTGGCCTAATTACATTTACTGAAAAGGACATATTACCGTGCTGTTATAGTCTGACGCATACACACAATATCAATCAAATCACTAAATCCAACAGGGAGTCAGGATGCTTGATGGCCTCTGGTCTCATTTGAGATGCAGACATTGTCCTGTTGCTTCCTTTAATGAGATCTGGAGGCGTGCAATCTAATATTCACCACTGAGGCTCCAACATGGCCCCTGAGCCTGTAGCCCAGAAGGCTGCGTGCTAATTCAATGGAGTGAAGTCAGCTGTGATCAGAAGGACTGGAGTGGCCGTTCAGCCAGGATGCAGTAGCCTTTTCTCTAGATGACGTAGCAATAGTCCACATTTGTGTTTATCCTCTATTTGGAGCATATGCTGGAGTTTTGGAGAACTGCTTTGGGGCTGAAATAATCTTAAAAGCCAACAAAGGTTTGGCAACAAAGGACCATAAAGTCTGCATATAAATAACAAATACAAATGTTGCTGAAGGAACATTTTCACACTGTTGCTTGTGTACCTGTGTTCTTATTTTCCCAAGGCTACAGTACACAAGTACTGTGAGACAGAGAAGCTTGACATTATCCTCAAAAGTACATATACATTTCAAACAGAGATGTCAGACTCTTGTAGTTAAAATTCTGAAGACTTCAAAGGTTTAGTCAGAATAAATCTTTCTCACAAAACTTTATATTTTACCAAGATACACTTCAGATTAATACTACAGTCATTTTCCCATTTCTTTTGTCAAACAAGTCTTGCAGTCAGTAACTTCTGTAACAAATATAACTTTTGAAGATGAAGATTTTGTTTCCACTGTCATAAATAGACACGACTGTTGCATATTGTTTGATGAAGCTCGGATAATTAGTTTTCAGATAACTGTAAAATGGCAGTGGGGTTGGTGTGGATAAAATTGCACTGTTGGAGGTTTAGGCTAACTTGCAGAATGAGTATTTTTACCTAATTTGAGGTGCAGAAGTTCTTCATAATTGTTTGCTGTCTTACACTGGACTTCAGTTAAGTATGACTGCAGAATCCTGGGACTCAACAGGAGGCACACCTGGTTGCTGGTCACATAAATGTGGGGTTCAGCTTGAAGAATTAACCTTGGTGTTTATCCGGGATAATGTGAGAGTCCCATCCATGAAGCATAAAAAAGGACGACTACTGTCTGTGGTAGTCATATGCTGAACATATGAGGATTGATTAGCACCAATTAATACTCCAGCTGTTAAGTTTCATGATAATTCTTTTATTTCTTTTTATACAGGGTAGTTGGAAGGCTTTTCTTGGTTCTTGGTTGGAGGCGTAGATTCACAGAATCACAGAGTCTCTGGGTGAGGTCTTGCAAAAGCTGCCTCTTGGGACCCCGTAGCACTGCTGGGGGCACTTAATTCTCCTGGGTAACAACAGACAAGTCCAAATGGGGAGTTTTTGGGATGAAGGACCTTCCTAATCTGAGTGTTGCGTTGTTGTCAAATTTCTCTTCCTGGTCCTGTCATGTTATACCAGCTGCCACAGACCTGCATAAATGGTGGAAGATAAAAGATGATTGACTGCACTTCAGTCTAATATTTCTTCAGTGTTGCCATCTTTTTCAAGAAAAGTAGCTACTGACTGCTCAAGGAGTTGCTAGAGGTCACAAGATAATGCCATGTGGCAATATGCATATATATAAAATGTGCATTAACAGTACAGGCACTGGCAGAATAACTCAATAACTGCCTCACAGAAAAGTCTAAAGCCTAAATGGTCTCAAGTCAGTAATCTGGCAACAGTGATTAAAGTGCCTTATTGGTTCCACCTATTACTTTAGAGATTATTTCTGCCTTCAGAGCAGCACAGCCTCTTGATTCCAAGCCACTTCCTATGGAATAGTGTGATTTCAGCTACAAATGAGTGTATCCCAAAGACCTATACCTTCACATATGTGGATTGATTATCACCAATTAATACATCAGCCCTTAAGTTGCATGATAGGTCTGTGGTAACTTATTATACGGGGTAGTTGGAGAGGTTTTGCTGAGTTCCTGGTTCGAGGCGTAGATTTACAGAAGTTACTAATTAGCACTGTCTCATTTGATGAAGTGGAGCACCCACTCCTTTCGAGATGATGAAGCTCCCTGCGTCCATCCCAGCTGTCACCAGTGATTGATGCACTGTGCACTTCCCACCTTCACTTGCCAGTGTTCACTGCTGTTTATGTCTCATACCTGATCTCACATCCAGAGATGTCTCAGCCTCCTCCCATTAGCCGGCATATTAATCACCCTTCATGCCATATGATTGGGTTAAAATCCCAGTCTACCACGGTTCCACATTTTGCCTGAGGGGAAGCCATTGCCTGGAGCCTTTATTCCTCCTTTAAACTTGCTTCATGTTCAGTCACCACTGATAATCCCCAGAAAGACTACTGTACCACTAATCCCCTGGGTTCCCTATGGTCCACAATAAAAAGAATAAATGCTTTGACGAAATTATCCATATGTGATAAAAGACAAGCCTTAAGTGCTTCCAGCATCACAATTTTGTTGTTTTGCAGAACTGATTTATTTTTCCATCACTTACAGTAAACATAATTATAGGTAAATTGTTAAAATACTGATGCTCCATTTAGTAATTAGCTAGTGTTTTGGCAGCGGTTTTTGTTAGTGTCTGCTAATTTACAAGTGTTTTATAGAGTTTGGAAATGTCCAAAGGTTACAGAGCATTGTGTAGATTGCAGAGAAAAGTTAGTTGTGAAATTCACTTTACCTTTAAAAACTAATAAGTTGTAACTGCAGAGTGCACCTACTTTTATTTAAATGAGATCCGTTTAGAAAAACAGCAAAAACACTTTGTAGGTGCAAATTGCTAGTTTTGGTTTGGCTTTAGTTGCTATGTTTGTAATATGTAATATGTTGAGAATGTTTTCTCTCGACTCTAATATTATCCTCACAGCTCATACTCACAGGGAAGGGTGAGTCTGCTGGTGAATGTCAGCTCATGGGGACTGACAACCGTCTCATTCAATTCATAAGCTCTTACTTAGCCAGGTCTCCCTGTGAGAGTGTGAGCAGGCTTAGTGCTGCAAAGTAATTTAGTGCAAAGCAGAAATAAAGTAAAGCATACATTATATTCAAGAGAGGTAAAATAGTATGGATATTTTTTTTTATCTGTGAGCTTGGTTTGTGTGGGTACTGGCTTCACCAAACAGTGAGATGTGTCAAAGTCTAAATTAAATAGAATTTATTTTTCATTGAACAGATTTTCTGGGGACGTGATGGAGTGACTGATAACTGACAAGACGCTATTATGCAGTCTGTGTGATAAAGTAGAACTCTAATTAACTACACAGTTTAGAAATATCAGTCATCCGGAATACTTCTCCGATATGAGTTTGAAAAGATTTGGCTGCTGAAGAGAAAATCAGTTTTTTTTTTTAAGCCTCGCTAGAAGATTGGCTAAAGGGATGCTAATGTCTGTCGGTCAGCTCACCACTTTGATCTGGATGGAGATATCTCAACAGCTATTGGATAGATTGCCATACAGTTTTGTTCAGACATTCACGGTTCTCAGAAAATGAATCGCAACTATTAGATGGGTTGCGATGACTATTGATACAAATATTCATGTCTTGTAATATTTTTGGTGATCCCATAAGTGTTTGTCTTGCACCATCTTGCGTCACATTTTTGCTTTGTTCAATACTTTGGTTCATGGCTAAATGTGTTAAAAGCTAATGACATACTCTGTGTTAAGTGCCACTTAGGAAATGTTAGCATGCTAACACACTAAATTATGATGAACATGGTAAACATTATACCTGACATTTAGCATGTAGCTCAAAGAACCGCTGAGCTTTAGTGCTGCCTCAAAGAGCCACCAACACGGCTGTAGAATCTTAATATTGTTATTATTGCACATTGAGATAATAGCCATGAGTACACCATTGTGAACTTAATTACTTTAATGAATTATGATGGATAATTTCAAGTGGCAATCCTTAGCATTTATTTAACAGATGCACACAGTGGATGTGGATAAAGGTGATGCTAATCTCAGTTTGGTTTAACCTTATTTTACCTAACCTCTATAAATCATCACCAGCATAAAACGATACCCTCCTTCTCTACTGTCACGGCTTGATATTCAGCCATGTTAACTTTTCAGACAGGACAGACAGCACTCCCTGTTCCCGATCGATCTGGGCCGGCTATTCGATAACAGTGGGGTGACACCAAGAAGACAGAGTTTGATGTAGTTCTTTAATTGATGTGTTATAATCCACATTATGACGTCAATACATAATGCATTTTTAATGGAGAAAGGGGAGATAAGATTCCATTCTAGACGGGTTTATAGATAGACAAGTACATTTGTTAAATAGTAGCTAAGCACATTCATGGTTTCCCTATGGGATTACGGACTATTTGTAACTTGGGCTCTCACTGTTGGTTTTATTTGCAAATAAAGTGGAATCTAATCTGACAGAACTTTCGCTTGTTCCCCCGTTGGATCTATTTCTAACTGCAGCCACACGTTCCACAATTTGATGAGCACAATGTTATTGTAATGAATATAAAAACAAATGGAGCAACAGAATTGAAACCCAAGTTGTAATAAACCATTGCTTTTCTTTAAAGAAGACCCTCATGGATTTCAAAGCTTCCAGGATCCAGTGTCCCAAAATGGATTGTCAGCCTGAACCTTTATCAGCACCCGGCAAACACACTTGTGGTTGTTTGCTATGGAGCAGTGCAGTGCTACTTGAATGCATTTGAAATGCAGCACTAGATATATACAGCAGTATTTCCTGGTGTGTGCTTGAGGCAGCCAAGCAGTGTTTAGTAACCATCAGATGGGATGGCTTGTCTTTGTCTGTGCTGTTCTATGATCCTTACGTAGTGAGAGAAAAAAAGTCCCCTATGGGTAAGCTTAAGAGAAGACAACACATGGGGGAAGATGGCCTGGCATGTTCAAAATGGCCACAGGGAGGCCATTTCTCACAATGGTCCAATTCCCCTGGCTCCTTGGTGTCGATCTGTCCTTCGTGAGCCAAAGCGTCTGAGACACATTGCGGTCACCATGGGCTGCAGGAGATATGACAAATACAAAAGACAGACCCTGTTTGCTTCTCTCCTCGGAGAGAAGAACGTGTGGCTCAGCGATATTGTATGAGCTTCATTGTGGAAGGTTTCTTTGGAGGGCTGTCAAAATTATTAGTTAGGTTTTAAACAATTACCATACATTTTGATAGTTAAAAAAATGACTGAACTCTGATAAAACTGGATGCATTTCAAATATTTAGTGTATTTGCAGTGCAGGAAGTCTTGCTTTGATAATGGGTAGCGGTGAAACAGGTAATTGCCTAATCAATCTATTCATTCAATAAATTCATTTAAAAGTAATTCAAATGTCAGCTCATTTAGATTAAAACCAGAATTTGCCTTATATGAAGGTAAACACACACACAAAACCTTTGGCCAACATGTGTATTTCAAGGCTTGAAACGAGACATGATTAATGAGATGTATCTCATTCTACCACACACAGCCGTGGTTGCTTCTTCCGACTCAGGTCCAGCTTCCTCAACCTGAAACAGATTTTTGTCTGTTGTTACAGCAGCACGTCATCACACCAGACGTACCAATGTGCCCACGTAGCCCCAGAGCCTCATTTATAACTCACGTAATCTCACTATGGAGATCATTCATCGTCAAAGATACACCTCACAACATTCCATCGACTAAGGGAGGAGTGCGTCCGTGCAAGGAAATGTGTGTTTTTGGAAATGTAATGTCTCAAAAAAGCCAATCAGAACACAGATTGTGTTTTGGCCCCCCAACGTGCAGAGACATGCACTGGTCGCTCTGAGACAGACTTCAGACTTTTGAATCAGTCAATTTTCTGTTCATGTCCAGGCAGGAATAGAAAAGCAACAGTGTAGAAGAGCACCGACAACTCCTGGTGTGTGTTAAATTAAAAGCAAGTTTTCTTGCGCCTTGGGTTTGTCTCCTGACTGATAGCTTCATGGCTGCAGTATACTCTGCAGGGACCAAACTAGATACACGCCAAGGGTGGCTGACTGACTCACAGTTAAATATTGTTAAATATTATTAGTATTATTATTATACTATCTGCATTCCAGGATACTACTTAATCACAATGAAAACACAAATAGTCCTCATTCTATCCACCAAAGAGGTTAGATTTTTGTTTGTTAGCATCTCAGAAACATGTGCTCACACTTGATTTTAGTGGCAAATGATTTTAGTGGAAAGTCAGGCAATGAGCCAAGGAGCAAGTGAGTACTGTTTTTGATGTGGATTCAAGAATTTTTCCTTTGAAGGATTTTCAACATTTCGAGATAAGGCCTTTTTTAAAAAATTTTAAAAACACTTTCGGTGTTTTCTACTTATCTAAGGAAAAGAACCTGGTGCATGTACCCATGATTGTCACTGTGTGAGGTTTAATAATAATCTGGATCTCAATGAAAGTGATTCTTACACTTTCAGGCATTTTTGAACAGTAACTAACAGTCTGTGCAATCTTGGTGGAAGTATACACTATGTGTGTGACTTCTTATTTTCAGTAAAAATGTAGGGTTATGGTTACAGCAATATCAAAGCTTACCTGTGATCATGTTTTCACAAAATATGTCTCGCCATTCATCTTACGTAATGTGGAAAGCATTACAGAATGACAAAATATCAAATAGTTATTAAGAATCACCACACTGGAGTTTGGCTTTTCTGGTGGAAGTTGGCAATATATCCTCTTCTTGTAAATTAAATCAGGAGGGCGCTGTAAATAGTGTAAATAATTTCATGACCTTGCTGGGGGACAGTGGCAAGGTGGTTATGAAAAATGACAAAATAATCCAAACCATGTATAGAAAACAACCCCAAAATGCAGGCGTTTATGGGTGTAAGGATGCATTTGTTGTTGTGTGTTGAGTTCTGTGTTTCAAAGCAACCCCAACAGTAAAATGAAGCCACAAGGACTAGTGCTCATATTCAGCTATTTCTTCATGTTTTCCTAACTGGCATTATTGAAGTAATGATGAAAGTCTGTCCAACTAAAAGATAATTTAACCTATTTTTTACATATTTTGGGTTCAATTTGACGAGTGGGTACAATCGCGCAATCGTCCAGATTGCCTCCGCCGGCAGCCGAACGGGTGGCAAACATACTGTAATGGCTGCAGTGTAATCCTTTGTGGCCATTGCGCCTGATCAAAGTGCACCCAATAAAAATACCAGAGCTATCCTTCAACAAGCAACAAAACAAGATTTGCTTGAAATGAACCAAACATAACCAACAAGTGACTGCAATGCAAAAATACTGAACATAACTGTCAGTATAGCATCATTACTTGGTGACTGAGAGCCGGAAAATTGGAGAGAGAAAAAAAAAAGAGCCACAGTTCCGACCATCTCTGCCGATTGCTGGCAGGAAGAGGCAAATCGTCTCATGTAGCAAAGGTGGCAGAAATGATGGTAGGCATCATATTAACAGGATCAAAGCATTGATGCATTCTAATCTGTCCCTCGACTATGTGAAATATCTGGGGCAGGCAAGCTTCTCAAACTGCTCTTAGATCAGCTTCTGGTGACTGATCACGATGCTGGAGCCCAAGGCACTTTCAAACTGAGTCAGTGTCAGCACAAAGCAACATTTGTTTTGTGTAACACCACAGGGAGGCTAAAAAATCTGAGTTTGGGAAAAATGTAATGCTGTTTGAGTGGGCGGATTTGGTTGTGTGTAGGTGTAAGGTAAAACTGTGGGTCTAATCCCTGTTTCCACTCCTAAGGGAGTGTGGGTGGTGTGTTTTTTCCTCTAGGGGGATTAAGCTATGGCTTCGTAAATATTCAAAGTCTAGAGGAGGGCCACTCTTGCTGCCTTAAGAACAAACAGACCTGGCACATTCAGAACAGATGAGCACATATAACCGTATTAAACATTATCTGGTGTCCACATTGTTCTTTTTCTTCTCCCTTGAGGTATAATCTCTGTTTTAAATATAATAATTTACCATCTTCCTCACCTTTAGTTAACATGTCTATTTAAACATAGTTTAAAATAGGAGCTTAACTCTGTGTTTTCTCCTAATACAAGAGAAGCAGTCCAAAGACAAAAGGATATTGTTTTTCTAAGTGTCTAACTTTCAGTGGTTTTAATGATCACCTCATCTGTTTTCATCCCCTCCACATATCCATTCTTTCGGTGTCACTTTGAAATTCAGGTATCTGTGCTTTCCCTCCAGTCTTTCTGTGCCACTGAAGTGCATCCAAAGTTTAAGCAAAGCAGCCGCTTGGTCCTCTCGCTTCCTGCCCGTGGGCTGCTTTGAACCGGACCGCTAATGGATTGATAGGCTGACTCTGGACCAATTTAGTTGCCTCTCATCGTCACAGCAGCCCATGGCCATCTCTCTTCCTCAGTGCCACAATGACACACACTGAGGCTAACGTAATTGCACTGAATTGTGTGTTTAGCAAACTTAATCTGGCAGGGAAATATTTGAACAGAGCGCAGGGGTGAACTCAATCACACTGATGATGCCTGTTCAGCTTGTGACTTTGCATATGAGAGCTTATTGCCAAAGTCCCTCAGATGGATTAGTAAGACTAGTGAAAATAATTATCAGCAGCATGTTAGTGTCACACATGGATTTGCTGTTTTGGCTCTTATTTCCTTTTTTTCGCTCTTCCTTTTTGCTTTTTCACTTTTCTTTTTGCTCTTCATGGCTTAACGTTGTACACGATACACTCTGTACTTTGTAGCTCACATCTTATAAAAGCGACATGGGCTCCTTTGGAGATCTGCTGCTTTTCTTACAGATGGGTAATTACTTTGGTATTTGGCTGGATGGGTTAATGGTTTTGGCTGTTGTTGCCTCTCTTTCTAAGTTGGTGGTTCCCACTGAGTTTGGCTTGTGACCACTTAAAACAAAGCTTAGTCTACTAGGTTGCTTATTTGCATAGTAGTTGCCTTTTAGTACTGCCTAGTACTTTAGTACTAGCATAGTACTGCCTTTTAAGTGCAAGAACACAAGTGATTATCATAAAAGATGAATGTGTATAATACGGTATAGCTGCGTTTCCACCTAATGTATCTGGAACTTTTAATCCCAGGAATCTTTTTTCAAAGAACCAAAAAGTTCCTTCAACCTGTGGTTGTCTGTGTTTCCACCACAGTCTAACGATTTGTGCAGATGAGACAAATTAATCAGCTGACATATGAAGAGAGGAGAGAACAAAGCAGTGAATTGGAAATGAAATGTTGATTTCTGATTGTTGGTTAGATTGTAAAGCATAAACAAACACATCGCCCTGCAAAGTAATCAGAAGAAATAAGAAAATAAGAAAGAATAGACAGAGGGCAGCAGATACAGATACTGCTACACACTTCATAAGTGACAACTGAGAGTTTTTGTTCAAGTCTATACATTGCTTTTTAGGATTCTACTGATTCTGACTTGAAAATGATGGCTAAAATAAAGTACTGTGAGTACTTGAATAATCAGATATGTTCAACACTGCAAGCACCACCCCGAACTTGCAAAAACACTGCCCAGCAAGCAGGGACTTTTTGGCAGGTAAAATAATGTCATAAACTTAATTTAGACGTTAGTCCCTACAGTGGAAACGCACCAAGTTCCTCCAAAAGGTGCTGGTTGCCGAGGAAAGTTCATGCAATGGACACACGGCTTAAGTTCCGCAAGAAACGCTTTAATGACTGGAAACTACTCCAACACCATCAAGCAAGACTGATTGAACTGATGAACTTGTAACCATTAAAAAGGAAATGTATGTTTTTCATTTCACATTAAATGCGGTGGCCTCAGACACAGTCGCATCCCTGTGCTGAGCCCTAGAAAGGAAAAGGGATTTCTCCGCCTAGCTGATGGCAGCCTGAGCCAAAACACCCAGATGCTTGTTTAATACTGTGCTGGCTCACACTCAGCTGTAAATTGAACATGTGAGTATAATTCTGGGTGTCTGTTTGTCGTGTTCAAACACCGGTGAACCTTCTGCCTGTGTGGCGTCACCAGCACTCCCCTACTTCAGAGAGGATTTTTAATTTCTCCTTGCTGTGCCTGATGTGATGTACCCATAGAGGACGAGGCAGATTAAGTGTTTTTATGTTGTGTTGCTTTGTCCTCCATGTAGTGCCTGTTGGGACTGTGTTACAAATTCTCTTTAGTTAATGTGTAACTTCGCCATTAGCACTGCGTCAAAGTAGGTTTGCTGTTGAGTTGCTAGGTAACAAAATGCCTCCTGTGCTGTTATTTCTGAAAACTACGTCAGGTTTTTCACTCCTCCAAGAATAAATGCGGTGCTCACAAGCTGCTTTGTTAGATGGATAAGCTGAGGAATCTTGCCAAAGCTAAAATATCATCATATCTAATTTATTAAGGAAAGTGGAGGAACTTTTATTAAACCCATACCGAAGAATCTGTCTAGAAACAGAAATCTACCGTAGCACAAAATGGAAATTAAGTTCTACAGAAAGATAAGACCACGTTCAACCACGAAAACGGTGGAAAATTAGGAACGCATTTCACTCTCTTCAGCCTCCTGTGAATATAATCAGAGCCTGGAAGGTGGCAGTTCTTGAAAAAAATGCATTAGTGCGAGAACAAAATGACACATGCACTGTAATTGTTGAGCAGACAGGTTCAAAATGATGTGAATGGCACATGTGATGTGAACATTTTAGGAGTCCAAACAAAATCAAGAATGCTTTTACCTACAGAGCATAAAAGCAGCAATTACTCCTAGTAGACTAACTGTCACAGCAGGGGTCAACTTGACACCGCGGTCGTCCCCTTTCAGGATGGCCCTTTCTGTAGACTTTCTAATTTTTCCCCTCCTAACTAATTGTATCTTTTTTTTTTTTTAAATGAAGAAAACGACAGCATTTACAGATTTATTTATTTATTATTTTGTGCATTTTGGAAGCACACCTCGTTCTCTTGCACTTAGAGATGAAAAAGCGGCAGGCGCCTTTCCAGGGTGTCTACTCTTGGTAATAGCAGTGGATGCAGCAGGAGCAAATGAAAGCCCAGTTGGACTCTAGGCGGCAAGAGAGAGGAGCTGGAGTCAATGGAACCCTTTGCCCCTAGAGTCAAGCTTTTTACAGGCTGAGACCAGCTTTGATCATCTGCTGGAAAGCCCAAGCTGGAGAGGTGCATTAAAGGCACTGCTGTGACAATCTTTGTAGGCTTCATTTTGTGCCCTTGTGTATTGCTTTTATTAAAAAAAATATATGCAAGGGATGAATACATGGATAGAGTCCAAAGGCAACAGAAAGGCATCTTTCTAACTTTTGGAGGATACACTTTCCATTCTATGCACTTTCCAATGAAATAAGAGCTTTATGATATTCAAGAGATGAAACTCTCATGACCTTTAGTTCTTGAATTGAAATACTGGCAGTCTTATTGCAAACAAGAAGGCAATACAGGTACTTCAAATATAAAAATGTAACAACAAGCAAAAGAATGGTTAAAAAACCTATACTGCAGTGGCTAAATCATTAAAAGCCAACATGTTTAGGCCACTGAGGGTCTTTGTCAGGGCCTCACCTATATAGTAGCAACAGCCAACGGGAGGCAAGCACATGACCAAGATAATAACATGACAGGCGAAACGGATTGATAATAATGGAAAAATAGAATAAAATAGCATGAGATGAGATTATACGGAAAAATGCACATTTACATCATAAATGGGAGATAAATATAGGTTTTACAGAGGCAGAGAGAAAGATTAGATAAAACGTGACGTATAATGATTTGTTACATTTTTATTTTTGCCTAGATTATCATCTTGTTTGTAGCACCCGGCACCTTCTTGATCTACAAAAAGTAATCTTTTTACCACTGTCAGTCTTATTACTGACAGGGATCATTTAACAAGAAAATTCTCACAGGAGTTTAGATTATTCAGTAAATGCAGCATACATACACACACTCTGGGCTGTTAATAACTTCCCCTCTCATGATACATTTTAAATACTGACACACAGAAAACGAAAGATGCTTTTATGACTGTGTGTGTGCTTTTTTTTTTTTTTTTTTTTTACTGTTGATGAATGTGGCAACGTGGATTACTACCCTGCATGTGTCTGAAAAGGAAGAAGAAAGGATACACAGCAGTTTCTATGCAGCAGCAAATGGATTTAACCACTTATGTTCTCTTAATGCTCCCAAAAAACGCTGCAAGTAGCTGGCATTACCCAGGTGCATCTGGCTCTTATGCTGCTGTCACCATGGAGACGACCCCCCCCTGGCCTAGTTTAGTTTGCTTGCCCTTCTTAGCACATAAACATGAATGCAGTTCGTACAGTGGCCCACAGAAAGCAGGCAGAGCTGTTCACACATTATGATCTATATTCTGCTGTGAAGGACTGAGTACACGATTTGCTCAGACATCATATACTCATAATGACATCTGATGCACTACGGGCCCTGTGGGGCAAACCCCCTCTACAAGGTTATTCAGACATTATGTACAGTGTAAATGAAGGTCAGTGGAGCTCTCTTTACGGAGCATCTTTCATGCAATTGCAAGGCTAGAAATTAAATTCCAAAATAAGATATTTTGAGAAGAATTGTGTATATCCTTCAAGAATGGCACTTAAAATCCTTATTTTATTTGTTTCTAACAGTTTGACATTTAAATTCCGTCAGCAAACGTTAACATTTTATTTTATTCTGTTTTCAGGTTAGTATATTTTTGATAAACATGGGGTTCGACTATGCCCGCTGTTTTGTTTACTTCTGTGAATTCCTTTGTTTCGTCCATAAGCACCACTACCTCAAATGGAGGAAAAACACATTTTCTACAGCACTCAATCACAAATATTCTGGGCTCCTGTTACTATCTCTGCATCCCATATTTCAGCCTCCTTGTTGTATTGCCCTACATAATATCAGCTTGATACTATAGGTTATAATTTTAAGTAAAGCATGTTTGTGTAAGGATAATAGTCAAGGGTTTCAAAGATGCTTTTGAGTGACATTCGCTTTGGAGAATTCGTAGGCAGGGATTTCAAAATTCGTACTATTATGGAACCACGATTAAAGTTTAAGAGCCATACAGATTTTCCTGGCCTGTAAATGACATGCTTTCACCTTCAGTATGTGCACTGCATACAACAAAATGCTGCTGAGGCAACACATGGCTTTTTATGGGTTGTTTGGAATTTTTATAGGTGCCTACCTTTAATCCTCTGATGTGGAATTCTGTGTTCTGAATATCCTGAGTGAAGTGGTAGAGGTCTTGTTTATCGTAGATCTGTACATCAACCTCGACCCTCTTTTTTATGATATATCCAGCTTCCCTACTCATACACTGGCCATTTAGGGTCCCTGGGCACTGTGTGATGCCTCGGGCGTGTGTATGAATAACAATCGTCTTACCCCGGGTAGATATAAGAGAATTGCCTCCAGTAGATAGATAAACCATTGTGGGAAATGACAGAGAATGAGATAGGAATCAGCCATCCTTAGTCAAGATGGAGCCCACTCTCAAATGGCGGTTTGCCAACCAAGCGCACAGCTATCTCTCTTGCTCTGCCAGTTGCACAGCAGACCAGACACATGTCGACATCCATCATGATCACATGTGACCTGAACTGGTCTAGTCCATGAACAATGTTTATATAGAGTGAGTAGTACAGATGTAGTGACATAGCAGTGAACATTGCTAGACCAGACATTGGCTTGTACATCAACATGTACATTACACATGGAAATATTCATTGGTTTGAGAAACAAATGATTGCATTGTGTTGTGCAATGCTGAATAACTGCAACAGTTAGACATAAACAGGCATAAACCTTTGACTTTATAGTGTGAGGGATAACAAATGTTGACAACCAGCAGGAAAAGCTGGTACATACTTGTTGTCTATTTGGAAGACACCATTAGCATAACAGTGCATGTGCCATTCATTCATCTTTCAATCCTTTCCCACATAATATAGGCTGTTGTTGTCATTATGGTATGCAGAGTTTGGTTAAAGCTACAACATAAACGTATTTAAAGTGAAGGAAATAGTGTTAATCATCCCCATGTTAAAGGATAAGTCTGATGATATTCCAAATTCTTTTATTGTCAATAAATTCCACAAACAGACCAAATCCGACAATAAATGTATGAATTTACAACATTAACTAGTATTTTCTGAGTAGCCAAAGTCTAATATTGCCTATTCCTCTGTGCCATAGAGCTCCAACATACGACAACATCCAACATACACCATTCTGCTGCTGTAACTACTAACTAGAGCACCACATATGTATGAACTCATGACTGAAAATACAGTTTCCACCTGAGTTTGAGTTACATACAGTAAAAAGTAACAGTGAGTGCAGAAGTCCACCAGAGGTCTTCTTTGGCTTGCCTGTACAGAGTTTAGCCCATTGTGGCAGATCGCTTTAGAACAGAACAAGAGGGAACATAATAAACAGAAATGGGATAACGGATGAGACAATAAAAAGAACAGACTGTTCATGAGAACTTACAATTCGCTGTCGCCCCACAGCGACATGAAAAGCTGCCGTTATTTGAGAATCTGGTTTACAAAAAGTTGAAGTTTTCTTTTGATCCCCTCAGATACCTGAGAGCTGCGTCTCATCTCCAAAGTTTCTCCCACGCACTGACACCGAGTCACCCCCAAAGTACCTTGACACAAAGAGTAAACAAGCCTGCCTCTGTTCATCAATGTAATCTTGTTTGCTCAGAGGGCAGTGTCTGTGCAGGACAGCACACTGCCACAGGGATAAAGGCCCACGCTGGAGATATTGTGATCCCTGTTTTCATGTCTTTAAAGGAGACGGGGTGTAGGGGCCTTGCTGTTGGGCATGTGTGCACACAAATCTGTGTGATGTCACCTACAGATGAAGGCTGACCCACAAAGCGCCATCACAGAAACCATGGATGGCACGAGTGCAACAGCAAAAAAAGTGCAAAGCATAGGAGGACTACAATTCAGGCTCTGACAGCTTTGTTGTTACAAAAATGCTGTTTATCTTGAAAACACTTAAACATGTGCACATATATGTAGTTTGCCTGTATTTCCCCACTGACTTATCTTTTTGTGAAAACTAACCTCTGACTGTTGTAATTTGAAATAACTGCCTCCACATGAGGGGAGTTTACCATTCAAAGTGATCTCTGGGGTTCATAATTACTCTCCCAGTGAGCAGCCATCAAAAGCAGAAGGCGAGGATTGCAATTGTGTCACAACACAATAACTCATCCACCAATACCACAGCTGCTACAGAGTCTGCATTTTACCAAGGTGCAGCACATCTCCGCCCAAGACTTGATTTAAACTCTTTGGTGCGAAGAACTGCAGGCGGGGTGTTGTGATGGTGCATGGGGAATAAGGAGCAAGTTTTTCTTGCAAAAATAGAACAGAAAAATGATAAAACACAAATCTCAGTCTCAAGTTACAGCTTTGCTCCGAGTCCTGTTTTTTTTTTTTTTATACATTTCTTATTCGTTCCAATGTTGGATGTCACTCTCAGCACCTAGTAACATTTATATTTCACTGTCCGTCAGTATTGTCAGCAAACTGAGTGTGGTGTGATACAAAAACTTATTACAGACAACAAAAACAAAACAAAACTTCTAGGTTACAGCAGTGGGTGAAAGAGTGCACATGGCAAATAGACAGGAAGAAGATCTCAAGAAATGAATAGAAATGGACTCACAGCATGCTGAGTCTTGAAATCAAACAAGTGTCAGACATCTTATTTCAAAGCATTGTATTTCTCACCACCTGCTAAATCCAGTTAGGTAATTCAATCTGAAAGAGTTTCTCTGGCTTTTTGCTACAATTCAAAGTTAAGAGAGTAGCAGCACAATAGTAGTTACATTAATGTGATACAAATGAGACTTCCTGTACTGTACACCAGCAGTGAAATTGACTCTTTAAATATCCTCACTGTTTGATCAGTGGAAGCATCTTAATTTGAGCAGATGGTAAACCCAGTGGAGACCAGTGTGCATAGAGATTTGCCTTATGTAGGTGGACTGCACAGTGTTGTGAGGCCTGCAGGGGAAACAGTTGCTAGGCACTTTGGTGGCATTCATTTCATAGTAAGAGACACATGGATGGTATGCCAAAGCACAAAGGATCCAGCATTACCTTCATCATTCATTCACAAATACAGGAGGCGTTCTCATTTTAAAGATGCTTTTGTATAGTTGGCCTCAGTGATTTCCAGGCTCGAAGGTTCTCTGTCTATCAATAAATAATTTCTCCTGTTAAGCATAATGTGCAATAATTTAGTGGAGCTTTTCAAGAGGGAGTAGGAGCCGTGGCTGTAGGAGGTTCAAGATATCAGTTTTTCACGTGGCTGATGCGTACATGCCTTCCAAGGCTGTTACTGCTGTTTGTAGCTATGCCGGCTGCATTGGTGGGGGCGGGTTTTTCAAGGTACCGGCAGCGAGACATGAAATATGATCCATGGAGTCCAGTTTGAGTAATAGATTGAAGTGTTTAAAACCTTACCAGATGCCGAAGCACTTTTTACGCTTTTACAGGAGTTTAAAACCCTCTCACAAAAGTCACAGTAACAGCTATTTTACCCTTTGCCGTGATGATCGTGAGGTGCAAAGTAGAAATATGGCATCACAAAGTAATCTACCAGGAGTGTGCGCTTGCA
Source organism: Pempheris klunzingeri (assembly GCF_042242105.1). Classification (NCBI taxonomy): domain Eukaryota; kingdom Metazoa; phylum Chordata; class Actinopteri; order Acropomatiformes; family Pempheridae; genus Pempheris; species Pempheris klunzingeri. The sequence continues at coordinate 12,776,474 of NC_092033.1, forward strand.
TGTACAGTATTTGGTTGGTCAGAGCAGTGCCTTGCTAGATGATGTTGCATGATGGCAAAAGCTTAGCATGGTTCAACTTTTTTGATTGAAAACTCTGCACTATTAAACCAAGTCCTCTTGTGTTTGCAACTCTGCTGCAGCAACAGACTGGCTTCATTCAAATGAATGACAGAGCTGTGTTTTTTCACAGGGCAGAATTGGTTCTGAACGCAGCCTTAGTCTTGTTTGCCAATACAGTTTCTGTCCATCAACAACCACATATGTCTACTCTGAGGTTTAGCGTTACAGCCACCGCCATCAGACCACAGGCTGGTGCACGATGATACACGTAATACAAAGCACATTCTGGTGTTTTAAATCACACCGAGTTTAGTGTGCAAAGTGGTGCACATATTATTTTTGTGTCTCCACATCATTTATACATCTGGACCCAGCTGACATATCTGGGGCTTTGCTTTCTGCCTCACTGCCTGTCAGAGAGGAGAAACACTCTTTTGATTGGCAGGTTAAACTCTTCAAGGTCAGCTTGCTCTACAGCTCACCCTCTCAGTGTAGATTACTGTGGTAATATCTCTCCTGTCGAGTGTCTCCCACCCCCAACCCCCCCCTGACTGGTTCTCCGTCTACACTCAGATCTAAAGATTGTGTCCTTGCCTGCTCATCATGTCGTTACATAAGCTACTGCACAGGTTGTTGAGCATGGAGATTGTGTTGCATGTTAAATTTGCCATATCTGGGACGCTGTGAGAGAAATGAATTTCTGCTGGTGATATCAGGTCGGGTGGGGAAGGGAAATGGGATGTGGTTGCATGATTGCAGCCTCAGAAATTGGCCAACATCTAGCTGGGGTCCATGTTCCTTGAGTTAGTCTTTGCCCAAGATTTTACTCAAATAAGCTGCGTTTTAAGTCAGTAGAAACTACTTTGGTGGAATAATGGTAAATCTACTTGACAGAATGTATCAGCTGTAGTTTTATGCAATCTGGGAGATGTAAGAGAGCAACAGAGGGGTGGACAGTTAACTCCAAAAAGATTATTAAAGGTTAGCATGAGTCCTCGTATTTTGTGGCAAAAAGTGGTAAAAACTGATGAGCAGAAGGATTGGAGAAGAAAATGTGAAAACACAGCAGGAAACAGGAACTGTGCTCTATGAAGCCTCACAAAAGAACTTGTGCAGATGGCTGCTGAAAGCCACAAAGGCAAATACCAAGTTGCTAGCGACTAATACCACGATGACATGCTCATTGTGTTCTGATCATGCTATTTGTTATGCACGCATATTTAGCAGTGCATTTCAAATGAAGACGCATCATTGATTTGTGCACAAGATTGTAATGGGCCTTGCTGTCACCACAGCCTGCACTCCCTGTATGTGATTTACATGTGAGAGCAGCTGAAAAGTGTGTGAAAGTGTTGGAGCAGCCCATCAATGCCCAACAGGACTCAATATACAACTAATGTAAGATGTTATTAGGAAAAATGAAAGGGGCCGACACGTGTAAACTCTCACCAAAACAAGCACAAAATGTTCCTATGTTTTATTATTAAAATTCAAGGACACATTAGGAAATCCTTTTAATTTGAAAAATATTGGCGGGCTGTCTGTTTAGTTCTATTAGATGCTGCTGAATACAACTGGAATCCCACTGAGTGACATAAAAATATAGCCTCATCTATCATGAACTACTATGTGCTTCATGATATATGGGGGTGTATCTTGAAATTAACATTGCGATTTGACTGTTAATCACACACTAGAAGAAGGCATTTGAATGTGTATGTTTGAATGCGTCTGGTGCTATGTAAAACTGATTTATTTACCCTTTTACCTTCCATCATCATTTTGTATTCTGTTAAGGGATGACAGGTGCTTTGAAATGTGAGTGAATGTGCTGTCTGAGGATACTTTTCCTTTATATTCCTGCCAAGAGGAGGTAATGGCTTTTAATCTGTGCATCAGCTGGGTGGTAAATACACTTTTCACAGTATGAGGGGGAGAATGAATGGCAGTCATTAATAGTTGTACCACATTCACACAAATGAAGCGTAGACTGATCTTTGGAGTTTCATCTCCTCCTGTGCAGGCAGAATAATCTTAACTAGCTGTAAATCAACGAAACGGACATATTAGGAAATTCTGGTTTGCCTATATTGCCATGAACATGGTCATAGACATTCATGGTCCACAGAGGAAGTTTCAGAATGATTTAGGTAACTTCTTTTATCCTATGCTACTAGTAGCGAGATCTTTTAACCTGATGGCCAAATTTTTGTTAACTTTGTTGATGATGTTCATAGTCTGTGGAGGATGATCCATGCTGGTACCTTCCTGAGCTTTTCTTTAGTGCTGGTATTGGGTCATGATTTGCCCATAACAGGCAGATACTTCCAATAAATTTGTTGTCAATATTCGTAGTCTGCAGAGGTGATTCATAATGATTTTAGTGACATGTTTTACACCACCTCCTGCCTGATGGTGGTCAGGTATAATTTCCATTTACACACAAGAAATCTAATGGACAGATTGCTATGCTCCCCAGGGGAAGAACTTTTTAATCCTCAGGTGAAACCACAACCCTAATGGCAGTATTATGGCTCATAACAAGAGACTTTCAGAACATGAATCTGTGTCCAAAAAAAAAAGGTAATTGTTTCTTGGTCTGAGATAGAAAGTAATCGTCCCTGATGTTTTAATTGTGCACAAGCTAATAATAGAGGTTGGCGTCACTAGTTGTTTACTTTGCTAAATTAGACTGCTGGCTCGTTTGCTAACAATCAAAACCAAAATAACCCCCCATGGCAACTTTAAATATGAACCTTAATTCATCTTAGCAGACTATTGGGTGTCCTGTTTTTGTATATGTTTAAGTCTAAACCCTCCAACATGTCTCTTCTGTTGTTTAATGGGCACATATGATTTTGGATTTGTAAGCCTCTAAATTCATCTTTCACGTCTTCCAACTCTTAATTATCACATTATCCCTTTATCTGTCTTTTAGTATATAGTAGGCTATATATAGTATACCTTTTTCAAAGATATTTGCATTTCAGTGTCATAAAACAACATCTGCAAATTCTCATACTTGAGAATCTTTCAATCAACTAATCTCTTAATTGACTAATTCCAGCTTTGAAACCAGTAAGTTTAAAACCATCTAAAGTGCTTTATGGCACATGTCTATTATGCCGCTGCCCCACATGATAGACATGTAGGGCAGCAGCAGTGAGCGTAGACAGCACCCAGACCTCCAGAGGGCCATACTGGAAATCTTCCCACACCTCCACAGCAGGCAGCATCTGTTGGGAGGAGATCCCCAGCTGCTCTCTGTACTGGTTTTCCAACACATGGCTGGTCTCCGCTGACCGTTCCCTGAATCTGGCCAATTGTCTGTGAAAACAGTCCATCGATAATGGATATCTGCCACCCAACCACTGATATGCTCAGATTACTGAACTGATGGAACAATCAACAGGGACAAAAGATGTAGACTTATTTATCTGTGTCTAGTTTCTGGATACAGTTGTTTGAGCCCATTGTGCACTGTGACTATTCAGAGATTCCCAATGCAAAGGAGGCGTGTCGGCTTCGTCTTGTGTACCTAGCTGTTCAATTCGAGAGATCCGCAAATTGTACATTTGACCAACATTACGTTCATTTTGCTTATGTTGGCTCCTTACACACTTTTCTTTATATTTTACAGGACAGATTAATTAATTAGGTGATCACAATTAATTATGTCAAAAAGATATTTTCTCTGAGGAGCCCCCCTGAAGTTTCTCAGGGACACCTGGAGCTTACTATCACAGCTGGTTTTTCATTCATACTTTCTGTCTTTTCGTTTCATCTCCTCTAGATCTGAATGACTACGAGCGAAGGAGGTATTTAAAGAGACCCTGCAGCGTTGAGTTAAAGGTTAGTTTCTGTTCCTTTTACCAGTTGAAACACAAAGCACCAAACAGCTACTGTGACTGAAATGCCATATGTCTACACGGACTCCCATTGTCAAAGTAAACTTTGCTTAACAAATGCAAGGATTTTCTTTTTTGTTGTTGTTGTGTACTTTGCTCCAAAAGCTTCAGTCAACACCTTATTTTTGTTGAACTTTTTGTCCTTTCCCAATGGAGTTGTATTATGATGGTGGATATTATGTTCATGTTTCATATTTCATTCATCAGGACATAAATTTAATGGGCCATAAAATGTATCAGCCCATTGAGCCTTCAACACGTTAGCTATAAACAGTCTTACCACTCTAAATCTAGCTGGGTATAAATACAAAGTATATACTGTATAATACATAGTATATAGATTCCTGAAATGGTAGGCATTAGGATGGAGGATGATGTGTCACAACCTTTTGTATGCAAACAAGCTGGATAAATATGCATCAGCATGTGTGGAATTACTGAAGCTGCTTAGTTGCATATTTTGCAGGTTTGATTAAAGCTTATTTGACTGGAACATTCTCAGCCCGAACCCAAAGTGTACTGAAAACTGACGCTTTGAATATATGAATGTAAAATGAGCAAGTCTGCTTTGACCCTTGAGGACACTGCTGCTGCTCGCCAGACCAATTTATAAGATGCAACCACTGTTTAGACGCAGTCTATGGAAAACCAGCGAGCTGCCAGTCATGCAGATTGTTCTCTGACGGCCTTCGCGCCGTGACGATGGATTACTAATGGGTCCAATACATATGGATTGAATAATGCCGTATTAATTTTACCTTATATCAGAGGGGAATAGAACAAGATGACTGTACACTACATCCACCTGTCATTGTACAAGCTGTGTTATCAGGAGAAAAAGAAAAACAAGATGAATCATGTGTCGCCTGGGAATCGGATGGCAACTGTTTGTCATGCTGAATACTAAGCACAGAAGAAGACTTGAGATTTTGCTGCATCATATCAACACATGCCCACATGAATATTAATGTGGAAATGTGTTGAAGTTACATATCCAATGTTCAGTTGGAACCAATGGTCTCCTTCAGTTGGCCAATAGAAATGTAGTTGGTTGTTTAAATGTGCAGTTTGTAAGTAACAGGCAAGCAGTTTTGTAACAGAGAAATTTTCTCATCATTCAACAAATTTCTCATTATTTAGCACTTGTTCTAAAAGTCATACTGTACAGAATTAAAGTCATTTGACATTGAAATGTCATTGCAATCCAACCATTTGTTCCCAGTAGCCATCACCACTGCCGTAAATGACTTAAATGTCATCTATTATGCTCAAGCTATCACATCAAATGATACGGACAATAGTTGATTTTCAGAGAGCTGAAAATAGAGCTGAAACAAAAAGTGAATTATTTGATTATTCTTTAAGTAATTTTATTAAGCAAATATTCCCCCCAAAAAAACTCACTGGTTGTGATATATTCTGGTTTTCTTAGTTGTCTTTGAAAGAAAATCTTTGAGTTTTTGACTGTTGATCAGACAAGACTTTTAAATATGCTGAACTTGGAAAAAATTGATTTATCATTAGTGAAAATAATCCCTCAAATCCAAAACTCAAAATGCAATGGCTGAAATTAAGTGGTTTTGCAAGATGCATTACACTGAAAAATGCTTCATTACATGTGTAAGGCAAAAATTATACTAATTTTGTTTTTAATTACAGCTTAGAATCATTTGGAATCTGTTTAAACAACAGAAGTTTGTAAATTATATGATATGATCATGTTGTCACAGTTTGATAGCTCGAGGCTATAATTTATCAAGTGTCACCTGGCATACCTTATGTAGCGTACCTAACAGTGGATATATCTTCACCATAAAAAAACAGAAATTGCAGTGTGCACATAGTGTTTATCATCCTGGAGAGTCTGATTTGAAAAGCAGGAATAGAAAAAATGCTGCATTGAAAGAGATTAGAGTTATCAGAACTCACATTTTCCAGCGTGGCAAAGCAGCGACTTTATTCATGCTGACTTAGGCATATGGGTTGTGATATAACCTGGTTGTTTCATTTGTATTTTATCTTGGATTCAAACCTGTACAATCCCCCCTGCGCTGTCAAAGTCCATCCTCTCACTCCACACTTTATGTTAAAGTCTGTATTCAACCGCCAATGCTGGTTCAGGCAGGGTTCAGTGGCTATTTACTGAGGCATTGTGAGTGATTCTGGCCTTGTTAAATCCTATTTTGTTTTGTGAGTGTCGAGCTCAGCCTCCTCCAGGCACGGGAAGGTGGAGGACGAAGCCGGCATGCTGACTGGGGACCCAAGGAGCAGTCCAATTTTTCATCCTTATTGCCCGTGACATATCCAAAGTGGCAGAGTGCCGTCCACGGAGAGACGGAGGAAGGGAGAGAGGGAGGAAAAAGTGAGAAGCATGCAGCTCAGCTGGAGTGAGAGGAGCGTATCTCTACTTCTGCCTTCTGTAGTCCTGAGCAGGGCCCCAATTTTCTTTGCTAAAACAATACAATTCACGAGCGTTCATTAGGGCAGACAAGGTTAAACTAAGAGTCCAGGGCTTCCTGTCTCTCTATAACTTACTGCGCCTTCAGGCTTGTAGTTTAGCCAGAGAATAAATGAAGGTTTGAAGCTTGCAAACAGAGAATAAAGAGTGCATTAAAGTCCAACTTACTCTGTGACACTGGCTAAATGAAGATGTTACATCCACCCTTTAACTGTCTCTTTCACCATAACTTTCTGCAGGCTTGAGTTTCCCTCACACAGGGGTCATTTTTCCTGGGGATGTCAAGTGACTTCTCATATTTATTGAAACCATCTGTCATTTTAATCACATATGACTGGCTTTTCTGTATAGTTTGTATGTAAAAACAAATTTCAGTGCAAATTATGCACTTTATTCTGATTAAGACAGCTCCGTGTTGTGCCAATCAAGAGTTGCAATTTTAGCTTGATTTTTTGTGTGATTACTTCTTGTTTTTTTTTTCTTTCTTGTGCAAATTCCCATCCTGTGTGGATGTGAAGAGGAGAAATCATAATTTCTATGAGTATTTAATACTAGTCCTGTGTGAAAAGTCTTTTTGTCTCCTCGTGAAAGAAGGAATTAGGTGTTTTAATTCAAATCGCCCAAACGTGTCTTTTCTTAAACACCTTGCAGTGAGTCTGAAATGAATAAACAAGACTGTGAGATCTGTTCTGTCACATGCAGGCAGTGTAGTGATGGAGGGCCGTGAAGGGCACTATCAAGGTGACTTCAGGGGGTAGCGAATAGGAGGTTGGATCCTTCGTAAAGGAGGGGTGGGGGGGGCGTGTGACTTCAGCGTGCCTACGTGACTAGGAAATTTTCATGAGACAGATTTCCCCCCTACTCTCCTTCGGCTTTCATTCTCACGGTTGAGATTAAGATCTCTTGTTGTAATTATTGCTCTGTGAGGCGGCCTAATTCTGCCAAGTCGATAGCATCACACCCGTCAGGTGCTGTGGAGGGTATGTGGCACCAGCTGTTCATGTCCTCTACATGTTCCAGTGGGCTGCAGTAGAAGGTAATGGCACTGTTATGTGATACATGTCTGTTGATCGACTGTCTTCTGGAGAGCTGCCAATCCTCCCGCTTCCTTTTGCTCCCCTCCAGTAACTGCAGGAAGTAGAAAACATGACGAAAAAAAAATGAAAAAAGACACAAAAAGGAAAACCCCTTGGGTTTTTGGTATTTTTAACACCTGACAATAAGGGCATCAATCTTCCTCCCCAGTCCCAAGAAACGTATGTCTGGCTGCTGTTCCCTCCAAACACAGGTGCTTGACAGACAGAATCAATTCTGCCTAATGAGCAATTGTGCTGCCACGTACAGTACTGCGTTGTGCACAGCAAGCAACAGATCTAAGCAGACTGCTTCATCAGCACGCAGACAGCGTACATATCCACCCAAATAACTTTTGTCAGTATTCATTTCTCAAACGCAAAGTTTATACAGCTTTCCTGTGTAGATTAACATCCAGTTGGATGTGGGGGAAGACAGAGATTATATCAGACAGTCATAGCTGAAAAATACGATCTAGGCTCACATATCTTGACCAGCCAGTTATTCTTGGTTAGCCCTGTGCAGCTATACCAGCTGTCTGTATTAGATGGAAAGCCACCGTGTTGACCTTCAAAAAACATGATTATAAAGACTATTTTTATTTTGACAAAAATGCCATTTGCTTATCCAGCTTTGCTAGCAAACTAATCTGAGCTCCAAAAACAGTGGCGCTTGGTTATTATAATTGAAGTCCAATCTCCAGCCTAGAGCCAAAACAATTAGGATGATTAATTGATCAGCAGAAAATTAGCTGGCAACAGTTTGAATGAATTGATTAATTATGTAAATCATTTTTCATGCAAAAATACCAAAATAATGGCAGCTTTTACCTTAATCTCAAATGTGAGGATTTGTTGTTGTCTTAAATGTCTTAAAGCAACACTTCACTTAAAGCCGCCCTATTAAGCAATACACAGTATAGGCCTAGATATTTTAAATGTTAGAAAGTTTTAGAACTCACTATAATGCAGATATAACCTTTTAAGGTATTAAGTGAATTAACACTTAAAATGTCCTCATAGTTATGGATAACTGTGGATAATCTGTTGCCTTCACTTGGCAGTGGACTATGATCACTATTTTTGTACACTGTATTGAGCTTCACCAATGCATCTGTTGGTGTTTAGATAAGGGAGAAGTGGCCTTCATCAGAAAAGCTTGAATGATGAACGAAAGAAAATCAAAAGAGACTTAGCGGCAGAATTTAAAGACAGAGAACTCAGTTAATATCCTTTAACTGCGGTGAAATGTGTTGGCAGGTAATTAATGAAGTGGTAATAATGTATTTTCAGTGAGGCTGCCACGATGCACCATGTGTTTTGATAGTGTGTGTAGGTGCTTCCGTGTGTTCTCCACATTCATATGTCAGTGTACATTTGCGTTTGCGTGGATGCTTGTGCAGCATGTAGGTAGGGTTGGGATGTTATCTTCCTGCTGCAGCTTATGTACCAATTGAGCCCATAGTGATGCAGCTTAGTTTTGGGCGACTGTCACACTGGCCAACAGCATTTGCTGACAAATCCAAAGCTTTAGTGGCATCAAGATGAATTTGGTGCACAGCTTAACGGGACTTTTATTGGATAATTTGCGTTTAGGTATCATGTTGGGTAACAGCTCAGACTTTGCATGTGCAGTGAGTGTGAGATTGCATTTCTGCATGCGAGTTGTTGTTGGCGTGTTTATATGTCAGTTTGAGCAGAAGAGCGAGTGCTGTTCAGTGGTGGATCGTGACTTTCCTGCCTGTGTGGGAGCTGCAGCTACTCCCACGCATCTCTCTTCTCTCTCTCTCTCTCTCTCCAAATCCACTGGTCTTTAACCTTAGCTCATTTCTCACTTAACCACCAATCTACTCCGTTTCACCACTTTCCATAAAAGAAAAGTTAGCCCCATGATTGATCCGTGGTGCGTTCAACCATAAATCATTCCCGTTGAAAACTGTTCTGCAATAAATTGCGGTGCTACGGTTAAGTTACATTCATGCTAACGACATGCTGCAATATAATCTAATTTCTGCCTTTTCCCCCCCGGAAGCACGTTTCCTTCATGTGGCAACATACGCATCATGTTTTCTGATGATGCTGTTGTGACTTTAATCTCACAGAAAACATAGAAAAATCATTCAGTTATATTGAACATGACACTTGAAGCGTTTGATACCCGCTAAAGTTTTCCATTTATATGTTAAAAATATGAGCGAGCAACCAGTATACTGCATACAAATCGATGGTTTCTGATAACAATTCTAAACAAAGTCAGCATATTCTGAAATTTCCCTCTCCCTGACCTTGTAGGCTCTGTGTGGCTGGGCAGTAACGGGGTTGCTAAGGTAATTTAATTACCAGACCCTCCACGGGCAAGGGTAATTACTGCTCTCTAAATCCCCACTAATCCCCCTTCTGAGTCCCCTACACTGACTTGGCCCGGGGCGCTCTAACAGGCAGCGCTGACTTCTCGATCCCGTCCCAGACAGGGGTCCTCCAAAAAACACACTGATCCTGACTGCACAAAGATGCTCCTTGGTGGCTTGATTTGCGTAAGTCTCCCTCCATACTGTACTGTGTGTGCTTGCATGTGTCTGCCTCAGCGTGTCTTTAAGTGCAAAGGGCTCCAGTCATCAGTCACAATGAATTCCTCTCACGTTGCTTTCCCCTCAACATGTCTGTGAGTCAAGGGGATTCTTGGGTCAAAAGGGCCACTCATCTCTCCGTAAGAATGTCGTAATTATCACTGCTGGGATGAATGGGATGTGACCTCTGTGAGCAGCAGCACCTGGTGACCCGAGTTAGAAGAGACGGAGAGGAGAGACTACCGAGCATCCTAATAGAACTTTATCTAGAAAACACCTGCTTAGCAAAATATCCTCTGTAGGGTTTATGTTTAAAATAAAATAAATAAGTAGATAACTATGGTCACCTCTGAAGCTGATGTTACTCACTGCAGTGGTGCAAGTGTATCTGTATGTTTTGTTAAAACCAAACAACACATACAATACATGCAAATTGTGTATACTTACATAATGATGAAAAACATTTTAGATTAAAGCAGCACTAATTGATTTTTTGGCCACTTGAAGGCAGCAAAACAAGCTGTAAACACAATAGTAAACTATCATCCCTTTTGTAGTAAATATCCTCGCAGTCATGTGCCAGTTTACGCATGCAGAAAACTCATCATTCACCTGGAGTTGTGGCTCCTTCTGGTCTTTGTATGCTCTCATTGCTTGCACAGATTACTTTATTGAGTCAAACCTGCAGTTTTTTTCCCTTCTTGTTAGCTTTAACCCACTGGAGTTGTGAACAGTTTAAAAATGGAAATTTCTGGGGAAACAAGCAGCTCTTCATCTGCTCCTCTTATAACCTCAGGTGCCAGCCCAAACATCTGTGTGACAACATTGCCATTGGAAAGTGTTACTGACCCTAGCAGGTGTTGTGTGTGTGCAACTGTGTGCACTTTAGGTCTGTGTGTGTATGTGTGTGTGTGGGCGGGCAGTCGCATACATAGTATGTGCAGCATGCATGTGAGCGAGAGAAGCCGGGTGGTGGTGAAAGGAGCATCTGTGTGTATTGAAAAGAGTTCTCTGAATAGCTCCATATTTGAACAACCACTTATCCACCGATATTGCTGTAAGTGATTAGTGGCAGCTTCCTGCCTGCAGGAGAGGGAGAGAGAGTGAGAGAGAGAGAGAGAGAGAGAGAGAGAGAGAGAGAAAATGAATGAATTGGGAATTGAGAGAGAGATTAAATGAGAGCATCAGCTGTAATTAGGGATATTTTCCTCCATTTGGAAGTGCATGTCTCTGACTCAGAGAGAATTAGCACTGGATACTCTGGGTGGGCCACATTAATATACACACTGAGTGCATTAAAGGAGCAAAAAGTAACGTTTTTACATTTTTACACATTAAAACAGGATCAACAGAATCCTCCAAAGGTCCAGTCCATTTAAATCTATTCACGTCCAGTGTCAGCAGCAGATCATGTACCAACCTGTAGCTAAGCAGAAAGTAAGCTTGTGGAGGATGGAGTGGAGGGTGAAAGGATCCCTGCAGAGATAGACCTGTAAGATCTTTTTTTTTTTAACCACAAAGCGCTGCTCTGTATCGCTCGGTTCAAAGCCACCAGACTTCATTGACAAAAATGGTAATTTCACCTCACAGAATATGGGAGTTGCTGGTCTACTGCTGCCTGGATTGGTTAGTTTGTATCATTCAGCTTTGGAGTTTTAAACAGTCATTTTGAATGTAAAGTAATATTATATAACACCAAAGTTACAACAACTAGATTAGCAACTCCTTTGTTTTACCCCCCACACACCCATCATCAACCGATCGATTAGTTAAACATTAGGTGTAATTTCAGGCGACCAAGATTTTCTATAGTTGTCTACAGCCATGATAAAAATAGGGCCCAGGTTTAAAAATACTGGAGTTTAACACCCTTTAAAAGCAATGCCCCCCAACATACTGACAGTTTGGTCCAGTTTTGCAAGTGCAAATATGCTGCCAAGGACAGATAAAGCCTCTTTTAAAATTGAATCCATGTTTGTAAACACATTGAAAGTCCAGCGGTCACCTTGTTCTCTATGCATGATCTAGGTACATGATTCTATCAGGAAAATATGCACGGTGATACAGTATGACACTATAATAGATATGTAGCAATGACTTAATTACGTCTCCTTATAGTGAGCAATATAAGGGCTGCATATGGAAAACAAATTCCCCCAAAATGCAGCTTTAATGTGTTAGAGGCCACTGCGGCTCTGCAGCCACGCCAGCCCCTACAGGATGTCACTGAGAATAGATGAAAGTCTTAAAGGTTAACTGCACAACCGCCAAAGTTATGACCTTTTTGGATTTACATTGTTGTCCACATGTAATACAATTTCACTGTGATAAAATGAGTGTATAATAGGCAAAGTCAAGAGCAAATCGTTCTGTAGTTCGTTTAGTTTGCTTGTGTAGGCGAGTTTCAAAAGCTTCCTCCTGTTCTAAAGCTTCACATGCTCACTTGAGGTGGTTGAATAAGACCAGTGATTTGCGGTGTCCACAGGTGACCAATCAGGTGCTCGTGACATTTGGGAAATTGTCCTTTTTGTTCACCCATTTCCCTTTATTTCACCACCTTTTTCTTCTAAATGCCATTTTGCCCTTTTCATTCCACTTTCACCCCCCTGCTCTCTTCCTCTTTTTTCATGTCTTGTTCTGTGCAGGCTGACCACTAACAGGCTCCCAGTTTGAAATATCAGCTTTTTTAACTTTTCTGTTCATAGCCCGTTTCCGTTTCTTTTGCAACGATAAAGCGTGGTTCAAAAGGTATATGTTACCTCATCATCTATTTCTCAGTCATTGGCAATAAAGTCCCTGATGTTTTTGAACTGCCTTGATGTTAATTAGTCAGTGCTTTATTTTTTTCTGCTTTATGTTTAAGTCAATCAGTTTTTTTCTGACATCTTTTTTTAATTTGATTTAGCTGTCAGAACAATTTCTTTCAGCAAAAGCAAACTGTCTAGTTTTTCTTTTTATCACAAATAAATTGTCAATCCGAGTAGCACAAATTCTCTAAGACACCCGAAATACCAAACAAAGTGAGATTTGAATGGTTTCTGAATAAAACATGCAGCGTCACTCCCATTTTACTGAGGAAATATTCTTTCCAGCAGAAAATAAGGTGTTGACACAATACGAATCTTCTCTCATTCCTTTAGTGACCGTGTGGTTGTGGTTTCAACACACATAAGCACCTTCAGAGCTCAGCGATGTCCACAGAGGGTAGTAATCATCACCCAGGGACCCAGTTCAGTCATTAGCGATTTATAGCTACCTTCATTTTTCACGTGTGGAGAGCCATTAATCTCAAAACAACTCATACAATATATAGACTTTCCAGAGTGTTTACTCGCTTTCTCAGAGAAATTGTTTGGCCAAGACTATTATCTATCTTCCTGCCAGTTTACTTTTGCAAGGGAGATAAGCCTTTGGAGGTGTGCAATTTCAGCCCCAAGCTGTGATAGCCAATGGCCTCTGCAGTGCTGGGATGTGTGTTTGTTGGGATAGACAACACATGTTCTCCATAGAGGAGTGCCGGCACCGCTCAGCGTGGATGCACCTCTTCCCCTGCTCATTAGGGTTGAACTATAAGACCGCTGGGCCACAAATCTGCACTGGCCACATCGCCTTACCCAGTAATCGATCCCCCCAGGGCCACACATCACACACACACACACACACACACACACACACACACATAGCACACACAGAGCCAGTGAACCAAAGCTTATGTACAGAGGAGCAAGCTGTGCTGTGTCCAGGCAGGGTGTTAGTTGGTAATCATTAACACAGACTCCCTGTTTGCTTTGCCTCTGTCGCGGCTATATGTCTGTTAGCTTTTATGCATGTGTGTGTTGTCAACAGTGCCATGTGCCTCACTGCCCTTTATCAGCCTGGGCACTTTATTTACACGCTGGGTCTCTCCATGGACACACAATGACAGACACGTGTGCACACAGCACACGCACGTTTAGCATCTGTTCACGCCCGCAGTCGCATTATCTCTCCGAGTTACAGTTTGCTGCAGACTTCCTGTTCTGTAGCAGCTCACAAATGAGCGCAGAAGACAGCTGTATTGTAAAGTAGAAAATGGCCACCGCTCAGGTCTGCTAATTAATCCATAGACAGAAAAAGCAAACACTTCTAAAGTAAATTCAAGGACTTCCTGGGGCGAGGATTGATTAGATGCAAGATGACCTGTCAAGGAAATGGTTGGAAGGGGGTCGTGACAGCATGCACAAAGTGGACTAACATACCAGCAGGGTGCTGCAGAGCTATTACTCATAGATTCCAATTAAACACATGAAAACTTTCATAAGTTTAGTGTTACAGGCTAGACAGCTCGCTGCACGACACTGTAAGTCAGTGGTCTCAGGTTTGATACCACCTTTCATGTATCATGTCAGTGACTATTTGTTCTGTACCTTTATTGTATGCATCTCAGATATGTCGACATATCCAGAGGAAAATAAAAAAAGATTACAATCACATTTACATCACCAGTATCAATTTTGATAATGACAGACAAATACAAATAAACTATATCTAACAATAGTAAAGACAAGAAATGCAAGCTCCAGACACATAAATAAACACGACTGAAAAAGTGGTACGATACGATACGAGTAAATACATCCAAGGAACTCATGTACACTGTTTTAAATGCTGTATTTATTTTCCAATCACTAATGATTAAAGTCCTTTGTTTGTGTGCTTATGATTGGCCTCAATGGATAGGTGTGGAGGTAATGGTAGGTGTGGATATTAGCTTTATAATGTTGCTGAGTTAGCGCCAAGAAACCGTCTAACTGGAAAATATCACAGATGACACTGACCTTCATAATAACCACCGCAATCAACCTCCGTCTGTGACCCCAGCTCTCCATATGTTCGTGTCATCTCTGCTAGCAATGACGGTTTGTTAGACTTGTAATCTTGTTTGTGATCAAAGAGTAGTAGAAACAAATAGTAATAACAAGTTACTAAGTAGAAGTAACAAGTAGATAGTTCCTGATTTAAATCAAAACTTCAGCAGTTTTAAGCTATTAAATGGTGGCAAAGTTCTTGGACGACTGCTCGTGTTTAGACAACATTTAACGTTTGAGAAATCTTGCAATGAAAAAAAGATTCATATCAAAATAGAATAGAATATTTGGTATCATGTCAGCACCAATATTTAGATTAAGAGCTAATAAGTTTTGAAATGACACTCAGTTCTATTCTGTAGCTCCCCAGGAACAATAACTTGTGTTTTATACATTTTTTGCACAAACTGGGCTGAGTTTTCCAGTAATGTAACTTTAAATATGACTCAGCTTTCCTTCTCTGTATGTACACTGGCTTATTCTATTTGCTAGGACACAGCAGTGGATGTAATGTGCAGCTTCTGTGTGGCTAAAACAATAAATAAATGAATGACCACACAAGTGAAGCATTGTTTAAAAAATCCCTAATGAACTAAACATGAAGGTAACATTCATTTTCTATCATTATGTCCTGTTATTTAGGTGTAATAAAGGGCTGTTTGTTGTGGTCATCATCACCCTCACATTGCTGAAAACTGAAACTGGCAGTAGGCCTAAGTACTTCTGCATTTCATGCCAATAAAGCACCATTAAACATCCGCACCTCCATCTAGTCAGGTGCCGCTGGCCTCTCCGCGTCCACTCGTGTAGCCAAATGAGACTCGACTGCTTGGCAGTTTTTTGCTGCTGGTCCTCCGTTGCCTTCGCATGTGCTGCCCCCTCCCTGGGAGTCCCGAGTGCCACATCTGGTCGGGCTGAGAGTCGAGGGGACGCCAGGCAGCTCCTTGAGGCAGAGCATTAGCATACACTTACTCTGGGAATGCCCTTGACTAGCTGTCTGAAGAATGGCACGTGAGCAGCATCAAACACACCAGCGGGACCGGAGGAGGGACCTGAATAGGTGGAGTGAGACAGAATAAAGAATAAAGTATGAATGAGGGGTGGTTATGGCTTTGAAAAGGGAGTCAGAACTGTAATCATATACAGTTCGAATGCCTTATTACCGTGATTCATTAATCACACCGTCTGGCCTGGGCTTTCACAAGTGCTTTGTCCTAATTCCAGAAGAAAATATCACTTGAAATGCTCCACAAAACAAAGAATAACTTTGACTGTTTGCGAAAATGCACCCCTAATAAGACCTTCAATTGGTATTTCTTTTTCCGGTGCAAAGGGTGTGAGTGGGTGGGGGGAAAATGTCAGAAAATAGTGAGCTGAGAGATAGAAGGGATGTGTGCATTTTGTCTGACAGACGAAGAGCAAGCGAGGGAGAGATAGAGAAAGAGAGAAGTCGGGGGAGGGGGCTGGAGTAGGTGGGCGGGAAGAGAGGAGGAGGCGAGTGTCACGGACAGAGAGAGTGAGGAGAGAGAGAGAGAGAGAGGAGAGGAATAGCGAGCTGCTCGCTTGCCGGAGCTGTTGACTGGGTGTTCGAGTGTGTGATCGTGAGTGGTTCTTGAGCCGTCGTGTTTAAAAAAACAAAAAAGAAAGAAAAGAAAAGGGGGGGGACATTGCTTTTTGAGCCTTTGTGTTTTTTTTTCTTCTTAAAGTGCCACATCGAGCTCCCTCAGTGAAAGCAGAACTTGCCTGAGCCCCTTCCTGGGATTGTTAAGAGGACAGCGTGCTGCCAGGTAAGAGCCCACAGAGGATTGTAGCGTGGAGACGGAGGTAGCATGGCTGTACAGTCAAATGGCACGAGAGCTCTGAGAATACCACGTCATGCGTGGTCGAAATGGAGAGAGCACATGTGTGTGTGTGTGTGTGTGTGAGTGTGTGTGTGTGTGTGTGAGTGTGTGTGTGTGTGAGCACGTCAGCAAACATGGCTCGCAGGACACTGTAATGTAACTGTGATTGGAAGAGTCAGGTGGCACAGAGGAAGGGGAGGAAGACGAGGAGGATGTCTTTTTGAGAGCAGCTCATCCAAGATGACAGATGTCAGGGAATGTCACATTTACAACGACGGGGAATTGTTGACAGGGAAACAACAAATTTCCAGCATCTGATCAATTTTTGGAGGAACACGAAAAAAGTGGAAAGACTTTTTGCCGCTTTTTCATGTCTCACTTTCTTGTTTTGCAACTCTGCCTTTTGCACTTCAATAGCGTGGCGTTAAACACTCACTATTAGAGCGGACATTTTTACACATATAATCAGTTCCTCTGTAGTATCTGTCTGACTAATGTTTCTCAGTTCCTTGAAAACTGGTTAAAAATATTAGTTTGTGAGCAATTGGACTCATGTGCGTCTTCACGTATTTAGTGAGACCGGGCTGGATGTGGCTGCACAGCTGACAGGATCTTTGGCTTTAGAGACAGGCAGGGATAAGCAGACTCCCACGGAGGGTTAGGCCGAGCTCCAGATCGACGGCTGCTCCTCAGACTCAGTGTGGCAACGGTGGCAGCTATGTAGTCAGAGGGGACAGTTACTCCCCCAGAGAAAAGAGAAAAAAAACGTGCCGTATTTAGCAGCTGTGCCTGTAGCACCATGCTGTGGCTTCCTAACCTATGGGCTTGCAGTTCTTTGTCATTTAATGAGAAGTTGTACTATAATCGAATCACTGCACTGCCTTCCCTGCTGTTTGTCATTTCCCCTTTGTCCTCCCTTATCTCTTCCTCTCCCCCTCTCCCTGTCCTCATTATCCTAGACTCAACTGAAATGAACTAGCCGATCTCTCTTCCTTCCCATCCCTCCCTCCATCCATGCATGCTGAAGTACAGTAGACTATCAAACAAAGGCAGACTACAGGGCCAGAGGCTGAACAAAGCGTCTCTGTTCTTAATAACATTTGCACTTTTAGTTGTTCTCCTTTTCTCAATTAGAAACATGAAAGAGCTGAAGGTTGATAGATTGGGGGGGGGGCTTCAGATAGCCCTCGTCTATTTGATTCCATTGTCTTGTGCTGGAACAAGCCATGAAAGCCAACACGCAGCCCCCAGTCTTTTCAAAACTCATTCAGACGGATTTCAGCTCCATTTTGACTTCATTTTTCCACCACCTTCCAAATCCTTTATTCTCTTACTGGGTCCACTAAATCCTATTCACATCCACTGCGCCTTTTGTATCTCCTTGGAAAATGGATTTGCACATCCCACAGTGGACCCGAACAATCTGCTCACCTTTTGTATTCATGCCATTGTTATCGGTAGATTTATGTGTAAAACCTGGAGTCATTTATGGAGGCTTTTTAATATGTCTCTTTCTCTTTGAGGACAATTGAATCATTTTCTTGTTAAATACTGCGCCCACAGACGTTGTCATGTGTTTGAACAACTGTTGTGTGTGTGTGTGTGTGTGTGTATGTGTTGCGTGTGTGTCCATGGTGTATCCAGCTGTGAGAACTCCCATTGCATCAATAGTTAATGAGCATCTCTCGCACTCATTCATACGGCCCATTCACAGTGTTTTTGTTTGTCTGAGCGCTGCATAGCCTTCAGAGACACATACTGTACAATACCATCATGAAGCTTAAACACAGCTCAGCCTGATTTTGTCTGAATCTAGGCAATATGCTGACCTTCACACAACCTTGCAGTGTTACAGTGGGTTAGTTATTAAGGCGACATTTGAGAGTAATGACTGGTCTCATAAATCTTACAAAAGAGTGGGAGAAGGACATAAAAGTGTGACTGAGGAGAGGAAAATGATACTTTTGACATTAAAAATGGAATATATTTGTAAATCTGCACGCCCCTGCTGTATGTGGGTGTTGGTGTGTGCAAGAGTTCTAACCGGATCGCTCCATCCGCGGACGTTACAGCTTTCCTGCCCAGAGCGGCAGGCATCTCCTTTCGGTCCACTGGATGCAGTCACTCTCTGTGTGACTCATTGCCTCATCTACTCTGATTGGCTGGCTTTTCTACTCCGGGGAAAGACAGAGGACGGAGAAGGGTTGACGTCTCATGAGCGGGGATCAGCCCTTCTTTTCACACAACATCCCACTGGATGCACATTCACAATGTGTTGGTCTGGATGTTAAAACACAGGCATGAAGTTAGGCTGGAAGGAACAGGAATTGCTTTTAGCATCTGCCGTCATCTCTTTTGTGTCACAAATGCAACTTGCTGCCCGAGACGCTCGCACATTTGAGAAAAATAAGAGTTAGTAAGATCATACTCCTCGAGAGAGACAATATTCCACCCAGCCCCAGGCCCAGTCATGTTTTATATCCATCTAAGGGACGTATTCAGGCCTGTAGCCCCCCAATCCCTTTGTAGATGACGCTGTCACATGTGACAGCTCTGAAGCAAACAGGGCGTGGAGCTCCCTGCCTGCTGAGACTCTGGCTTGTTTGCCTCTTACAGACAGACCTGGCTGAGACGAGGCCCAAGCTGCTCCACCCAGCCCGGCAAAAATCCTATTTTTTTCCCCCGCTGTGGGAAGAGCCTCTGTGCTCAGGCCACGCAGGGTCGACAGAGTACCATGGACAGCGCTCAGTCAGCATCGGAGGGTGAAATTTCAGCACCACCTCTTGTGGACAGCACCAGTAGACCATAATAGCCAAGAATCAGACAGAAATATATCAGTGCCTTTGGGAATCATGGCAAAAATAATAAGATGCTCACAGTGTCAAAGCAGGGAAATGATGGAGGATATTGCCTTGTTTGTCAAGATAATGCTTATGGTGATTAGGTGATATATTACCCTCAAATAGTGTGGTGTTTAACACTCACTGGGGAATGACAGGTTTTACATTTTGGTTGCCGAAGACACTGTAGCTGACGAGGGGACACAGCAGTGTTTGAATATTTACCACCTTCCATTTATTTGCGCTCACTAACAGTGCTCGTACTTAACCAGGTAGCCTGGATAAATAATTACAACAGTGTCCAAATATACAAAGCTTACAAACAGGGTATGTGCTCTGCCACTGTGCATGTAGTTCACCGGAGCATTAAATCTTTGTTAGCTTGCAGTCAGGGATGCTCATGATGCACTGTCGTGTTGCTCTATAGCTTTGTGAAACAAATTTAAATTAAACTGAAGTCAACGAAAGACAGCCAGTCAGTTAAGATGAGGCAGACTGAAAGCCACACAATCAAGAATACATTGCTTATCTACAAAAGGGGTTGCAAGCTCTTTCTTTTAGTTTTGTTTGGTTTACTGACAGCACTCTGATATATTTACTATAAAACAACATATCAAACTTTGTCAGGGTAGAACAATAAAGTCCTTGACTTATTTCCCTGGTGTCAAAGCCAGAGATAGGTGTCCAATGCCTAGCTACAGACACTCCAAAACGTTTTTGAGAAAGAAGGTGCCCAGAGAATGAAATGCGTGGCTCTACAGCTAAAAGAAATTCCATCAGAAATAATAACAGTTTAAAATATTTCAATATGCAAACATGCAACTTTTCTATAAAAACCTGCAGATATAAACCTCCATGTCAACAGTGTAGACAGTTGTAACATATCTTCACTTTTTCGGTAGCTGTTACACTGGCAATACGTGATGTGTCATTTTATCTGTTTCATGTAGAATGGATATCATGTGAATATCGGATGTGCAGCATTGATATGGCACTGAGGCTCTTAGCTCCCAAAGCAAGCACAGCATAGGGAAGTGATCATGATAGCGCCCCTTGGGTTCTCTACTCTTAACTGTACATTCAGCAGTCATTCATTGATGACGCGGGTTCTCTTGTTGCATTGGTAGCATAGCGTCACCCTGCTCGCCATTAGTGTATCATACCAAAGATGAGCACACTCTCCCATAGCAACATGCTTCATTTCACACCACAAATCACAGTGATTAATCTGCGTTGGCTGTGATAAATATGATGCATGAGTCCGTTATGGCTTTGTCGACCCATTTTTATTGATTTCATTGCATGGGTTTAATATGTATATACGTGTAAAGCATTTAAAAATCACAGCCTCATGATTCAGATTTATTTTATAATCTAAAGTTAAAGTACAGTCATCAATACAGCAGCATTTTTAAGATAACTAGGGCCGTGCGTTCTATAGCTCCTTGCAAATCACCTGGTTTTATGAATGAATTAGTTGTATCTTACATCTTCAGTGTGATGAACACAGTAAGAGGGTGCGAAAACAGAACGTGAAAACTGGTTATTTCTCTAATGACTTTTAGATGAAAGCTTGCAGCGGTCTGCTGTCTGATCTTCGCTGATCTGGTTCACAGGAAAAATGTTGGACGCAGCCACTCAGAGAGTCAACGCTGCATTGATACACTAAGAGACACGAGACGGACAAGAGCCACTTCTGTTCATGCATTTACCCTCGTATACGCGCACACACCCGCACAAATATGCATACATGAGCGCAGCATGACATCGATTTTGTGCCTCTCTGCATGTCCTCCAAGTACAGAGGATCTCCAGCCGCCCCCACCCACGCACCCTGACAGAAACAATAAAAGCTGCACAAGTCTTGCCCCGAGGCTTCTGTTATCACTAGTGGACAGCAAACCACCCGTCACTCCTCCCTCTCTCTTTTCCTCTCTCTCTCTGTCTCTGCTGCACCCCCATACGTGTCCCCTAATTGAGACAGCTAATAACTAACCCGGGTCATTTGTATATGTAAGCATTAGCATAATTGAATAGGCATGAGTTAAGTGTTTTCCACTGGTGTGTTAATAACGTGGTCCGGGAAAGAAGCGAGTATATGCGCGGCTGTGTTTGTTCAGCTCAACAGTGTCATGAACTCAGTCTCCTCCCCTCTGCCCTGCCTCGCTTCGTTTTTCAGCTGCCATAAAACTAAAGGTGTGGTCATTTTTTCCCTCCTGTGAGTTGTCCTTGTCTTTGAAGGCTGCACGTTGGCCGGGGCTAATAAACTGGGGACTGTCCCAGTGTGAAAGGCACGTATGGCAGGTTAGACAGCACTCGGGCTGCCAGCCACTGCAAGTTAATTTTCTTGACACAAGGACAGGGCCGGAGAGAGTTTACACGTGCGCTTTTTCCCCTCTGACCTGACCTGAAGCTACAGCCACCTCCGGAAGGTAGTGGGTTCCTCCTCAAGTCCACATCCCATCAATAAACCCTCCTTCTAGCAGAGGCGCCCAGATGCCGGGCAAAACAAACATTGGTGGCAGGAGGTTGGGCACATGAAGAGAGAGTTGATGTGAATTGGGCTTGAAGATGCTTGGATATGAAGGAATGAGTGTGGCGATGGGGATGGAGCGAGCGTGTATTTTCCATCTCGGTACGCTGCAGCTGTCGTCCTTGTCACTGCGCTGTGTAAATCAGTGTGCTGTCTGCTGCAATCTGAGCGGAAAAGAAGAGCTACTTTTTATCACTACAAGTCGGACTCCATAGATGGGTGCATACTCACCAAGAGACCTATATTTACAGACAGGAGGGGGAAAAGCTGACAGGCCTAAGAGAGTACTTTTCTTTCCGCTCTCAGTGCACAGGTTAGTGAAAGGTAAAAGGAAAGTAGCTACTACTAGTAGCACACCTCAAACATATAAAATTGGTTTTCAGTAGCTGAAAGCGAAGGCTTGTTTAGTATTAAGGGCAATGGAAAAAATGAAGAGAACATTTTTAGAGAACTGTGCATATCAACACTACCCTCATTCTGTGTCATTTTAAGAAAATATTAACATGTAGTTTTGGAGCTATTTCCTGTCTCCTGTCAAGAATTATCCAGTCTCTTGCTTTGCGTCGCCCGGATTGATGTTCGTTATTGCGGGTTTTGAGGGTTTCAAAGTGAGTGATGGAGAAATTTTAGCCTTCAACCCTTTTAAAGCTCACAGTAATGGAGAGACAGTTCTATAATTTCCCAGATCTGACGGGTGATCATCAGAACAGATCCTGAATATTGATATGAGCAGAGCAAAGTGCAAATTTATAAGACAAGAGAAATATGCAGGGGAAATATGCAGCTGTTATACTGTGGTCAGTGTTAAAAGAAAAAGTTTGCATGTGGAAGTCATATTCAGACAGTTTAACATAGTTTACATATAAGTAAAGACAAGGCTCAGTCTTAACTGACCTTCCTTCTTGCTGAGTGAAAACCAATTTCCTCCTCCTCTGTTGGTCACTGCTAAGCAAAGTCTTTGATTTTCTCATCGCCATCCAGTGAATCAACAAGGACAAAATACAGTCTTTGTCTTTGTGCACTTACTGCAAGTGTTTTGGGAAAAAAATTGGATTTCCAGCGGTTCCCGTTTTCTTTTTCGCAGGGTCAGTGGTGTCATCGTCTCTCTGTAACCTTCCAGTCAATCCAGGTCTACTGCAATTAAAGGATCTATCATGTTTAAAGGCTGTCACAGAAAGGAAAAAGCCAGGAGGTTATCTTCAAATCAGACATTTTCTCCAAACCCTGTCCTTTGATGCATCGACATGCCCTGAAGGAGAGCAGGCCGCAGTAAATGGAGGGTAATCACTGATCTTAGATGTCCACTTGGGAGTATATTATCAGCTACCCCATCGCGGAGGTCCACTATGGGAGAAACAGATCCCATTACAGATATGTCTCACAGGGCTTACAGTTGCACTGCACAGACATGAATACACACCCACGCAAATGAACACTGTACTCGTGTGCATAATTATGTCTTGGTGATTGTGAGTCTGAGGGAGGAAAAAGTATCATTGCGGATGCATTTCAGAGCTTTCAAAGTTCCGTCCTTGTCCCGCTGAGCGGAGCGAAGGAGTACGGAGATGCAAGCGGGCCGTGCAAAAGGCTTCATTGTGACTGTAAATTCACCTTTTCCCCGCCTTCATTTGGCACAAAAGCCAGGTTTGAAAAGCCTGGTAAAATGCAATCAGTGCCTGCGCCTTTCCTTTTGAGAGTGCCCCCCTACCCCCAAAACGCAGGCTCGTTGTGATGAATTTCAGTAAGCCAGGATGAGGTGAGCAGAGAAACCAACGTTTAATGTTTATGATGATACTTTTCACTTCTTTCTTACTCCATTTCACCTGCTCTCTGATCAGAGGAGAAAAAGGAGAAAGGTGTAGGTGTGTGTGTGTGTGTGTGTGTGCGTGAGATCGCTATGATTAACGGCAACGCATCGAGCACATGCATTATTCATCTGTCGTCACCTTCACCCGCTGCCAAAAGTCGTGACTGAATTTTTCGGGGGGAATGCACCTTTCCTGAAAATTTAAAACCCAATGAGCAAAATTCACCCCTCCATGTTTGAGTCGACTAATTAAAGTCTATTACCTGAGACCGCTTTGCCGTGAAAACCGGTGACATATCATATTAAACAGCCTCTATCATCTCTCCCAAGGCTGCTTGCTTGTGAGAGCAACGTAAAGTTAAAACCCCAGTAAGTTTAGTGGCAGAGTTGAGGGAGGCTGTGTTGCCCAGGTTACCGTTGCAGTACATCAAAACTTGTGTGAATTAAAATGATATTACTCATCTCTCAGAAATGTATCCTCTGCATAGTGTAAATCAAGCCTCCCCCTGTCTCCCCCTGACCAAACCCAGCCCTCCCTCTCTTTCTCTCGCTGTGCCATAACTGTCAGTATAAATAACCTCTCTGGCTCCTGATATGATAAACCCCCAGGAGAAACAAATTACCCAGGATGCACAGAGAGAGCGCAGTTCACGCAGAGAAGGAGCTGCTGGATTATGGTGGCTTGAGTTTGACATTCACTGAATACTCTGTGCTAATTTACCGTTTCCACCGATAGCCGCTGTGTGGTCAGAGTTCACCCTCGGGACTAAAATGTCTTGAGGGAGTGAGTGCACGGGCCAAGATAACGTGTTTTACTGCTTTTGGAGGGCAAATCTCACTAATATGTTGGTTACTGTCTGCAACTGCAGACTGGTATTTTACATTTTGAGTTCTTTTGCATTTTGTTGCAGAAACCTTTCTGAGCCTGTAAAGAAAATGAAGTGTATATACCTCATCTGTGGGAAAGGATGGGGGTTAGTGCTGAGAGACACAGCAAGTCAAAAAGTATAAAGAGACAGACTAACACGTGGTTGGTTTTGGTCATGTGTTGACAGTCTTGAGTTTCTCAGCTTGGTAAAGAGCATTAGTTGTCTTTTATTGCTATAGCACAAATTGTTATTATGTCCAGTGTCCAAAAGGTGTCAGTCCAGTTGATGGAAATTACTACACAGGACTGTAAACTGATTTACATGTAATTACATTCTTCAAATTTGGTTCGCAAACAATGATTGAAATTGTGCATGCATCATAAGTGACACAGGCAAAAATTAATACAACGCAGGCACCAGGTCAGTGTTTACAACAGCCCTGTAATTGGAAACAAAATGCGATGTCAGTCACATCTCTTTCCGCGTTTCCTCCGCTTGGACGAGAGCAGGACAGTGTTGGTCGTGCTGGAGTTGATGGTTTAAGAGCTTTTAGTGAGCTGAATTGCGCCCTCGAGGTACCTTTTTTTTTTCCCTAAATGCACCAGTCAGATCCGTGACAGTGTCTAACCTCAGGTGCTCTCCTGCGCATGGCTCCTACCCCACCTGCCTTTTTCCCCTTCAGCCCATCAATCACTCCAGCCTGCATCACGCTCTGGTAAGCTTGACTGGCACTAAGGAGGGAATCTAGGCTTAGAGCGAAGTGTGTGGTGCCAGAAAGTTCATATACATATACAGCCAAACATTTCTGTTTTCTTTCATGTATCTCCACAAGAAATGTTACTCAAAATGGCAGCGAACTGCTCAGTATCGCATGCCCACACTGAAACGTTAGACATTTATCTCTCCCTGCGACTTGCTTTTATCAACTCCAGCTCCTTCACAAGGCCACGAGGTCAGTCACTCCAGCTGGTCAAGGACCTTCCTCGTCGGGACATTTGGCTCTTCACTTGAAATACCTGACTCCTTCTGTGCTTTTAATGCTCTTCAGACACCCCTGCATTGATTCCTGCATTGATCCCATTTAACTGGGCCTATCTGTTTTGTCCCCAAGCATCAAGAAAATATCCTATCATGTCTGTGTGCACATTATTATACCACTCACACAGCATCTGAGCTGCATCCTCTTTTGTGTCAGCGTGATGAGTGGTGACAGCGCTCGGAGTCATGTCTTTTGTTGTGTGCGCGGGCATATTGTGCATGTTGTGTTTACCGGAGTGAGTTGGGAGCTCTATTATGGCCCTAAGGCAGCGCTGTGCAGGCTGGTGGGGTTGAGGGTTGAGGGTTGTCCCTGAATTTAGCTTCCATTCTACATGGCAGAGTATCACCCTGCTCTGAATGACTGACCTAGACATTTACTGTCCTTTTTAATGATTAAATGCATTGTGGTTTGAGTCAGCGCCGTGTATGTTTTACCAATTTGCTGCCGGGTGGTTGTGTCCATAATTTTTTCTTTTTCTTTTGTCCATAAGGTGATAATTTAAAATTCTGACAATACAGTGTGGAAATCTAAACTAGATCAGTCTCAGACAGTGTCTGTTAACAAATCAGGAACATCTTGAGAGGGTAATGAAGAGGACAGCCAACCACATTCATAAACTGGATTAATATTGTGCTGTCTTGAAAATGAAGGAGGCAAGGACCACAAGAAAGATTAGACGTGACTCGGGACAGGAAGGAGACAAAGAGAGAGACAAAGTTTTCACTCCTCAGAAGGGGTGGTAATAAGATAAGCTTTTTGCAGCATGAGCTCGCAGATGGCTGTCCTCTCCTGGTGTGGCCAAGACACTCTGGCTTCATTTATCTCCTCTTCACAGCATTGTTTCCGTCTTTCTGGACAACTCTCCACTCCACCTGCGCTGCCCTCCTCCCTCCTGTCCCTCACGGGAAGTGGAGCCTTCAGCTGCCTCATCGAGGATGATGAGACAGACTTTCCAGGCCTTATTTGCTTAAGCAGTGTACACTTATCATATGGTGGCAGAATGTTTCTTCTTCCACTGCGAAGTCGGACAAGATTCTCACAAAACTTGTCCTGTTTTTGGAAAATGTACACATTTCTAACATCTGAAATATATTTTTTCTATTTCTTGGCATAATTGTTAAAACTGATATCACAACATGAAGAAAAACATGGAAAACATCACTTATAACACTATCAGACTGATGTTCATTGCAATGAATTATGCTCCACTATTGTGCTTAACATCCAATTTTAGCAGTGCATCATTTCCATCATAAATTCATCTGTAGATTCTTTTTCTGATGAATTCATTAATTTGTAGTATAAAATGTTGGAAAATAGTAAAAAAAAAAAAAAAAGAACCCACATTGATGCCTTGAATTTGCATGTTTGGCCCAACGGTAGAACAAGAGAAAAAACAAAAATATACATATATGGTCAATTTACGATCAATAAAGACCCAATCGATGATTGACTCATTGTTTAAGTTCTATAGCAGATAAAGAAAACTTCACCAACTCATTTGTTTAATTCTGTTAACATTTGCTTGCAGTAATTTGGTCACAAAGATACAATACCAGTGAAAAAGATCGTCGTCTAAACCAGCTCTACTGTTTCTATACCTATAAATCTTGATTAGGCAAACAGAAATTCCACACTTTTAAGGGAAACGCATGCTTTTCTCTGTACATGCATGTGTAATCTGCTTGCAGCTGTCTGTATTTTCTCAAATTTTCACCAAAATCTGCCAAATTCGAAGAAGATTGTTCTTATTTGTGTACTAACAAACATGTGGCTTAGATTGGTGAGCTTGGAAAAGGTACCCTAACATGACATGTCTGTCTAGAATCTGTCCTACAGTATGTCCTCGCTGCGACAGCTGTTACAGCCCCTTCTTTCCCAAATGCTCCAAAGACATTAATAGACGCATAGTGCAACACGTAAAAAATGATCAGAAAATATCTGGCAAGCTGTTACTTGCACCTCCAGGCTGCTAGAGAGACAACACAATTGGTATACTTTAGTTGTGTTATTAATTATGAATTACAAGTTTGCAGGTTCCATTTACAGGTTGTATTCCTGCCACACATGCAGGCTCTGAAAACAAAACACGATCAGTTGCTTGAGAGTGTGCCTAATATGAAAGACGGAATTTGTCACATCTTTATTTAAGGGAGCTGAATTTTCACACTAATTCCCAATGTTCTAGGATGTGTAAGGGATGGCTTAACACCATGCACCATCCTTGGTTTCCATGACGACTGTGATCCCTGTATGATAATCGGATTCCCACTATAGCTGTGAAAACACTCGTTCCTGCCTGATCCAAGAAAATTATAACATGAAGGCGCAGTGAGGAGTTTGACTGTGTGACGATAAACAGCCGAGTGAGGAAATGGTTTGTATCTGAGCCAGGGCCGGGCCTTGTGAGTCTGTTCATAACTGCAGCAGCATGGTGGACCACAAAAGCCCTAGCA
Organism: Pempheris klunzingeri; assembly: GCF_042242105.1. Taxonomy (NCBI): domain Eukaryota; kingdom Metazoa; phylum Chordata; class Actinopteri; order Acropomatiformes; family Pempheridae; genus Pempheris; species Pempheris klunzingeri. The sequence goes on from NC_092033.1 coordinate 12,804,772, forward strand.
TGGTGGAGGGGAGCTAAGCCATTCGTTGGAGAAGAATGAAGGAGGAGGTATTAGCAGCGGTGGCTGGATAATCAGTTTTGTGTTTAACAGGTGCACTGTGGTATTAGAAGAAGAGGAGCACAAAGAATAATTGCATAATGGAGGAAGAAGCCATTTAGTTTTTGTGAGGTTTACTGTGGAGAGCATTTATCTCTGGTTGGCTTATTCAAAGATCGCCACCCATTTTCTTGCATCTTTTTATTTAATCTTATTCAACCAGTAGTTCGGATAATTTAGTGCAGGCCGATGTTGCTTTGTAGTTTCAGTCCAGTTCGTGTTCACACTTGACCAGCAGCTGAAAAACATGAAGGCACACAGACTAGACTGACAGAATGAGATTCATGCAACACTTTGGTGCTTTTTATTTGTAATATTTTGAGTCAAGAGGTAAAAAGAAATAATAATAATAATGACAAGCAGTTATGAGCATAATGAACTGCAGCTCAGCCTCTTTTTTTCAGGGCAACTACCAGGCAGAAACAAGACGGTAGCGTGGTCCCGGCAGAGATGGTTGTTGCGTAGTCACTAAAATACGACAGTCAAGTTCTTTTCCCTTTCTGATTGATCAGGAAAGTTCCTGCATTCATTTGTTACCATGGTTACCGCATTTGCATAAACATATACGCCACTAATACAGATCTCTTTCTAAAAGTTAATTATTAGAAAATGGATTTAGTAGCAGTCAAGCGTCTTTTTTGCTGTCACACCTCAAACAACCCCCACCAGGGTTCACTTTGGAGACCCACGTCTTAAGCTGGATTTGGTCTGGTTGTTAAGTCCAACCTCACACCTGACAGGCAGCTTTTGGCAGCCTAAATGAACTGAACTAAATGGGCAAACCTCTCAGAGCCTTTTTGAACCAAACCAAACAGATTACATTTGAAATCTGTTTTTCCAGGCAGCCCTGGCCCAAAGAAAGCAGCTGAAAAACAGCGTTATGACTGTACAATACAATAGAGACAGCATGAACAAGGCAAGAACGCACTGTGCAAAAGAGCATACATCAAATTCAGACATGTATTTGATTCTAGGTTTGCATGAACTGTGAAGCAAGATGTGCGTCGTTATCTGGAAGATCAATAAGCAACAGACGTCTACGGCCAATTCTGCAGGTTTAATTGCATCCTTTTTTTCCCCAGACACTGGGTTTTTTTTTTTTTTTTAATACTGTTACTGAGAGAATAAAGGGTTGACTGCATAAATTCGTTCCCTGGCACAGTCTCAGCCTTTCACATTTATCTCCAGCTCAGAGTATGACAACTATAGATCCCCTCTCCTTTGCACAAGACAAATGACCTTATTACCACAGAGGACCATTCAAAATAGGATCATGTCAAGCATGGCAAACCTCTTCTGAGAAAATGTGTACCTGCTCTGTGAGCCGCGCACTGTTTCTCGGGCAAACCATCAAAAACACATTTTACAGACCAAACGAGTTTTGGAGCCTGTTTGGGCTTTCAACACACATCAAGAGGCTCATCCAGAACCACTGCTGGACTAAGCAACAGTGTCAGTTTCTGTATAATTTAATACTGTCCAGACGTTTGTAAAAGAGCACCTTCTACTGAGGCTGGTTTGCTGCTGAGGACACATTTGTTTCAACATAATGAAGTTTTTCTGTGTACCGACGATATGCCTGGAGGACAGCGCTCGTCACCTGGTTTCTATGTCTGTGTGTGTGTGTGTGTGTGTGTGTGTGTGTGTGTGTGTGTGTGTGTGTGTGTGTGTGTGTGTGTGTGTGTGTGTGTGTGTGTGTGTGTGTGTGTGTGTGTGTGTGTGTGTGTGTGCCTTTATGTGTGCCTTTATGTGTATGGGCTTTCCCGCCAATGTTATCATAGCAGTAAGGGGGCAGGAGAGATAGGCCAGGCACACAATGTTCTCCCTTGTGGGAAATTACTGTCCGTGTGCATAATTACAGGGTTGCATAGGATGCCCAGGATACATTTTCCTCTCCTATGTACATAAAGCCCTGAAGCCCTCCACATTATCTGCAGATCACTATAACTTGCCTTGTTAAATAATTCATGTTTGTAGCTGTGTGTGCGCGAGAATGCTTGATGCTGTGAAACGGCAATAGGATCTAAACCAGGTGAAGCCGCATCAGTCTCGTGCAATTTTAGAGGAAGTTGGCTTCACATTGACCTCGCTGCTCCAAAGGTCACAGCTTTTGTCCTTTTAAAAAGTGAAGCTCATTGATTTGGGTCAGGACAGATCTGCTGAGAGCTGTAGGGGCTAATGAGCCCAACATGCTTTAGTGTCCAATCACAAACCATCAAGCCTGATTCATAATGGCAGACCTTAATAGCATGACTGATAGGCTAATAGACCAATCATATTTGTGTCAGTCATCCAAAGTGGGCTTGCTCTTTACAGTGGAGTCCATTGATTTGCATCAAAATCATGGTTTGCACACATTTGCTCTATTGTTACATACTCAATCACTGTATTAGCTTTATTCATTTAGAGTTTCACAAGTAAAAGTAAAAAAAAAACAACTAAATCGCAACATGGATTTACAATAGAGAGAAAAACATCTCCAGTAAATGATACACCCTGAATGGTCACAAGATAAATGTGAGGAGTCACAAGATGATGAACAACATATTAAAAAGGAGGAACCTATTTCTGCTGCAAGAATTCTCTACCCTGGATAAGTTTACCTCTCCAGGCATTTCAAATAATCAAATAAAACAGTCAAATCGTTCTTTGCTCACAGCTCATTGACGTAAAGAGTCGTGAGCCAAAAAGGTTGTGAACACATGCCATGGATTACTGAAGCTCACATTAAACAGTTTTTATCCCAGACACGTGTTTCGATGTCTCGCTATGGGGTCTCACTATTGCTTTCTCAGCGTTATCTTCAGAGGCCTCCGTATGATTTCTTCTGAAGCTCACATCAAGGAGGAGCCACACACCCTCCCTTTTAAAATGCGTGACACAGCATGCTTCGTCATTCAGATTCCTCTCATCTCTCAACTCCGTCTCTCTCCTCACTGCAACTCGAGTGCTTAGCTTAACAGCCCAACAGAGCAAGCTAACACCACAGGCTGTGTTCGTCAGCCACCATAACGTGACCCCAATAAAGTTTTGCCAAACTTTCATGCCTGCTCGGCTTAAGCTACACCAAGCTTCTTGATTAAGAACGATGGCAGTGCTTCACAAATATCATCAGAGAACAGGGGCTACAGAGAAGTATCCTCAAGTTGCTTTTTCATCATATTCATACACATACGTAAATGTCCTCAACCAAGTGTTTTCGCCTTCACATTCATATCACAGATTTAGCCCAGTCGAACTTGTTCGCATCTGAGTGACTCTTCAGATCATTCATCCTGGCTTTCGCCCCTCAGGTGAGCCACGCTCCTCGCTCGATGTTTATGCAGGTTGTCAACACCTGACAGTGGACGAAGTAGGGCTGACAGTTGGTTTCCCTTCGCCTGATCGCTGTGGACTGTTGGCACACAGCTGAAGGTCAGAACAGGGCAGCTTCACACACAAACACACACACACATACCCTCAATTACATGAAAAATCAGGCCACTTTAGGAGTAGATTTATGGAGGAACCAGCAGACATCTGGAGGCAGCTGCAGGATGCTGAAAACAGTCCAAGTAGACAGAAATTAAGAAAATTAGATTTTGCACAAAACTCGGGGGTATCAGGATGAAAGCTTTTGCTTTAGAATTTCCTGTTTACATTTTTCAGGTGTATTTTCATGAGATTCCTGATGTCATGACAACAGATAAAACCATCCTGCCTGTTCCTTTTTAGCATTTTCCCCATTTTTTTCACTTCTCACTGCTCAAAGCTCAGAGCCACTGCAGCCTGTGTATTTAAACCTGACATCAGTGAGGCAAGAAGGAAATGATGAGCCCCAAATTGTGGCAACGCCTTCACAAATTTACACCCCGGCAAGTGGGTGCACTCAAGTGCCACCAGACGAGCAAAGATTTTCCTTTGTGTCTGTGTCACAGAGCTACACAAAATTGTTCTCCGAGTCTTTGCTAAGCTCTTTAACAGAGACAAAGCGGTTGTCATTTTTCCTAACACCACCTAATTCCCTTAAATGTCACAGGAACACAGTCATCTGGTGCCGCACGGGGCAACAGTGTCAATCCTGGTGGTACTGTTTCCCTCTTGGGTATTCCCTTTTTTTAAAACAACGATCCTTCGGTTTGGCGGCTGTATATTTTCCTCCACATTATAAAATCAGAGGGATTAGATCCAGTTGCACGAGGTCATAGGTTTGCTGTTGTTTTACTTCACCACTGTCTTTGCAGGTTTTTCCTGATGGAAAAATCTCAACTACAACATTAGTGAGTCACAGAGCAGCAGTGCCTCAGGAGTTATGTCGCCTCGCAAGCTGCATATACTTAAAGAAATCACAATATCATTTCTGACATCTGAGTAGGTTATCCGACTCTCTCACAACGGCTTTGTGGACCGCCCGCAGTAGTGCCTTCTCACAGGAAAAGTCATTTCTGAACGAGTGTGGATATTTCTCCACTCTCTCTCATGGGATAACTAACAGCTTGTTCAGTCAAGGGTTATCAGCTGCAGATGGCTGAAGACAATAAACATGACCAAACATGGGGGTGGGTATTTTGAGGCAGTATGACTTAAGCCAATTTATTGGTGATGCGATGCCGCCATTTTGCAATTTTTCCTTGCTTTCTCTTCAAATGACCTGTTTGCATCAATTTGACCATTACGGTCCTCATTCATAACGGTGGAGGCACAGCTTCTTTACCAGCTAGACACTATCTAACTTGCATAATGAGATGTGTGGACTGCGCTATTAATGGCTCCTATAAATCACCTATTTATCTGAGCTGCACTAAGCTCACGACTAATGCTGAGTATCAGCCTTTCTCTCTCCTTACAGTGAGCCACCTTCGAGCTACCCCGTCTAGTAATCTTGATTAATTCTGTTTACCTCAGTGCAGTCATTATACAGAATGGCCCCCTTTAATTTTAGCGGACAACGTTTTGTAGTTGGGAGGTTGACCTCGATCCAGTTCTGCTCTCTCTTCTCAAGGTTAGCGGCTTTCAGAAAGTTAGAGCAGAAAAATAATGATGGGATTTTACGTGTTGCCTGCGGATTTTTTAATAGGCTCGCTCTCCAACAAACACAAACCGGTGTCCTTGTGCATCCAGGTTGACTGCGATCACACCATGGAGTCGTCGTTCAAGGGAGAGCAAAACGCTCTGCCTTTCAAAGACGATTACACAGCAGCAAGGACGACGTGGCATGTCACGTTTCTAAATCTGTGCAACGAAGAAAAATCACAGTAAATAACACTGCGTGCTCTCCGATGCTGCTTCCCCATTTGCCTAATGATCACGCAGGAGAGGGTCCCACTCCAACTACAATGCTGCCTGATTGTATGGTCCTCAGCATTTCCAGAGATAGCTTGTGCCAGGCTGGGCTTACTTTATGTCAGTTAAACCTCCTTTGTTCATAGATAATACCTCAAAGAGAGCATGTATTCTTATATAATCGTTCTGCTGCTGAAACACCTCATTCACCTTTTCCACTTCCACATTCCCTGATGGGAATCGAGGAAACACTTATGTGCCATTTTGTACGATTAGATAAAGGTTATGTGATGTCTCTGATTAGGTATTATGACGGTTCCACTGTTGTAGTTAAACAGCCACATGAACTGTGTTTTTATACTGCAGCTGCAATGCTTATAGTGTAATATTAAAATACATTTTAGCTCGATATAGGAGGTGATCCATCTCCGTAATCATGGCTAGTCAGAGCTGAATGTACTCTCAGCAGCAATTTCATGTATTCAATTTGAGCTAATCATACTCGCTCCATTCCTATTTTCCACTTAAGTCATCGAACTGAATAGGCACAAAACTGATTAAAGTGATATTGTCCTACATGGTACAATGTGAAAAATCTGTATGAGTCCTAAAGGAGGCTGTTATAAAGAGGGTATGACACCAGGTCAAACGGATGCGTACAAGAGTCAGAGTTCAAAGTTCTGCATGTTTAATTGCTGAAAATGTTTCAGTGCTTTGAGGTCACAATATTTTCCGTAGCACGTAGTATCCAGACTGCAGAGCAGAGTCAGAAGAAAGCAAGAAGGGAAAACCCTCAGTGCTTGGCCTTGCCACTCCCTCCCACACTGATCTCAAATGGAGCCCCGTAATAGACCAATTTCAGCTCTGCCTGGAGCAAACCGGACCCTTTATTCATGCACTCTGTTCTCTTCCTCTTTGGCCAGATTGCACAGACACAGGGAGAGAGATATCCCCCCTCCATGGCAGGATAAAATGAAAGAAGATGGTAGAGCTGTAAGGTTTCTGGATAGGCACAGCAGAGAGCCCACATTATGGATGGTAATGGACTGTTTGTATGCCCAGCTCCCTCCCTGCCTCATATTGTTCATTCCGCGGGCTCCCAGGGCGCTGCATCTCACTCCAAGGTCACAGGGGTTTAGTTGGAGAGGCCAGGCCCGTGCTTACAGTATTTGGGTCCCCCTGGTGGAGCCGGGCAGGTCCAATCACAATGAGATGTGAGGCAATAACCACTGCTCCGTAACCGGCTGCACACTGTAGCCTGGGATTCAGAGCATGGCAGAAGGATAGACGGTGTGTTGTCGTCAGAGAAATACTTCTGAAACGACTGTAATCATTTTGAAAAACCTGGGCGCCACCTGTCAACTTTAACAATAACTTATTTCTTAGCAGAATAATAGCACTTTATATTCATATAATTATTGGTATCATTCACAGATTTCATAATGCATCAGCATGGCTTTACTGCAGCTGTGGCGGATTTGCTGTGCTTGTTATGAAAGCGCTGTAGTCATTGCTTGCTGCTATTATGGTCATGAAAACAAAGACTCATTAAAGACATAGATGTAATGTTTATTGCTCTCTTGTTTTTTACAGCATGTGGTCAAACACTGTTAGTCTTCTAGCTATTACCTTTAATGCCTATTCAGTATTAATTGTGCTAAATTAGAGGACATTGGATCTGTTATATTCGTAATCAGGTATACATTTGTATTTTGCTGTGCTCCTGTTGGTGCCATTCAGTGAGTCCAGGAAACTGTGGGAGTGGCAGCATGGAGCAACACAACAATCCCCAAAGGGCTGCAGACAGCAAAAGCCAAGCATATCTGCTGTATGAAATATTAGATACACAGAGTGCACACGGCAAGAGATGCCATCGGCAAGCACGGTAACAAAGGAACTAGAGCAGGATGAGCTGGTGTGGTGGAAATCAATTGACACAGCCACTGCAGCGGCGTGCAGCAGGTAGAAGCAGTGCATAACCAGCGGCGGCAGTATTATGAGTGAGAATTTGATTATTTATTTAATCTTTAGTTAACCAGGAACTCTCATGAGACGCATTATCTCCAGAGAGGCTCGGTCAAAATGGCAGCGCAAAATAGTGAACATGTGAACACATGCAGTCAGTTAACATCAAGGACATGTAGCACAATAAAACACCGCCTGAATAACATGAAGGAAATTATGTCTTTGCTTATTTCAAACAATTACAGTCACCGTGAAGCATTTTTCGAATGCAGTGTTTGAAAGCGTAGTGCGATGGCAGTTTTTCCAAATGAAGTCTGTCTTGTGGATTATTCCAAGCTGAGTGTGTTAAATATGAAAAGACAGTTTTGCGAAGTATAGACTCTGGGGACATTAAAATAGACTCTAGGGATTTGTGAAACTATGTGATTATCAAGAACGCCTCACTGTCTCCATTAAATTACCTCAGATTAAGGGGTACAGGTGCACCTCGGGAAAACTTTAACACTGATCACCTTGAAAAGTGTAGAAATATATGTGAAAGTATGTAAAGTAGCTGAAACAAGTATTAGTATTGTTTTATTATTCATCAGTCGAGCTTTGAATCTGCCAGATACTTTTGAAAAGCCGGCTCTTTCCAGCCAGTCGATGTATCCACCTGTCAGAGTCCTGTCAGATGGGGAACAGCAGTGAGGATTTGGACAGCGTGCTTTGACCTCCATTGGGCTCTGGAGTTTGGCTCTGTGTGGCGTCGGTCCGCCGGCCTCTTCTGCATCTGATCGGATTGGGCTGCAGCTGAATGACACAACTGTTTGCCGACCGGCATTCTGCTCGTGCCAAACTGGCTCTCAGCTGAGACGTCTCGCTGGGGAAATATCCCTCCAATCCAGCTCCACCTCCCAAATCTCCTGCTGTTTACCAAAAATAAGAATTATCACAGCAGCACATCCTGCCTCACATTGTCACCTCTTATAATTTAAATAACCAAATAGCACTCATGCTCAGTTAATTAAAAGACTCATTTAAATTTCCAAGTATCTCGATTTTAATAAGACATTTAGAAAAATCAGGCCAAAACTGGCAGGGTGGTAAACAGCTAAAGACATTTGACCTTCTTTGCTTATGCTTCATTTGCTTATAATAGATCTAGTCAGTACATCATAGTGTAGGGAACTGCTAAACAAGCTTTCATACTTTTGGATTTGCAGCCCCCCTGGACTCCTTTTTGTGATTTTGTTGAGTTCCTCCAGCTGGCCAGCTGCATCGCTCTCTAACTCAGAATGTGGGAAATGAAAATCATCAGCGCGGGTTGTTGCTGGGGACGGATGTCAAGAAGGATTGCACAGTGGAGCTGGCAAGCCTTGACATGCCATCCTCCATAAGAAGAAAGTAATTGGCCCCCTAATTGCTCTCAGAGGCATGTTTCGCCGACCGAGCCAGTTCCTGGGCTTGCCTTCATCCTAAGTACAAGTCCAGTGTCAGCCCTGTGTGATCTGACCTGACCAGGAGATAGACTAGAGAAAAAGGCAGCTCTTTCTTCTTCCTCTGGCCTCCTCTGTCCATTATACTCCACCAGCCCTGTCACGCTGTGTCTGCAGCTATGTTTATCTCCCTCAGGGGGCACTCTCTTCTCCAGTCAGTGAACTGTTAAATCAGACCCGGATCAATAGGACTTACATTTCTACTGCTGTTTTAAGCATCGTCACTGGAGACACACCTTCATGATCTTGTCTTCTGCTTTTTCACACATTTTTCTACTGTCTCTTTAAACTTAACAAAAATACATTAAACAATCTCTAGAACCTTCAGGATTTATCTTTTTATCCTTGCTGCTAATTAGAGCTGAAACGCCACAAGAAAAAGTAATGCTATATCAGTCATTAAACAGAGCACAGTAATGGTGATATCTGTTTTCAGACTTAAAAGACTGATTTAAAAGTTTTAAATGCCACAAACTTCACCACCTGTAGATACAACAATTGAGTTTCATTGATATTCACTAAAGTTCCCGTAACACTCTGCACATTGTCGACTGTGTGTGATAAAAAGCTTATACTTACTGCCTCTTTTATCTACAACCCATTGACTTTTACAGTGCGGTTGATTGTTCTGCTTCAGATATGAAGATGTAGAGAAAAGGCTTAAGTGTTTGCGTCTGTTAGTAATCTCATAGCTTTAGTCATAGTCATCTGTGAAAGCTTTTGCACTGAGATCTGAATGACCAAACATCTCATTTAAATCCATGTGGAGTCTTCACACTTGCTCTTTGTTAAAAAAAAAAAAAAATTTGGAGTGGCTCTAAACGGGGGACCACTGAAGTCAGAAGGCTCAGTGACTCATGAGTAGCCATGACAGAGAGGTTTATATCGGGGGAGATTTCAACAACCCACTTGGAATTAAGATGTGCAGTGAAATTGGATGTGTATGGGCTTTTGGGCATGGGCCTGATCCAGTCTGACAGGGTGGTGTGTCAGATGCAGTTCTGTGCAAAGTACGCAGATTGGAGTTTACTTAGACAAATTCCGTGGCAGAGCTTCATTAGTGGCAGAAATAATCTCATGTGTTGTGTAACTGAGCTGGCAGAGCCAAACTATCACAACTTTGTGCAAGTTGGCAGCTGAAACATGAATGCCAAAAAGCGAACTTGGTTCAAAATCAAGATGACAGTTTTTGTTGTTTTTATAGATTAAAATGACATTTATGTTGGAATTCCAGAGGGTGATCCAACTGAGATATTTACAGTATGTACAATGGTTAATGTTTATGAATGTCTTTGTGCCCGAGGACTAGAGCTGAAACAATTAGTCGATTAATCAGTAAGTTCACTGATGGAAAATTAATGGACAGCTATTTTGAAAATCTAATAATTGTTTGATTTACTTTTCAAGCAGAAATACAAAAAAGCTCCTTCAATGTGAGGATTTGCTGCTTTTATCTGCTTTATATCATTGTACATGGAATATCGTTTGAACTGTTTACCAAACAAAACAAGACATTTAGAGGCATCACCTTGAGCTGTGGGAAACTGAGACATTTTTTTAACCCAAATGAACATTTGCAATCAAGGAAATAATGGGCAGATTAATAGATAATGAATTTAATCATTAGTTGCAGCCGTACTAAGGACCCCTTGAAAACTGTGCATTAATATCTAATCCACTTTATTACCTTACCTCCTTACCTTTTGCATGCGATGTTATCTGGAAAAACACTTTTAAAGTGGTCGTTCGGTTCCATCCGGTCTTAATCCAGTCAAAGATTTCTGCCAACAGAGTCGCTCCTCCTGCTTGTGCAACCAAAACACCAACTTGTGTAAAGTACTACGCTGTATGTCCCTCCAGCACCACAGACAGCGCCCAGAACAGAAAGAACACAAAGAAGTTGCTGTGATCAATTTGCACCTACCATACTTATACAAACACATTCAGTTTACTCAATTATAACAAGTTTAGCAAATTAATAAGAAGCATTCTTGATATAACAATACCGTAGCCATCCATAGCCACCTCATTTATTTTAATCACAGGACCGTGCAGTGCCCAAAATTCACTGAAGCATTACTTGCACATGGCAGCATGGATAGCATACTGCTGGTTTGGCCACAGCCAGCAGTTATAATTATCATGTGGGCTGCGAGAGGTGGGGAGGGTTCTCGATTTTTGCCTGGAGATACAACTACAACACATGTTTCGGTTCGGAGCCTTGTCTGCCAATGCTGGGATGATTATGATTCCATTTCCAAATGTCAAGACCAGAAATAAGTTGGTTGTAGTAGAGCTGAAGGAGTTAGAGGTTAGCGGCGGGTTGCTGTTTGAAGCGCTGCAATGTTTGAGGAGAAATGATTAACGTTTGTATTTTTCGTCTGGTAGCAAGTGATGCTTCTCTTGTGTCTGCACAGTGTGAAAGAAGGGAGGAGGCAGATAAAGATGCTGTGGCTAGTTAGATGAAAAGATGCGAGAGAAAAGACTTCAAAACACAGAAACCCTAAACAATTTTCAAGCTTTAGTGAAACCTATGGAAATACAGTGTCACTTAAATCTATGTATTCTTATGTTTTTTACTTTTTATTGAAAATATGTGTTGCTTCTGTTCTTCTCTTATAAAAGAGATCCTTCATATCTGGGGGACAAAGGCTAAATACAAATCTTAAAAAAAGCTTTTGAATGTAGAATCACAAGTAGAACAATCAACAGCAATTTTACTAGTCGGTTTATAATCGCTTTAAGACAAAAAAAATACCAAATGTTTATGCTGTATTTCAATGTTGGCGCTTCTCAAATGTCAGGATTTGCTTCTTTCATATGTTTTATATCACTGTCAGTTGAATACCTTTGGGTCTGGAGGGTAGGTCATACAAAATGAGCAAATCAAAGATATCGTTAACTAATCGAATGAGAAAAATGATTCTAAATCTGGAAATAATCACTGCTTCCAGCCGTGATCGCAGCAGAAGGAGAAGACATCAGGTGACGTCCTCCTGTCTGCTTAGAAGAAGCTAAGAGCAGTAAAACGGTACAGTATAAGGTTAACTGCAGGGGTCAGCTCTGTAAGCATGTAGGCAGTCATCATTTTGTCCCTCTTTCATTGGCTGTGTGTCCTGCCAAACATCCATCTTAGTTTTCCATCTCTGTATCGCACCTCATGGCTGCAGACTGTATTATTCAAGATGCATTTCAACCCAATTTCATGGGCTGTCTTGATATGGCTGCATCTGATCCCGATCCACAGACTTGATGCTCACAGGAACACAAATCTCTTTGATAGCATCCAGTTAGCCTGTCAAGTGTGTGTCATGTGTAGGTTTCTGTTGCTAAAACCCAATAAAACCTATGCTATAGCCCAGATCTGAGCTATGATGATGAGATATGTCAAACCACCAGAAAGAAATACATATACGACATACACATCTGTCTCTTCTCTCTCTTTTTCTCTGCTCTGATTCTGTGTACCTCCGGAGCTTTCCACAACCTGAGGTCACGGCAATAACGCCTCACTTGCAAATGAGAGAGCTTCTCCCAAATGAGAAAATCAAAACTCATGCTAATGCAGTGTCAGAGACGCCTGATGGCAAACGATAAGCTGAAAGATTGTTGGTCACAATGCCTGTTTATTTCAATGTCACCCTCACAATGTTATCTATCAAGCTGCCACCACTGTCAATGAGTTCAGTCTCACTCTTCAAGCCACCCTGGCAATGTGGAGTATGATTTAGGGAGGCTGTTGTGTTAAATGATAGTGCCAGTAAGATCTGATCTGACAGCTCACTCTAGTTCAATAAAAAAAGAATGATGGAAAATGATAGCATCTTTTATTTTGCTGCCTTTTTGCTACTCCTTTAAAAAGGTTAAATTCCCATTCAGGGCACTTTTGATGTCTTTTATTTCGTGCTGCTGAAATATACAAAAAACATGAGTGCAGCAAAATTATAATTTTGTGGTAATTATTGTGCTAGTTGGACATTGGCAGGCATATTGTTTTTCAAACAAAGTGTGTGGGTGAAAGTGTTGGAGGCTGTAGGCGTATGAAAGGATGCCCTGTGGGGGTAAGGCTGTCTAATGGATGGACAAGGACAAAGGGAAAACATCAAACTGTGTGAGGAAACAGACACCATGAAGAGATGACATGAATTAAGCAAAAAGTGCAAAATGGCAATGTAAAAGCTAAAATATTAAGCATCATATTCCAATCATCTCATTCTCCACTTATTGTGCTGCCATGATCTATTCACATCTGCTTGAAATGGCAGATCGGTGACACATGGACTGTTATTTCTGAAGTTGAATTTTGTCGCTTTCTATTCACACTCCTGCTTCACTCTGTGACACCTTTATCGGATTAACAACCTGTCAGCTTTGTGTGTGTGTGTGTGTGTGTGTGTGTGTGTGTGTGTATGTGTGTGTGTTATTTTGTGTCTGATTGTGTGTGTGTGTATCAAAAAAGAATGGGGTTCACAGATCCTGTGACTCAAATGTGAAATCAGACCACCAATCTGTTGCAAGTGTCAATTAGATTCAAGATGTGGGTGTTTGTGGTGAAGAATTCCTGGATGAGCTGATTTATTCCATCACTCAGGGCGACAGCTGAAGTTCGGTGACCTAAAATTCACCTCAATTGGTTTTGATACTACGGAATTCAGCCCTTTGGCATAAACTCTCTGATGTTGAAACTCACACAGTCCATCCATCTTTGCCAAGCAGGAAATCAGACAAGGCACTGCATATTTAGTTTTTTTCTGAAAATGTCAAGATCAAATACCTTTTAGATATGTGCTACTGCTGAGCAAAACGTTTGAGTCAGGCCATGGGCAAGTGTTGGATGAGAACTACCTCCTCTTAAACGCATAACTTAGCTGAAATACATTCTCTTTGCATTTTGAATCACTTTTTGAGGTGTCAAGTCAGATGAGACAGCGCATATTCATCTATTAGTCACCGGATGCTCAACCGCTTCTTGTTTGAGCCAATCCAAGGCAGCGTCATCAGTAAACTGCACACACCCCACTCTCTAAACAGAATTAAAAGGTCAGCTGCCAAGTGTCTGGAAAGAGCACTTGAAGGGCCGTCTGTTTGAGAACATGAACAGCTCTGGGGAGGTGTCTTTTTGACATGGGCACCATGGAAAATGACAAAAGCCAACCACGATAAGGAAAGACAGCGTCTCCATCTGCTGTGTCATCTGTAACCAAAGAAACAACAAACGAAAACTGGAAAGACCACACCGCTTCCTCTACTAATACAAGAGTTCACAGACATCAAGGCTTCCCAGATCTCCAACCATTTACTGTAACCATCTCTTTATTTGTATTTTCACACAAAAGCAATGAGCATTTTAAAATATGGATTATTATCCTTGAGGTGATAATAACCCTAAGTATTCTGAAATTAGTTGCTGTCTTTTGGTGAAGTCCCAACTTTCATACAACATTCCCATCTGATTATTTCCTTGATAAACCGTGACAGTTGAGATATCTGTGGCTGAGCCCTGCGGGAGGCAGCGCGTTGCAGAAGGAGGCGTGAAGGAGTGGGCGGGAAGAAGAAGAAGAAGAAGTAAAGCTGGAGGGTAGAAGCTAAATAAAATCACATCTACAGGGTATTTGGTTCATGTTGTTACCCCACTGAGCTTCACTTCAAGTCAAAATACGCTTATATCTTTCTAAACATAATTAGATGTCAAGATATAGACATGAGAACATGTGCCACGAAACTAGTATGAATGTCACTTTACAGAGAGATTTATGAAACGAGTGAAAACTAGCGTTGGTTTCAAAAGTAGCTGCTGTGTAAATTTGCTAGATGTATGTTTTGAATGTAGGCTCATAGTAGTGTTTCTGTTTAGTTGGTTTATACATATATTGTCTCAAAGCAGAAAGAGACATGGAAGCATGGAAATTGATTGTCAACCTTTGGAAACAGGTCTGTATGTATAACAAAAAAAAATCAACGATGTTTTTTGGGATTTTTGGATTCAGTGTGGAGGATTGTGAACTCAGAGACAGTCTGTGTCAAGCTGACCGAGACTTTACACCCCATACAAAGCCAACATGCACCATATGAACTCATAACTAACTAGGCACCAGTGTCCATAGTGGCTCTTTTAAAAGCAGACTTACCAGCACGGTGCTAAATCTCAAACCTACTCGCCAGAATAAACCCAGTGCTCGCTGTAACCACTTGGAGTACATCTATTGCCCTGCTCTGAGGGTCAGTCTCACTCCTTGACCATTAAAATCCTGTCACTCACTTTCTGTTTCTGCCAACCTGTCACACAGCAAGTGGTTGCCAGGCAGACTTCCCCTAAGGAGGACCCTGGAGGCAGGCGGTGGTTGAGCAGATAGCCTCCTTTTATCTGTATGACTCACCTACCAGTAGTCGCACCATGACCCCTGGCCTCGCCTTCCACATCACAATGATTCCAACAGACATCGCTCCCCAGGTACTGCTATATTAGCCCTGGCCCTGAACCACCGCCCCGCTGCCCCCTCCAGCCGCACAGCCAACTAAGCACGCAATCAGGGTTAAGGGTTGCTAAATGTAGGAGGTGCATTTTGAAGATCCTTCAAACGGTATCTGCCAGCGTGATAGAAAGCAGAGCAGGTCAGCCGGCCGGCTGTAAATGTTTGATCTCTGCTGTTTGTCTAATAAACGTGGGTCCGAGAAACAGTGGACCATCACAGATCACCAGCAGTTCATGTGTGAGTAATTTGTGAGTAATGGACCTTTGATGGCCAAACCTAGGCTAAGGCAAGCAAGCTGCTGAAATAAGTAAATCCTCACAATATTTTCTTCTTACTGCTACAGGTTTTTGCATTTTTATTGGAAATCATAGTTTTATGTCTGAGCTACTCAAGTCTAACAGTTGCTCAAAGACGGGTAACACTGGATTGGGCCGTATGTGCACTGATGGTTTGAGAAGGAAAGATTGTGTGTTAATTCACAAAGTGGAAAAATCAGGACTCCATGAAATAACTGGAAACGTGCCAATTACTGGTGTCTTTCTTTCTGTTCAATTCAAAACGCCTTTTTTTTTTGCCCCCTCAGAGCAATTATACTCGGCAGAACGAAGCACATGTGATAATCTAGGAAAAAACAGTAAAGACAACAGAAACTCCACAGACAATACACTGATGTGTATGAAAATTCAATAATAAATAAATAAAGGTCACGGTCAATTGGCCAAAAGCTTGCATGTGATCATTATTAGGTAAAAACAATGTTTTTCCAAACCCTCAGGATTGATTCAAACAGTGTTTGGAAAGGGATCTTGTGCCAAACATAAAGTTAAATCACAGAATCAACTAAGTTATTGAGCTGAAAGGTTTCCACTGTCACAATGATGTTTGAATAAGTGAATAAGAGAGTCTTAATTACTGAATTAATCGGTTTGCTCTGAATAGAAATCACCAGTGTTACATTCTGCAGTTCCGGTAATTTTTATGTTTTGTAACAGCCCAGCCCTAGTATTATTTTATTACATATAGTCAGGTCCTTTAAAAAGTGTTTTCAGGAATTTGCATGAAGAAATCAGCTTCATTTCATGCAAATCATCCAAAATCAGATCAGAGAATTCAGCACTAATAAAGGCCACAATGTTGTCAACCTTAGATTAGTTTTAAAGCTGAATCGTGAGAGGTGTACTTGCACCTGGGCTGCCTACAGAAACCACTTTTGGGTTTTTGTATTATCTCGGGGTAGGTTCAAATCATTGAATCAGCATTCAGTGCCAGATTCAGCATCTAAATGCTGAAGCAACCCCGTCAGGGTTTCTCCACACTTCACCCTGCTCTCTACTCCCCAGCCTCTCATTTAGCCTCTGGCTGACAGACCCATTTACCAGGGGGTGTGCCGCCTTGCAATGTTTGTCATATAAATAGACTGAACGTATCCACCAACAACTCAGGGAGTGTGGCCGACGCATGCTGCATGAGGAACAAGAGTAGATGATAAGAGCTGCAGGGATCTGGGGCTGCTGAGTCCTTCGCTCTGGCGGACAACAAGGCGGCTTTTTCTAACGTTCTTCGTCGCATTGGAAGCAGTAATTGAAAATGGAGGAATCTTTGTGCACTGGCTTAATAGAGCTGTCCTGCCCTCACTGCAAAGCGGGGTTAATAACTTTTTCCAGTTCCATTACCCCCTGAGATTGGCTTCAGGTGAGTAAAGAGGCTGCACAGGACAAGGGGAAGTGGCCGCGGGGCCTTCTGAGCCTCGCCTTATCCCTGTTCACTGCAGGCAGCTCACCTGATCATTTACGTGACTTACTATATACATAAAAGACCCCCCCCCCACACCCACACACACACACTCCCTACTATCCCATAGCAAATGTGCCCTTGAGATGGTGGATATTTGAGTGACAGCCAGTAATTAATGTGCCAGTTCCGCAACTCATGTCCTCCTCATCAACTTTACCAAAGTTTAAGTTCCCTGTTTATCTTTCTGCCTATATCTAGTTTTTTTTTGCTTGAAGTTCTTCAGTTCAAGTCAGTTTATTGAGCTGAATTGGTTTGATGGTTGATGTGTGTTGCCGCCAGTTGACTTCATAAAATTGAGTTTTTCTTGTTCTTGTGAGATAGCAATGACACAGCAATTGGTTTGACACCGGTTGATTTTTCTGATTTTCTTTGATGGAAAGTGAACAACGACAGGAGAGTGAGGGAGGGAGGGAGAGGAAGGGAGCACAGTAGGATATGGAATTCATCCGAGGTGCAGGTTGAGGCTTTACGCATGAATTGTTTTTTCTACTAGAGTGGACCAGCAGACACATTAGTTACCTTTATATGCACAAAATCAGCCAGCTCCTGGCTTAAGCTTTGGTTGAGGTCTTTTTTCATTAAATGCAGATTGAATTTCCTGGTTGCTTTTAAGAAACCACTTCAGAAACCAATACAGACCAGTATGTCAGCAAGTACATATGGACAGACTCAGCCCCTCATTATTTGTAGTTTACTGCTAATGGGATGGAAAATTCTGACTACTCCAGACAACACAAAACACTGTAGAAATCTGTAAAAACATTAAATTATGCACATTGTATTTCTTTTTTGCAATTCAAAGAAGGTCACTTGAATAACCGGAGTGAGCTCTGAACTAAAACAAACTACTATTGAACATTACTGCTTTAGATGGCATTGATGACTAAGACCAGATCTGAATGGCAGCTTTTCTTCTATATGGAGCAATGATGTTGCAAGAATGAGAAAAATCTATTCATTGAAGATTAGATGACTCATAACAGTTGGATAATGAGATGGTCTACAAAGCATGGAATTACTTTAAAATTTCTAATTGATCTGCTGAATATCTCCCCAGTTCAATATAATGGTGTTAATTGTTTTATGCAGCACTTCATTATGCATGCAAACACAAGCTTGTTTCTGTGTCATTGTAATTACACTGATAGCACTCCCTTTGGATGAAAAAAGTGTCCTTGCAGTGATTATTAGTTTATCCAGATCTGTAAAGCAGTCACTATTGGAAGTGTTCTTCCTGAGGATTACTTTAAACAGCAGGAATTCCCATGCTTTCAGCTGTAATCAAACCTGCAAATGGTTTACAGTCTCTGAGCAGCTGTGTAGATGATCATGACTGTCGCAGTTAAGTGTTAGAAAGCACACAATACGGTTTCACATCATCGTCATAAAGGGAATATGAACCACTGATTCTGGATTCATATCAAATGCGCGAGCTTATTTCTGGCTCTTGTATTTGCTTAACAATCAAGAGTAGAGTCTTGGTTTGCTTCTGCATGTTTAGTCAGAGCACTCCCCCATTGATCCAGGCTATTGATCCCCGCCCTACGGCAGCATTTGTGTGTCTCTCGCTGCGTTTGATTTGTTTTTGAAGAAACATTTACGCCACTATTAGTCTCTTCCCGTAAAAAAAAAAAAAAACAGTCCCTCTGAATTACTCGCTGTTTCTAAATAAGTTCAGCCTGTAATTTTAGATTATTAAATTTGGCCTCAGTTTAAATAAAGCCGAATTATTTTGTATCCACCGATATTTACAATTTACAACTTACTTCACTTCCATCTCCGTAAAACCAAATATTATATCAAGTATTCGTCTTCAAATTTGTTTAGCGATGTCTGCGGTTGTCTGTATGGTCTTGTGTTATGTCTAGTTGTTTGTTTTTATTCCTATGTGCTGTTCATAGGTCTGTCTTGCAAAAGAGATCTTGATCTTAATGAGGTTATCTTGTTAAATAAAGGCTGCTAGACTTTCCTGGCAAGGAGCATCGTTCCAGAGAAATGTGTTGGTGTTAGTTTTCAGAATGAAGAAAAAATAACACATTAACTGTCTCCAAAAACATACCTACACTTTACTTTATGGGAAGTGTGGAAGAATAGTGCAGAAAATGGTTTTTAAAACATTTCTATTCAATCTTAATTGTAATTAGCATCAGGCTTAAAAAAGAAAAGATCTACCAAACCCAATTATGCACAATGCACATGCTGTTTTTACCAAGATAATCATTTTGTACATGTAGATGAGGAGCTGTCTCTTTTTGTCTGTGGGGTCAGTGCATACATGTATTCAATTGGTTTAGATTAGGATGACATATAACAACTGCCAAATCATTTTGTGATAATTAGCAGATAATTCTTGGTAAAATGGGTTTAATTGGTGATTTACTGGGTGATTTAACTCATGAAACCCAATAAAATGACAAGAGGGAAGTGATATTGGCAAAAGGCCTCCTGTGTTCTGTGAAATATATTAAATTTGATGACAAAATGGACAGCATTAGTCCTGGGTCTGGCTGTATTTGGCAGCTATATCACTTCCTCAAGCAGCATGAGATGTAAGACCCGGCACGCCGAGGACTCTAGCCAAAACTGGAACCAGTGGGGAGTAGAGCAATCCACATGGTACCGACATGCTGTCCAAATCTAAACTCAAGAAAAGGGAAACACATCTTTTTAGTCTCCTCGTTAGCGCCTAATCTATCTGTTGTGGGTTTTTTTTCTCTTTTTACTAGAAATGGTTATGTCAGTGTTATTGCAACTGCCCAGGTTGTGGAGTCAAGAATCCACTGGTGGAGAAGACGACGGAGGAGGAGAAAATCATGAAAGGATGATGAAGGAGATAGCAGGAAGGACAGAGGGGGGTAGAGAGCAAGGGAGCTGACCCAGTTAGAGTGGGAGAGCACAAGAGAAAGATGGAGAGAGAGAGGTGATAGGAGGGAGCTGTGTGCCAGCATCGCCGCTGTGATTGGGAACCTGCTGGGCCATCTGGCGGCCCTGTAATTGGGTTGGGGTTTTACACCTGAGCGACACACCTCCAAAGAGATGGTTGGTGCAAAAAAAAAAAAAGGGGGAAAAGGACACAAGCAGTGTATTGCATGCTGCAGCGTGGTGGAGGTGGGAGCGACCCTGAAAGTTGAGAATAGATTAGATTAACTGATACTGCCTAAATTTATGTTTATCTTCTTTCGCAAATTCGCATTCAGCTCTTTTAGCTCGTATCACCCGCAGGTTACAAGATGGAAAGATTTAATGTGACACTTTATCATTGGAGTGGAAAGGACATGCTGCAGTGTGACTGTAAGAGGAATGTGCAGCCATTTTATGCAAAAACAACAACATTATTTAAAGCTGTCTCCCAAGTGGGACATAACAGTAATGGCTGATATTAAACTTTGTCTAGTAATGGATATACAGTATGATTACATAGTGATGACAGCCCACAGAAAGGGAAAAAGGTCAACACCGCTCTCAGGTTTTCCATAAAGACAACTAAAGCCCGCTCTTGGCTCTTTCAGTGGACTGCCTGCTGTGAGGTACTCCAGACAATGATGATAACACGGAAGTTGTCATCTTATGCTTGAATGGGCAAATAGTCATTAAAGTGCAAATATGAGCTGAATTAATGTTTCATTCTTGCCAGCAAGTGAGCCCTGATGCGAGAGGCATAACAGACTCCATGGGTGGGCCTCCGCGCACACTGCTCATATTTGGATGTCTTCCATTTGACATTTAGTTCAGGGATTGAGAATCATCAGCCTCATGCAACCCTCAGCAAAATGATCAAGACGTTTGGAGCATGATTTCATTCAGATGCATGTCTCATTCTGCACATTTGAAAGGTCCCTAATTCACTGGAATGGTGTCATTTACATAAAAACTTGCACCCACTGTCTGCTGGGTACTTCAGGGTAATTATTGTCTTTTCAAAGTGTAGCTCTCTTCATATTACACACCTTTGTAAAAGCATGGTAAAGCATCATGTATGCATTTCTGTCCCTCACATCAGACATACACTCACTTAGAAATATTGTGTGAAAGGCTGTGTGCCCCTCCCCAGGCCATGATCAATTCTTTTTCTATAGAAAGAGCCTCCCACATGCACTCTGCAGAGCATGATTGTGCTCCCTAAAAGTCCTCGCCTGTGTTGAAGTATCTCTGTCACTGCCGAGCATGCCTCTCAATGGCTCAGCCCCCACACTAACCTTGCAGCATTTCAAAGGGAGACCAAAGGGAGGCTCAGCGAACATGGACGTGCGTAGGCGTCCATGCAACAAAAGGGGAGGCTGAGAGGGCCGAAGTAAACCAATGGCCGCGTTGTTCACAGCAAGAGAAGGTTCACTGGCACTCTTTACGTGAAGTTAAATAATCTTTAATAATTTTGCACGCTTTGATTGTAGGTTTGGTTTTTGCATTCAAGGTATGGACTTGCTCTTTTGGTGGTATTTTCAGCTAACCACATGACTCATCTTGAAAATGTCTGCTGACGGCAGACAATGATGTTGTTATACAAGTGTTAGCAAAGTGTTAATATCACAACTGGAGAGTGCAGCGATATGATGCTTTCACGGTATGTTTGGAAGCAGCAGCTGGCAAACGTGAAGAGGTTGTGAATACCACCTCATGCTAGCAACGCAGGCAAAATTACTTTTATATGCCATGTTCACCGTCAAAACAAGGGATTTAAACTTTGTTAGATCAGGCTGATTCATCTAAAGGCAGATTGCTATTTTGGTTTAGCGCAGTTGTTGTGATGTTGTGACATTTCATTGATGTCACATGGTTATGGTTAGTTCAGTGACATGATCTCGTAATGTTAGACGGGGTAAGGCACACTTGTAATTTGGCAAGACAAAATAAAACCACAGTAATATCTTTGAGAGGTAGAATGACATTTCCAAGTATCTCCTGTGTGACAATTGTAAAGGCAGGATTGTAAAAGAATTATAGGTAACCCAAAACCAAACATTTGAAGAAACTGAAAATTCAAGTGGGCCTACATTTTGTTTTGCAAGAGAACCGTGTAAGCCATTAGGACTGTATCAGCCATTACTAACATGAAAGATAATTAAACAAAGCCATGCATTACTGTCAAGAATGATAATGTTTTCCACTGGTGGATCGATGTGTCTGTATGGTTTGGAATGAACATCACAGAAGATAAAATAGGGCAGGAAGATTTTGGACTTGAATCTGGGCTTGTAGTGATTAAAACCACCATCTCTACATGTGCAAGTGAGGATCCTCAAGGCAAACCATCAAACTAGCCCTTCCACAGGACTGACTACGCTCCTTATCACATCACTATCTCCTTTGTGTTTGGCTAACAGTTGTGCAGTTATTAAGTGCTGCAATGGTGCAGGCACAAACAATGATCATTATCATCAAGCAGAGATCTATACTGTATTTGCTTTGCTACCTAGCTACTGTTACTGTAGCAGCTGTGCTTAACCAGTTATAAACAGAGCACATGATTTACATGGCCATGCAACCATAGATACTTTATGTTACAGTCAAAAGCTCATCTGTTGCTCTTGGCAACCGTTGTCTTTCTTTTTTCCCCTCTAACAGTACTTGTCATTGCCAATTGTGTATTGCAATGTGTCTCCACCTACACATGGAGTCTGGAGCCAATTTTTTCACACTTTTTGTAGAGTAACTTCTCCTCAAAGGCCTAAATCCTTTCCAACCCCCCTCAGATCCTTCCTTGCTGTGTACATTCAACCTGTTCAGCCATTTGGAGTGGCTCAGTCAGAGACGGGATATGCTCCTTCATTGGAAATCTTGGCAAATCTAGCCAGTTGTGTTCACTAGAGTGTCTGGCTAAGCCGTATGCACTACAGCAGTTGGCAGGTGTTTTTCCTCTGGTTTACCTCTCAAGAAACCCTGTTGTCACACACACTGGCTCTACCTTTCCGTTGGACCAGAGGTTACTTGGTTTCTCACTACCAGCCAGCTCAACCTGCTGGTTTCTGATGGCTCTGGCACTAATTGTCCCAAATAGCTGCTCTGTCTCTGCTGGCCAGCTTACTTTGCCACTGTTGGACCATGCTTGCTGCTAGCATGGTGGCAGAGCATCAGCATCTTTGTTTCATTTTCTCAGTGGTGGACATTACTGGGCTTTGGTTTAAGATGGAGGTAATCCAGAAGTGATAAGAAGTTGTTTTTCTGCCAAGAATGTTTTCTTTAATCAAATCACAATGTAATTTTCCCATCGTCTATTGATGTCAGAATTTTTCAAAATAGGCCTCTACAGCTGGAGTCAGTGTTGCCAAGAAAAGCGGCATTTGGTTAGCTGGGTCGTATACATGTGCCACTTTTTTGATAACATGAAATTAGTGAAAATCAGTGTTCTTCCAAGATTCTCTTCAAATCAGATTTGTCTGCCCTACCTAAATAACCCAGAGGAATGACGGCTTATCAAAGTCTGTCTAATTAAAGAGCTACTTGTCAGTCCTGCATGACTCCTGTTTACAAACTCTGATTTTCCTATAATTGGGAGATGTGAACCCCCACTAAAACCTTGTACGTATGTGAACTTTTCCAGAAAGAAAACTAAGAATGAAAAGTGAATGAATGTGATGAGTCATATTACACAGTTTTAGAGTTAGACCGTGTATTTAAAAGTTGTGAGAACAGTTAGGCCCTCTGTGTCAAAGCCAACAGCAGAACCTGCTTCCCTTGTCTTCTGGTGAGGCTGGTCGAGTCTGAGGCTTTGTTAAATGTGTTTAGGGATTACGCCACTATTAGTCTCTTCCTGCTTCTTCTCCAGCTGGTGTTTGTATATGAATTTGAATAATCATATTGGGTCTCGTTTTTGATATTCTGTATTATTTGCTCCGTATGTGTCTCCCTGAGCGATTTCTGTTGTACATCATGTCCTGACATGTGATGCAATGTCACTGTTGGTATTCAGATCTGTTCACAAAAGGACATAAGAATCCTTTAAGGTGTGGAAACATGGGCCTTTGCTGGATTTATTTTAGCTTAGACTGCTGACAAGGACAATATCTTATTCTTCATACATATACCTGTGGTAGAATATTATAACTACATGTTTGATGTCATTGAAGACTGATATTACTTTTGGTTGGTCATTATTCACCTTCAAAGCAGTATGTCTGTTTGATGTACAGATCAAACATCTGCTGGTTGTATGATTAGTGATATTCTCTGAACTGTCTTTCTTCTCTTTGATAGATAGATATACAGGACCCACTGATAGAGAAAATGACAGTGTGCTTGGAGAAGGGCCAAATGGTACATTAATTTTGGGTCCATTAATGCCATGTTGCTGCACTTGCTGATGCACATTCCCCCCCAAAAATACTATATAAACACTATTTTTCCAGTTCACATATTCAGCAACATGTCAATATACACTAGCATCAAAGTCCAAATAATTCCCTCCGAGTTTCCCAAGAACAATCCCTGGTGCAGGCAATAACTAATTGACTATGCACAGATTAATGTACCTTGTTTACAAAACCCACTTACTGCAGTTGTTGCTGGCACCAGTCTCGACAGTAGCAGTGATAACCTAGATTTTATAGAAACAGGGTTGTGGCTGGAAAGTTGCCAGACTGAATCTCCAGATCAGCTGGGAAATCTTGAAGAGTACAAAGAATGATAAATGATTTTCCCTCCACCACCAACTTCAGTCAGGGCTAAGGAAACAAAAGAATATCCTACAACACAAGTACTTCAGTGAAGCTTCACAGTGGCCAACAATAGACCATAGTTGCTCTTTTTTCCTGGAAATCAACATCAGCCTTGTCTGCATAAACCCAGGAGAATGAAAGAAATCCAAAGAAAGTGCCTCCAAAAGTGTCTGGATCGAGCTAATTCGTCCCTGAGAAGCGCCAATATTGGGAAAACGCTTTGTGTCTTTGCTGTTCCTCAGTCTAAATTGCTTCGCTGCCTTTGCAAACCCAATTATATGCATTCAAAGAAACATGAATTGGACTCTCTTAAACACTCTTTTCCTTCATGTTTTTAAAGATTGCATCAGTATGAATTGGCACCGCATTCTGTTCTCAGCTCTTTAATGTTTAGAGACGGATATCATTGGAGGCCATTCGAAAGGTTACATTTAGATTTTTCAATTACACAGAAACCTTTAAACTATTTCTGACGGCACCAGTACAATGCCCTTTATGGAAGGGAAAATATGAGGTTAATGAGCACTGTACTGTGGCAAAGGAGGAGAATAAGGCCATCAACCTTCACTGTGTACTGGTCGAAAAACTCCACAACTACAGTATGCCATT
Source organism: Pempheris klunzingeri (assembly GCF_042242105.1). Classification (NCBI taxonomy): domain Eukaryota; kingdom Metazoa; phylum Chordata; class Actinopteri; order Acropomatiformes; family Pempheridae; genus Pempheris; species Pempheris klunzingeri. The sequence continues at coordinate 12,830,101 of NC_092033.1, forward strand.
ATGCTCTCTGATTGCTATGGTGGCAGAGCCAAATTACGACCTGCACGGAGAGAGTGGACGATAAATAGTTCCTGTCTGCATAGACTTGTTACAGCACCGCAGCTTTACCCGACAGTCATGTGTCATGATACCAAGTAGTACACAACACTGGAAAACAAAGGAAAGACGCCTGTGTTAACAGTCAGTTATGTAATGGTTAACTTTCATCATTGCTGATACTTTTTCCTACCAAAACACACAACGTTTGTGAAATTGCTTCCATTTTAATATATATTCTAAATGATTTTCAGGTATCAAATGTCATGCATGCTGCATTATGTCTAAAAAGCGTAAGTAAAACTAATTTATGTAGGTTTACCCTCCACTACATACTCATTTACAGGGTTTGATTTATTCTAGATATATTACACCAGGGTAAGGGTTCTTGTCATAGAAATAGTGATGAGCATTTTTCACAAAATGTCTAAATTATTAATTAATTTAACAAAGGAATAATCCTTAGTTGCAGCACTAATTGATTAGAATTGTATATATTTGGACTACAAGCAGCACGAGTTCCTGCTCAAAGACCGAAGTGTGTATTGCGGTGGTTATAACAACCTAAAGCCATTGAGTCTTTAGTGTCATAGTTATACATCAAGTCTCCTTCTGTTGTCCCAAGGCAGTATTTAAATCATGTGGAAACCTCATGATGTGGTACCAACTTCCCACAGTGACAGTGAGGTGATGACTAACATGTTCAGGATTGAGGCTGTTGGGATATACAGCACATGCATGGACACGTGTGCATCCACACATACGCACATACAAAGCACCACTTAACCAAAGCAATACATTGTTTCCTTCTTTCCTCTCACAAAAGACCGGAATGTAAAGTAAATACACCTGTTGTGTACAAAGAGCATGGCATGAGAAGATAGCGGATGAGTAATCTTCTCTGCACCTCATCATTATTTGCCGTACTTTCGGTTGGTTTGTAAAAACGCATGATTCAATTAAAGCAGTAGCAGTGTTGGATTTGCTGCCTGTGCTGTATGAGAGTAATAAATAATCATTTTATCTCCGCTCTATGATGCTAATCTGGAGTTTAAGGAATGAGTGAGTAGCTTTGTTCTGAATTCAGTATGCTGGCCAATTCATTCTGGCCCCCAGCTGATGTTTACCCAGGCTAAGCCAGCAGCTGCTCACACGGTCTGCGTCAACTCAGTCATCTGACAAGCCGAGCGTGCTGCCTCTGACATGCATCTGTCACAGCTGCCACAAAAAAAAGATAAATAAACAAATAAATATATCTAACCCACTCTGTTTTGTCTTTCTCTACTTGTCCAGCATCTGCCTGGCTTCCCAGCATCGCCACAATGACTGAGGGTCGAAGGGAAGCACTGGCGGCGGCGGCGCCCGAGCCCACCACCGCCTCCTCCTCCACGGCTGGCTCCAACACCACCAACATGGCCGGGCCAGGCACCGGCGAGAAGGATGAGGCCTTTTCCAAGCTGAAGGACAAGTTCATGAATGAGCTGAATAAAATCCCATGTAAGTGTCTCTGCTTTCGACCAGCAGAAGTTAAGCAGGAACTATTTTTTTAAGCAAAAATGTCAGTATTGTAAGTCAGTATAAATATATATATATATGTCAGTATATTATAAAAACCAAATGGGAAAAAACATGTTATACATTACATCAGTGTACTTATTTAATATGGATGCAGTGATTAATAAGGAATCATCTAATTTGCAAGTACCCGACACTGACTCCAAAATTCACATTTATGAGATTGTATACATTCTATGCCAGTTGGACCTTTGTCAGGTCAGAGGTTTTGTGGCTATCGCATCTATGTGCCTCTCAAAAATACACAACAGCGCATGCGTTACATCTTTTATCAAAGGCTGTTTTTCAGTATCTTTGCAGCTACATGTGATGTGTGTATAATTATACTCCCATGCAGTCAGTGTTGTGATTCTAGTGTGATCATGACTCAAAAATGATTCAGCAGTGCTTGTGAGTGAACTTTTGTTAATGACGCACAAGAAAACGACAGTGTTACCCATGACCTTTGACTTCCAGTCAGTCAGGTGAACCAGTTATTTACTGCATCTTTCATTTTGTTGCTTGAGTCAACAACAAATTCAAGTATTTCATGCACTGAATAGCTCGGATGGAACTGTCTCACTAAATTATCTTATAACAGAGGTAATCGCATTTGAAGTGGAGAATAAACATCTGGCAACAATAATTCAAGTGTTTGACTTGATAAATTGCTAAATTATGTGAGACTTGCTTTATTATTTGCTCTTAGATTTTCAGTGTTTCAAAACTGTCTCTTCATTACCGCATAATAACGCCTCCTGCCCTTTTACCACCAAATACTTTCACATTCATATGTTTTTGCCTGGAGAATTTAGCAGTATTAAGTATATTATAATATGGTTGTCATTGTGTCATCCAGGATAAAGCCTTGCCTGGAGATCCAAGGGTATTTGCATTCAGCGGAAATCTAAATATAGATATATCCACGGGCTCATGTGAAAGTAATTTTCGCAACAGGAAATGGCTCCCGTGGAAGAGAAGCCCTATTTCTTCAGCAAAGACACAAATGACACCACAAGTCATATTTCCCTTTCCAGAGATTTAATAGTGCAGGGAGTCAGTATGAAAAAGTCCCCCTTCCACAGAGGACCGTTTATTTGTACCTGGTTGCATTTTTTACCAAAATAAAAGACCTGATTTATATTCAGATACGTCATGGTTTCATGGTGCAGAGGGTGAATGAATAGGATCAACAATGTTGAGCATTGTGTATCCAGTATGGGACTGCTGAGGCTGTGGCTCAGCATTGAATGTCTGTCACTGAAATCCATTGCTATTCCCACCACATCCAGCCCAAGCCTGGCAACTTTTTCACATCATCATTTCACATCTGTAGATGATGATCATTACTGCTTCCATTGCAATCTGGAGAAGAACGAAAGCTGAGCTTCTTTTGTATATTATAGACAGAATAGTTATGTGAGAGCGTCCCAAAAAAGCCTGTCAGTTATACAGGGTTATAAATTACTGTTTTCTCACCCCATCCCCTCAATCAAAAGCATTGAGGTTGCTCCCTGCTTCTGCCACGCTGGTGATGAATGCCCCCAAGACTTGTTTACTCCACGGAATATCAATACTGTCTGGAGAAAGTCAGGTAGCAGATTTAACAAGGAATATGTGAGAGGAGAATCTGAATGCTTAGCACAGCCTCTCCAGTGCTCCTGCAGAAGGTTTTTCTTTTGGGCTTATAACTCAGTTTAAGCCCCACAGGCTTTGAGGCCTGTCTCATGGAGCTGTCACACTGGCCTAACTTGTTGCTGAATTTCTGTCCGTCAGGATCTGCAGGACACATCTCTGAGCTGGGGATATAGCCTCAGTTCCATCTGTTTGCTGATGGCTCAAGCATGCACAAACCAGCAGACTTTATTTCAAACTTTCTGAATTTAGTGTGCTTACGGCCGTCCCCTGGGACTGGAGGATGAACTCTTTTGAATTGAAATGCTAATTATGACAACAGGATGAAATGGTGAAGTGATGACATTTTATATCCAAACGGTCAAGGGTTAACTTCACTGTGACATTCTTCTCTGGTGGACAGTGACACTAATCTTCGGTCTGGAGAGACATGGATGTAAACTGTAACTTGACTGGTTGGCAAAGGCATACCGCCCAAAGTAATTCTTGTTTATTTCAGCTATTCTAAACAATATTTCACCCAGTTAACTGAGGTTTATTCAGAAAGAGATTTAAGAAGAATAACAAATTATTAATTATTCTGCTGAGTGTCTTTTAATCTTTAGTTTAGAAAATGTTAGAAAACGAGGGAAAAATGCCTATCTTGAGTTCTCAGAGCTCGATGTGACGCCTTCAGATTCCTTGTTCGAATGTTGAGCAACAGCAGCAAATCCTCACAGCTGGAAAAGCTGAAACCTGTTTTTTGTGAGATCGTTAGAACAGATCATGACTATGTTCCTCAGAATAACAGTGTTATGATTCCCTCTGCCAAAATGAAGTTTTCTGATCAATTTGTCAATGATGGAGCCTTTCACTACCACAGAAACATGAGCATACACACACACACACACACACACACAAATGCTCAAGTCCGACTATGTAATCGCACTAAACCATATTGTGACTTCTCATTGAGCGGAGGGGTTACCTCCAAAGGAACCAGTGTCTAGAATTTCATAGTAAGTTTTCTAAACACTCAAGGCTTTACACCCCGATAACAATTAACCTCTGAACACAGATGCTGTTTGATCCATGACTGCTGGCTCCACCAGCCATTACTCCAAATAACACAGACAGCCATTGACATTTCAGGAAAATAAATAAATGGCATTTCTTTATCAAGGGCCGCATGCCTGTAGGCAGCCAAAGGCACCCGCAAACATTTTAAAAAGCTGCAAAAGATGATTGATTGCAAATTATGATTTTTTTTTCAAATTAAAATAACATTTCCCCTCTAGTGGAGCAATCCGTCATAGTTTGCCAAATTTGAGACAAGAATATATTTTTTTAACGTTCTTGTTATCTTTATTTGCTGCGTCTCAGCACATACTCAAGAAAGCTGTTTCTTGTGCACTCTGGGACTGACTTTTGAACTAAAATCCATTGGGACTGACTGACGGTGTCTTCTAGTTTTGGTGCTGTCCAACAACAGCTGATGGCTGCAGCTAAAAATACAAAAAATACAACTTTGTGCTGCAACTTGAGACAAAGCTAAAGGAAAACTACAAAAGCATTTGCCAGCGTTTTAATGTGTCTCATCTTGTTTGACTTTGTGGCTGCTCACAGTCAACAGACAGCAGAGTTTATTAAAGGGGATTACGGTGGTGGATCAGCAGAGCTATTCATCTCTGCCTGCCTGCTGCTCTGGCGTCAGGCCTTGACGTCTACTCTCTGCCCTCACTTTGCAAAAGTTTGTCTGCCATGAGGCATCAAATTTAGACCAAACTACCATAGTTTGGGTGATGAAGGTGTGAACCTAATTCAATAACAATCAGTCCAATAGTTGTAGAAATATTTTACTCCAAACCCCATTTGTCAGCCTTATGATGGCTCTAGAGGAAACTCAGGGGATCCACAAAGGCAGCAGGCTTCATCCTCTGGGGACCTTGAATGTCTGTACAAAGTTTCACACCAATCCATTCAGTGTTTGGTAAGATATTTCAGTTCAGTTGGCTAAAAACTGCCCCTCTGAGTAAGAACATATTGAAAATAGGATTCTCTGAGGTTCATCAGTGCACTGTCAGTTGCTTCAAATCAAATGGCTAAATGAACTGAACCGAAGGTGGAACACTGTTCGCCACAAAACCTGTTTGAATGAATCATTTCATATTTATTCACTGTTAATATGCCTTTACTCTAAAGGTGAAAAAGCATAGCAGTCCACTCTTCTTTTCTTTGTGCCTCCAAATTACATCTAGTACTCCTCTATCTCACATCATTATCACATCTATTGTTGCAAATCCACCTCCTGCACTGTTAATGTGGATCACTTTAACTTCACCTCATACGATTTCCTGCAAATGCATTGTGCTGATGGGTCCACATTTTGTGATAATAATTGAAAATAAAATTATCTAATTCAACCAATGCTCAAAGAAATGGACCAGACCATTTTGAATAAAATCTTGTTAAGTACAAAAGGAGAAACTCTCACACATTGGTTCTCAGGGTACAGTTTTCATTATCATCAGCTCTCAGCAACTGTTTAGCCAGTCATTGTTGCAGATAGTTGGAGGATGCTCCCTGCTGCAGCCATATTGTTTGCTTAAACAAGCCACAGCAGGGAATGGGTGCGGACACAGTGTTGCTCTCATAAGCATAACAAGATATAATGTCAAGGTTAATTGACCAACAGGGTCCTGTCACATTGGATTAGTGTGGGCAGCTGGAAGTGGATATAACCCAGATCCAATATTAAACACACACACACACACACACACACACACACACACACACACACACACACTACCCTTTTAAATGCATCCATCAAACAATATCCATTTCATAAAACATTTCTAATGTAAGTTGTTATCTATTACCAGCGATGTAAGCGATGTAGAGGAGAATGAATGCAACAGAGCTTCCTCTAATTGCAGAATTAAGTCAGAACAGAGACATCTTCATGGGCTGGCATCAATCTATGTGACGTAAAATTGAAATATTTATCAATGTAAGTGACAAAAATCCATGTGAAATGCACATATAGATACAAAGTAATGATTTCCTCGAAAGGCTATTTCTGTACCTCTCATATTCAATCACAATCAGAAAATGTCATTGAAATCTAGATGAAATGAGCCAGCAATAGAAAAGTAGATGTTCAAATTTCAGTTCCTCTGGGAACCTTCATGACTTCTCGTCCTTGTTGGATGGAATAAATTCCAAACAAATAAAAGTACTGAAACTAAATTTGACCTCAATACCATGAAATTGTTGTTTCCTAAGTTAGTTCTGCTTAAAGCTAGATGGATAGATAACTAGATAGAGAAGATAGTCAAACTTGAGTCACATGATTTGCCCTTTAAATTCTAAGTCATGTGATTTAATGAATGAATGTGTGTGGATTAAGGGCATTTTACTGTACATGCTGATGTATATTGGACTAGCTGTACTGGCATATTTCTTTTCTCATGATGATCTCATTCACTGTGACACAGGACCACATAGTGTAAGGATGACTCATACCCTTGCGTGTAATCTTACTGTATATCTAAGGAGTGACTTTTAGAACACCCACAGTATGTGTAAAGGGCACAAAATGTCTGCCAGTGAAACTTGGCTTTTTGCTTTACACTATGAAATGCAACCCCAGAAATGTGGCACAACAGAGCCAAAATTAGTTGAGCTGAGGTTTTGCAGAAAATTATATTTCCTCTCCTCTGGCCGTTCAAAACTCAATGATGGTATTATTCAGTGGAATTAATATCGCTACTAGCGAAAGTTTGTTTATGCAATTCTGCAAAGCGGATATTTTCTTTTTTATCAGCTTCCCAGTAAGAATCAGAGTAGCAAAATCAACTTTGTTGTGCGCTTTATTCCACATACTGCCTTGTGCAAACTATCCAGTCATGGGTGTATGGTGTAAAAAGGTTATTTTTATTTTTTATTTGCACAAACAGCTTTATAATCTCTATTGCAAAGGACACCCTCGATCTGTCGAGGTAACAACTGTAACTCCAAAGGCAGGATTAAGGACAGTTGAAGAAAGGACCACATAAAGTACAATATATGTCACTCACAGTGTCTAAAGCACTTAGATGTAGTAGGTTTCTCATTGTTCCGTGCTCTGCTTTTCCACCATGCCATGCCATTTCAAAGAGTGTGCTGAAAAGTGATTTCAGCCCTGAGGAACAGCAAACATGGATTTCATCATGGGCAGCCCACCCATTAGAGAAACTCCCATTTCCCATGCCATGTCGCTTGGCGGAACAAGAGATAAGTGCTGGGAGTTGAAGTGTAGTGCTCTTGCTGGCAACACTCCCTCTTTCACTCTCTCTTTCACTTTCTCGCTCTATTTCTCTCTCTCTCTCGAGAAACGACACTCACACAATGTAGTTAATTAGGGAATGCTTTTATTGCTTTCTGGGACTCAGGTTGCTTTAATTAAGGAACACAGAAGGGCCTCTCTTTGGAAGACGCGCGTTTGATGAATCAGATAAGGTCTGGCTTTCGTGGATTGATTTCCACTGTAACTGGCTAAATGGTGTTCCATTAGGCGTGATGAAATGCCAAAATGACTGTAGAGTGACATAAGCATTTAAGGTTATTAAAAGAGAGATTTTACCTTGTATTTATTTCGATTTCTTCTAATCTGAAATCACCTTTCCACAGTTCCTTTGGAGAGGTGACTGCTTATTGCTGTGGTTTGCAAGCTTGAAATACAAACCTGTCACATCTCTGACACTTCTGCCTTCTAACCTTACCTTGTGTTTGCATTTGTATGTGCGAGGTAGTAGGTGTTCCAGCACGGAAATTTGCCTCAATATCCTGAGAGGTGGAGGCCATTGACAACTGCTGCTGTTTTGTCCAAGGTTAAAGGTATCCGGCACTCCAAAAAGTACTGGAGATGTAGCCAGAACTTTTCTGCAAAGTCAAACACAGGGGCTCTGAGCTTCAACAAATATGCTACTAATTTCCCTGTTGGATGCAATGAATTCCCAGCAAACAAACCTTTAAGGTTATTAAAGAGATCTCAGAGAGGTAATTTCTTAGCGCTGTGGTTTGCAAGGTTGAAATACCAACCTGTCACATCTCCGACACTTCCATTTAAAAACTGCCTTCTTACCCTACCTTGTAATTGTATTTGTTGTTGTTGAGACAAAAGTAGATTTTCCAGTACTTAAATGTGCCTCAGTATCCTCAGAGGTTGAAGCCTTTGGCAAATGCTGCTGTTTTGTCCAAGGTTAGAGGTCTCCGGTGCTCAAAAAATAATTGGAGATACACCTTGTAGAGCACATACCAAAAGGCTGACTCCTTACCACAGTGGCCCAGGTTCAAATCCAACAATCTCTCTCTCTGTCTCTCTCTGTCTCTCTCTTCCTCAATGCCTGGAATAAAGTCCATTTATTCAATCAAACTATTAACAGGATTTATAAATTAATTACCAACATCACTGAAGGATTCATACCACCATGTATGAATTATCATGGGTTTCTTTCTTTCTACTGTAATAAACTCTTAAATCTGCAGTTATACCTGTAAATCTTAACATGTCATTAATGAAGGGGTATTTAAATATTTATAGTCTGCAGTTGTAAATCTTAATAAGTTGTTAATAAATGGAAGTTTGGTCCTGGCCCTCTGTTTCTCAGAAGCTCAGAGCTCAAACAATTCAACCAGTCTACTGGATTTTTCAGAACCCCGAAATCAGCCCTTATTAATGGTTTTTAACTGATTTAAAGCACTTGCAAATGTTATTATCCATCCATTAATTAGGGTAACTTGTGAACCCTTTATGAAATCCTTAAGTTTGACTGTCCTTAGACACTCAACATTTGGCGACTAAGTCTTTTTGGTGCCTTAAATTAACAAAATATATAAACTTCCAAGAGGCATTTGGCCTTTTTTTATGTATCTAAGGCATAAACCCAACAAAGACTACCTGACCCACGGTTTATCCTCTGTATAGTGTCAAGCTTTTAAAGGAAATGATGCCGGTTTTGGCTGGCTCATAGTAAACAAGTCCCATCCAGTGTCACCTCCATTACCACAGCGCTCCGAGGCAAGGCCAAAGCTGTAGATCCTAAAGTTATTTTAGAGCATCACTCACTGTTTTTCCTTGGAGGAGAGTGCTTATTGATTTTGTCAACGGAGCATCGATTTTTCTCCTCTCTCTCCCTCTCCCCTCGGACCTCAGTAAAGAAACCACAGATGAATGCTGGTGAGCAAAACCCCAAAGTGATAGACTATAATATTCTTTTCTGCTCTGTTTGATGGGTCTTTTTGGACTTTTTCAGATAAAGCCTTCAAAGGGCTGAAGTCAGGCCTATGTTATCTATTGGTTTGTTGGATTTATGACCACTATCGAGCTAATTCCTATGATGAACCATGACCGGAACTGTATGTGTCTTGTATAATTGTGTCTTTCTCAAGACGATCGTCAGTATTGCAAGTTTCCAGATCTAATTATCAGTATTGTCTTTACCTTTCAGAGTAAAATATCTGACAAAACAGACCAGTAAGCACTAGCAAAACCAGAAACATGCTCCTAAAATCGTCTCATTTGTCTGTTATTCCACTCTATTAAAATGAGGGGTGGGCTGCCAGGTGTTTGGTGTCTGCTGAGTAGAATGACGGCGCAACAATTATGACTGCTGAAGGGAGAAGTCTGTTGTGAGGTCTCTCATTATTTTCTGCCCATCTGGACTTCATGTTGTCTCTCTGCTACTTAAAACAACCCACTTCTCGTTCCATCAGTGTGTCAAAGTGTGTGTGTGTGTTTGTATTGTACACTGTAGCTGTGTGCATGCACCAGGGATCACTAGCTGACCGCTGACTATAGTTGAGATAGGTGTCACCGTGTTTGCAGATGGCTGTTAGAGCTGTCACTGTGTTGTTGAGCGTCTGACAGTCGGTAGGTGACAGGGTTGACTGCTGATTGTCCAATTCCTCCAGTCAGGTCCATGCAGTGAAGCAGCAGCATGTGGTGGAAGCAACAACTCGTATGCACTCGCTTCAAATTACAATTGCTAGTTTCATCATCTTGAAATAAAGAAATACAACTGAGCAGGGTATCTGCAGGTCTTGAAAAGTCCTAAAAAACATTTCAGTTTCCTCAAAAAGTTCCTCATCCACGTATTTGTGCTGCTTAATCACACCCAGGCTGTGTTCAATGATTCATTGATAATATTATCAGGAACTATTGTTACATACTGCTGAAAAATATTGACACAAGTATCTATCTGTAATAAATCTATTACTAGCTGTCATTGATCTTTCTCATACTTTGGCTGATATGACCATGAAACAGGCGTTAAAGTAGACAAGCTTCTCTAGAGACAGAAATAAACTCATATACGTTTTCCGATTAATCTCCTCCCTTCAAGTTAGCCACTGCTTTATTCATTTTGCTACTTTCACTTGTTTAAGATGGATAACCCATCCAAAGTTTTTTTTTTTACCTGTCTGGAGTCTTGCAGTTTTAAAGTAGCATTAAAACTTATCATCTGTTTATAAAAGCAGAATTCATTTGCTCCCGAGAACAATTTAAGCTTAACATCCTAGATGAGCTCACTGTAATCAAGTGTGTATTTTTTGATCGGTTTGCTCAGGAAATAATTGGTAGTTCTATTTGTCAATTCACATGGAATATGAAATTTTCGTTGAGCCATGTCATTTTTTTTTCAGTCTCCACAGCAAGAAATTGGAAAAAGAGCAAAAGCAAAAATATGCCTTCTGTTAAATTACATCACCCTGATACAAATATGCTCCTGCTTTATTAAACAATGTATCAAATCCATTGAACAATTTGCCGGTTTATGTCCAGTTTTCTTAATGGAGTCTTATGTTGTGTTACGTATTCTACTCTGACAATGTCAGATGTGAAGTTAGAGACTAGAGGGGGCTACTATTCTGGTGAACTGTGGATTTTAACCCAAAGTTGACAACAGTGATAGATGAAGAAACTGATTAAATTTAAGGTAAAGGTTATAACAAGCCCAGATTTTATTTTCAAACATAAGTGGACAGCATAAATGAATAAATATGTGTCTCCCCCATCTTTCTGCAAGCACTATAAAAGAAGAGTTTTCAAAACAGCCCTCGACATAAAGATGCCAAAATAACCTAAAAACATGTCAAACTGTGTGAGTTTGGTTCTCTTCTCACAAAAACTGGGGGGTTTAAAAGAACTGTTTTGACAAGGACAGAATTACTGGGAAATTGATGATTTGGCTGTAGAATCACTGACAGCTGATATAAATTTAAATTAAAGAGACCCTCTCTTGTTCTCCTGTGGACTGAACTGTTATTCCTCAGGTTTAATGTAACCAGTGAAATCAGGCTTTTTTTGTACATGAAGAAGTTTTCTGTCTAAAACTGCAGTCGGTAAAAAAATTCTAAGCCTTAATTCTGAACACAAAAAACTAATTTCTTATGATTTTAAGGTAAAATAGGAGCTGAGAGCATAATAACAATGAGTGTCAAACCCCTGTAAACCATTTGGTTTTACTGCATCATTGGCTTGTCATGGTCGTACCACTGTTAATGCCTCTCAAGCACACCCTGCAAAATTACCACCGCTCTCAGTCTCAGCGAGTTCTGTGTTGCAGTGATTGCCGTGAAAGTGTCAGCTGTCTGAGAATCTTTTGTTTAAATGGCAAGTGGAAAATGCCAACATCTGTTACTTCCACTAAATTGGCCGAAGCTCTGCAGTCGCGTCTTGTCCTGCTAGTCAGGACCAATCGTTAAGAGTCTGCCACTTCTTGATGGACCCAGGCTCTGGCTTAGGTGCTGATCCTGTATGCCAACTCGGCAGGCACACACATTTTCCCGCTTTTATCTCACCTGTCAGTTGGTATAATCACTTTTTGGAACTTTGGTCCAAATACTGCTTTGGTCCAGCTCACTGAAATGTTTTTTTCTTCTCTGCAAGATGCAGGAAAGTTTAATGTCTCCCAGACATTTAATCCAAACTTTTCTTCTTCCTGTTTACTCTGCCCTCAGTGCCATCATGGGCCATTGTCTCTATCGCCTTTGTGGCTATCATCCTGGTGTTAGCATGCTGCTTCTGCATCTGCAAAAAATGGATATTCAAGAAGAAAAACAAAAAGAAGGGCAAAGACAAGGGCAAAAATGCCATCAACATGAAGGACGTCATGGATGGAGCCAAAACCGAGGTAAAGACTTTGAACTATAGTTGCTTGAAATTCATAAACATATTCCTCCCTATATGCTAATTCAATAACCCGCTCACTGCCAAAACATTTTTTTTTCTGGGCCCTTTGTCTATGATGTTATGTGAAAAGTTAGAGTTAAAAATTATATGTCTTAAATATATCCAATTATGTTTAGTGTTTTGTCTTTTTTGCTGAGTTCGAGATACATTTTAGTTTTTATAATTTCAGTGTTTCTAGTTCTGCATGGTGACAGATTTGGTTGATCACATTTGCAGTAACTCCACCAGTATATTAAGTTCTGTTTTCACCAACAGTATGAAAATAATTTCACTGCAAATATGGCTTTCAAAAACATCCCCATTGTTAATGAAATGACTGCTACTGTACTGCTGTACTGTATGTATTTTGTATGTTTTACTTATTTATTTTTGCCACCGAGATACATACAGTATTACTTACTATGATACGATACTCAATTGAAAAATAATTCAGTCTAATTACAGGAGAGTTAATGGAAGTCATTTAAATGACTTCAGATTGATGAGAGTATTTCAGACTCTCTATTTTTCTCCTACTTTTTGTTCCTGTGAGTGTTTTTTGTCATATGAGGACCTGCTCACTTGTTGAAGAGTGTGAGTAACGTTTGCCGTGTAATAAAGTGGTATCCACCCAGAGAAATGACATCACCAAACATAAACAAATGGGAGGGAATTTAATTAAAGTCTACATCCGAACAGTACAGAATGGGAAGCAATGAAACGCTGACACTTCAAATGGAGTTAGCACACTAATTGCACTAGCAGAGCGTCATTATGCTGCCATCCTCAGTGGAAAGATGTACAAAATGTGTTTAATTTGCCGCAACACCTCTGCTATCAGAGGTGGATCCGAATCGTAGACAGAAAGCACTGACAATGTTTTCATACTTCATTTGACTTACTTAATGTAGGAGACAGCATAAATTAAGACTAAAATGTTAAAGACTCATTTATGTTTTATGCAAGAAATAATTTGGGGAGCTTTAACAACCAGTGAGGTCAATCAGATAGCTGCAGTACACCAGATCACTTAGCTTGTTAGAGGAGAGGATTTATCATTAATTTCCAATATTCTGACTGTCTTTGAACTGTCTAAGTTTTACTCTCAAATAGCCATTAATCAAAATAAAAGACATCATTTGTGGGTCAACCTGATAACTAAACTCTGAGATAGGTGAATCTGCCACTTCCAAGGCAAGCGGTCATTTCTCCCGGTGTGCCCAGACTCTGGTGTGTTAATTCCTGTGTGTGGTTGTTTTAATTTGTGTTTCTTCCTTCTATGTCCTCCTTATCTGTGTTGTGTCTGATGACTGTTCGGGATGGTCACTGGCGGTAGGTTCCCAATTGCTGTTGGATCTTCTTAAGCCTGCTGCTCTGATGTTTTTTTGTAGCCTCTTGACAACAACTTACTCCCGTAGAACCAAATATATGTAACTATGCATACAGTACATGTATATCTACTGTATATATGTGTGTACAACCTGCATATGCACATATATATGTATGAAAGAAACACTGGGTGCGCACTGACAAGGTTGAACCATGCTGATTTTTGTGCCAAGCTAAAGTCTCCGGCCTTTTGATTCTTTAATTTACATTTCAAACGAGTGGCGGCGAGCAAACGTAGAATGATTGAGAGGCTCTACAAGTAAATGTTCTTTTGAAAGTGTTGATGAAAAGGAAGCTTTTGACGTACAGTAGCATTTGCATTCACAGCTGTCAACCCAGATGAAACAGTTCACACCTTTCCTGGAGCACAGATGCATAAAAGTTGGATTAACCTTATAAGATCACATTAAATGCACCTTTGATAAGTTGAGGGATTTTATCTCCTCAACCATTTTGCCTGCTCCACGTTTACCTCTTTTATGTGCCAAAGAAAGCCTAAAGACCACTCAATTTGGATTTGCTCCCAAAAGGCGGAGACCAAGTGGCTCAGCGGAGAATTTTAAAACCAATCAGTGTTGTTCAGCCTTTTGCTTTCACATGAGCAACTTGACAAACTAATAGGAGCAGGCCCAGATGTACATTACAACCCCTTTTACCAACACCTACCCACCCACCGCTGGCATGATGCTTCTAGCTACCATCGGCGTAGGGGACAACATAAAGGCTTTAGGGGTTATGATGGCAATGTGACTGTATGTCTGAGGGTGTAACCAGACTTGGGAATGGGGAATCACACGAGAGCACCGGTTTGTACAACAGAGAATGCTCTGCATGCCTAACGAAAGAGACATCTTGGAAGGCAACTTTTGACGCTGAATGAATGACCTTGACAACGAGCCTTTGCCTCTTCAATCGCATGTTGGTCTTATAACAAACTCCTCCACCCCCACCCCTCCCTGCCCCCCACCTGCCACCCTTACCTCAGTGCCAGGCTAGCGACAGGGCAACTTCACTTCTCACTCTCTCACCACTTCAGACACTTCCCAGTTGATATGTGTTTTTGCCAGAGACTTGATCTGCCTGAAATAACATCAAGGGAATTGTCTTACTGTGATCTTTTCCGGAAGCATCTCTCTCTCCTTCTTTCTGTCCTCTCGCTACGTCTCTCCACACCCCCCTCCCCTTCTTCCTCTAATGCCTGCCCATTGCTCTCATCTCTGGCGCCATCATTTGATCTTTCCTCCCTTTAGACAGAAACACCCAGAGATTGATAGGAAAGCATCATCAGGGGACCAGGCCCGGGGCTTTAGTGCATCACAGAGCATGTCCTGGTGTTAACTGCTATGGTGTTTTAGTGCTTGCTTCCCTCGTTTTCCCCCTTACACAAGTGGCAGCTTTTACAGGAGTAGGTCCACTGGCAGGACCTGGGCGGGGAACGGCTGGCTGGGTGCTAGCACCAGCGACAAACAGGCGACACTGACTCTTGGTGGGTGTCTCCTTCAGGCCTTGAAGGATGAGGAGGATGCGGAGACAGGGCTGACTGAAACGGAGAAAGAGGCTGAGCCCAAGGAGGACCAGAAACTGGGCAAATTACAATACTCGCTGGATTACAATTTCACAGAGAATACGGTAAGGATCTGTTCTCCGAATCTCTCTCTGTGTGTCGTTGTTGCGAAAGGTCCTCCTTCGTAAGTATGGTCCCACTCAACCTCTGAGGTGGTCCAACTTTTCATCTCTCCAGAGATTAAACAGGACCCCCCCAGGTTTTGCACAACATTCTCCCTTTGTTGCATTACCACTGCTGTAAACAAAGTTTGGTCATTGAAGCTTGAGAGCAATCTCACAGGGATATCATGGCGGTTACGTTTGTGCATTCGCCACTGAGCCTTGTAAAAGATGCAGTACACTGTTGGGATTTAGTTTGCCTATGAATTTGTTTCTTTCTTTCTACTTGATTGAAAACAACCCCTGCAGATACCCATCTGCTTTATTTTCTCAGGCGACTGAGCTTTAAAAAGCAGAATGAGGAAGCACATCAGCTTCATGGCGCCAGATGTTGTGTGACAGATAATAGATGCGGTGCGTGAACACGGCGCTGTCCCTCACTGGGCTACCTAACTCCCCATTATAAGCAGAACTGACAGCCTGAGATGAGGCAGTAACACTCACCACTCCTATACACACCGAGTCACATGCTAGCAGAGGTACCTCTCCCTATCAACGCTAAACAATTACTTTAATTGGTACAAAAATGCTCTCATGCAGGTTGTCTCCCCTTCACTGGTCAGTGACAAACACATACATAGGTTCAATAATGAGAGTCAATAATGATGCTAATAAAATTCACCACCATTAGTGTTCAGTCAACCAGACCCTTATTTCTTTTAGAGAAAAATTGACCAAGTATTGAGTCTTGTCATAAAAAGTAATATTGTGTGGACAATCTTTCACCGAGTTGATCTGTCATGTAGTGGGAGGCGGTGACAGGTCCCTCTATGAGGTTTTTGATTACAATGGTAATAAGCTTCACAGCGGAGCAAAAGTGTAATGAATGGATGACAGTTTTCACACTTTGTGACAGTGACCTCAGAGAAGCCGGGCTCGGATCATTGCCAGCTGCCTCTGAAGTTAAAGAAGCTCACGGCGGACAGACTTAAAAACTCAAGGAGGCAGCCATTGGTCTGACCCAAATTTAGCTCAGTGACGGACACAGTCCAGAGGCACAGTGGCCTTCAGGATATGTTTTTTATATTCATCTTCAGGCTTTGAGGCCCATGCAATCAATGTGAACACCTCAGAAAAGGACATACACAGAGGAGAACTGGCACAGGTGATTGGTTTAATGCCTTGGCTGTCATTTCCTTTATAAAGTGGAAGGCTGTGTGTGAAATTTCCGTTATTACTGAATAGAACAGGTCTTAAAGAGAGGGTATGTCAGGGAATATTTGACCACCATTGAAGCATGAAGATGGTACTTTTTAGTGTTACCCTTACTTTTTGATGAGACGAAATTTCATTGTCCAAACAAACCGATCTGAACTACCCTTCAGGGTGAAGTCGCAACAGTCAAAACCAGGCGAGTATCCCTAGAAATCACATTGATGTTGGAGCATTCTACAGCGCACGATTTAAGGCTGGATTATACTTGAAATGAAATATTTAGTGTGTTGTCCGACCATATCTAAAGTGTTTATATCTTTTCCAGAAGGATACTCTCAAAGGCAGGGCAGAAAGTCGATCATCATAAAGACGGCAGCCTCCTTGAAGGCATTTGTGGTGTGTCACAGAAGTAGGTGTGTGAAGAATGAAAAAGATGTTCAGCAAGTGCAAACCCTTCCTATTTTGCATACTTTCCCACCTCCTTAGGTCAATCGCTGCGTGAAGTGAGCATGATTGTCAGATTCGGAGAGGTACAAACATGCAATCGGTCAAACGGTGATTGACACTGACACTGACAATTCAACAAGCACTTTGAAGCACACTGATATTATTAATCCGCAATATTCAGAGCCAATTCAGGAAATAGTTTGCCCTTTATATGTAGAACTAAATGATATATTTCCTGTCATTGAATTTGATGCGCAGGGCACATATCCAACTAGATCTTACATTGATACATCGAACGTTAAGGGAGAGAGCATTCTGTGTCTTGTTTACATGTCCCAAATGTTCTGTTTAAGTAGAGGTGATTGTGGACCTCTGGAAACTGTGAGACTTTTGGTGAGATTTGAAAAGAAATGTCACCAGTGAGCTACTATAGCTCAGCGCTATATATTTTTCGTACCGATTTGTCTTAAAAATTAGAAAGTCTGACTCGTTTAAGTTCTTAGTAAATAATACTTTGTGTGGATTGCAAAAGAGAAAATGTCTGTCTATAAATGTTCCACCCTCACAGGAAACAGGCGGAAACACTGGTTTGTGTGTGTACAGAGACTGAGGCAAAGAGATCAGGCTGAGTGGGAAAGACATGCAGATTAATGTCAGGTCCTTGTGGCAATGAGTCTCAGCTTTGTTTCTGTCTGTTAACCACCACAAATGGCCGCTGCCCCTGGTGTCGATGATTCTGGGTTTATACACTAATGAGACGAAAGGTTTTGTAAAAGATCCAAATCACTCAGGGAGTGACGACGCAGCTACATCAGGCAAATACTCGGCAAATGAACCAAAAAGAGCCCTCTCAGCACAGCAGGAAGGGAATTATAATGTCATTCCTACTTTCAACATCATTACCATTTTCATTGCTTTTTTGCAGGTCGAGAACAGGCCTGTTGCACAGTGTCCAGTTAGAGTATGTGAATTTTAAACTCATTATTAAGAGGGTATGAATTTCAAAATATTCCTATTGTTTCTTATTTATTTATTTATTTATTTTATAATTTCTCCTAGACAGTTCATTTCTAAAATAACCCCCCTGGCTTTTCCTGACTAATATTATTAGTCAGGAAAAGGACTGATGGGCTTTTTTGGAAGTGTTTATCTGTGTGTGTGGGCAGGTCACAGCAGAGCCATGATGCATTGGGACAAAGCTCTCCCAGATAAGCTGCCAAGGGCTGAATCACCATCCTGTGACCATTCTGTTCAGCGTGCAGCTCACTAGACTGAAGAGTAACACACAAGGGGTTAATACCAGCAGCCCTCTGTTGTGATAGGGCCCCAGTCCTTAGTTAAACAGAAACACCCACACAGATGTGCAAACACTAAACCGCAGCTGTTTTATTTTAGTGTTTTTACTCTCAAAGGTGTGGTTGTGTGGTTGGATAGTTAATAGTCAAGTGTTCACTATAGTTAGAATGAGATAGTAGATGAGATAGTAGAGTTTTTCTCCTTTCTGCATCACCTTGCCAGCCAGCAGTTTTTATTATTTTAGCCTTGTTATTGAAAAATCAAGTTTTATCTACTTTGTTATAGAGTGTGGCCCAGATTCCTTGGGTTTTAGACTGTCAAGCAGTTTGGAGACGTCCCTTTGGCTCACAGAATGTGTGTGTGGTATTTTTCACTGTATTTGACATTTTATGTTTTAAATGATTAATTGAAAAAACAGTTGATAATTTAATGGATATAAATGATTGGTAGTTGCAGCCCTGGCTATTATATGTAAAGTACCCACAGTGCATACAAGACATAAAATAGCTCAAATGAAATGGTAGCTGCTGAAAAATGACCATGTAACACCAACTGAAGGGGTTTTTTTTTCCAAGAGATAAATCACTTCTTTCAGAATTTTACTTTAACTTAGTGTGCCCAACATATTTTGGGAGTTTGTGTTGTGAACATCGGCCATAGTGTCATACAGCATGAAGAAAGATGCAATTAGGTGAAACAGTAAAGTACATATCAACATTTCCAACCACTTCCTGCTCTTATCTCTCTTCTAAAGCAACAGTGCCTCTCTCAGCAGAGATGGTGTGACATGCTGTGTTTGCCACAGACTGTGCCGATGGATGGGTGGAAATCAGAAGGACAGCATGGGAGGATGAATTGCTGCACTCAGAATCCAAGTGTCACTTTATTGCACTACAGTGCAAAACATGGTTACATTTAGGTTCAGGTAAATGACAGCTGGAATAATCATGGGCCTTTTATTTACCTTCTGAGGTGTGTAACTATTTCACAGTGAGTGATCCTGATAAGCCACATGCAGATGTGTAATTATAGAAGTTATATTTATGTCAGAGTGGCCCACTGAAATCAAAATCTTGTGTCAGCGTAGACTGTTTTCAAGGTAATGTCAAGAAAATGTTGTGCATAACATGGGGAGCTGTTAATTAATCGAGGATACTCCATATTTTCCATGATGTTCTCGTCTTGTCTTCGTTGTTGTTATGTGTGATGTTTGTGTGTGTGTGTACAGTATACATGTGTCTATCTGTGGTACATTTACAGACTGATGACACTTTACTGTCAAAACTCCATTTCATGAAGGTTTTTACCAACTGGAATCTCACCACCATCCAATGCAGATCTGTTACATTTAGGACTACTGAGACATACAAATGTTTTTAATGACCTGACTGAAACTAGACAATTGGGACGTGTGTTGATACAGAAATAAAGTAAACACACTTTAACAGCCAAAAACCATCACAACCTTGATTTATACTATATAGCATTGCAAACCCATGTAAAGTACATTTAGCTCATTGTGCTTGTTAAGGTGAGAGCTCTGTAGGCAGAAATAATCTTATTAGTCAAATTAAACAGAAACGCGTGAAAAGGTAATAGCTAGACTATTTAAAGCTGAAACATTGGCTGGAGGCCAATAAAGAAATAAAGATGGAATGATGATGTTTGTTCATCCATTCAGACCTGTCAGCTAGCTTTCGTATTCTGTAAATACATGTAGCTGTATAGCTTTTGTCATGCTGAATGAACACGGACAAGAAGCCCTCAAAGTGCTCTGGATGATATCTCCTTGAAAACTAAGCTAACTCCATCTGCTAATGAAGGCCATGTGATACAATGGGAAGCTCTGTCAGTGGACTCCGAGTTGGGATTGTTTTGTCAAACAACAGTTTCCAAAGTCAGGAATACATTTTGTACATGGACTTTTTCTTTATTTACCTCCTCATATCCCCTTAACTTTTTGCCTCAATGCCACACTCAAGGAAAACATATATATCAGTGAAAAGTCAAAATGTATTTTCCATCACGGTAGTTATTTAACATAGTGAGGTTATTATTTCCTCCTTCTTTATTTACCACTGTGTCACTAGTAGCACCACACAGTAGACGGATGCAGCTCGTGACAGCTGTAGAGCTCCATGGCTGAGTGCCCTGTTCAGCCCCCAGATTGCTGCTTGATGGCTTTCTGATAGGAAGTTGATTGACTGACTAGCTCGGCCTCCTGAGAGGCCTTTGAGTTAGAGACTCTGACTGGCAGGTCAATCAGCCTCCCAGGCCCCCCATTTTGGTTATCAATTATCGGCCTTATGTGAAGAGAAACAGCCCTTTCATTCCTACTCTGACACATCCTGACCTTTACGATCTCCTTCGTTGCTGTGAGGCTCTGCCCACATAACCTTCAAATACTAGTGCCATATCACAAAAAAATGACATTTCATCATCTTTAAGCCACGATTATAAAGGAGCAATTGCTAGTAATATCAAAAGACAAGACATGTGACTAAAAAATCCAATGTTCTTCAGTGGCTGAGAGCAATGATGTATGAAATGTATGAAATATTTCTGGATATTTCTATTCTGGATATTGTATCTTTTCTCTGTAAGGATGTTGGTGAGATGAAGGTGCAAGTTGTGATCATTTGGACTAGCGGACTTCTCTCACTTTTCTACCCTTTCATCTTCCTCTTTTAGCTCATGGTGGGGATCATACAGGCCGCAGAGCTGCCTGCTATGGACATGGGCGGCACATCTGACCCATACGTAAAGGTCTACCTGCTGCCTGACAAGAAGAAGAAGTTTGAGACCAAGGTCCACAGGAAGACCCTCAATCCTGTCTTCAATGAGCAGTTCACCTTCAAGGTACATCTTCCACTTCCACACCTTCCAATCTCAAAAGCATTTGCTCATTTCAGGCTCTTTCGTGTGGCTGGAGATCTTTTGGTTCCACTGACAATCTGATTTGCATGCAGCCATGAATGCTGGAAAGGTGTGGAGACAGCAACCAGCTGGCACATTAACAAGCTCCTGACAGAATATCTCTCACAAACACAGTTGCACTCAAGCACACACACACACTCAGTGAGGCTCAATGTGATTGGGATTAACACAGGCAGATGCACCGCTACACCCTGGCCTTGCCTCGGCCATAATGGATGCGTGGCTGTTGCTCAGCAGTGGGGAAAGTTTTGTTATTCACTCGACAGTGAAGAGCGCAGGTGTTTGGTGTAAGTTAAGCATAATGTGATGTGATATCCATCTCAATACATGGTTTATTTGTGCGTGTGTGTGGTTTTTATAGTACTTAATTCCAAATCTATGATAAAAACAGGACAGGTGATTTACAAGTACTGTCAAGGAAAAGAGATGATTTTGTGAGATAATGTCAAGGACAAACCCGGGAGTCTTATCTTTTCCTTTTTTTGTCTTCTGACAAGCTATTTCCATTTAATACATTTTGTCTCAAAACTGAAGGCAATCAGCGATCACAAGTACTGGCACAAGTACTGTGCAAGCACCTGCCTTTTACCCATCCCAGATTGTCGGCGCGATAACGCCGTCAGCAGGGGCTGACCAACCACCAACTCCAGAAACACACACGACTCTACTTGGCATGCAATTGACTTTAGAGACATCACAAACTTTTGTATGGAAGTCCAGGACTTCCATACACTCGTGTTCATACGAAATGTAAGAATATGTTCAACAAAACTTTTGGAATACCTTTAAATATTATACAGTCCTATACAACAATAGCACAACGAGTGGCTTCAAAAAGAGTTGAATAACACAGCAACATCTTCAACACCTCTCCTGCCAGCTGTTTGGACTGGAGTCAGTCAGTACAGCTGTGTTTATTCCAGTCCTGTCAAGAAAATGTACTCAGGCTTTTCTTTGAATGAGGAAGAGTGGACCATGAAGTAGTGCCTCTTTATTGAGACTGTATACTGTACCTGTTTTGAGCCCTTTTTGATCTGTTAATGTTGTCACCCTCCTCAGGTCCCCTACGTAGAGCTCGGTGGAAAGACACTGATAATGACGGTGTACGATTTCGACCGCTTCTCCAAACATGATGCCATCGGCGACATCAAGGTGCCCATGAACAAGGTGGACTTCAGCCACGTAACAGAGGAATGGCGGGATCTGCAGAGCGCTGAGAAGGAGGAGGTAAGACTTATGAAGCCTTTGTAGACTGACACTCACGCCAAAAGTTCAATCACTCTCTTGTAAAAGGGGAATGAGTAGGTTTAAATTCATTTCGCGACAACTGTCTCTGTGTCAGGGCTCAGATTTGTACCTCTGGTAACAGCTGTTTTAATAAGAAGAGTATTTTTATCGGTGCTTACATAAGTCATATCACAATGATTGTTTTTCTGTGTTCAGCAAGCCATGTGCTCCAACCACAAATGTGGCGCCGTGGCTGAAGTAATCCATCTCCCCTGGAAATGTCACTTAATCAGATGTCTACACTTCCCCTTCAATTAATAGGAGTGTGACTTTCCAGGCAACAGTTCAGGAGATTCAATTTTCATGGTAAATGTCATGGCATATAGCACATGTTGCCAGGGGAACCTCATTTTTAGCATTAAGGTGGTTTGATTTAAAGGTTAATTATAACAGCGTTGAATGGCTGGTGGTGTTGCTTGAGTTGAAGGGCATCACTATACTTCCTTTTGTTTGGTCGCACAGCTGCACTGGACAATTTTACGCAAGTCTTGAGACACTGGAGTGATGCTTTGCACTGGTTAAACTCTGTAGAGAGCTTGGAAATTGTTAGCTTTCCACCTTCTAACTGATGAGACGTATTGAAATATTTTAGTGTTATATTTATTACTTGAATGTTGATGCAATACATATCTACTAAATCTCTACTAAAGCTATCATTCTCGGGCAAGTGAGTGTGTGCAGCATTGGAAGGACTTGTTACAATAACAGCTTTTTTGAACAATGTACAATGACAGGAATGTCAATGTGTCAAGTGTCTGCAAAACTGCAAGCTGATGCTTTGTTTTCTGTGGCCTAATGCATCAGGTCCTTCTCCTGTTCACACAGATTTCCAGCCGACTTGGTCCATGACGGACCAATCACAAAAGTTTAATTCACGTTCAGCGCTATGTCACACGTTATGTTGCTGTTTGGTTGTAGGTCTATTCACTTCCACTGGTGTGAACACCTCTTGGAATTAAAAAAATGAAGGAACATGTTCAGACTAATACACATTTGTGAATTGCTCTGATAGTACCTATTTGTACCTATTGATGATTGCAGACAAAACTTGATTATTTTTTAAGTCTCAAGGTTTAAAAAACCTTGACATCTTGGTCAATGCACTTTTGTTAATGTTGCTTGTAACTCCCCCTAAAACCACAAATCGTCATTTGTACTTGTCTAATATCCATTGTGGCTACTTACACCCAGGTGTATGTTGGAAAGAAGATATTTTGTGTTTAATGTACACTTTTATATTTATAGTTCATGTATTACTTTAACCAAAACTATGATCTTTTCCTAAAGCTAACCAAGTAGTTTTGGTGCCTAAACCCCACCTGGGTGCAAATAGACACTCTGTTAAGACTTACTATTAGAATATTTCTTAAAGCTGAGTTATAGAACAGATGTGGACATGTGCCTGTTGGTGATGATAATGATGAAATGTTGATGTCTCCCTCGGATTAACCTGCACCGGATGACGGAGCCCTGCAGTTGTGCCTAAATACCAAACCCGACTTATTCATTTAGTGGCAGCTGATGATAAGCGTTCATTTATCAGCTCTTATTTCAAACCCAGACTGGCTAGAATATTAATTTGACACTAGATGGAGCAGTTGTTTTGATACAATGCATACAATTAGACCAACACCAATTGTACTTATTATAATGTGCATCTCCGGGGCTTTTTTTTTCCACTTCTTTTTTCACTAAAGTGAAGTAAAATGGCAATTCAGTCAGATTTTTAGTTTTATATGGAGATTCCATTAAGTGAGTCAGTATCACGAAATGTTGTCTTAATAAATGAAAGGAGAGATTATGTCAAATGTTCTGCATGAGCACTCTAGTCTGATATCTACCAGAATAATCAATCAATCTGAAACTTAAAATCAGTATAAAGAACTCACAAGATAAATTTAAGTGGTTGTAAGGAAATAACAAAAAGCATACATACCTATTTTGGGGGCATTTGGTAGAGAGTCAGCAGGAGGAAACACTGATGGGATAAGTCATTCGGGCACCTCGAAAATCCATATTTCTCATACTGTTTCTAGTTTTCTTCTGATTCTTTGTAAACTCTACATTTTCAAGTCTCTCGAAGTATTCAAATGAAAATGTCTGAGGAGGAAAAGTCACTGTGCAGCTGAGCTGTTCAGAACCCACAGATATGTATAAGATGTGATCGGGGTAACAAATAGAGACCTTCATTTGTTTTTAAGAGGTTGAGAGCCACTGGTTCTGAGCATATGTAAATCAAAGAAAGCCCTGTAAGAGCTCAGTATAAGAGTCCAGATTCCCAAAGAAAGAGCAGCTCTGTCAGGTATAAATCCTCTAACAATGACTTCAGTCAAAAGGCAGCAGGATGAATAAAATTTGAGATTTGATACTCCACCTATGCAAGGGTACCGCAGTCCACTTTATTTTTAAGGTCAAATATGAAGTACTGGATCTCTGAGAACGCCCTTTAAGTTTAAAAGGTAGCTGTTGGCCTTTTACAGTTCATAGAAAATGTTAACGTCTGGTCACTGCTCTTGACAAGCATAATTAACTGCCGCTCCTTCTCCCGCTGGCCTCCAGGGGAGAGTGTATTTGTGGTGATTAGAAACAGGCCCATGTCACACACCTTAGCTATTGGTTTTGTTGTGCAACTGCTGGTCAGGACTGCGGCTCTTTTACAGTCCAAAACACACCTCAAACATTTTCAGCACACTGATTCTGCATGAGGAAGTGGCTTTGATTGGAGCTTGATGAAAGACTCCTGAAATAAAACAGAGGTCGATATTCAGGTCCAGTTTGCCTCCGATTCATAATCTCCATTCAAGACGGCCACATGTAAAGCAGATGTGACCTGAGAGAGAGCTATTGACTTTGGCTGCGCTTTGTGTTGATAAGGGATACGGCAAGAATAAGAATTGCTCTCAGTTCAGTGTGTGATAATGAGGCTGTGTTGTGATGGTGATCTGTGTGAAACAATGCGGCGACTGAAGTCAGTACTTTTCCAGCGAAGTGATGAGTGACAGACAAAAGTGGGAGCCGAAAGCATTCAAACCAAAACAAGAGACCAAATTAATAGCAGAAGATTGAAAACAAGCAAGAAGTTGTTGTGCGATGGCTACGACTCTGAAGCTATGAGAAGTGGTGTGATACGAACGAAGCATCATATATGACAGATTTTGTATTTTTTGGCACGCAGCAAGAGACACTTGCTATAAGCTTAATTCATGTCTTTTGTAATCTAACTGTCTCACTTTTCTACCTGATTCTAATATTGATTGTGAAATCTTTTTGATTTAAACACTGATATAGTATACTGATATACTGATATAGAAAGAGTCCAGTACTCTTCCATATGCAGTACTCTAATTGTAGTATAACAACAGAGATTCTTTCTTCAGTAAAAATGTGAGTCATAGTAACAGAGCATTGTGCTTTTTGGGATTTTTTTTCCTGTACTTCAGTATTTTGAAATTATTTTTCCAGCAGACAGCTGGCTCACAGGATGACTAACCTCCTTAACAGCAGACCGGTTTGAATGTACAATATATTTGTAAATATTTGTGTATGCATATTTGTCTCCAAAAGAATGTCTTTTTCTTTTTTATTGTGATCTGCATATGTTCTTGGCAGTTGCTATGATGTAAATAAACACACGTCATAATAACTGCTTAGAAAAGACTCACACTGTTCAGTATTTGTGGCTTATTTCATAACAAGAGCACAGCTGGTTTTCTTGGATATATATTTGTAGAGTTTCTGTTGAAAAAGAACAAAGATCACTACTAGTGATGGTAACATATTTTATCTTGAATTCCACTCTCCAGAATTCCTCCCAAACAAACATTTCTTCTACTGCAGTTTGTGTAATAAGTTGTAGAAGCAAGAGAAATGCCATTAATGTCACTAAATCACAATTCCAAATATTATATATTTTTCCATACTAGCCACTGAATTATGTATGTTGATCTTTCCATGCACCAGAAAGCACTTTGCATAAAAATCCATGCACTTAAAGCAATTAATTACTGTAAACAACTCAGTAACACACTGTCTGTCAGTGCATTGTAACCTTTAATACCATTCAACTTTGGCTTTTCATAAAGACACATGGTTGCAGCTTTCGTCATTAAAAACTCTCCTTTCTGTTTGTGGACAGTAGAACCAAATGAACATGGACACATTCAACATGTAAAAATCAGAGCTTCAGATTTGGTGGACTGAACAATTCCTAATGTGCTTTGGAGGGAAATTTACGAGCTGTTTTTCTCCCCTCGTTTAGCCTCTCAGTGAGCATCTGCTGTGAGCATGTGATGCAGTAAATTTGGATTTAGTAGATGTTGTTAAAGCTTTTCTCACCTCTGCAATGTCTCTGCCCGTCCAACAGCAAGAGAAGCTGGGTGATATCTGCTTCTCTCTGCGGTACGTTCCCACTGCTGGCAAGCTGACCGTGGTCATCCTCGAGGCCAAAAACCTGAAGAAAATGGATGTGGGAGGCTTGTCAGGTGAGGAGAATTGTAATAGTGTGTGTGTGTCCGCTGACTTTCCCTCTGACAGGCCCTTTGTCTGTAATTATACATGCACTGCAGCACACACTACGCCTCTCCTACAAGACTCTTTTTTTTTTAACAACCACCCAAGCACATCACCGGTCACATTTGTCAAAGATAAAAGATGACTTTGAATGAGCTCCTTCTGAAAAGTTTGTACAAATCTTCAGATCCTGAGCATCCTTAGACCTAACGTTGTGTAAAAGAAATACATGCAATCACTAGTGACTGTACCATGCACTATTGAAGGCAACATGTTGAGAAAAGAATGCACAAGGACAAAGAAAGAAACATATTCCTGCTGTGGTGTACCTCCACCAATAAACCCATGTAGGATTAAGATCAATAGATGACATTTATCACAATACAGTCTGAATAGCAGGTCTGATGTCATGGTAACAGAATGTACCACTTGTTAAGGCAGAAGAGGGGTGGAAATCCCTGTACATGCAACAGCCTCTGGTTTATTACTGGAACATACATAAACATCACAGACTATCTGTTTCCATCAATAAAGGAGGAGCTGACGCTTCATTAATGGACAAGAAAAGCTTGGTAAATCTCCATCACAGATGCAGAATCCACTGTTGTCTTATTCCTGTTTTCCCTCATAAAAGTTTTAGTGTTGTACTGTGAGGAATCTTGTGTGGTAAAACTGTGTATTTCCTGTCAGTCAGTAATGTGGGCAAAGGTTCATAGCAGAGTCAGCTGTGTGCACATCACAGCTTTAAATGCAGTCATACCTTAATCGCGCTATAATTATTATACAAGCACTCAAAAGCATACATATCACAATTAGACCTCAAAACCGAGTCTGCTGAAAGGTATCTTCAGTTCCAATGTAAGTGTTTTCTCAGGAATTTTGCTCCTGTCGGGGTCTACTTTTATTTCTCTTTATCTTATATCACATTAACTTTAATATCTTTTAGGTTTTTGGGGTGGATTTTATGAATTAAACGGCCGAGTATGATCGTGAGTTCCGGGGTGTGATGTTGGTGTGATGATGAGAAATGTGATGAAATCTTTGGTCGTCAATCAAAAACATTGAGGTCATACTATGAGACAAGTCCATCAATACCTGATTCAGAGCATCCGCCTCCAAAGACAGGATAAGCCAGACTTCTGAAGGAGTCCAAAATGTAGATGGAAAATGCCACAATGTGACCGCTGCTACAACCAACCCATCATAAAAGGACATGAAATGATGTAGAATACGTGTTCCTGCTAAAAGCACAATGACTTCAAACTCACTTTTCATTTTGCTTCCTTTCATTTTTACTTCACAGTTTCCTCCTCTTCCATCATTGAGGTTTTTCGATGTGTAAAGAAGCCAGTGCTAAAGTCAGAGCTTCTTTATTGTTTTTCTACACTTTCAGAAAATTGGAGCGACGCAGGTTGAAGATTGACCCGTTATACGGCTATGCCCGACATGCACACACTCAGAGATACAAACACAAAATCACACAATAAGCTGCCCCCTTCTCCTCTTCTCCTTTGACTTTCTTCAGTGGTTTCATTTTAAATTCCCCTGTGTGCACTTCACTCCCGCCCTGACGCTTTCTGCCGCAATTACCATACACCTGGGTCCACTTGCATTCTGCCTGACAGCCCAGTCTCTCCATTTAAGCCTAAACATCCTGCAGTACAGTTACACAGCGCACATTAAAAGCTCAGAGCTCCCTTTCATCTATCAGACCAGCGCAAGCAGCCATTTGGCAGAAAAAAAAACCCTCCCCCGCTGCCATTTTATGCTTCTGGCATTAGCTCTCACCTGTGGCCATTTGCATTGTGGGATTGTCAACAATTTGAGTTGTCAGCCACATCGAGTAGCCAGTATGAAAAGGGTGTGAATCTGTTCACTTTGAAGGCCAGGTTTCTCTCTTACAGAGAAGCGAAATAGCAGGGAAGCCAGACAGTTTGACACCACATACTGTATGTCACATTTAATTGGAGCATGTTTTATCAGTGTGCACTAGTCTGTAGGTTTCGGGGTGAATTATCACCGTACAGTAATAGCACAGTACACGTTTATAATTACACACGACCAGAATATACTCTAAGTTGCAGTTTGAGTCTCGATTTTGGTTAGTTGCGGCTGCTTTTCTGGTCTGGGAAAAGGCTTAAAAGTGCAGCAGATGGATGAAATAATGGTCAGGTCTGTAATAACAATAATTAGCCTCCATCCACGGGGCGGCTCTGCCAGAGCTTAAGAAGGAGGACAAGTAATTGATGGCCTGGGATCAGCCTTCTCCTCTATTGTCATGCTGTTTACCATGCCTAATTATGGCTCACAGAGGAAGATGTGGGTATTATCATTAACCAATGTATAATCAGAAATAATTCTTTTGATTGGCTCCTCATGAAACATCCCTCCAGATCTACCTCAGTGGTGTGTCTTCTACAAAAACAGATTTTTGAAATAATAGCTTCAAATAGCTGACCATTGTCGCTCTTTGGAATTGTCGCTAGTTAAGCGCGTTGATGCTCCGAGCACCATGCTCTTTAGCTGTCGTCTCAAAATAATCCTAGCCTCATTGCAGACAAGTTACTCCTCTTTCTGCTTTAGCCGAATGTTTAGTAACAATACATATCCATTATGTTGAGTTGTAGGCAATCAGATTTCAAAGAATCTTAGAGCTGCAGTGGGTGTGGGCAAAACAGACTATAGACCAGAAAGTGAGTTATAAAAGCTAGTAATCAAATCTTTGAGCTTCCTGCAGATGTATTGTGGAATTTTGTGCTGAGGGGGAGTAAAAATGTCACTTATTGTCTATTTAAAATGGTGCTTTTACAGTATTTCAAGTGACTTCAGTGTAACCCTGACATGGTCATCATCAAAGGTGAGTCAGACTAAGAAGTGTCATGGACGCAAAGGCAAAGTGTCTGGAAGCAACCTAGAATGAGGATATGTGGGTTTATAGGAGTAGTGGCAGCAAAAGTGTTTTGTCCCCTCTTTGTACCTCTGGAGGCTGTGAGGCGGCAAACAGCCAGGTAATGGCCCACAGTGAAGAAGGTTATCAAAGCACATAGGAGCCGTGTCAGCAGTTAATGAAGCCACACTGCCCCGACCTGGTTCTCTAGCTCACCATCAAGCCTCTCGGCTGGAGTGTTTATTTGTTTTGTGACTGGCTGTTTCTGGCTGTCTGGCCTGATACACTTTTTCTGTTCAGTCAGTAAAGCAACAGGCCAGAGGAAGCATTAAGATGATGAACAGGCCCTGAGGGGGTAAAGCGATTTCAAATTGATTACTGAATACAAAATGTATTTTGTCAACATCTATTTCTTTAGTGAGTTTAGCTTTAATGGATACAAATTCCAAAGATGTAGATGATAAGAAGCAGATGAGTTACAGGAAGATTTCTAAGCTTTAAGACAATTAAGATTCTCATTGTACAAACAAAGACTGCAACATGATATCGCAAAGATCTCAGATTTTGTGGGGGCGTTCTATGTGAGTGGGCGCCACGGAGAAAAGTTTCACTGTAAATGTCCCTGTTTGTGTGGTGTGTGTTTCACTCGCCGCTGAGTTGAGTGTGTAAAACTAAACCGACAGTCACCCCTGGGTGCACCCACCATGGCAAATCCAAAATGATGGGAGGAAAGCTAAGATGACAGCCAGGCTATATTTAACCGCCCTTGTATTGGTGTTCATTTGGCACAACTCTGCCAGCGGCCACACTCGACGAACGTGGAAACATTTGAGGAAGAAACAAATTCTTTATTGGTGTTGTATGTCCGTGCACGTAATGTAGTTTAGAAGCATCAACTGCGAGAGGCACAACCCTCCCCAAGATAATCCAAGTGAGTCACAGCTGCCAATTAGCTTGAAATACAAACTGTAAGTAACCACTTTAAAGTGAGACAGTTTTAGGAGCTCTACTAGTAACTGAGCTCTGCAGCTGATTTTGCACAGAGCTCATCACTTCAGAAACCCGCCTCGAGCCTCCTGGGGGAAATGTATGGACCGCTGATAGTGCATCGCCTCATAAAACTATGGCCAAGATCCAGGACTCAGATGAGTAACCTGGATAGCGAAGGCGAGCCTCTGTGCTGTACACATATGTGAGGAAGCGCTCTTGCATCAGGAGCGCTGGCATTCATCCATGAAATGGGAGAGATTACACTCGTCTGGGATAAGACGGTAAAATGGGCCGGATATGAGGTACGGCGAATCTCCCAAAACTCAATAATGCCAAACTCTCGTCTGCTGCCCAGTAAGATAAGAGGCATCTGGATAGCAGTGATGTGGCGCCACAGGTGTTTTCTTTTTTCCAACCTGAGAAAGGGTTATCTGGCATAATCCCATTCAGCTGTTTTATCGTTACCAGTTACCAATATGAGAGGATACATGACATTGTGGTGATATTTCAGCATGTAGAGCTGAAGGCAATGATTGATATCATTGCACAGTTGCGGTGCTAAACCCTTCCAAAGAACTGATTGTAAAAAATATAGTTTAGCAACCACTACAAGGCACGGTAGGCCTTGAAGTCTACAAGTTAACGTTTGTTTTTCACCTTTCCAAAACCGGAAATACAAAGTTTGAATTATTATCTTATTTTATATTATTATTATAATCAATAATTAGCATGCCTAGCCTACAAGCTACTAACTACAGTGGTAACCTGGTGTTACCTCCATGGTCTTGAGTTAGCAAACTATTAACTAACCACATTATTTTGTGGAGTCCTTATTTGATTTGCAAACCCTAGCTTATGTTACATGAGATAACATTATCTTGTGTTGGTTAATCCTCACACTAAGGCTTTTCTCTTGTAGCATTAAAGATAAGAGGCTACTGTTTGAAAATATGGGGGAAAAAATTCTTTTTCAATCATTTTTTCTTCTTATCATTCTTATACTACTATGACTTACTAGCTCTTCCGTGTCATATAAGACAAAGGCTGCTTCTTTGTTTCCATGTCCCCTTCATGGATCATCCACTACTGAGGATGCCGACGTTTTACCAAGTGACATGTAGCTTTAGCCCCAGTAAACATGATGTCATGTATCAAATGCTTATTTAAGATCCCTTTTTAAGATTCCCATTTTAATATCAGCCTTAAAAAAATCAGGCAAAGGTAAGCTTGTCTCAAACATTACCACGAATTTCAGGTGGTAAATCGGCCACTGTTATCATTGTAAACAGTACATGTGACATTCAAGAATGGAAAGCTTGACAGGCATAACAACAGTAACTGAGAGCGGCCAGGTTCAGCGTGCACTGGGTCATCTCGGCTTCATATACAAACATAAAATGTGACTGCGATTCCAATTTTGAAATGGTTTTTTAATGTTGTCTTTTGTTACCCAATTCAACAAGCACAGATCTCACAGATCCCTTTTCTAGACCCTCTTTGCCCTTCGCTCTTTCTCAGCTTTTGTTCTTGGCTGTCTTCAGACCTCTGTGAACTTGATGTGACAGAGGTTTGCCTACGCAAGATTACTTTGAAATAAGCAGAAAAAGAACTGTGAAGTTTCTGTGAGCAATGACAACCACCCGAGGCTGATTAAAGAAAACCTACAGAAACTTCACTCATCTAGATAACCGTAAGTGGGTAAATGTGGTGTAATTTTTTCATCTGAGACACTGATTTGCAGGATAAAAGCAGCGTATAAAGGGCTCATACTGCTGTTTGAAACATACTAGATGAGGCTGGAGAAATTCCTCATTTAGATACGGGACGTATTCTATTCTTATACAAAATGAAGACACACACATAACCGTCATTCACTGTTTTTCTCATCTCAGCACTTCAGCTCTTCTCAGCAGGAGAGTAATAATGGACACCCACTCCATTAGGAGCCTGTTACCTTTCCACTCATGTCTCTGCCATCTATTTATTCATTCTGTTTTTTTCCCCCCTTACTCGGTTTGTGTGGTTTTCTCTCTATATTCATATCACATGTCCTGAATAAGCCCACCAGTCTGCAGACGGGTCCATATTCCCCTAAATTGGATAAAAGATTAAGGGACCTAAGATCATTCAGTGTTTGCTATTGCTAGAAATCCCACAATTTTGCAGCTGAAAACAGATATTTTTTAGTGCAGCCCACACATGAAAAAATATTAAATGTAATGAAGACTTTATGCATATGGGATCCAGAAATAAAGCCAGATTATCAGAGCAAACTGTGTTTCAGCAACTAATTATAGGCTCTTACTCATTCTGACGCACACCTGAGGGTGAGTAGTTCGGGGGACGCTGTCAGCCTCAGACAAGGGACTACCTCATTAGCATCTCTGAGATTATTGTTATTTGTTTTTGTCTTTCCACAGCAGCATGCTGTCTTAAAAGATTAAGTGGTCTGACAGAAAGTGGTTTTTGTCATAAATGTGGGCTGAGATCAGAGATTATTAAGCGTCATTATGTAGCATTCGCATGTGAAGTCAGAATCTTCAACTAGGTGACATTTTTCACATTGCAAACCATAAAGTTTCATGTTGTATGTTAATTCATTGATTTATATTCATTTATAATGAGAGATTTGCTTTCAAGATTCTATTTACTTTTATAATATCGTAAATTTTCTCTAAAGAGATATCAGTCTGTCCCCAAAAATTGATATACACTGTACTTACGGTCTCCTAAAAGAAGTGAATATACCTGCTGAGATCATTATTTCTTCAGGGAAATGGGTACACATTTGTGCTTCAGCAGAGAAGGTGGGAGTTTTTCTGGTCACTTCAGCACAGTCAGTAGTTTTCTTTTAGGCAGCATGTAGTGACCTTTAGGAGAACTGCAGCTTAAGGCACTTCCACACTTCTTATGTATCCAAGAAACCAGGAGATTGGGCAATGAATTTACCTCCACTGTAGTGTAATTACTGTAAAGCTGCATTTACATGGAGCAGGAATCTTTGTCAATAGCATATACATTTGTAAAAACACAAATACAAACCTGATTAGACATGTCCTTGGCCAAGAAATAGGCCTTCTCAGTTAGTGTCTTTGTTACAGAAACCTAGTTCCTTGTATACATGAAGAAATCAGACTGCTGCATAATGTAACCTGTAGCCAAGTTCCATGTATTGTGGGTGTTTGTAATAAATAAGGACCAACCAACTACAACAATAGATTGTATTCAGTGAGGACAGATGTGAGTGAACAAGAGCAGAGCATATTCTTCATTCTTCTTTGTTCCTCATCCAGTCATAGTCATTAATGAATATTCATGAATCACTTAGATCCTTTTTTTTGCCACTGATAATCACAATGAAACTTATTCCATTCTACGGCTGCCCATATTTTGGACTCATTAGGAACAGCCTCACCTATTCCATTTAATGGGCCAATACAAGCCAAAAAACATGGCGTTTATTTCACAGTTTGAAAAGGCAATTGTTTCCTGTCCGCTTGTCCATCTTCCTCTCCAATTAAGTGATGACAAGTTGAAGATTGTAAACAAATCAGGAGGACTAGCGCCACGTCATAAACAAAAGCAATGGGTGGTTTGCTGTTTTCAGACACACACTCTACCTGATTGCTGGAGGGTGGATGAGGACGAACGAAGCAGACCACTTTGGTGCCACTTGAGATGGCATTCGGACAGATGAAAATTAGGCTCTTGAATGGGGAAGGTTAACTGAGTGATGTAAACTCTCATGGCCATGCTTTGTAACCACAGCCCATCACATCATCAGAGATGATGGGAATGGAGGTTTGAAGGTTTGTTCACAGCTACAGCAATCAATTTTTTCATATCAGCAATGGATCAAATTTAGCTTGTGGTGTCGATCTCAAAGAGAATTATAACATAACTCTGCCGTTTCCCTCAGCTCTACCAAGGTTTTTTAGCACATTGTGTTGGTTTAACCCTTCAGAGTCTGGGCTAAAACGGTGTTTTTTACTACTTTTCATTTTACCTTTGTGTTTCCCATTAAAACTGCTTAGCTTGCCTTTCTTTGTGTCTTTCTTTTCAGCACAACCTCACCTATGTGATTCTACAAGTATTTATTTATTTTGACATAATATATGGACACACTGTATGTGAAAGTGCAAAAGAAACACAAAATCCGAGTAGGAACTAGTTGGATCTTTGGAGGAGCGGGGGTCTGCGCGGACACCTCCTCTCGTTCGTCTTCACGCGCAGCATCCACTTCATCCTCTGAAAGGAGTCTTCCTCAGAATCAGAACGTTCTTCCCCAGATTCAGCATCTTCTAACTTGTAGAAGAGCTGTAGTGTGCGACTTCAGCTCTTCATAACTTTAGTCTTCATAGGTCGATCGACAAAATTCAAACACTTGCGACATGTGACTTTGACGCCGTGTGGCGGTCCTAGACTCCGAAGGGTTAATGGCCTGCAACGTCCCTGTTTTGGCTCAGGATCTCATCTTTGTTGTTTTCAGACACAGTTGGCAGCAAAAAGCTCTGATGAATACACAGTGCGATACCTGCCCAGCACCAAATGGCAGTTAGACATTGTTAGCAATGTTAGATAGTAGTGGAGCATTCAGTAGCTCAAGAGCCAGATATTGCCCTCAGTGATTGCTTGGTGGAGACCAACAGCAGAGCTAAAACAAGAGTGAAAATTGGACTTCCATGCATCAGGTGACCAGAGACATGACATCAAATGAATGCTAATATTGCTGCGTATCAGCTGGATGTGTAAACTGTTTGTTAGACGTTCACCATATCTACTTAATAAAATTATGTTATGTCAATCATGAGTTTACAGCTTGTCCTTTTGCCCCTAAGTAGTCAAAAGACCAGTTAATGCAGGATTAAATCTTATTATCTGTTAAAAGACAGACAAATAGCTTTAAAATGTTGATGTATAAGATCTCATTCTTTAACTTTTACTCTGCAGATCCATATGTGAAGATCCACCTGATGCAAAATGGCAAGAGGCTGAAGAAGAAGAAGACGACAATCAAGAAGAACACCCTCAACCCTTACTACAACGAGTCCTTTAGCTTTGAAGTCCCATTTGAACAAATCCAGGTACACTCTCATCCATTTACAGAACCTGGGAGTTTATGAAATATCCATTCTCAAAACCCTGAAGTTTCTAAAAGGTAATTTGCTATACTGTAGGTACAAATTGCACTGTAAGAACCAGAAAAACCTTTGTTGCGTACAAACAATTGATAAGTGGAAGCTCATTTACCAAATATTCACTTTAGAGGCTTTTCATCATAACAGTATAATCAAAGGCACTTCAGTTTAAATCAGCCTTGGTTTTGTAATTTGACAAGCCCATTGCTCAGTTGATGATATTCTCTGCACTTGTTATTGCCTGCAGCATGTATCTCGGTGCTATTTCTTAGATGTCTTACAACAAATGCCATTCGAATCATGATTTAACTGTACAAAGCAACAGCTGCAGTAAAAGACAAAAAGAAGCAAAACATGACTCTTTTTCCAGAACATTATGAAGGAAAAGGATAAATATTTCACGAACTGTGCCAGAAAGAGTGAACAACATTATCTCTTCAGGCAAGACAGTAATTGAGTCAAATTGATTTGAACGCTCACAAATCATGGGTTTGGGTCCATGAGCCTCAGATTCAATTTAAACTGTGTTGATCCCAATCAACCCCATCCAAATCAAGCCCTTATTTAGTGCTGCTGATACCAGTATGTTGGCCAAATTTACATTTCTTATCTCATCAAGAGCCAGGTTGATCATTAAATAATTGTAAGTACCACTGATTGAATCATAAACTTGCCATTGATTATGCGTATTGAACGCTCTCCTGACAGCCATGATAACATTAAAAACAGCTTAAACAGCTGAAAGGACCTAATTTGACTGTGACCAATTGGTCCAATGCCAACTAGGCTCCTTTAAGAGGTTGTTGTAAATGTTAAACTAATGGATTGTTTAAACACATCATCAGTGACAGCTCTTTAGGCCTCTGGCTGTATTGCCTTTGATTTTAAATAAAAGAGCTTAGAGTTGTGGTGATTTTTAATTACCGGGTAATTTCCACAATATCACCTCTGTCTGATGTTGCAGGGAACGCAAATACAGTTTAACCTGTTAATGAATTCCTCGGCCTGATTTTATTCCCATCCTGTTAACATTTACAACAGACTGCTTAAAGAAAACTGCAAATGTACCGCTTTTATCTGCGGAGGTGTGGCGAGTTGACATTAGTCTCGACCTTGGGATTATTTCTGTAATTAATTAATTGTCTCAGAGATTGTGCAGGAGTTGCAACAGTGCTTTTAAATAGTCGATTTCCTAAGGTTTGTTTTTTAATTGAGGTACTCCTACATCTTCCTCAGTACACACACAATTAGGCTTACAGCCCTTCGTAAAACTATTTACATCCGTTTGATTTAATCTAGAGGCTCATACATACTAACTTTACCCCGATAATGGCAAATGTAGACTGTGAAACTTTGTCTCTCCCGGTTTATTTCTCCTGTCATAGATGACAAAACTATGAAACCTGAAATTAATCACTAATCTTGGCAAAACACTGCATATTTTATGCACAAAGCCAATTCACAGTGCTTAAATAATGCATAAAATGCATTACATAAAGAACACAGTACCTATGAGACAGTACCTAAAATATTCATCAAAGGCACGAACTAAAAGTTTGAAATCAAATTCTATGAGAAATTAAAAACTGAAAATGAAATAGGATGGAGTTAAGAATCTAAGTGCAAAGTGAATACTGGTGAGATTTAAGATTTAATATTCTGATTAACATTAAGCAACACAATTCTGGCCCATCCTGATTTTAATGGAAGTCAGAGAAAGTTTTATATCTTAACAAAATTCTGACAAATTTTGTTTTGGTTTCAATATAATATAGAATTGAAAGGTGTATTGTTGAGATGAGAGCATTGACATCAATGTCACATCTGTGCTTTAAATACAGAGCTGGTGTCAGGACTTTAGTCTGGTCTAGCATACAGACTAGAAGCAAGGGGAAACAGCTATTTAACATATTGGATCTCTGTTGTGTCATTTGTTCACACACAAAAATGTAAAAACAACAATTTTAGGTTCTATTGGAAGTTACATGCAGGATATCATTCTTGGCGAAAAGCAGCTGGGTGAACATGCAGCTTCCCAGATTCTTGTCACCACAGTTAAGTTGCCAGGTTTTTTATTATCAAGCTTGTAGCGCTTGATAATACTGTATACTAAACCTTCTGCGCACTGACTGTTCCTGCTAGAGGCGCAACACTAGGCAGATGGATTAACTGTTGTAGATGCCTGAGGTTGATGTCAATCTTCTCATTTTACTCTGGGAAAGAAAGGTATTACGTTTTTGTTCTCAAAATGTTGAGCTTTAAATGATTGTTCATAATGTGATTATTCCGGTCAAATCGATCACAAGAAGGATGATAGAAGCAGCAAAACAATACTGACTGGTCAGTGATGATTAACAAAAGAGCCTGCTAATTTCCAATCAAAAAAACCTTTGAAGATTCAATTAGCAATTTGAAGGTGAACTGTCCCTTTAAAAAACAACTAACCCTTAGCGGCCAGCTGGGAACCTCATTCAGCATTTCATTACATGGCGTATTAGGCATGCTCTTTTAGAACAGCGGCCCTGTGCTCATGCAGGTGGCAGTAAGTCCATCGCAGTGTGCCAGTGGATCGAAACTTAATCAGGGCTCTTTGTACACTAATTCATATTCTCTGCCAGAGATTGATGCCCAGGTTACTCCTCTTTTCAGTGTCCTTTGAATAAACACATGCCAAGGCTGAGCTGTAGACTTCTGAGTAATCAAACTGTGTGTTTGTGTTTCTGCTGTGTTTGGCTCTGAAAATAACCAAGGCCTGGTCTGAAGCATCACTGTTAATCAACAGACATAATGTCTCAAAGAGCACCTCATCCCTGAATTACTGTACTACTATAAGTTATTATCTGTACGATTTCACATAGCTGAACACGCAAACAAATACATTTTTATGCTCAACAATAGCTGATGTTTCAGTGCATCACTGAGTTCAGGTTATCACGGCTTTTAAATTCTCAAGTTCTCAGCATCAAGTGGATCCTTCGTAGGAAAAACACTCAGCTGCACAAACTTTGATGCCTTTTACATTTTCCTCTTTGTTTGGAATAAATAAAAAAAACTGGGTCATTAGCATAAACAGCTCAGTGCCCACGGGAACACGTCACTAAATAAAACATTAAAAAACATTGATTGACATGTGACCTCTGGGAATGGGAGTGCAGAAACACAGCGACAAAAATAGCAGATCATTGTTTAAATTATGTTTAAGGGAACAGAGACTTAGTCCGTGAGATTGTGTAACAGTGATGGTTGAGTAGTGGAAAATGTCTGTCGTGTTGGAAAATGCTGCTCTCTTTACTTTATTTCCTTAGCTTTTTTTGAAAGATCTAATGCAGTACAGCTCTTGTCTGCTGGTACAAATCTAATACAAATAACAATAAACTTACGGAGCACTTTTCTATATGAAAGTTACTAAGTGCTTTACCCCATAAAAAGAGAAATAAGAAACAGCAGCATTAACAAGATAAAATACAGAGTTAAAACAAGACAGGCTCCCCAACAGACAGTTCAAACAACAGCTGGTTAAAATATGAAAAATCATGCAATGAAATTATGACCAATATAATGAAATTATGACCAATCTCCCGAGAAGGTCCATTTAGTAACTGTCTTCTTATCACACAATCTTCTTTGCAGACGTTTCCATTTTTCTAAGCAGTTTTCATTCATTTTGGCTTGTTGAGTGTTGATATACGTGACAAAATCAGTCTCAGCTTTTGATCATATCACTTGACCCTCCTTAGCAGTTGAAGTTTCCCAGTTGTTATGAAATTATTGGAAAGTTAGAAAGTTGGAACGTTATTGTTTGACCAAAGCAATCACAACTGTCTAAAGATGAGCATTAATCGTCTATACACTGACGAGACCCTGATTTACCTTTCTACTCTCTCTGACTCTTCTCTCTCTACAGAAAGTGCAAGTTGTTATAACTGTTCTGGACTATGACAAGATCGGCAAGAACGATGCCATCGGCAAGGTCTTTGTGGGCCTGAACAGCTCGGGGACGGAGCTGCGCCACTGGTCCGACATGCTGGCCAATCCCAGGAGACCCATCGCCCAGTGGCACGTGCTGAAGCCTGAGGAGGAGGTCGACGCTCAGCTCTCCACCAAGAAATAGGCAGGGCCCTTTCAGCTCCTGCCTTGTAGTACTCTTTAGCCAGTATGTGTAAATACCTCAGTGATATATGGGTCCATCCATGTAATCCCCACCCCCACCCCCCTCTGTTACCCCGCCTCTCAGCCACTTCCAGCTTTCCCACTCCTGATATCACAAACAATCCTAATTGCTCAAACTTCCTGCGACATCCCAGTCTCTGCTTTTTTTCTATCAGGTTCCCTACTTTTCTCGCTTTCTCTTTTTTTGTTATTTCTGTCTGATTCAGCATTTTTGGTTTTTCATCTCCGTGCCCTTAACCGCCCTGACCAAATGCCCCCTTCTTTTAAGCAATATGATCTGTATAGATAGCGCATGACTGAAAGAATTTATTGTACCACAGTTGTATATATAAGTATGCAGACAAAAATGATTTCTAGTTTATGTGTTTGTATGTTGTTACCCGTTTCCTAATCTGTGTATATCTTGATGTTTTTAATAAGATGTTCTATTTTAAATTATGTAAATGCAGATATAGAGGAAAGCCAATATTATATATCCCAGGATTTAAAAATTCTACCTTATTACCTTATTGCATTCCAGAAAAAAATGAATTCCAACCTGCAAGACACTAGTGGAAATATATTCACATTGTAAAGGACAAAGTCTGGCTATAAGTTCAGCAAAGGATCATCACAGAAAAGACAAACAGATGAATATATACACACAAAACTCCAAAACAAGGCCATTAACTACTATGGTTCTGAGGGAAAAATTATGCTGCTGGAAATTATACAAGCACATGATTTCTTACGACTTTTTGTACTTATTTCTCAATCAGAGGACCTATATGTTTAGCTTGATGCACACTCTTACCAGAAACAATAGTTAATGCAAACCAGTTAGCATTTCATTTCTCCATATTTGGCAGATTCTTCTAAGTGAAATAGGTCCTCGTCTCAAAGGCCATCGTTCACTTAAACTAACTCGTTTTCTTTTCCAAAAATGGAAAATATTGCCTCCTCATTTTGAACCCTTCAGAAACAGACCCCATGTGAGAAAAAAGCACCAAGCTGTAGCCATCGTGTCCTTAAGCTCGTTTAACTATATTTTGTTAACTGCTTACTTTGAACAGCCTTGTCGTTGTTGGAAGTATATCGCATTCAGGCCAGGGTCAGATCTTTGAGAACGAGTTAAAAAAGAGCCGCGACTCTGGTTTTAAGAGGACTATTTTTTAGAGCAATTCAACGTCTTGACTATTTTTAGTAAACTGCATGATTTTTTTTACAATCTTTACTAAAGGCTGGGCCGGGGGAGATCTACTGACACCAGGGGCTGTTTCTTCTGATACGACCCCCTTGCCTTCAATGAGAGGAGAGAGCAGAAAAATCAAGAGTAATGTTTAACCTTTGGGTCAATGTATATGATTATGTTGACTGAGGCGAGGCGAGTTTCGAAACACTGCCATTTTCAGGGAGGTGACCAATGTAGAGAGCCTCTCTTCATGCACACTCCCACTTGCTAGTGGTTGTAGCTTTGGTTTATCGGGAACAATGTCTTTGGCTGCAATGGTGCCCTGAATCGCAGTCTTTGCTTTGCGTTGCCTTCTCACAGTGACAATAGAGCTAGCCATGTTTTACTGCCAATTTTAACTTTTATGTGGCTGCTGTTTTTGCACTGGATGTCTTTGAACTAGCTTGTTGACTTCTTTAGAAAGACATTTTTGGACAATTGTTGGGCTGACTTTATTTCAGGACACCAGCAGGGGGAGCCAGAAACCCGCCTGCTCGATCGGCTTAGTTAAAGAAAAAAAAAAAAGAAAGCTACGATGACAAATCACGTTTCAGCCAACAAACAGTTACATCAGTTTTCTTTTCTTGTTGGCACAGGACTACACCAAGAGAACGCGAAACAACCGTAAAGTTAATGGTCTGCGTAGGCTATTAGTCCATCATGTCCTTTACTACGGGTCCAATTAGGAAAGGAATAAGTTTTAATCCATGAAAACCATGAAGTCTCTTATCTTGGAGGAACCTCTTGCGTATACTCGATGCTAGCTTCAGGAGGACTTTCTAAATGTTTTCAATGTTATTGTGTAGTTGATAGCACTATTATGAAAAAGCTA
Source organism: Pempheris klunzingeri (assembly GCF_042242105.1). NCBI lineage: Eukaryota > Metazoa > Chordata > Actinopteri > Acropomatiformes > Pempheridae > Pempheris > Pempheris klunzingeri. The sequence goes on from NC_092033.1 coordinate 12,872,491, forward strand.
CTTGTCATTCCATATGAGTCTCTGAGGACTGCTTTGTGTATCACTGTGACTGCCGTGTGTGCTTAGAGATGTAGACTTATCAGTAGGTAGCGAAAACCAGTTTGTTCTGTAGTGATGTCGTAGCGTTTAATGCCATTTTCCCTTCTACACGCAGAGAAAGAGAGAGCGCGTGGCGTCCTCTGACTGCACGCGGGCCCCTAAAAAAAGACAGCGTTTTACCGGAGGGCGAGCGGGTGGCTTCACACAGCATTTTGTTGAGCACTGTGCAATACTTGTATGTTCATCCCATAGTGTTGACGTGGGTGACGTTGCCCGAGAGAAAAAAAAAAAAGAGAGAGAGAGAGAGATTCTAACCCATGTGGATGATTCCAGTCCAGAGAGATGTTTCTCCTTTCCAGTGAAATGGTTAGGACACAGCACACGTAGATTCAGCTCACAGGTTGGAGCTTAACGCCTGTTGACCTCTGTTTAGGGTTCCCTCCCTTTTCGCGGGTTTGTTTTCTCTTCTTGCACACAGTTCCAGCATCAGATGTTTCAGGGAGTATTAGTTAAATACCAAACAAGATTCTACATTTAAATATATCCCCTTAAAATGCCATGTATATATTTACATAATCGTGTCAAAAATGTATATCTAGAATAAATATAAAGTGACATGAATATGATTACTCAGCCGCAGATATCATTTTATCTATCTATCATCCATATACTATATCATCATATCACCTTCATTATTTTTTATTTGTGAACTGCTTCATTCAAAAACCCCTTTTATATTCGAGATGAAAACTCTGAATGTACAGTATGGACTGTGTTGGTGTAGATTACTTTAACCGTTAGATTAGATGTACTTTGCACTTTCTGTTGTAAAAAAAAAAAAACAATTAATCATTTTCTTTATATTATTTTTCAACTATTGTGAATTTATTTCATAACCCTTTGGGGGTCAAATCTCCCCTGTTTGATAGCATTCCCCAAATCATTGAATATACTTAAATACAGCTGCATTCCCGACCCCCTTCAGTGGAGGGATTACTTATTTTATTTGACATGTTGACATATGTAGATTCATGAATTCCAGTACAGCTTCAGATTTAAATGAAAAGTTAAAAGGCTCTGTAAAAGTGGCCTGAGCAATTTGATATTAATTCTAAAAGGTTGTACCAATGGAATTATCTGATCAAAGCTGAAGGAAAATCAAACAGAATTATGGCAGAAATCACACAGACGTGTGTCGGGGAATTCAGTAACCGGCAGCATTGCAGAACCCATCGGATTGCAAGCCGCGTGGAAACACCACAAAGCAAAAGCCATTACCTGCGCCGCAACGCAATGCTCCTCTTACTGGGATTCCTACCAAAGTATGCATGCATAATCAACCCCCAAATTCTCCTCTTGTAAAGAAGAAAATACCTTATCAAGCTCTCTGTGTGACAAGGAACTCAAGATCCTCTCCAGTGACACTGACGAAAAGCCACACTGACCTTTCAAAAACAAAGCTGTGTAAAGTATTAGAATCTGATGCTGTAGAAAGATCCTAGTTGCCTTTGTGTATATCAACTGCCTGCTTGAGTATTTTGTGTGTGGAAATTTTCTCTGTAATCTTGTAGAACTGTTTGGGGTGTTTTTTCCTGCCATATCGCTCGCGGTGACGGCGAGCCACTGACAGTTATATTTGCTGTGTATACCTTCATTTTTGACGAGGTGTTTTACAGTTTTGTTTCACTTTGTGTAGTGATTCACTCTGTGGAGTTTTCTGACTGTTGTTATATAACTTCATATACACAAATGATCAATAAAAATGTTTTATTTCCTGTTGATACAGAAGCTTATGTCATATTTTCATTAATGATGCTGTGAGTGAGTAGCAAAGGATGCTGTTACTGCCTGTAATAGTGGCGTTAATAACAAAATGACCTTTATCACTACTGTGTTTGTACAGTATTGATTGGCACAAAACTCCCTCGCACCTTTGTGCATGTTGGGGCGTGCGGCGGCTTCGTCCTGCTGCCGGACACCGACCGTTCCATGCAGCTCAGAATTTTCATGTATTTTGAACAGTGCATCAAGGAGTTACATGTCACTTCCTGTGTCCCCTATGTGGCGCTAGAGAACAGCCACTAATTGCACCCTAAATTTCAGCATATGAAGTGTTGACTACACCGTGAACATTTCATGCAAATCAGAATCAGAATCAGAATCAGATTTATTATCATCATACAGCAAAGTACAATGAGATTTCATCTGACCTCTCCCATATAACATACCACAAGACATAAATAGAAATATAAAAATATGAAAAAGAAATATACACTGTGTTCCAAATTATTAAGTAGGATTTCAGTTAAATAAACTTTTGTTTTTTTGTTTTTCAATTAAATGTTTTGCTTGTGTTGTTTCTCCTGTCTGTTTAAAACACTGACATCAATTTCAGACAGGTTTGATCATTTATTTGGCAGGTGAGCCTAATTAAAGGGAAATTACTTAAGGAGGTTGTTCCACATTATTACGCAAGTCACAGGTTTCATGCAATATGGGGAGAAAAAAAGATCTTTCTGCAGATGAAAAGAGTGAAATATTGCAATTCCTTGCAAAAGGTATGAAAACACTGGAAATTTTCATGAAAACTTAAGAGAGATCATCGTACTGTGAGAAGATATGTGTGTGATTCAGAGCGCAGATGGGTTCCTTCAGATAAAGGTGCATTGAGGAAGATTTCTGTCAAGCAAATACATCGTATTAAGACAGCAGCTGTTAAGAAGCCACTGCTGAGCAGCAAACAGGTATTTGAAGCTGCTGGTGCCTCTGGAGTCCTAAGAAGGATCCTTCAGAGGCTTGCAGGGTCCATCATTAGGGTCCTCGCACCGCTTGATGCTCGGGCCCTAATGATGTTTGCTTTGAACTGACTTTGAATCATCCACAGCAGCCTGTTAACAAGGTCAGTACTGCCATCTAGAGGACATAAAGGAGCACAGCACAGTGGAGGAGCACAGCAATGGAGAGCCGAAAAAAAGAAAGACGGATCATGTTTTCCATTCTGCCCTGAGCACAGATCAATTTCTATTAGTGAATATTCACTGATGTCTACTAGAGGCAGAGAACTGGGAGTTATTTCACCAAATGCCTGATGTCACATCGACGTGAGGCTCAGCTGAGGGTGAATTTAATGATGAGAGCAGCCTCTGGTTGTAGATTTATAGATTTTTGGCTGCTGCTATGAAATGAAGCTCATTTGGGTGTTAAAGGCCCAAAACATTTGGTCAGTAAAGAACGTCCTGTGAATATTTAGTGGTATTTCATTAATTCATTCAACCTTTATTTACACCTAGAGGAATCAATGAGGGCACGCCCTCATTTTTAACGATGCAGAGTCCACTTGACAGAAACACCTAAACACACTGACACATCCCATTTCCTTTAGTTTACCCCTCAAATAGTTAAAAAAAAAACTGTACAAAATCCCCCAGGAAGCAAAGGTAGAAATGAGAAACACAACTGGCAATAGTATGTAAAAGAATTTTTCAAGACAGCATGATGAAAACACAGAAAAGGTCGCATGAAAAATTAAAAAAAAACCACATCAGATACAGCCTATCAGGAAGTGCTGGATGCTGGAGGGAAAGTGGAGAACAGGAAGCTTAGCAGGTACACAGGTTTCTGCCCACTGTGGAAAATAATGAAAGTTAATTCTCCACCTATTAACAATACCAGTCGAAAGGATCAAAGAAATGGCAAAGTTCTGGTACCCTGGATCAATATCTTAAGCACCAAAATCAGCAAATATCAAATAGCTGTTTTGCCAGAGTGAGTCGTTATTTTACACAAGTTCAAATCTTAGAACATTTCAGATGTGATAAACTTTTTTGACCCCATGCAGAAAAACTGACATGAAGCTACAGCAAAAGGAAGTACATGAGTGGATGAATAGCAAAGCAATGGCTTGGTAACACCTGAATCCATCCTGAATACATTAACATAAACTACATTTTACTTTCAGTGTCTTACTGCAGTACACTACGGCTCTCTGTGGTCTGCAATCAAATTAGGCTTCCTCTCGGCTCAGAAATGACCAAAACAAACATTGTGTTTTGCTCATTTGTACCACGTGAGTAACTACTGTTAATTGTGGACTTTTATTCTGACATGTTCTGACGTTTTCTTTATTTTATATTCTATTTTTGTCAAAAGTTTTACTTTGAAAATCCAAGAATGTGAGCTACGGAAGTGACGTTTGAGCTTTGGCTTCATCAAGGTAGCTATTATCTTACCGGAAATTGTGTAAATTTAGTTTCTAGAGAGGGTTTTGTCAGTTCAGGTCCAGATAATTTCAAGGCAAATAAACACATAAACCCGTATCTTATTCTATACTAAATATATTTATTGTTAGAATCCACTTGCTGGGTGATATTTCAAAATATGTACGCATACTTTCCGAAACAGTGCTTTTACTTTGAAAAGCAGTGACCGGATATGTCTGTATGCTCTAGTTAGCTTGATGGCCTCATTAGTGACAGGTCGTAGTACCGTCACAGTAGCTGTAAACTCATCTGGAGCTGTTCAGCGCTGACAAACGACCTTGCAGTTGCGCAAACTGACTGAAAATGCTGTCCTACATCATTAGCGTAAGTATACCGCAATGAAAAGTATCCAGAAATATGTCAATTTAGCAAATTCATTTGCGTTAGCCAATGCTACTGTTAGCTAACATTTAGTTTTCCTGACCAAGTTGAGCTGGAAGCTCTCAGGCCTGCCCACAGGAATTGCTATGACTCATTTCTCCTGTTATGGATTAAACAAAATCAGCAGACTTTGGTGAGACAACGCCCCGCAGAGGTCTCAGACAGCTGGGAGCTAATGTTAGCTGGAGGTCTGAGTCACGCTGTCGCTTTTGGCCTTTTTGTCGCAGCTGATCCGAGGCGGCTTTGACAGCATCATCAACCTGATCTTCAGACTTTTCTTCTCCAAGAGGAGACCAGCCATCACCTTAGAGGACCCCAACATCAAGTATGCACTGCGGCTGTTGGACAAACAGGCAAGTAGTCTGAACACGACTTTTCTAAAGCCTGGACTGTTTGCAGAAGCTAAACCCTGCTGCACAGACTGTTTCTGTGGTTACAAACGCAACAGATGCGTTCAGGCACCACCGCTGCACTGTGTTGGTGTTGGCATACTTTTTCAATGCAGCTTTTTTTCCCCTGTGTTTGTTGCATGTTCAGATTGTCAGCCATGACACGAGGAAATTTCGCTTTGCTCTGCCCTCCCCTGAACACGTCCTCGGTCTCCCTGTGGGTCAGTATGTGCAAACCTTGAATCTGCATCAATATTTACAAATGAGCACTAATCACAGTCATTATGAGACCTTCTGCTGTTTCTGGAGGTCTTTTTCTTTTGATTGAAGAGCCATAAACTCAAACTTCAGCAACCTGTAAGCATGTATGTGGAAGAAAACATCAAATTAATCAAAGTAGAGCCTTACACTAATAAATATGAGGTAGTGGGATGATTCAAAGAGCTCCTTCTGTTCAGTGGAAATAAATTAATATCCATGAGGAGAGGAACAGGAAAAAAATGTCATTTGAAGGTAACACTGTTAGTGCTGCAATGAACAGCTATTATTTAGCTCATCAAACTGTAGAAATCTGCTCATCTCAGTTTCTCCCAAAGTTGATGTCGATTATTTTTATCAGACCAAAACTCAGAAGATATTAATTTTCAAGTCGTATATGACAAAAGAATTTAATTTGAGTATTGAATCTGAACATTTGAGGAGGTAGAAACACAGACTGTTGAGCTGAGTCAATGATTAAAAGGTGATATTAGAATAATTAATCGAATGACTTAGTTTCAGCTGTAGATTGTATTTGTACAGATTATATTGTTTTTGGAATAGATTTAAATAGAAAACCTGAGAAGTGTATTATGTTCATCTGTGTTTTCCTTTGCAGGGCAGCACATCTATTTATCTGCAAAAGTAGACGGGAAGCTGGTCGTCCGTCCGTACACGCCGGTGTCCAGCGATGACGACAAAGGCTACGTGGACTTGGTGGTGAAGGTAGCGCCTTAAGCAAAGCTGCTATTTTACTTATGTGAAGGTGTTGTTCTGTTTCTCCAAGCCAGATCCTCCTGTTGGTCCCTGTCCACAGGTTTATTTCAAAGATGTTCATCCGAAGTTCCCCGAGGGTGGGAAGATGAGTCAGTACCTGGAGAGCCTCAAGATCAACGACACTATTGACTTCAGGGGACCCAGCGGTCTTCTCATTTACAAGGGCAGAGGTGAGCCCCAAAACCTGATGTCCTGATCCAGCAGAGAAGATTCAAGCCAGTTATGATACAAGTTTGAGCGTTGGCTGCCTGAGCTGATGCTGTAACCTTTCCTCCACAGGCGATTTTGCCATTCAACCTGATAAAAAGTCTCCAGCTGTGACCAGGACAGCCACACATGTCGGCATGATCGCTGGAGGCACAGGTGAGCAAAACTAATAGTCTCGCCTATAAAAGCCACCCAGGAAATAGTTTAAGAGAAGCGGAAGGTTGCTCCTCTTGTGATAAGTTTAGTTAGTAGATGAAACAAAAGCTACACTCCTTGAAAACTCTGACATCTGGGTGAAATAACACCTCTGATCTTCTTTCTAGCTTAATGTTTTACTTCATTAAAGTGTAGATATTTTACAGCTGCAGCTGCTACATGATGATATACTGCAGTACTGCAGCTCTGACCCTGATAAGCTGTTATCTGAAATATTACCATGAGTGTTCATGTAGGAGCTAATCAAAATGAGTCCAGTTTGGTTACTTGTTTTTGTCTCTGGTTTGAAGAGGGTGGAGCTCAGTTGGGTTGTTGGGTCAGCGATATCTGATCACACCGCACCCACACAGTTCTTAGTTTGAGTGTCAAGTTTTTTAAGATGTTAAGAGTAAAGATATCGTGCGCATTCAATTTTTCTTTATTGGAACCAAGAACCACTTCCAGACTGCAGGGACACGCAGGTGTCCACATACTTTTGGCCACTTATTTTATGTATAATGAAGTTAATTCTGTGTCTGCAGCCTAAAATATGATGACCCTCCTGTGAACATCTTTGTGTTTCCCTCCAGGGATCACTCCCATGCTGCAGCTCATCACAGCTGTGATGAAGGATCCACAGGACCAGACGGTGTGTCACCTGCTGTTCGCCAACCAGGTCAGGTTCATTAACCAGGATCACATGATGCACGGATGTTTAGTGTCGTCAGGAGTTATTTGGCTTCCTGCGTAAGAGGGAATTTGTGGGAGTGGAATTCTGAAACTTGGCTCCTTCTGTCCCGTCACAGACTGAGAAAGACATCCTGCTGCGACCAGAGTTGGAGGAGATTCAGGTGAACCACCCGGACCGGTTCAAGCTGTGGTTCACTGTGGACAGAGCACCTGAAGGTGAGCTCCTTAACATGGATCTGTAACCTCCTGTGCACACCATTAACTGCAGATAAGAATAATTATTTCCAGCTATTGTTCTCTGCTACGACAACGGCTAAATCATTTCAGCTTTAAGTGGATTCCGGTCAAAAAATACAGCTTCTGACTGAAACATGTCTGAGCTCAGCACAACTCAGTCACACACCACTGAGATGCACCAGTGTTTCTTTGAGCACTATTTTCTGACCGCAGAGTGAAAAGTGTGTTGTTACTATGACAACCAGCAGCTGTAAGTTGTCATGTCTTTAGCTGCAGCATAAATACATATGTACGCTCAGGCTGATTTTTACATTTATTGTTTTTTTAACTATATTCATATGTAGCTTTTTATGTTAAGTGTGTTATGTGAGAAAACTTTATTAAAAATGAACAATGATATGATGGGTCTTGCAGCACCTACCTGGCCAGCCTCTGCATTAGTTTACTCTGTTTTACATGAGGCCCTGAGTGATTAATGTACTGGTGACAGTTGTTGAAGTTAAACATTAGAATTAAAACATGAGGACCTCTTTTTTTTTTCTTCCATATCTCAGGTTGGGAGTACAGCCAAGGCTTCATCAGTGAAGACATGGTGAGTGAACACCTGCCTCCTCCCAGCGACGACACACTCATCCTGATGTGTGGACCTCCTCCCATGATCCAGTTCGCCTGCAACCCCAATCTGGACAAAGTCGGCCACTCGAGCAGCCAGAGGTTCAGCTTCTAGACGTACGTCCACACTGAGGAGTCCAGGTTCGGGCATCCACTTATTGTATCTATACCCAGAAAGCATTTAAGCACTCGTACAGCTGCAGTGGGTAAACTATATTTGCACTACATATACTATGTTTATGCCGTGATATTCATCATGCAACAGAATCATAGCTCGGACCAATTAATGTACGCAGTAAGTGTGATGAAGGGCAGGAAATGGTGAATACTGGGGCTTGAAGACGTGTGTGTGTGGAGTTTTCTGGTGGAAAATAGAAAGCCAAGCTTTGAATATGGATGTGATTCCAAATCTGTTGCAAACAAGCCCGTCTGTCCCGCTGTGGCCTCATTTCATATCAGAAGAGCTGAGGTTTACTGGCTGTTTTTTGAGTGCCTTAACACCTGCAAAGCTTTTTTTTTTTTTTTTTAGATATATGCACAGTGAAGGAGTTGTGAACCCCTGCTTCATTTATTCACAACTGTATTGATAATTCCATCATTGCTGTGGAGAATGTTACACCTGCCCTCTATTGTCACGTCAAAGATGTCAATACTTTGCTTTAACATGTTCCCAGTGATGTGTAGAACGTGACAGTTACTGATGCGTCTTTGCTGCAGGTTTGGCAACAGTGGCTACTTGTGTTTGATATGCAACATAAAAATCAACTGCCACAGAAGTTTTGATGCTGTCGATTATTGGTCTGTATTTTAAGGGATTCAAAATGAAGACGAGGAAAAACGCATGTTCTCCTTTTTATTACAAACAGTTTAAAAACAATGACTTTGGTTTCCATGTTTATTGTCGGCCATGCTGTTTCTTTCTGGGCGACCGTCTGTAGAAACTTGTTAAATGAGAGGATCATTACCAGTGGCTGTGCTTTACATCCAGAGCTGGAGCCAGGGGTTAGCTTAGCTTAACAATTTAGAAGCTTAAAATACACCCCAGCAGCACCTCTGAAGCTCACTAATGACACACATCTCATTTGGTTAATCTGTACAAAACAGTAAATACAACAATTTTATTTTAGAGAGAGCTTCCTCGCTTTGACTATTTTGTGATGAGCAGTGTTTGGGTTTAATAAGAGATATATGTTCATTAGTGAGCTTCAGATGTGCTGGTATGTAGATTTTTTTGAAATTTCCAGAGAGCCAGGCTGCCCGACTCCCTGCTTCCAGTGTTTATGCTGAGCTAATCGCCTCCTGGCTCTGGCCTCATATTTAAGGCACAGACACAAGAGTGGTATTGATCTTGTCACCTGATTCTCAGAGAGGAGGCAGATAAGCGTATTTCTCACTTCCTCTAGTGGTGTTTGCGATATCTGCCTGCCTCTGAGATTTCTCTCTCCACCTTAGTGTTATGTAGGTGGGTGCAACACGTGTCCACAAACAGTGTCACTGAACACACCATCGAGTTTTCAATGAACTGATCTTAAATGATAACATAAAGTAAGTTTACGTACCACAAACTAAAATGAATCTGGCTGCAGTCACTGACATAAACTTGATTACTACACTGAGAGAAATGCAGCCAAGGGCGACTCCTCCAAATAACAAAGCATGCTTACCTCACTGATTACTGAAAACAAAACACAAATGCTTGAATAATAAAAGGTACATAAATGCAATCAAATCTTGCATTTTCAGTTCATGCATTATATTTTGGACAGCTTCAATAAATATATATAGTCCTGAAAGCTACTTCAGAATGATGAAAATACTGTGGAGGTCTCACATGTACAGAGGGTGGTCGGGATTCGTGTTGGCACAGTTTGTTCTTTTCCCACAAAGCGACTCAAACACCAGAGTTGTCATTATTTTCTGCCATGCGGACCTCTGGAGGGCAGACAGAGATCTCCTGAAAAAGCTCATCGTCCTTCAGCATGCTCTGGAACAAAGAGGAGCAGAGAGAGTGAAGAAAACCAGTGACTGAGGTCTGCTGGTGGTCATACAGGAGCAGCAGGTCAGTGTCTCACCGTCAGGTTGTTGATTCCGTCAGAAAATGCTCCTATCTGTCTGACGGTGCCCTCAGAGTCTTCCATCTACCAAACAACACACCAGTCAGATACAAAACACTTCTACCACAAGCCAAAGCAGCCATCCTGGTGTTTGTATGAAAGAATCATCTCCGTACCTGTTCCAGGGGGTCAAAGTTGTCCGCATAGATCCGGACGCCCCTCTGGAAGCTGCTGCTCTTGGGCATTTCCACGTTCATGGGGCAGACGTATTCGTCGCAGTCATCCTGACGTTTCTTCCTCAAAGTGCCGAAACCACCGAATGACAGACGTCTGGGCTGGGAAAGGGAAAAGGAGACAATCAGCAGTTGGCCCGTTCTGTTGATGGGTAAGCTATATATATATTCAGTGGTTTGCACCAATGTCAACTAGAGCTGAAACAACTAAATTCTTTGGTGAGAAGAGACAAAGGACAAAAGAACAGCTGGTTAGACAGAGTTTCATTCTGTCTGAGAAACTAAGAGAAACCGGAGCCGATGTCCCCACGGTGACAGAGGGGGTTTGTCTGCGATGCAGTGGACAAGCAGGTACCTTGACCTTGGCTGTAGCGGTGAGGATAGTGTAGTCTGGGTTTTCTAGACAGTCCTGTTTGAGCCGCTGCGCCTCGGAGCCAATGAGCAGATGGAAATGTGTTGCCAGGTGGCGTCTCAGCAGGGTTTTGTTGGGAGGGATGTTGAGCAGGAGGGCAAGCGCTTCCACATTGAAGCGGGGCTCCAACACCTTCAGAGCACACAGACGTTTGAGAAAACACGGTGGGGAGAGGTCAAACATGGAAAAAGACAAAAAACCAAACGGAGTTGTTATTCTAAAGCCATAAAGAGGCTGCATACTGCACAAAAGGGGACTGTCGTGATAAATGTTGGTGGAAACACCGGGAACAATGATAATAAGTTCAAAACTTTACCATTCTAAGTCTGAAAAAGTCTGATATGTTGTATTTTTATAAATATATTGGAATGTTTCACACATGATCGCTTCTTTAATACATTTTAAAAAATACTGCAAAATACTACTGATAAAACTACTTGACAACTACTTGGCCTGTAAAACTGTAGTTGCCATTTTCACCATTTGCCTACTGGGTTTGGTAAATTTCATCTTGTTAACCTAAACTTGCCATCTAATCGTGAACCTGTCCCCGCCCCCCTCACCATCAGCCCTCCATGAACGCCGCTGCCCCTCAGGTTTGGGGCGTATTCTGCCAAGTCCACGGACCGGAGCCACTCCATCACTCTGTGGTTGGTCCACTGGGAAATCTCTGCTGGCGTGATGTTGTTCTGGAAAATGAGAAGAGAATAAAAATCTAGATTTCAGGGGCAGAGACACCCTGAGAAGCTTTACAATAAAAGGAGAAGAGTTTGGATTGTGGCGTCCTGTGTGATACCTCATCAGAGGGTCGTCGCCTGAGGCAATGGGGCTCGTAGGAGTTGAGGCGGAGGACGTGAATGGCCCTCTTGATGCTGAGATGATGGAGAACGCTGCCCACCTTCAGAGACAGCAAGTCCTCCTGGGAAACAGCCACAGGATCAAACAACACAAAGAGTTATCGCAAAGTCATGTCGCCAGTTGAATGATTTATTCAGGGGAAAGGTTCAGCAGTGTGTGTTTAACAGGATTCATGTCTCTTTATGTCAGGGTTTTTTTTTTTTTTTTTTTTTTTTTACAAGCTTTCGCAGCTTTCACACCATGACGAGGTTAAAAAGGCTCTGGAAGCTCACCACTGTCATGTAGTGCAGCATGCGTCCGTCAACACGAGCCTCATCAAAGTGACTTTTGTACTGCGGGAGGCCGATGTCATCCAGCCACCCTGAAACAAATGTCAGCGGATTTAATCTGAAGTGGTATGGCTATTTTTAGATAAGGTATTCCTTTATTAGATTTAGTAAGTGAGATGGCGTCGCACTCACTGGTCACCCAGTTGTGGTCCAGTTTTCCCCTGAGATCGTCCTCCTCTGACCCGAGAGACTGCAGAGCCAGCTGCAGCTTCTTCCTGTGGAGAGGGTACTTCATGCACAGCTCCTGATCCGGGAAACAGAGAAAATCATCAAGCACTGGAAACTTTCATTGACAGCAGCAAGTGACACTGTGAGGATAAGACGTCATAGAATAATGCTGTCTTGTGTCTCCCCTTTGGCCGAGTCTAAAGTTAACAATGAGTATTGGAGGTCTAGACTCGGGCTTGGAAAAGTGGTAAAACTTACAATTTGTATTCATTTGCTGTGTTTCAGAATAAGCCTTGTACAGACTACAGAAAGAAAACAACGTACTGCTGTGACAAAAACAGCGTAATGCTTCACATTCCTTCTGGCTGCACTGCTCCAGTACCTTCTCCATGTCGTGTTGTGATGCCTGCAGCAGAGTGTTTCCTGATTTGATCCAGCTCTGACCCTGGGCTACATATAACCCGAGGCCCTGCTCATGCAGCCACGCACAGACGTCTTCGGTACTCCAGCATGAGAAAGGGACGTCAACAGCACTGAGGGGGACAGCAGTATTGATCACAGTAAATCAATGGGTACAACCGAGATGGAGCAATCATGTCATTTTAACCGAGTGATGCAGTTATCACGCTGCATTAGAGGTTACGCCTCTTTGACACCTACTTGTGTTTAGATTCACGTGACCAGCCGAGTCGAGGGCCGGCTGTAGCTCTGACTCCGCCCCTCCTGAACTCCATCTCTGCTGCGTCGTCAACGTTGAAGGAGGTAGAATGACTCCTTTTTAATCTGCGGGCGAATCATATCATAAAGGACCAGAAGTCATCGTCTCATGTTACGTTAAAGTAAGCAGACTCCAAATGTTACCTGCCAAAGAATTTCCTGAAGCCCTTGGACTTCTTTTTGGCTTCGGGTGAGGACGGCAAAGGAGCTCCATCATGGGATTTTCGCGGAGGGACACCGGCCAAGTCCAGGTGCTCTGTGCCTTTATGTTCTGTTTCAGCTGGAAATGATAATCATATAAACGTTACTCACACTCATCACTAAAAAGACAGATTCAAACACAGCTACAGCATAACTACAGAAGCACCACCAAAAAAATAAGCATTTTAATATGAGCATTACAACTGACACCACACATGCAAAACACGAGTCATCTACCACAACACAACTTACAGGTTTTCTCATTTACAGCGAATGAGAAATGCATCGCAACTTTAATGGCAGGTGCCACAACGGCTTCATTGCAGATGGCTTAAACTCATAGATAAGGGAGAGCTGGACAGAAACCCCTCACACCAGAGCAAGAAACTCTGGAAAAATATTCTCAACAATGATTGAGACCAGTGATTCCCAACCTTTTTTGTGAAATACAGTATAGTATTAACTCTTTGTCCTAAAAATATTCAAACAGGAAATCAATATTTGATTGAGCTGCTCCCAATGCATTAACATGCTGTGACAACAAACTGAGTACAAAAGGTTGGGAACCACTGATTGAGAGAAAACTAGGGGAGAAGTGAACAGTATGACAATGTGATCATCAGAGTGAAATGGTCACATTGCATTGTCAGTACTGTCTTTTTCACATCTAGCCGTATAATCCAGGGCAGCCGTAGTGCAGGCCAACAAGGCCGCTCTGCTCTACTTTACCTAACGCAGGTGAACTGGCACTCCAGGTGCGATCTTCCCGGTTAACAGAACCGTGACAAAAACATGAGGATCAGCACACGAAGCACAAGACACATCTCAAAATAGTGACAAATGTGATAAATTCCAGGACAGTGAAAAGTCAGGTAGGAGCTCGGGGTTACCCAGGTTTGGAGTGCTGGCTGCCTGCTTGCCCCCACGCAGCTTGAAGAAGCCACGGCCGAAAGAGGAACGGGCCTTCTTGGTACCAAAACCCTCATCGCTTGTGGTTTTCACTTTGGCGGGAGGTGAAGAACCCGGTCCGGCTTTATTTTTGGCCTATGAAGAAAAATACAGGACAGTACAAAGTCAGGATGAGAAAGATAGACAGCGATTTCACCTTTAAATTCAAGCAAGAAATAACTAAATAAAATGTAGTTTCATCATTTAACCACTAGGTGTCAGAGCAGGACTGTATGCAGGACATTGTGTCCTGTGACTACATGAGGACTGATAGAAGAAGCCAATACACTGGCAGTCTTTCATTCAACGTATTCACGTCGATAGAGTCACATTTTCCACATTCAAAAAGTCAGAATGAACATAAATCAACACTTCTGATTGTAACAGGCTCATGATATTTTGTGCAGTGTACAGTCAGGTCTCTACGTTCTGTCCTGCTCTTACCTGGTCGGTTCTGGCTGTGCTGCCCAGCTGTGGGACGTCTACGGAGCTGAAATAACAACAACAAGAATTCAGGTATTTAAGCCTCACTCAAGAATAAATGGATGAACAGTCCTACAATAAATAAGTACCGTTCAGGTACTGTTACTTTGCTGACATATCACACAATTAAAAGAAAATAGAATTTGTGGAAAAGTGTACCGACTTTCCTAAATATTTAAAAAGCTATTCAACAGTCTTCCTCCAATAAGAAGAACATTGTGTAGACGTTCATGTCAAATAAGGGACTCATTTCAAGTGATAAACAATGCAAAATTAGATTACTCTTTGCTGCACATTGGCTGTGGTTGTGAGCCGCAGCACAATTGGACCATTTACAATAGTCTGACAGCAACGCCCACCTCCAACCTAAGGGAGGTTTAATCAGCCAGAATAATGAAGGTATGAGGGACATGAGGCCTTTAATGAATGCTAAAAAAACTGAGATTAACAAAAAATCCCGAACAATTTTGGTGAAAAGACTTACTTAATTTAACAATTGAGGCTGATATTTGAACACAGTAATTTTATCACCCACACACCATATTCACACACTATCCAGACATTTTTGTCTTGAGGTCTAAAACAGTTGGAATGAATTCATATTCTGTCCAGATATTTCAGTGTATTTAATTCCACACATGAGATTAAATAAAGCAGAAACAAACAAGCTTTTAATTATCCCAAGAAACAATCAGGTGTGAAACTCAGATGACTGAGTTTTACCTTTCGGCTGCCTGTAACTGTCGTTCTCTGTCCAGTTCATTCATTTCAGATAGCACTGCTATACATGGAATAGACTGAGACAACAGACAGCAACAGAGAAAAACATTATTAATTGAACATGTTTTCTCAACAGCACAAGATTTACACAGCTCAGAAAATAATAACCCGACCAGAAGCTCTGAATTCCTGGGAGAAACAACTTCAGAGTGGGAGGCCGAAACTGAGCCTTTCTAAAGGAAGTCTACAGTCTGGGGTTCATCCTGTGTGAGAATTGTTTTGACAGAGACTGTGTTTACCTCGCCAGAGCTCCTTCCTCCCTCCCCCACCACCGCCAGGGTGACCTGCTCCACCTCCATGGATACGGAAAGCGAGGGATCATCTGGGATATCGTCATAGTCATCTTCCTTTAACTTCTCTGCGCAGGGACAGTTAGGACAGATAGCCATCAGGGATGTACTGCACAGCATGAAGCTAGTATATAGCTAAGTTTATGGTTAAGTCAGGCTCTAGTCATTTTTTTAATACTTACAGTAGTACACATATTGTGAATAAAATTACAATTCTTTAAAAGTACGCAAAGCCTGTGTAGATTGCAGTTTTTTGTATAATCTTGAGGAAATGGCAGCTGCAGACTGTTCTGATGAGAATTAGTTAGTTAAGCAGCATGAAATCATGTGAATGCTCGAGAGCAATGCAAACATGATATGTACATAATTGTTGGCAAATAATGAGAACATTAATGTGTTTGAACTTCAAACACAACCGAACCTTTGACAAGCTCCTGCACTTTCTTGCTCCTTGTAAGTGACTCCTCCAGCTCTTTTATCCTTCGTTCCTGGAGATGAACAAGCGTGACGTTCCAGTTACGACTGCTTCAGCTAAATCAAACCCTTACAACCACAGCATCACATCACACCGTACCTTCTCATCGTTGGCCGTCGCCAGTGACTCCAACACCCTCTTCATCTTCAGCACTTCTGCATCTGAAATAAAACAAACAGACGCTTAATACTTGTGGAAGGTTTACTTTAGCAGCTGAAAGCTGCCAGCAGAAAGCAGAAATAATGAGGCTACTGAAGCTCTGTGTGCTGGTCAGTGCACCTCTTGCTTCAGCTTGCTGCTGCAATGAACTCTTGATTCAAATCTCACCACAACTATCAAAAATAGGGACTTTCAGTGTGTGTTACTAGGAGAGCTACACAATTAAAAAGTATGCCAGCCACTTGGTCATCTAGTCCAAACCAGGTTTAGCTAAACCTCATATGAGCTTATGATATCAAATCTTATCATCAAACCTTAACTCCTTGTCACATTTCTTCTGTTCAGATATTACAACTTTAAAGCTACACTAATCAATACTTTTCACATTATCAATATATCAATGGATCAAATGTATCATCTGGATCACAACTCCCATCTGTACGCAGTGCAGTATATGAGTCATGGTGGCCTGTTGGTTGGACAAACTTTGGTTTAAGCTCAGTGTACTGCTTTAGTGTCCTTAAACAATACTTCCTGTTCTGTCAGTGACCCTGACCACTGGACCTCATGAAGAAAGGCCTGCAAAAAGCATTTTGCCGAAATTTTTTTTCCTTAAAAGCACCTGACCCAGTCAAAGGTGCAGCTCTAAAGATTCGATGGCGTCAATGTCTTGAATAACAGCCGGTGCCTGTGTGGTGAGCAGGAAGACTAAACAAGCACCTATATCTGGTTATACTATACACGTGTTTACGTATAAGAGACTCCCGTATAAATAAATGGCATTCCTCTCATTCAGAGTGGATAAGATAAGGTCAACAGAGGATGGAAGGAGTAAAACAGTCAGATATGTTTGGTATGGAGCCAACAGATAAAGAGTTAAGTTAAAAAAAAAAAAAAGGCCTCAAATCACTCATTATACTTTGGACTGTCTGTGAAATGCAAGATAGTGAAGAAGTAATTAATGGAGAAATCCAGATCAAAGCAAAGTGCCCATTATTTCTTCTGCTGCAGGGGGATCTGGTGTTGTTGGAATGTGAAATGTCTATCTGCCTAATCCTCATAAACCCTTTTGTAATATAAGAAGCGAACTCCATGAAACAAGAAGCTCCCAGACGATTATTAAAACAGCGCCCACCTCTCTCTCCTCCCTCAGCTCTGTTGTGACTCTCCACCCTCGGTCTGCTCTCGTCCTTCAGCCTCCTCAGCTCTGCCTCTCGCTCCTCCAGCTGCCTCTGCAGAAGCTGCAGCTCCTCCTATAAAGAGAGAAGTCATCATTCTGCAATTCTCATCACTTCATTAGTGAATAAGATTTGGGTTGAGGATACAATCAGTTTAGTCTAGGTTTTTAATTTGTCACTTGTCTTTTCATTTGCAAGCTTTTACTGCCTCATAAAGTACACAATGAGCCTATGAACCTGTGAAAAGATGAAAGACGACAGGAAAAAGGGAGGGAAATATCTTAAAATACATGATTCTTTTAACAGGGAGCCCAACTAAAGACAAAACATTTTTTGGATTATTGAATTAATTGTTTAGTCTATAAAATGAAACTGAGAAATTCAGCAAAGTGAGAAACTCAAATTTAAGAAGGTGGAACAAGAGAAGGTTTGGCTATTTTAGATTACTCAAATTGAACTGAAATAAATGATACCTATAAAACATCAGAATGTTAGCATTGTGATTTTGAGTCTGTTCGCATGTTGATAGTTAGCATTTAGCTCAAGCCACCAAAGTACAGCCTCACAGAGCTGCTAGCATGACTGGAGACTCTTAGTAATGTATCAAACTTTAATAGCTGCTCCAGGGCCACAGAAGAGCTGCTATCACTTCTACAAGCTGAGTGGTAATCCTCGAGACCAGGACACTGACTTTCATGTGTAAAATTAATGTGTAAGTAAATGGACTGTACTTGTGCTCCTTTAACATAACATTTGTGAGAATTTGTCAGTCTGTAGTACAGTTAGTCATGTAGTTAGTTCAACTCCATTTGATTTGACACATTGTGGGAGATGATCCAGTGCAAGCTCATACTATTCACTAAACTGTGGACACACTCAAACTGGGCACACATAAAACGGCCACAAAACATCTCATCAAAAGCTGCTAATACAAATAACTGTTCAAACCACTTGAGTGAAATGAAGGAGTACCTAATAACAAGATGTGTAGCTTATAGGGAAATGTACCATAAACAGAAGATGCTTGTATGTAACAGCAACTTTGATTGACCTGAGCAAACATTTACAGAATCATACTATGCTGTATTAGTCTACAGGTGTTAACACAAACAATCTGAACCTGGTACAGATCCTGAAACTGGTACAGGTGGAAGCACTTACAGCAGGTGTGGTGAAAGTCAGGAAAGCAGTGTGCAGCAGTGGAGAAGGAGCAGGTTTAGAGGATCTTAAGGGCCAGAAGGAAGAAGAAGACAGGCTGGAGATTTAACCTCGTTCACCTCATTTCCAGTGAACCGCTCAGTGTTCCACTTTGGACGCTTGACAGGTTAGCACGTTGCAGAAAGATGTTACAATCACAGTAGAAACAGGAGAGGAGGAGCAGAATAGGGTCAAAAAAGGGGGCAAATGGAGGGAATGAGCAGAGGTAATCACAAGGTTTTAAACTTGTAATGATGCCTTTCAAAGGATAGACATACTGAGCTCTCCTGTCATAGTCGAATGTAAAACAATCAAGTGTCTGCAAAGTGGACGCTCAATAGTGAACTACACACACTCACTTTAGTAGCTTTGAGTTTCTTCTCACACTGCAGTCTTTCATTCTCTATGTCAGTCACCCTGAACCGCAGGTCCGTTACTTCCTGGTACAAGCCCTGGAGAGGTGAAAAGAACTCCCATTAGCCATTAAACTCAGAGAGAAACCGGCACTGGGAAGGGTTATAGAGACTGTGTGGGAGAGAGAGTTCCGATTTTTTTTTAAACAGGAGGAGATTTCCTGCCAAAATCACCACACATTATTTTCAGACTGATGTCCCACAGGGGAGAATGTGAGAACCTCGGTCCACACACGGAGACAAATCTTGGACTAAAGGGGAGTGTCAGGGTCTATAACTGTGAGACTGCTTTTATCCCAATCAGCAACAGTCTAAGAGCCCTGTGTTTTGAGTGAAACTGTAATTAAATGTCATGCATATCGTCTTTCACATCATTCTCCACTAACTTATCTTTAACTTTGAACTGGCCGTTTTCCCTTAGTTGTCACTCCTTTATAGCACTAGACATACACTTTTTATGGAATAATATTGTGTGGAACAGTGCTTTTAACATTTTGGCAAATCAGGACCTGCATCACCTATTAGCAGTTCCTGTTTGCACTGAAACCATCGATTAAATACTAGAGACAAACTTTCGAGGCCTGAATTTGACGATCATGATGCAAGATCTGGAGTTATAATGAGCACTTTTTAATACGTGTCAATCATTTTCTTAATGTTAAAAAAGATGAGACTTAAGACGTGAGACGTGTTGTATTCTTAAGCATTTGATGTAAAGCTTAGTGGAGGCTAAATGGAAACAAACATTCAGTTGCATTCATTTTACTTAACTCCCCTCAGGATTTTACTGCGTGGAAAAAACACATAATATTCCCCGAATGTATGTCATATATGTTCCATAGCATGGAAACTTTAACTCTCACTGCCTTTTAGCCCCTCAGAGAGGGGAGAGGAGTAGTGGTATGGTCATGGGTGGGGGACGGGGGGTGCTGGCAGGAAACAGCTGCTGAAGCACAACGAGTGTTTAAGCCTCTTTCGTAACGCTTAAAGAAGTTCAGCCTGCACCACATGACAGACCTCAGAGTCCCCCAGTCGAGTTTGACAGACCTTTGTGACTTTAAAACAATGACTGGGCAGGCGGCCAGGATTCACAGTCACACATCACACAAAACAAGGTGCAGGTGCAACTGGGAACTCCAGCTATCTCTTCCCCATTTCGCATGGTGTCCGTGTTAAGGACGGCCGTGTACCTCATTGTCCCTGTGATCTCTCTCCACAGCCGTCAGCTTCAGCTTCAGACTGGACACCTCCGTCATCAGCTCCAGCTTCTGTGTCTCCAGTGCGGTCCGGTTCAACAGCTCCTGTGGACCAAGACATACACTTCATATATTGGTTTTTTTTCTAACCTTTATTTAACCAGAAAATGTCAATACCAAGATAGGCACAGCACAAGACAAAAACAGGTTATGGGAACAGACACAACACAAAAAACTTTACTATTGTGTGGAGGGATCACAGCTTGGTGTAAAATAATTATCTGGTATTTCATTTGATTGCAGAATTGAGGTAAGGTAACTTTGTGGAGGCCTTACGTGTTGAAGCAGCTCCTCAGTAGAATTTAGTTTATCCCGGTGATGCTCCAGGCAGGAGTCTAGGTCCCGTATCTTTTCACCTTGCACCTCCACCTGGTCTGTTAGAACACTGACCTGGACAATGGTTAGATATCAGTATTAATCACACATGGAAAGCACTCAGAGAGCACATACTGTAGTTTATCTATAATCATTAGCATGGAAATTGTACTTCAGTCAATCCCACATACGGTACACCACCGCTGTAAAAACTCAATGCGACTTCATCTGCACCTGAAAATAGCCTATTTTAAAAATAAAACCATGTACATGTGACCTCTATTCTGTGATTTCAATCTTCAGTATGAATGAAGTGACGTGGGGCTGAGTGCCACAGACAGGGCAGAGAGGTCGAACAGTGTTGAGAGATGGCCCACTAAACCTTTTTGGTTTTTTCATGGGATTTGTTGACATTAAGAGACATCATATCATAATCATCTTGTCTAGAACTATGAATCTATGAAAAAAGAAACTTTCCATCAATGTCTCATGGTTCAAAGTTTAAAAAATGTGTTTTATAAAAAGGTCACATAATGATAATATGGCTCAAGATCAGGATTCTTGAAAATCTCTTGATTTGTTTTTGACATATTCTGCTAACAACCAGACAAACCAACAAACGGGACAGGCGTAATTACTCAAAAAAAAGCCACGTACAATACGACTTAATTGTCCATTCAAGAGCAATTGTTCCACTGTTGTGTTGCTACAATGGGGAGTTTGGCTCACGAACCTGAAGAATAAGACACTCTTTGTCACTCTCCAGTCGTGACAGACGTTCTTGGTAGACTGCTTCTGAGCCGTGTCCGTTAGTCTGAGAGAATGAGAAACAATAAGTGTTGATTTGTGCTGTCTGAACAAATAGCTGCATTTTCTGCATCAGTCAAACAACGTTTACCACTGTTATGTCTTTAGAGATGAGAGCTCATGATAAAAAAACAGAGGGGGGAAGGCCTTAAGCTGTCATGCTGAAATACGGGTCTGGCTGAGGAGTCCAAATGAAAATACACACCAGTCTTGGGCAGCATAGATTTTCTAATAGCTGCATACCACTTAAGTGTATAACCATATAACCCCCCTGACAATGAGCTCACATGGTTTTCCCTTGAAGAAAAAAAACCAGATATGTGAGTTGAGTTTTCAGAGAAACATGTGAGGGTCGATAGTGTTCTCACATGCAAGTGATTTGAAAATTGAATCAAAAGCGAATTCTTCTCTCAAACATCACACATGGAGAGACGAGGCCGTGAGGGAAGAAAAACAAGAGCCTCTGCCTGAGTCAACGCAAGTTTGGAAGACGGAAACTATTTGCAGCAGGACTCCTATAGAAACTCCATCATTCACAAAGTACGCCATAACAGCACTTTTACAATAAACAGTCAGAGTCACTGTAAAGGCAGTGGTGCACAACCAGGAGATACAAAGCAGATCAGAGGATAATTCATACCAGGTGATGTCTGAAAGCTGGACTGTGCAAAGACACTGATATTATCATGCATAGACATGCTGCAATCAAAAAATAGTGAAAAAGGTATAATACTTTGATACGTGCATAAAAATACATTTTGGCTGAGAGGGAGATGTGAACATATATTAGCCACATTTATATTACATCTGTAAACACTTATCTTATCTAAACCTGTCTATGAACTGTCCCATAAATCTGCCTTGACTTGTCCTGGCCAATTATGAATTATCCATGTGTTTGTGTTTATGGACAGTCATTAGCCTACTGGTATAACTGTTATTGTTGTACCTAAACTGTGCATCACCTCCACCCTCTGGGCTGGAGGGAGTCTACTTTTATTTGCATGTTGCCCAGAAAAACTAAGACGGATTGCAGTTTGTCATCTTGTCAATGAAACATATACAAGTGTGGCTAAGTGTTAAGTACAAGAAGTCTCATCTTGAGTGTGATTAGCACAAAAATGGTAGCAAACAAGGAGTAAACATTTACATCTAAGAGGAGTCTGATTTACCGGTTTTACAGATGAAAACGCAGAAAGATGTCAAAAATACACACAAGTATTTGATCTTTTGATTCAAACACATACAACCGAGACCACACATGGAAAAGCACTTTAGAAACAGCCTTTTTTTACCAGTCGTCCCTGCAGCCACTCTGCCAGCCCCTCTGCAGTGGAATCGGGGATCTGACATCGCAGGTTGTCCCTCTCCTCATTGTCCATGAGCTCCAATGCACCCCGCAGGTCCTCCAGCAGGTGCAGCACCCGAAGGCCACCCAAGAAAGGTGAAGTGGGTGACTGGCAGTCGAACAGCCCATTGGAGTAGTCCATAGCCTTGGAGCCTGGGGAGATGGAATAACTATCAAGTTTGGTTTTTATGTAACTGTACGTTTACTTCTTTGTTCAGAACTTGTAGAAAAAGATGAGGTTGTGTCTGTCACCAAACGTCTTAAACCAGCATGTGTGCCATTTAAGGCACAGAGAAATGCACAAAGACTTCCTCAAGCCTTTTCACAAGATTTGTAAACCTTGGGTACTTATTTTTTTAGAAACCCAAAACACTGGGAAATACAGTACCTGATTTTCTCTTCCACAGTTGGCTAAAATGAATGTAGGCAGAGCCCTATAAAAACCTTCTGTTTAATCTAGTTTTTCAGTTACAAATATAGCAGATGAATTATTGTAATTTCAGGTTACTATCTTATTATATAATTTTATAAAACAATCTCTACCTCATTATATCAACAGGCATATTCTAGAAAGACCATTTTATGTGTGGGAAATGGTATTTGCATGGTTGCATTGTTTATATATCTGGCCCCTGGAGTCTGAGTGTAATTCACTGGTAGTCGTTCTTTGTGGTATATTCAGAAAACTGTCTGTGAAAACGCCAAATTCACTTCAGCTGAGAGTATACTGCAATCCTTACTGCTTACAGCTGTTATATTTTATTTAATTAGGCATGCTCATAATAAATATCTGGTATATCAATCATCATTTCCCCTGAGAACATTCACTTATTTGAGCGACTCAGATTCTTTCACACTGAAGACACTGAGCATCTTTTAGCAATTTTATTCCTACTCAAGCTAACATTACAGCAAAATTACAGCATAATACTATACAATATAATACTATATTGTCTCCACTCCTGCAAACATACTGGGCAAAGACATTCTATGAAACATCATGTGACACAGTAAAAGCAAATAATGACAGTTTGATATTCTCCTGTATCTGTGGAAACCATGTTTTCTTATTTTTCTTGGAAGCAAATGTAACAAGTGTTTTGACTGAACACGAGTGCATGATGTTCCCGTCGTGTGCTGCAGCCTACTCCACGCCATCTGTCATCTGTCTTAAATGTCAGCCATAATGAAGATGTCCAACGGTAACAAAGAGGGAGCTGAATAAATAAATATCCAAACAATCATGGCTTCCCCACGGTAGCAAGGGAGTCGGGCTTGATGATGGCTGTGGTTTCTGAGGAAACAGGGGGGACTGGGGGACGTCATGTGATCAGTAGCCTCACTCCCATTGGAAAGGTCAGCGCTATAATTACACACATCAGCGGAAAAGTAGGGACTCTGAAACTGAAGCCTGCTCTGCTCATCTACAGCGGCACAAGCACACAGAGTGTGGCCAAAAGTTCCCAAGTTTGAGTTTATATTCCAAACTCAGAGCTTGAATAATCATTAGTTTCCGTCACTGCAGGGACAATGGAAACTTTTCTTTCATTTCTCATGGTGGAGGAATGCAGTGGAGACAGACAGGGCCACTGATCGAGCAGCACAATTCCAGCATTATTCTAAACTTCTATGTGTATTCAGGAGGATCAAATCAAACTGCAGGTAGAAGAGGAATGAGAAGGGCACATTGTGTTGCCATCCACTGGACTTAGAATTCCCAGCCTACAATTCAATGGTTTCCAGATGTGGATAGACCCCGCAGCATGCAATGCCCACTTAAAAAACAGAGATGCCATGGCCAGGTCTAACAGTCCAAGTGTACAGTGAGGTTACCTGCTATGATCCCATCCATTTGCTCCAAGGCTGCTGCCAACATGTCGCTGGCGTCAGACATCATCTTCTGCTCAATGAATCTGAAACAGTGTTAAGCAAAGAAACAACAGTCACAGCCTGACATTAAATGACAACAGAGTCTGCTTTAGATTGAATCCCTGCACAGACCAGGGGTTCCCCAAAGGTCACAGTAGTCAGCAAGATGAAAAAAGTAGGCAGCAAATATGAACGAGTTTATTGAAGAAAGATGACTTAAAGAAATAGCAGGCCTTATGATTAATTCAAACGAAAAATTAACCATCCTCCCACAAGGTTGGAGCATGGCAAATTAAAAACAGGATGAGGTAAATGTACCCATGCTTAGAAAAACGGAAATTTGATCATCTACATCAACATCTATAGAAGAAAATTAGATTAGTGTGGCCAGAAGCTCCATAACAACCACTAAAAAAATAACTGACACAATCAATAGCTGAGGCTTTAATCCCGCTTGGTTTCACTGTTCAGAGTATTGCTTTGCTCTGGTAGAAACATCGCTTTCAAACTACTAAGCCTGCTTGCATGTTTTTACATTTCATTTGAAAAAACAACAACTGTGTAAATCACTAATTCAGTTATGGTACAAGCTCTCATTCTTCCTTTTCAAATGACTGCTGCATTAAATTAACCCTGCGCCACAAAAAAAAAAAACTGTCTGCCTGCGAGACAAAAAACAAAGTCATCTCCTGGACTTATTACCCAGCAGGCCTTATTTCCGTCCGTCGGGCAGTCATGGGTGCTCATGGGCCGGCCCCAATCTGGAATAATGGCACTATTCTCCCAGGGGTCTTGGGCCTCGTACCGTTGACATGCACGGCATCTCAAACTTCCATAACAAAGTTGGACAGTATCCCCATGACCGCTGAATTCAAAACACTCATCACATGTTTCTTCTTTACTCGTATTGACCACTTATCACCTCAAACAAAATCTGATCCCAGTGGGCTGGAACAGTGTACAGTGTGCGTAGGGGGAGCAGCTAAAGCCCAGAACCAACATAAAAACAGTGGCTCCACTTGTTCAGGAGTCCCATGGTAGGGGGGCAGGGTCTGCAGAGTTTACTTCATTTCCTCCCTCACTGGGGTCACAGTGTCACACCCAGCAGGGTAAAACATGGCCGTTAAGAGCATAATTAAACCAATGGTCTCAATATGAGCAGGGGGCTGGAGTCTGATGATAAAACAAGGGGCCTTAAGTGCTTCACTGCCCAATTTTAACTAGAGAGAAAGGGGAGTACGTTTCGTCCAAAACATCATCCATGCGGCTGTTTATTTGCACTAACCGGTAAACACATTATTTAGATTGATTATGAACAGAACTCTGTGATGTATAAACACACGTGAGCCACATCATGAAGCGAGACACAACAGGACTTCTCGTCAATAAACACGGCAGAAAATGCATCACATTTCAAAATAATACAACTTGCTTTCCAATAACATTTTACAGTTCCCATGGGCTATTCAGGGGGAAGGAGCGCCACAGATATGCACCTTACTACTAATATGTTTTCCTCCGAGCATCTCCAGAGTTTGATAGAAAACCATCACTCACTCTCACCAGGGTGGAAGCTGTATTTGTTCAGCTGCTTGTTTCACTCCATGGGAAGAACATAAAGCTTTTCCAAAAAAAGAGATGCTTTTTTGTTGGGACCCAGATGTTTTCTCTCTCGGTGTGAATCCGGAAAACAACAAATGGCATGAGGAGAGAGACGCCAGTGTGTGTCTGATTTTATGCTCTATTCAACCATCTCATATGGTCTCCTGGTCGTGATGATTGCACGGGTCTAGATGAAACTACGGTGGAAACATTTTCGGATAAAACAAATCACAGTGTGTTACCATAGATGAGGCTGCTCTGCTCCTTACTCTGCTGTCTAGTGATGAAAGTCAAACCTGGTGTTATGGTTTAAGGAGCAATCCCATTCAGTGGAAAACGAAGCATCTTATCAGGCCACGTGCAATTCAGAGTTTATGTCTGAGAAAGAACCAAACCTGGAACTGCAAGTGCCCGTGTGACAGAAAATGGCATCGATGCTTGCCATGTTAACTAGCCTGTCCCTTCTTCAGACTCATAAAACCAGACCTTTTAACATGCCAGGCTCAGATAGTTTCTACTTCTTTTCACATCAGTGATGAGCTGGTCACCCATGCAGAATTTTCTGACCAAAACCTCAAACCCCATCTCAGCAGCCACATGAAGAAGTGTCGGTGATGATGATTGATAACACCACAGTGTAGGAGTGAGCGCTGCACACATTCCTGAGCAGGTTAGTTCCCCCGAAAACCAAACACTCATGCCTGGTACTGACATCCCCGCCGACCTCTGCGACCTCCCTCCCTTCACCCTCCAGACAAAACCCCGAGCACTTTATTCTGTCACAACACGGCACGGTTGCTGGTAGTCTATTTCCCTAACAAAACCCACAATCAATTAAGCATACTAACATGTATCATCTGTGCAGCCAAAGCCTCATACATTTTATTGCTTTGCACTATAGAGCTCCACTGTTACTGCTACTCCCACAAACATCATCCTGCTGAATACTCTCTACAGCACTAAATGTGTATTAATCCACCACAGAAAATAATCCCCAATTAATGCACAATTTACTTCCGTATGATTAAAGCTTCATAAAAAACTACAGTTGGCAGCTGTTTTTGAAAAATACTTTGCCTTTCTTAAAAATTAAAATATATATTTGTGATTTGTTTGTTTTTTTTCTGTAACCAGTAGGAATGAATGGAGTTGGGCAAGTCAGAGAGTATTGAGAGACAGACTAAAGTATTGTTAGCTTTGGTCTTTTCATGACATCTGTTAACAAAAACAGAATAATGACACCATCATTTTCTATTCTGAAAAAGCCCAGTCCCTTTATGTCAGTCAGGACAACACAACTTCTCATTCGCTATCCTTAGATTACTGTATGCCAAGTAGAAAAAGCTCATATTACAAAAGACATAAATAAAAGGACTAGTGACAGCTTCTTCAAATGGTCGTCTTTGTTCAGAATAATAATGCAGTCACTACATGTTCTGAATGCACTTTATTTGAAGCTTGGTGCCACATTAGGACACTTATGGCTCCGTTCCCAATGGAACATTCATGCAATCTTGTTAAAAAGGGAATCAATGCCATTCATCTAAATGTATCTGACAGGAGTAATATTTCCAAGACTATTTTATAGAAAGAAATGTCTGTCTGAAGGCAAACTTGACTTTTCTTATGCTATAAGGTGGTTTTAACATCAACCAGATGGGGAAAAGGAGATGGGGAGGGGGAGGGACAATGCATTTGAAAAGAAAATAGGCTGGGATTACTTGACCTTATGCTGAGTGGTCGGGGTCTGAAACCCACACACACATACACAAATACACACACGTATACACAAACACACGCCTCTGCTGGTGCCTCAAACCCTCGTGCTCCAATATCCTAGTTGCAGCTGTGGTACAGATGTGCATTTCAGAATTGGACTGGCTCAGAGTAGTAATAGAAGCAGCTTTAGTTGTTGTAGTACAGTAACACAAGTAGCAGTCAAGAGTTTAGAGCTGGTCGTGGTGTGGTGGATTACAGTGGTGCTTGCTAGATAAAAAGTAAAACTATATTGCCCTATTTGTGAATCTGTCCAAGGCTTTAAATCACACATCAAGTATCAATCAAAACAAGTTTAAATTATTAGCAGGAAAGGCCACAAATTCTGACATGTGAGAACCTCGTTTTTATTGTAGATCCAACTAATCGTTGCAGCTCTACAAACCATGCTTTCTCCGGGTCATAGTCTGCCTTCTGCCTGCCCTCTTTAAAACAGACAAAACTTGTCCTTAACAATGCTCTCACTACTCTGACTGCGCCCTCAGAGGTGATTTAACTGACATACTGCAGAATTATCTTTGTTTAAAGGAGTCTTGGTTTGGTAGCAGATTATTTTGCAGATTTGTCTCTCAATCAAATAGAGAATTTTACTCATTATTCAATACGGTATCTTATGCTGCTGGGTTATGGAGATTGCGTGCTGGTGCTGCTGCCAGTACTCCTACACCATTGGCCTCCTGTGGCATTTGATTAAAATGACATTTGATTCTTCACTCACGACAGAACTCAACTTATTATTGTATTATTCTTCTTGCATTATAACTTCCTCTAAAGTGAAATGTGATGAGTTAGATTGTATTACTGCATCCAGAAGCCACCAATGCACTTGTGCTTGACTTAGAAAGCTTTGCTATCCAAGTTGCCAAGATATCGACCGTCCTTAGTTGAATTTACAGCCAATGACATTGACACTGGATAGCACTGTAAGTTAGTTTGCGGTTCCTCATACCTTCATACACTTTAGTCTTTCTTTCAAGAGACATCAGTCGCATCGGGAAAAGTAGTTGTGGTAGTTATTTTAGCAGCTCTCAGAGCCCAAAGACATGTCTTCTAATGACTTGGTCTGCCTGTTCAAAAGTCCAAAACCGAAAGACATTTCATTTCTTATCATATATGACGTATCACATAAGAAAAACAGCCAATTCTCATAGTTCAGAAACTGAGCTCAAGAATATCTGAGATTTTCACTTGAAAAATTACTCAAACTATTAGTTGGTTTTCAGAATAATTGTCGATCAATTAATCAACTCACTGCTTCAGCTTTAACCTTGATTACCACAGCTGGCAGTAAGAGTTAAAGCAGTACTTGAAAAGGAAAGTGGACATGGAGCGTGACCAAGGTCTTGTGGAAGGCAGTCCCATGTGAAATCCAACCACCAGTCAAACACCCAGTCTTTGTTTACACTTCCCCTGAGAGATGGTCCGGTGGACTTTTAGTCTGGGCTGCTGTGAGGTCTGACTGTTTGACAGAAACATCAGCGCAGACTTTAATCTAGTGATTTTATTTCTCACTGCAGCAGCGGTGGCCTCACCGGGACACTGCACAAACACCTCTTTGTCCTTCAGAGACTCACATGATAGCACCACAACACCGATCCCAAGTTACTGCAGTTTTTCCATGTGGCCCCAACTACATCACAGTCAGAAATCACACTGGAGAGGAAAAAAACTAAAGAGGATTGTGGAAAGAAGCAGGAGGAACTGAGTAAGAGATCACAGCAAGCCAAGAAAAACTGCCTTTCCTTGCTTCTGTTATCAAGGTCTTAGCGCAGAAGCAGCCCTGTCTACATATGAGGCATAATTTCACAGTAGCAGCTCAGAAGATCAGTAAAAAACTGTAAATGAGATTTCAATACAATGAATGAACCATTTTCAGGCTTGACGCAGAGGCATCCCCACACGCAGGAAGACCCTCACTCATTCCCATCAGGAAGCGTTTCCTGGCACATGCTGGAGAAATGTCTTCCTCTTCGTCACAAAGTGTCATTTTCCCAGCAATCCCAGCTGCCTAACAAAACTAAAAGCTCAAATTCTAAAAGCCACTTGCACGGCTCATGCATAAAAGTGGGTCTTTCATTATATTCCTTTGAGACAAATGTTTCAGATTAAGATTTTAATTTAATTTCAGAAGCACGTAAACATCCCAATATATCAAGTGACACCTCCCTTCTCTCAAGATACGCCACCACAAGAGTGCTGCACCAAAAATGCAAGGAATGCAGATGTGAAGGAAAAAGGTGGCCAAGACAGACAGGCCCCATTGTTTTTCTGACCCATGGCTTAAAGAAAACTAAAAACCTAAAAACTTTGGGATGTGTGCCATGTTCATCTGACTGCAGGCCAAGTTTGCTGCTAGTACAAACTAAGGCCAATTATGGACTTTGTCTCCTCTTTACCTGACTAGGCAACAAGCAAATGCCTGTTCTCAGAGGAAACAAAATGACTGGTGCCAGGAGATTAGAATTATTTATTTGTGTGTTAAACAAACTGAGCAATGTGAAGTTGTGTTGTATTATGCTAGTTCTTCCACTGTAACTGTATCAGATATGGCTGTGCAAGCAAGTGTGCAACAGCATGGGTTTTCTGAGCTGCCAACCGTTAGCCGTGGGAGCGCGGCGGGATACAAATATGGTCATTGTCAGAGGAGGAAATAAAATCCTTTGTTATGCTTTCTGCCCAGAAGCAAAGACATCATCAGACGTACGCAGAGTGGAGCGCTGCCAGCAGGTCATGCAGCGCCTCAGGAGGGAAGTTCTTCCTGAACAACTGTATACTACAGAGATTTACCCAAACAAAAGGCTGCATACGTCTGAGACTGATCATGACAGGAGCTGACACTGGACCAGAAGCAGCTTTAAACTGCTGGCTTTGAACTGGCTGTTACTGCCGTCCTTCTACAATAAATGTCACTGGAAGTCAAAGTGAGTCTGACTAGAGGTTCACCGCAGTGATTCATGACTTGGCTTGTACATTAATGGACATGTGACGCATAAATTAGCTGTGGTTACATTTAAAAAAAGGCCCTCATATACAAAGCTAGCATAGTTTAGCTCACTAAACAGACCTATAATCCCCCGAAAGTACCAAGTCTGAAGAAATATCACTCACTGTCATACATTTTTTCTTTGTTTTCTCTGTGGATGTATATGATATGAATTCACACACTTTACATGTGTATATATTTAAAGTTTTTTGTTTATTTATATAAAATCTAAGCACTAGGGATGCAGCTGTGTGCCTTTGTTGAGTTGTGTAGTGATAAAGAAAAACTCTTTAAACAAAATAATAATTAAATATCACAGTGACGTTGCAAGACCCAAGGACAATAGCTATGGGATGTCACAAAAAGAAATTAGATAAAATAATATCATCAAGTTAAACAGTGATTCACAATATCTACACTGTAATCTCTTTTAAGTTACCAGAGACACTGCTCATAGAAGTAAATGATATATTAGATACTCTACTTACAAACAATAGAAAAGTAGCTAAACTCTCTGTATGTTAGCTAACATAAACATGTCTTAGCTAGCTACGTTACGTCCAATTAAAAGGAGCATTTTAAAAAGAGAATTGTGGGTGTTTGAGTTTTAATATAATTAAGCAAACAGTCCAAAGGAGCTTGGATAAACGGACCGTTTAAACTAACTAACGCTAAATGTTTAACAAAAAAGTTCATCAAACTTCGGTTAACTCACAATTGTCGACCAAGAAATGACCGAGAAGAGGAAGAAGGGACCCAGCAGGCTCCGGTAGCTTTACTCCAAACACTTTCTTCCCTTTTCACAGGAGCCTCATAGTTGGTGTTCACCTTCCCATTGAATTTGTGTGTCTGGTCTAAAGTTTTTACCGCAGCTAAAGAGGCGGCTAGAGCGGCGTCAAGCTGAACACGGAAGTGTCTCCGGAAGTGTCGCCTTCAGAATAAGAGCGTCAAATCTGTTACTTTATGGTGGTCGGTTCTGTAATACTTGTATTCCCTTAGGGTACATCTCAGAGGCAAAGGTCCTTTTAACCTCGCTACATTTGTCTGACAGCTTTAGTTACTCTTCAGATTACAATTTGTCATACACTTCCCATTCAGTGGAAACCAAGTATCTCTATGGACTGAGAAAATTTTCCCACTAATAAACTATTTGAACCCCCTCTTGGATTTTCAGAAGTTTTCATTTAATTTGTGGGTTTAAATAAAGACTATAGCCTATATAGGTGAAAGCATTTAGACCAGAACAATAATTGGTAAGCACATTTAAGTAAAAAAAAGAGCTTCAGGAAGTTACAGTATGAAGCTATACAGTTAGCATGAGGTTAACTCTAAACTGGCTATATAAGTTTATTAAAATGGCAGGGTTGGGGTAATTAGAGCCAAAAGGCCTGGGCCAGTGGTTCAACTCGTCCCCACCATTAATAAAGTGTTATTTTACTTTGCAGCAGCTACTGATGCATTATGAGTCACAAATCAACCCTTCCCCCCCTAATCCACTTCTTCTTCTCAGAGTCATGACTCAGTCAACATGCTGATTAATTAGTGGCTCCTTGACATGATTACACTTCCTGTTTTCATCACCAGTAGCTGGTGAGTCTGGATATCCTCTTGAAGTAGTTAGCTTAATGAACAGTGGAAATAGTTGGGTAAAGGTTGAGGGTAAAAAGTTGAGATTTTCTCCATTTGAGCTATATTTTGTTCTGAATTTTTTAAATTGGCTTTGTTGAAGAAAATTGGGCTTTAATGTGGTAAACTTTGTCTTTGAATTAAACTGTATGTAGTAACTTGGCATTTAATCTGTCTTTCTTCTGGTATAAAATCAGGCTATATCCTATATAAATATGTGTGGTGAAGATGTTCAGTTTTATTACCATGTGGCTCAACTTATCTTCTTCCTGAAGACAACTTTTTTGTCATGTTTTGAAAACTGTTTATTTTAGATCCAAAGGGATTATTCCAAAGAATGCACCACATCCTGAACTACGTGCACAAACTTTGAAATCCGCACTATTTTGAAAGTCACTACCGGAAACAACAGTTATTAAACTGTCTTTACACTGCGCATGCGTCCAGCACATAAAAACGATTTAAAATATTAAGCTAATTGTCTGACTGTGTAATGTTGGCTGCACGAATTTAAATACTGGA
The DNA here is from genome assembly GCF_042242105.1 of Pempheris klunzingeri. Taxonomy (NCBI): domain Eukaryota; kingdom Metazoa; phylum Chordata; class Actinopteri; order Acropomatiformes; family Pempheridae; genus Pempheris; species Pempheris klunzingeri. The sequence continues at coordinate 12,905,534 of NC_092033.1, forward strand.
AGTTAACTGGTTTGGCACAGTTTAGAAAACACCCCAAGAGAAGCAAAACACTAAACTACGGGAAGAAAGAAGTTTCCAGCTTTACAGAAATGATCTTTAATGCGCTTTAACTCCTTTTGATTCTTCTGCTTCTTCAAAAAGCACCTAAAAATGTATGGCGACAATACCTTTACAGAATCAAACGGAAACTTTCTGAATAGCTGTAAAGTTACGAAACGTTCAAAATTACGAGGAAACGCTGAACGCAACACGCACATGTTTGTCAGTCTTACCTGTAAAAGCCTGAAATCGGCTTAATAGCAATAAACATCCTCTTTGTTGCACTTTATCTGGTATAACAGGCACCGTGTGCTAAATACATGATGGCAGCAGTGAAAAGGCTTCAGAGCACAAGTGTGATTAAAATGCCTTGATACTAATATGGTGAAAAAAAAACAAAAAAACAAAGGACATTAAACCGAAAAACATCTCAAATGAACTGCAGCTGTATCTCAAATGTCTTCTTTTCTCCACATTGCTTCATCTGTATTTGATGGTTTCTATTTATGATCAGAGAGAGATGATGACTCTTACCTGAATTCACCTCATCAGTGAAGTAAATGAAAACCAAGTGTTGCTGATTGTCTCTAATAGTAAGTGTAAGTGTGTTTTTGTGTGGTAGGTGTTTTTATAAAGACCTTGGATGTACTGCCTCTGTGGTGAAATGTTACTAAGTATATTTGCTTGAGTACTTTTTCTTTCTTGTCGCTTTCTTCGTCTACTCCAGTGCATCTCAGAAGGTTTATTGTACTGAAATACAATGTGTAGAGCTGAAATGATTAATGGATTCATCAGTCAACTATTTTGATAATCGATTCATTTCAGTGTAAAATGTTTGATGGTTCCAGCTTCACAAATGTGCAGATTTGCTCTTACAAATGAGCTCCACCTGAACCAACAGTGAATCTGCTTCTACATGAATGCATGAGTGATAATACTCCAATGATATAATAGGGCGTCGAGTACTTTTATTTTGAATCCTTTACTTTTATAACATTTTCAATGCAGGATTTTTACTTGTAGCAGAGGATTTTCACAACATAATATACTTAAGTAAAGGATCTCAATGCTTCCACCACTGCAAGACAGCTTATAAAATACAGTAAATAGACTGAATACAGGACAGCATCAAATACATTGTTCAACCAAAGGCCCAAAACTGTTAAAAACTGAACATATTGACTGTGCAAACTATATATGTTACGTTATAATAGTATCAAGAATTGATGGCTGCCACACTATTTCTAGCATCAGTAAGAACAAGAAAAGAATGTCTGTGGTGCGATAAGAGAGGGCAGTTCACAAAGGAGCTATAATAAAGTGGCTGGTGTGTGGGTGGTTGAGGGCACATTGACAGCAAATCACATTCCACTGAGTGCAAATTAAAAAGCCCTATGTTTAGCGAGAAGGGTCGTATTCATTTTCAGCCAAATGCAGAATAATCATCTTTGAAGTCTCCTGATAAATATCTTCCTACTGTTTCTCCGTTCTCCGGCTGTCGACGAGAAGGTCGTGACACAGACGCATGCAGTTCAGCCAGCAGGTGGAGTTAGAGGTGTAGTCATGATCACAGTGAGTCGCCCTTAAAAAGGAGCCTTGACTTTGTCTCATAACACAACAAGTGCACGTACTGTGGGCATGATGTAACCAAGCGTCCCCAGAGCAGAACAAATTTGTCTCTCTGACTGGCGTCTGGAGAAAACACTGACATAGTGCATGATGGTGTTTGATTTAATGACGGCTCAAACAGCACTGAGTGTCTCGGAGATACATAATGGTGTAACAGCCCATGGTGCAGTGTGATGATCTCAGTCATTTCAAGCATAGAACAGACCTCTGTGCACTCTCACCTTTTTATATACAAAGTCTGACATCCTCCGCACATTCTGCAAGTGCATACACTCCATTTTCTGAAATGTGACTCTGTTTTTATTAGGTCCTTGGCTGCATTTGAAGACCAGTGCACTGCATACCGATACAGGCTGAATAAAAGCACTGTCAGCTGAAGGACTGCCCTATAGCTCAAGAACTGAAACTCAGTCACAGGATTTGTCAGCTTAAGAAGCAACAGTGTCCTTTAAATAATGTTTCCAAATCACCTTGAGGCTTGAACAAAAATACAATCAGTCAGATCAGTGCATCACTAGAAATTCCAAATCCATACTTTTCCTGATTTTGCAGAGAAAGAACAGCTTCTCAATCAGCGTGTATATATTTTTTTCGCCACGGCTACCGCAGCTTCTGTTTTGACTGAAAATCTCCTCAGCTGGAAGGGTATGCCCCTTCAATCACAATCAACTTTACTGGCTAAATGTGTTGACACATGGGAATTTGGCTCAGTCTCAGTGGCACTCACTGTACTTCAATAGCAGACAGATTTACAGGATGACAGAAAGACAGAGCTACAGCAACAAATGTATCAAGCTAAACAGCTTTGCCCCTCGCTAATAAATTAAAAATTAGATGATATTCCATGTAAAAACCATGTATCTTTCAAACAGAGAAATTTGTCGACTCATAAAAGGATATATGCAATCCTTCAGTTTTCTTGAAGAATGCAAAATCACCAAATCTGGAAAATCACAGTTTCCTTTGAATATATCCCTTTTGAATTTTATGCAGATGCACAGCATATTCTCCTCTGTCAGCAGCCCGTCTGTGAGTACATCAGTGTCACTGTGTTTGGTGGCGAACGTGCTGCCTGAACTCACAAATGACTCTCAGGGGACGTTTTCCTCTGAGCCTCCTTCTGATATGGAGACAGTCTCCCCGTGTGCCTCATCATATAACAATCATAGGCGTGAAAGGAATAAGTACTTTTCTGCAACTTCCTTCAGTCTTTTGTGATGTTTTGAGTGCAGCACTTACTGCTGGTGAAATCCTTAAAGATCTTTCAGTCATTTAAAGGCAAATTAAAGCTTTCCCTGTGCAGCTGGCTGTCAATCTGTCTTCATGACCGGTTTAGCCTATTTAGCACAACCTTTGGAGACAACCTATGCAGCCTATGCAGCATGGTGGTTTCAGTGGCCATGGCAACCTCGCTGCTTGGAATTACCTATACCATGTAACATTTTTGTGAAAATGTATTTATTTTTTGCGTGGCAGGGGAGCGAGAGGCGACTCAAAACCAGCACAGCTGAACGGCTGTCAAGTTGCTCTGGGTGAAGTAGGAGCGTGAGGCTCCAAGGTGCGGTCAAGTACTCCTGTTGGCGCACATTAATGGACATGGAAGCACTCAGGTTACAGAAATATCCCACAGTGCAAATAGAAATCACAGTTCCTATCTGAGTCACCTGCCACTCCTAAAAACTGCACTGAATCCTCTGCATGGTGAGTTGTATACAAAAAGCAAAGCTCACAGTGGGTTTTTTGTGCTGTAGCTGCACCACTGATTCTATTTAAAAAAGGAAAAAAAAGCCATCTACAGTGTCTGACAATCAATAGGCAATCAAACTACTGAAAACAATCATCAGTAGTGGCCATTTAATTCACAGACATATTGTTGGATAAATGTCAGGTCCAAAGCAAAAATATCCAGAGCACACCAAGATGAGGTTTGTGGAGGACAGCAGGACAGCCAATCTGTATTCGACCCTTCACCATGTTGTTATTGTCAGCAGGAACAGGAGGTCTAATAACTACAAAAGCTCAATAGATGCCGGAGCCTGAAAAGGATGCATGTGTGGTCAGGTACTGTAAATCCAGATCTTAGCCCTTTTAATAATTGCCTCTTCCTCCTCCTTGTTGCCAGCTCTTGCTGCAGCTCTCTCTCTCCTTTTATGGGATGCCTTCCATATTATTTTTACGGCAGAGGCTGTCTCTGCTCCCTGGACGAAAATGGAAACAAACAAATACTAACCATGTCATACCTTGTTGCGGACAACAAGCACTTTGAAGGTGCTTTGTATCCCATGCAGCTCATGTCTGTTCACACAAATTAGTGAAAAGCCCCAATCAGCAATTTCCCTTCTTATGTAGTTCAGTGTATTAATGTAGGCTGAAGACCAAATGGGCTCTAATGCACACTATATTATGTTTTGATCAACAAATAAGGCTGAGGGTGCTTGAGACTTGGGCAAAATGGTTCTTTAAGCTTATGCTAATATCTTGGCAACATGCTCACAATGACGATGCTGAAGGATATATCAGGTATTTGCTTTCATGCCAAGAGCTTGATGAAGAGACTGATACCTGTCTTATGTGTGTACTCTAAATGTAAAGCTGGTGCCAGCAGCTGCTTAGCTTAGTTTAGCACAAAGACTGGAAACAGTGGGAATCGGCTAGCCTGGCTCTATCTAAAGGTGCAGTGACTTCCTGTAGGCTCCACTGGTTTCTTAGAAAGTTGATGGTAATGATACTGGATCTGACTGACAGGGTCTTTTCATTTTGTCTGACTGGTCAGCTGTTCCTTAGATGATATCTGGCAATGAATGGCATTAAACAACAAACAGTAAAGTAGTAAAATTCTGTGTCACATTTTGCGTGGATTCAGCCGCCTGTCCTGTTTCCTAAAATGCACCAGCTGCAATTTGTCTCTTCTGGTGCTAAAAAAACCAAGATGGCGAGGGCCATGAAAACTACATGGCGACGCCTGTAAAGCGGAACTCAAGGCTTCAAAGTGGCTGTCCACAAACTAACCCCTGAGTCCAATAGGCCAAAATGTAGTATGGCAAGAAATATGCTATCCAGCTGCCGAACATGCACTTATATTAGATTTACATGGCCGAAATCAAAATCAGGGAAATTATTATCTTTGCCTCAGAAAAAATACCAAAATCCGGGCCTATGTGACCCAGTGGTAGGTATGGACCTGCTTTGGACAGAGCCAGGTTAGCTGCATATATTGTATAAAAGAAGTGGACATAACTTCTGAGATTATAAAGTGAAGCCATTCTTTGTGGAACAAACGTCACTTCTGGTGCTAAAAAACCAAGATGGCGGGGCCCATGAAAACAATATGGCGACGCCCTTAAAGCGGGACTCAAGGCTTCAAAGTGGTGGTCCACAAACCAAGCCCTGAGTCCAGATAAAAATTCATACTTGAAATGTAAATACGAAGATGGGATGACGCAGGCGGCACACAAACAGAGGCAGCGCGACGGAAACGAGTCAAGCTCGGCTTCCCCTATACCTGATATTGCACGCCGATTGAATCTGACAGCGGGGGGAACACCCTGCAGAAACTCGGCGGCTCAACTCGAGGCCTCTGTCGGTGAGGGACACCCGCTGCATCATCCCATCTAAGGGAGCGGGTCGACTCCAACTCAGTGGGTTTGATCTTTTCAAGGTCTATTTACAATCTTCCGTATGAGAACTGGTGACATCATCTGTGACATCATCTGTGAGGTCACTAATGGTGACCATGGTGGCCAACTGTGACATCATCTGTGAAGTAACATAAGAGACTAATGCTTTAACACAACAAAAGACTAGCGCTGTATTGGAAATGGCACACTATACTGGGAGTTTGTATTAAACAGGCCAAAATGTAGTTTGTCTTATACTTTTTGCAAACAAAAGCAAAATCTGCAGCATGCATGGGACCAGTCTTCTTCACCTACTGTGTCCCACAATGCAAGGCGCTTACCTTTGTATGAACAGAGATGTTTCAGAAAGCTATGTACATTTTTACTTATTTCTACTGAGCAGTCCACCAAAGAGAGGGAAATTCAGGCAAGAAATATTCTATCCAGCTGCTGAACATGCACTTATATTAGATTTACATGGCCGAATGTATGTGCTTGTTCCAACTTTCGTCGGGCCGCTTTCTCGGCCGCTAGCCTATTCGCTTACTGGTGGAATTTCCCATAGAGGTTAGAGAGTTAGCCAACATTAGCTTGCAGTTTACCCCATACAGCCTATGGCTGTACTGAACGTACGATGTGTAAGTTACACTGGAATTTGTAATTTTTTAATGTACCAGATTTCACACAACTGGAGTGACAATTCTGGAGGAAGTTTATGGAGTTTCAGAGCTCAGACTGATCCCCTGTAATTTGGGATAATTGAAAAGTCACTAAAGTGTATTAATATATTAATGATATGAAAACATGCAGATTTGTTTTTCTGCATGAATGATTGTTTCAAAAAAGACCAATTGTATAAGGTATTACACATTACATGATAATCAAATCTGAGTGTCAATCCCACCCCCACTGACATGTTTAAACAGTGCACGCTAGTGATGGCCAAAATGCCAAATTCAAGCCTTCAACGATGGGTGATGCCACGTTCACTTCTTATATACAATCTATGCTGTAGCTTCACACTTACCATACAGACATGCGAGTAGTATCAATTCTCTCGTCTAACTCTTGGCAAGAAACTAAATAACTGTATTCCCCAAAAGATCCAACAATTTCTGTAAAATGCTCATGGTTAGCAGGTCATGTTTAACTTCTTAGTTTAGCTTAGGATGCTAGTTTTGCTTGTGCAACAAAGTGCAACTACGGCTGATGGGAATGTCATTAGTTCTGTAGGCATTTTGTCAAGTCACCAAACTAACTTCAATGAAATTTGTGGTTACCATAAACATCTATTAAACTACGTGGCAATCTATCCAAAAGTTGAAGAGATATTTCAGAAATGTCAACCTCATAGTGGAGGTAGAGGACAGTTAGTAGGATTCATCATCTGGGGACCAGGAATGTCTGTTAAAAATATTAGAGGAATCAGAGATATTCCCTAGAGCTCCACCAGTAGTTTGCCTAAAAAGCTGTTTATCGACAAAGATAGATATTGATGTTTTATCGATAATAAAAATAAGATAGAAATAAGATAATGATGCCGACTTCCCACTTCTTTCAGTCTGAAGAGAATTGGATATTTTAAGTGCAGAAGGTAAAGAGAAGCTGAAGTGTTCAGATTCAAACTGTGGTCAAGCCCACAGGATATTTGAAAGGAAGAGTGATCCCTTCATTAGCTGAGAGTGGAGGGAAGAGACGCTTTATTCCATCATTCAGCTGCCTGCTGATGAGGGCCAGGAGATCACATTCCTTTGTTATTACTGTATTTCTTGTGTAGCACACCTGACAGCGTGGTAATTAATGAGATGAGAGCTGAGGTGGCAGGGTCCCAAGGGTCCTCAATCCTCCCTTGGTGTCAGGTTCAAACCCTAATGTACGGCAGCTTAGTGAAGTGGTATTTATCACGGCACATCACGGCACATCGCCGCTGCTCACCTTTTCTCACCCATCTGCAAGGACTCTCATCCCGTAGTGAGTCATTATCATGCTTCAAATTCATCAAATTCAACAGCTGAGTGATGTGCTTGATGACTGCTCAATGTCTGCACATTGAGCAGTCATCCAGCGTGTGTTGCATGTTGCCTATATGGAGTTACACAAACAGCACATGGGATTGAGATCGCTAATCTCATGTGACAACTGATTTACATACTGTGACAAGCCACTAGCAACCGTCACCACTGACTGCAGGCATCCAGCTCTGCATTTCTATTCCTAGGCTGCTGTAAAGAGTCATTCAGCACTGCATGTCACACGGATGTCGTTCCTCCTGTCTCTTAAGTGCAAGTTGTACTAACAAAGAAAGGAACACACCACAAATAGCTTTGTCTATCAGCCACGGAGAACATCCTGGCATCCCATAATTATTCCCTGATTGCCAGGGGACTAATAATAAACATGTGGCGATCCTGTGAAGAGCAATTGAAATGTTGCACTCAGATGTGGACAGACGCCACGGCAACAGGAAGAGGCTGACAGATATGGACCACGAACGAGCTGCAACGTGGTAATGACTTTCTCTTGACATTGACTCAACAGCATTTATGATGAAGATGAAGATGAAGGGAGAACAAACAGCAAGACGGAACAACAACTTATAGAATACAGAGCACTTTGAGGCACTTTACACAATAACTCCATGGTAGAGATTTGCAGTTGGTTGAGTCTCAAGGAAGTCCCCGAGCTACACAGCAGCCACACAGCTTTAGCCGCGACTGGAGTCTCTGTCATAACAATTGTCATTTTATTCTTGTAATTCAAAAACCATGTCTCGTGTTTCTTAAGTTATGTTTTTTAAAGTGTGCAACTGCAGTGCGTCTGGATAAAAAATGTTATCAACGTAATTAGAAAATGCTTTTTAAGAACAGAGCCGCAAAATGTTCTTTCTGAGCATGTTTGTAAAACCTCAACTGTCAACATGTTTAATTAGTTTCACTACAATATCTGCTCAAGGCAGCTGAAGCATGTTGTGACAACTCACAGCGCTTGATTCATTTTAGAGAAAGGTCACAGTCTTGGTTGAATATTGAAAAGTCAACAGCGACATGACACAAGACCTGTTTACTTCTGCAGTATTTTAACCAAAAGTGCAATCTTTCCCAAACCTTCACCAAGGTGCTTTTGTAGTCTGTTCCTCATTCAGAACGTGGATGTGCACCTCAGTGTCAAAAAGTCCTGCGCTCTCCACATGACCCCGTCCTTACAACTTCTGGGCAGTACAAGAATACAAATAAAGAAAACTAGCATGGACTTTAAAAAAAAGTGAACATAATCAAGACTGCAATTGCATTTCCTCCACAACGTCTTTGGCAAAACTGTCTGTTAAATGTAATTTTTAGGAGACAGTGTTGCTGTAACATCCACAAACACTAAACCTCAAGCCAGCAAGTCTGATAATAATCCACACAAGCTGGTGTGGATCCACTATGCTACATAGCAGCATGCAGTTTCTCCTATACAGACACTATGAGACACCAACTTACATTAAAAGCACTAGCTGCCATGGACCTTACCAAGACGTTTTTGGGACCACAACCATATGAAATAACAAATATGTACATAAAACCATACCAAAGAGAACACAAAGAATGAATAGTTACATAAATACACCTTCCTATCAATAAACCAATAACACACAAGCTCAAATTATGACATAAATCGGCATTGTTTGCCTATACTCTCCCCCCTCCGTCTCAATGGTTTGCCCCTGGAGCTCTCAAGCTTGTTGTCCTTGTTTTCCTGTATGTTTATGTGAAAGTGCATGAGAGCAGTGGAAAAAAACCCTTGTATGTGTTCACACACTCGGCGAATAAGCTGATTCTGATGCCCATGTCTTCCAAACTCCATGCTCCTGAAAGTGAAATCTGTTAAAAGTCTGCAGTCACCAAGCCCGATTGAAGCTCACCTTGATCCTACCTTCAGGGTCATTTTCTTAGACTTGGAAAAAGCTCCTCCACAGCCACAGAAGAGACAACCATTTCTAAAGGCTGTATTGTGGCCTATAGTGTACTACATGAACTCCAAACTCTTCCAACTATAGTCTGAATTTCACAGGCTGCCGATTATTGAAAAATATAAATGTGATAAAGGTGGAAAAGTAAAATAGAAATGTGCATGTACAAAACTGTAACTTCATAAAATTATGTAAAGCAACAGATGTACGTGGGAGGGTGCATATGTTCATGCTCCCTTTGTTGTTATGTCAGAGCCATCTTCAGTTCCTACCTCAGTGGTAAAGATTGAAAGAAGGCAGAGTAATGAGCCCTGACTGAAGCAATAAGAATCTTGATTTTCTCCATTTAACTACTCATGTCTGACTATGATTGCGGTTTGCTAGGTGGTCAATCCAGATCACAGCATGTAGCTGGGACATGTATGCTTGTCTCCATCCTCCAATGCCCATCATGGAAACTAAACACCAGCCTTATTGCCAGCAAAGCTCAACAACAAGTCTATTTCCTCTCACAGCTGCAAAAGTTTAATGTCAGTCTCAAAGCCACTATTCTCTACAAAGCTATACACCGCCTTTACTAAAGATGTCACAACTCACAATAAAAAGGCAACATGCATTAAAACTCAAGACACAATCGAAAATTAAAAGATTAAAAAGAAAATATGAACAGCTTGGTCTTGAGTTGTCATCTTGGTGTTGAGACGTCAGGGACCTGCTGGTGATGGATTTGTTGAGGCTCCATGACGATGCCAAACCCTCAGCATGATTATAAAAGTCTTCTGTTGGATTCTGAATGAACAGAAAGCTGCTGTAAAGAATCATGATAAAGAATTAATGCTTCATAAACAGTGACACTTGGATATCTGTACTACCCTCACCTTATTTTTCCATAAGGCTCGGGTCGGAACAAGACACTTCAGTTATCTGCATTAAAGCTGCTCTGTGGCACCTTTGTAAACAAATCTTTACAGTAACCATACTGGGATGTGTGTCTGTATCATCCTATTTTCATGTTTTATCTGAGTTGCACTAAAGCTTTTCACCACAAGTGTTCACAAGTGTTTTCACCTCAAAAGCACTGCAAAAGTAATTAGTACTTGCTATACTCCTTTTTCCCCCTGTGTATGTATGTAGCTTGCAACTGCTTCGAGGTCTGGTCCTGGAAATATGCACAAATTTCACTTCTATTGTATTGGTTTTTTTTTCCTGTATCACTTTTGTAAAGCATGACGGTTCGTTGTTGACCTACAAAAAAGAAGGCCCACTAACTCACTTCTTCTCCAGCTTGTAATGGAGATATGTGTTAGTGTTATGATATATCTATATTTGTCCACATATTCAGAGTAAAACTGAACAGCCTGACAGATATTGGGCCCCATTAAACAGTAGGTAAGAGCGTCGGACAGATATGTAGATACCAATATATGCAATAAAAAAGTAAGTGAAACTGAAAATTGATCGAGATAGAGAAGGGTATTAATAAAGATTTATTAGAATTATTACAATGTTTATGTGTCTACCTGATAGAATCACGACTAAATGGACAGTTTCCCCGAGACAAAAGCGTGTGCTTGTCTTATCTTCTGCCAGGTGGGGAGCAGGGAAACCTAGCAACAGGCTGCTGCAGACCGAGCATCACTTGTAACTCTCAGCTGGATAGACAGGACATACTGTGCCATACGAGACAAATTGCACACCACACTGACCTGAACACACAAACCTGTTGATCATTCCAATACAAAATACCAAGATGAGCATATTTTGGATTGTGGAACTGTGGATGTTTCTAAATTGACCCAGTTTTCTACGACACTGTGTGGGTTAGACGAGCCTCGCCAAGCCAACCGCATTAAATCAAAAAGCACACAGGCAAATTATTCATTTGTTAAACTGTGCCGTTTCCTGCTTGAACTAAATATGTACCATTCACAGCCTCTTTGTGTTTATGCTCTGATGCTTTTATCGCTCGGTCCCTTAAACATAACCTGGAAGGAGAGAGATAACGTGTTGTTTGGTTGTTGCTTCTTGGCAAGCAAAGCACAGCAAGATTCCGGGTGTTTTGGAGGATCACAGGTAATGTTTTAACAGCCTTTTTGAAAGGAAGAAAAAAAAACACACAAATTGACCAATTTGTAGGCAGGACATTTTCTGTTGTGATGGTCAGTTGTCCTCACTGTTCTCCAAAACACTAAACAACAAAGCAGCTGGTCGTATCAGGTCAGACACACATATTACCATTTCATCTGTTCATTACACATATTGAATGATACATGTATCAATAAATAAATAATGTTTTTTAAAATCTATTCAGATTAGTCAGAATATTTGTATAAGTGTCTGTTAATGATATCTGTTAAGTGTCTGAGTTTCAGCAATTTAGGCAGTTAAGATTTTACTCCTTCTTCTTTGTATTTATTGTGTTTTCATGCTAGCTTATAAGAGCATTACCGCCACCTATTGGGCTGAAATGTGAAGTCGCAGAATGACAATAAAATGAATAAATACTTAATCAACTGTTTCTCTGCCAGTGTTCATATTCATCGACCTATTCATTCATCCAAAAATGCACATGTGAAAGCTGGATAATAGACAGATGAACATGACTGTTTACTGTTAAGATAGATAGATAGATCCAAAAACTAGCAAGTAACTATTAAGAGGTTAATTAAAGGACCAGTGTGTAGAAACATTGGGATGCACAATGAAAGAGGAACTGCTCCTTATGAAGATGTGAAGAGTTGATTCTTAGGTAACAAAAACACAATAACTTTTTCTTTTTGGTGATTGTACACTGTTAAACATAGTAAATGTGCTAACAGATCCCCCTAAGTCATACACACTGAAGCTTTAAGACAATATGCAGTATTTTCAACAATGTCTTCCCATGATGACTCTCTAATGTAATATTGTCATAATTTGCTTCCTTCCGTGATGATACTGACTCACTCTGCTTCTCTTTTAAATAGCAGACCACTTTATTAGGTGTGTGACTGAGCCCAATAGCCAAGATTTTGTAATTCCTACAGTCACACATGCTTCAAGTCTGTCTGATGTGAGTTTACCGTTACAGTGACTTGATGCTCTGTCTTGTATAGTGGCAGAGTACTGACTTTGCTGAAGCCCAAGCTTCTTCTTGATTTGGCATCTAATAAAACTGTCTCGGTGAATAGGTTTGATGTTTCTAAGTTTAAACTCACCTTTCAGGGTAAGCACAGCCTGGTAAACAAACCTCCAGTCTCTCTGAGTCATAAATGCGAATCAAAAGGTACATTGGCTCAGCGCCGTTTACCACACGCTGTTCTATTTCTGCTGGTTTCCATTCAGTGTAGTGGTACCAGTATAACAACACCCACAAGTGAAAATAATCTGAAAACGGGAATCCAGATGATGGATGTTGTTGCAGACCGTGCCGGAAAGGTGTGGGCTTTAGTAAAGTATGAACATTAATCACATACAGAACATCAGTCAGCTGATATTGTCATCCTGATCATGAAGGTTGGCACAATTCTGCAGTTTGCTTCAATGTTCCACACAGGAGTAATTAAAGCTCATAATACTGTAGCTGTGAAGGATGTGTAGGATAAATATTAGGAATGTGTTAATTTGCTTCCTCAAACAGGTCTGTAATAAGATAAGTAAAATAATGAATATCACAAATATGAAGATGTAATCAAAGAGGACAAAACATTTAATATGACGATCTTCAGATGTGAGAAGGATGTGATTACTGATGAGCCTGTGAGTGGGCGATGTGGAGAGCAGACCCGGTGTGTGGTATAAGCCTTATCCAATTAATTCAATTAGCCGTCACCTAATATGCTGGAAGTGGATGAAGTGATATTCCCACTCCACTGTCTGGACGGACAACAAAATGGATCAACCCGGCCTCTCTCCCCTCCACTGACTGATGAGATGTGGCGAGTTTCTGTCATAAATGTAATTATGTTCATACTGAGCCTCCACTCTGCTGTCTGTCTGACTGGCGGGGATCACATTACTGTCTCATCCTGGAAGATGTGTCCTTCTTCAAACAAGAGACACTTCATTGTGTGTGTCCTTATTACACAGTTTGAACAGGCACTTGAAGGTGAACGAAAAATTTACATATTTTATGGAGAAATCAATAAAACTCACCTTGACTCTGCGATAACAATTCATGACAACCATTATATTTAACAGTTAGAGAACAAATATACTAGACTGATGATAGAAATTAGCCATATGTGACAGCTTTAAGCTTCTCTAATCATTATTTTTATATTAACAATGGATGAAATGAATATGTGTGTGTGCAAGTACTCTCTCATTGTGACAGATCACCAGAAAATGAACAGTAAACTCTGCTGTATACCTCTTCTCTACAGAGCATCTTAGCCTCTTTCAGCTCATTGTTTTGGTTTTCAAAGCCAGCAATGCTACTTTTTTGGTTCAGTGCCACAGCTCTCATCAACGTTGTTTTGTGTTCAGCTAAAAAGCTCTCATAAATCCACTGTACACCACCTGCTCAGCATTAAATGGAAGACAGACAAAGTTAGTGCTTAGCTGGTGAACATAGTGATGCATTTAGCAGCTAAAAAAACAGATATTTTTCTCTGGAATTGGTGGAGACCAAAAATGGAGCTAAAAGATGAAGTGAGTATTAGACTTCCATTCCTCAGGTGGCTCAGGTGCCAGAAACACACCTGCAATGAATGGTAATGTTATATTTTCAATGGGCTAGATTTTTTGACAATGTTTTAACTCGGTAATCACATTTTGTTCTGCAACCATCCACACAACTCTCTCTACAAACAAAGAAACTATAAAGACAATTTATTAGTTGACTTTGATTTGTAGCATTCCTATACTGAGGGATTTCTCCACAGGTGCCATTGTTATAAATATCTCTGCCATTACATACCCTCCAGATGAAATGATGATGTATGCTGCTGTGGCTCTTTAGGGAGTGTTTGTATCGTGCACACCTCATAAGTGAGAAGGCAGAGCAAGCCCAAATCTTAAAAGGCTCGGTTTGAATACGAGGAATTGATGGTTGTTCTGTGAAATCCCCAGATTTAAATAATTGGTTAAGCGTGGGTGTTCCTGCTGTAGTAATCCAGTTCTAAATCTCTTGCAGGCTAAGCTCCCTCAGAATGACTGAGGGATAAACCCATGTGTACAGTAAACACCACCTCTGCCTTTCCTTCAGATAATATTACATAATTTCTAGAGGGGATAAAGAACTAATATTAGCTTTGACACGATGAAATATGTTTCGTCTTAAATAGACTCTCCTCTATAATGCCAAGCCAGCAACACAAAAAGCATAAAAGCTGAAAGGCAGAGTGCTTTGTGTATTTTCCATGCTTTACTCTGATTTCTCAGTATATTGAGGACTAAGTGATGTATGAATGAATCAATCAGTTCATATGGTAACAAAAATATGGTAACTATTGAAATCCATAGTAAAGTTAACTAAGATTCTGTTCCTCCAGAACCAAAGGACTCTAACAACTACAGAAAATAACATTTCCCATTTAACAGAACATGATCTCCCCCATAAAAACACTGAATAGATTTTTAAAATCCGAGCAGGACTGTCGTTCCCTCCTGGCTTTTACTCCCAGAATGGCAGAATTTCACCCATGGATCCAACTAAATCATGTTTTCTGATGCTGCCGTATGTGCAAGTATTGTTGCCAAAAGAATTCACAATAACAATATTATCACAATATCTATGGAAAATTCAGCTTGAAATGTGTTTATTGTGTGTTTTGTCTCTTTTCTCGCAATTGAATTACACTCAAAATACAAGAGCAGGGAGGCAGAGAGAGAGAGAGAGTCTGTAACTAACTGTGCAAAAGAGTACAAGCAATTACGTTCAACGGAAATGAAAAGGCAACCAGATGAACTGATAAAAGATCCACCAGGCCGAACATCTGCCATCAATACAATGTCAGCTGAAACAAAATCACAGAGACAGAGGGTGTGTGTGAGAGACGACAGGCTGACAACTCACCACTCTGATGCAGTGTGATCTAATGTCCACTGACCATGGCCTCACGCACTTCTCTTCATCTAATTCTTCACATTCTTTATGACAAATTTGTCATGAAGGAAGATGAGCATAACAACTTTATAAGCGAAACACTGTCTGAATACTAACACGTGTATTATTAACGTAATATCAACATTTTATTTTTAAATATCATGGTTGTCGTCTGTACTGGTATACCGCGACAGCCCTGGTTAACAGATTACAGTTTGGGGCTTTAATCATAACGACAAACACTGATGACTGCTGATTAGGATCCTGGTGTGAGAGTTACACTGAGAGCTAAATGAGACAACAGAGGCCAAAAATCAGAGCCCAGACTGCAGGTGCATCAGTCACAAACTGTCAAATCATCACATGCTGTTGGGAACAGTGTGAAAAAATTATACCAAACACAGACGAGTTGCATCAACAAAGAGGAAGCAGAAAATAACCAACAGGGATGTCAGAGAAACATATGACAGTGTGTCATATGCTGCTAATTAAACCTCTTTAATGAACATCCTGCATATTTGGATAACACTTGGCCTTATATATTATACCTGCTGGTTGTGTTTGTTTTCTGTCCTTCATCTGCTCTTTCATTTACATCACTTTTTTCTTGCTGTGGGCGATGTTATTTCCTAACCGGAACTAATCCAAATGTGAGGGGGCAGTTTCTTCAAAATGTGAAATGCTGCAATAAATCTGTGGATTTATTTTTATTTTTTCTTCTCTTTTTGTTGTTGTTGATGACAGGCTGAGAGAACCAGGCAGGTGGTGCTGGATTGGAGCCAAGCCAACTGTGACCACCTGACCAACTGTGTGCTTTTGAAACGCCACGTTGGAGGTGTTTGACACTAACATCACAGGACAAACAAAAGTACCAAAATTGCACTTTCACAAACAGGGTCATGCACTGAAGCAAAGTTTGGAAAGGTTGTTCAGCGTCTGCCGATGATGAACGATGATTTTTGGGGCTGGATAATTAACTGAGAACTGTCCTCATCTAATTATTATGATAAAATACATTATTAATGAGGTCGATGTTGCTGTTCTTAGAAAATTGGGGAAACAATGTATAAAATGCATATGCATGCTTTGTTATAAATTCATATGAGTCCATATTTAGAGAGCATGACGATGTTTGTGACAGGAAAAAGGTCGAGCTTTGTAACCAGTCAGGTTACGTTATGCAAAAACAAGCAAAGAGCCTTGGAATCCAGTGAAACACTGGTCACAACAGAAAGGTCAGCCATCGTCTAGACAGCTCGCTCCTCCTCCTGCAAACCGCACTGCTGCGCTGAGAGAAATGCTGCATGACTCCCGCTGATGTCCTCTTGTTGTATCAGGCCCCCTTCTTTCCAAAGGGGAGTTTCTTTTATTCCCGTAAAGCTGTGAAACACCCTGTTTAACCATTCGGATAGAACTCAAGACGTAACCTGTAAAGCTGAATTGGCCACCTGTTACGCTGAAAGGCTTTCTTATGGTTTCATGGTCGTGGTCAGAAGTCCGTTCATTTGCCGCAGTGTTTACACAGAAGCAGCAGTCCCTTTTGTAGCTTGTTGCAAATCTTCGTGGGCGCCGCTCTCAGGCCTCGTGGTACAGTGTAATAGGTCTCTGTAGTCTGTAGCTTTCAGTCACAGTCAATAGGCGAGTGTCTGGAATAAACTGAGAATAGCTGCTGCTGCTTGTGTGTGTGGGGTGGAATTTCACTAGTACTCCTCAAAACACTGACAAATGAATTAAAAAAACTCAACTGGAACTTTTCTTTCCTGAGACTGTTTTTTCTTTATTTAGGAAGCAACAGTGTGGTCTCTGAGTTATTTTGAGTAACCAGCAAGTTGCCTCTATAAAGAGTACCACTAACAAAACTCCATTCACTTCCACTGCATTAAAGTGATGTGCATTGAAATGAAGGGGTGTAACCTCACTCAGTTCTGCACTTGGTGCAGCTCCTCACTCCCCACCCAGGTGGGGCGTGCTGCTAGGCTTTTATCTGTCTGTCAAATGAGGTTGAAGCCTCTTCTTCAAATAGACAAGCCAGTCAAATGTCAAAGTAATTCTTCAGGGCAATTGCACCAGATCAAGGTAAAAGTGCTCGTTTTTGCCACTGACGGACTAAGACTGTTGTTCGATGTGTCTGACAACATTACGGAAAGGATCTCTACAGAGACAGACGTGTAGGATCCAATTTTGTTTAGCCAGAAACAGTCGTTTTACTGCTCAGTTTTATTGCAGAGGTAGAGCGGCTCGTCTATCAACTGGAACATCTGCGGTCAGGATGTGCATCTTACAACGAAGGGCAAAGAATAATCTGGCAGTGAGTGAGTGAGTGAGCGGTGAAGGCTTAAGTAATGGCTTAATGAGTGATCTGGAGGTGACTGGAGGTGGGAGTTGGCTGAGTGGTGGGAGTGGCTGGCATATTAAACTGACATACTATAATCAGGAGCAATTGCCGAGAGGGATTAAATTGAGGCCATTTCAGCAAGTTCGCCACTTGTTCTCAGCTTCTAGCAGAGGCAATCTACTGGACCATTCCAAGACTTCATCTTGGTGCCTTTTTTGCTTGCTCTATGGTGCTGTCTGGCTGCTGATTCTTCAGTAATGGTATACTGCGATGCAGTGGTATTGATGGATGAAGCCACTGGTTCATCTCATCCTTCCTTTATATATTAATAGCTGGTAGCAGCAGCAGCAGCATCTGACACACAGGCCAGCAACACTTCCACCCTGTAATGCTTTAAAGGATGGGCCTCCAGTTTACTGCGTCAGTTCAGTGGCAGCCTGTCAGTGCCTGCTGAAGTTCCCTTTGGCTTTTTTCCCTTTATAGCAGCTTCGTACTGAGACAGCAGATACACCAGGGTAAACAAGAGTTTCATATTTCATACACGACGTACAAAAAAGGTCGTCTTATGTGGACTTTTGACCAAATTCTTTTAATAAAATAATCATCAGTTTTGTGGGATTTTGTGCTGTTGACTTTTTCCCAGATGTTACAGCTGAAAGATGGATGTATTTACCGTGTCCTGTCACCCACAGTGCAATGTACAATTACAGTGGTGACTGATCAAGCCATCGTGGTAGTGTCTCGTGTCAAAGTGTGAAAGGACTCAGGACGGAAAAATCTGAGAATGTCCTGTTTTTTTTTCTTTCAGAAATACCACCATATCCCCTGTGCTCTCCCTGTCTCTCTTTGTGTGTCTGAGGCGAGGGAGTCCTGAATGAAAAGCAACACCCTGTACTTTGATTCCAGGGACATTCAGCAGACACCTTTAAAGTTCAGCTCCAGCACACCATTTCCTGATGTCTGGCACACACACACACACCCACACACACACCTTTCAATAAGTTACACAAACACACAATGAAGTGAAGAAACTCCTCATCTCGCGAGATTCGATCTAGAGAATTGTCTTCATTCTGTGGCACTCTCGCTCGAGTGCTACTTCAGAGGACTTAAGGCCATTATACACAGCTGCCTGATTTGTCTTGTGTTTGTTTGAGGTGCTTCCTTCTATGTTTTATCCTGTCTAAGGAGCTAATGTGAATTATTTCACAACAAAAACAAGCAACAGGTCCCTGTGGCTAAACAACAAAAGTCAGCATTTTTGCACTTCCGGCTCTCTTGTCTTGAAGTCAGAGGGATTTTTAGATGGATTTCTGGTTAGATGCTTTAAATAAGATCTGTGGTCACACAAGCTTAAGAGATTGTCACCCATGAATTTTGAAGCTTTTATGCATCTAAAAACTGGCTAAATGGCGTTACAGAGGTTGTCTGGGGCCTTTCGCCGAACGCTCATCTTCTCACAAGTCGGCCTTTATAGTCTCTGGTTGCATTTACACAACTTGTAGATTTATCGATTAATAGTATTTCAAAGCCATTGTTTCCTTAAAATTATAGCATAGCTTGATGTTGGTGGCGTTGATGTCATGGGACCATGGTATTGCTCGTTTATAGCCGTATAATGTTAGCTTCTTACCTCTGGTGACTGGTACACTTCAAAAATCATAAAAATTGTTTTCATTTGTGAGGATTATCTTGCTGAATAAAACATGCTAACTACTGGGTTGGCCGATAATAATGCGTCGTCCCTGCAGCACTATATATGAGCATTTTCTGCCCTGGCACCATGTGTCAGGACAGCATGTTGCATCCCTTCCTTTCTCTGCCTGCACTTTCTGTCAAATAACGCAAAAAAAACCCAACTACTATCAAAAGATCTACTATCTACTATCAGAACAGCTACCGAATAAACCCTGTGGTAAGATTGTTTTGTCAACTGCTGAAGGTCAAGAATGAATTTACACTCTTTAAAGCCAAGGAGACCAGAAAGCACCCAGAAAATGGCAACATGGACATTTACAATTCCACTAACAAACGACATCTGCTGAGACGATGGTTATAGTTAGAAGAAACAAGCACTGAATGCTGTTGTTTCTCTGAGGGACTTACTCCTGAAGTCCTTTCTACCTCCTGTAATTGCACGTTTTTACTTTTACTTTTCCTGCGCCGCAGTGCATTAATTTACTGATGACGCTAGTGCGTGGATGCAACAAAAACACAAGCGACAGGATGTCTCAAACATGTCGACACGCACATGTACTTCTCGCTTTCATTAATCGGATTGTGCCGAGGCCGTGCGTGTACTCAGTCGTATTTCAGCTTGCTTGCAATTACCCCCTAACCTCAATAATGTAATGACTTCCCAAGCAACTAGTAATCTCTAAAGCTACTTCATTAGCAGTTACACATGAAGGAGAAATTGTGATGATCAGGTTGTTTGCTGACATTGATGTTTGTGAGGGAGAAGGGCAGAGGGATTGCTGTGTGCAGCACTGACTGTGGGTCACAGGCAGAACTCGCTCATTATTTCCATTCGCGCCTTCAACACCACACTGAGAGCAGCGCGCCTCGCAGACACCTTGATTAGCTTGACAACTGGCATGTCCATCAAAATGTGCTCTCAGGACTGATGAAAGGTTTAGGTGGTGAAGACCTTAATGGATTTGGGAGGGACAAAAAGGGAAAGTGAGCGGACATCCAGTAATTGTGCTGCCGGCGTGCTCAGACCTGCTGGCAGCACTCTGTGATTTGTTTAAGGGTCCAGCTGGCAGGAGACAACAAAGGAGAGGATGCGGACCTTCTTCCACCTTTTGTTTTAGAGTTTAAGAGTGAGAGTAAAAGGTTTGATGCAATTGTACCTTACTCAAGAGTTTCCATGTCATGCCACTTTATACTTCTACTCCACTTTATTTCAGAGGGAAATATTGTACAATTTTCTTCTCTACGCTTTTCACTACAGTTGGAGTAACAGATTAAAGTTTTAGAAATGTAACAAGATTATAAAACACAATGCATTGTCAGAGTAAACCAGTTATTCCTTTTTTTATGACCTAAGTTTAATTATTTTCTTGTTTCCATAACACCATAACACCATAACACAATAAATATCTAGGCAAGGTCTTCCTTACATAAAACCTGAGCAAAAACACTCAAAATTAAAGCTGCAAGCAGCGTTGAAGGGCCCTCGCACCTTCGTGCATGTCGGGTTGGTCACTAACTGGCATGTAGATGTCTTCAGGCTGGGACTCTTATCAATCATGACAAGTTTGGAACAGATTAGATAATGTACACTGCAGATACAACAATTTCCTGTTTCATGGTGAACACGGCGTTGCCACGGTGACAACGTTTGGCGAACCCTCAAGAGCTTCATAAGTGAGCATCATCCACATCCTGGGGATGTTTGGACTGAATTTGAAGTGGCTGTAACTAACCTGCTGGGATGGACACTCAGAGAAGAGAACGTATCACCTCTTGTGGCGCAGTGAGTGGAGTTCAACATTGTTCAACTGTGTCATTTCTTTTCAAACTGCCAGATTTCTCCACAGAGCCGTGGCACAGGGTAGACGGGCTCTGGCCTATGTGCTTGCTGCAAAAATGGCCAGATGTGGCTCCCTGGACAGAGGTACACTGACCACATAGATTAATACAATGTACATAGTCTGCACATTATCATTATTAGCCATTTTGCATCGCCCATTTGCAAGACCCATAAAATATGTAATTTTTCACCACGACTGATGCTTGTGCAAAGTTTCATGAGTTTTCGTGTATGTTTAGGCCGTCAAACTTGCAATTTATTTCGGATGCATTTCCTTACATTTCAATAGGGTCCTCGCACTGATTGGTGCTTGGGCCCTGATAAAAAGATGAGAAATGTTATTACTCTTGGCTACATGGCTGAGGTGGAAAGATTGGTGCATCGATAAAAGCAAAAAACTACGAAGTGCAATGGAAGCAGACTTGGTGAATAAATCATGATGCGTACAGCATGAAGTGAGAGGCTTGAACAAGATCAATTGAGCCAAAGTTTCAAAGAAAAATCTAAAAATATATGTGGTTTTTGCAGTCAGGATGGCCGAGCGGTCTAAGGCGCTGCGTTCAGGTCGCAGTCTCCCCTGGAGGCGTGGGTTCGAATCCCACTTCTGACAGCACATGTTTTACACAGGAGCAGATGGCTGAAACTTGATACTGGGGAAGACAAGTCAGCATTCCTTTGGATGTTATTCAGGGACAGGACTATGAGAAATATAACGTTTGTAGTATACACCATTTGTAGCACTTTGCTAACACATACAGAGTAAGAGGCACTTGGCTGCCTCACTGGTATTACTGTATGGCTTCTACATCTGCATTGACATGGTAATAGTGGTAAATAACAAACCAGGAGATATGCAGTGGTTCCATGGTGTAATGGTTAGCACTCTGGACTCTGAATCCAGCGATCCGAGTTCAAATCTCGGTGGGACCTGGTTTTGAATAAGGATTCCATGTGCGCTGACACATGATGTTGACTGCAACTTTGACCAGTCAAAGCAAATGAAATAGTTTTCACATGCATGCAAGGTTCTAGTCTCATACTCACCATTACAATGTCCGTTCAGTGTCAGAACGTTGTGTGAGATGGAGGAACATCTTCTAAAACCACTAACCCCAACAGCTTTTAGGCAAACTTACATAACTTACTTGCACAAACACAAGGTTACCCACTGTGTCACTGGTTGTATGCTATGTAGTATGTCTTGTGCTCGGCTTAATACCATGTATCAAATGTTCGGTGTAGAGGAGCGGTTCCAGCTGCTCCATGTGTATTGCACAACACATGAGGCTGTGTTGGTGGAGTCATCGGTGGTGACATCTGATCCGAGACATCCATTTGAAGCAACAAATTAATGCATTTTAAGTCTTAACAGTAGAAATATGATGCTAATGGCACAAAGAAAGCTACCAGGAATCCAGGTCTTACTGCACAATTACTGGACTTACAAAGCCCTGTCCTGTCTCACTGGTGTACTCTTAAAGCAACACCAGTGGTTCCATGGTGTAATGGTTAGCACTCTGGACTCTGAATCCAGCGATCCGAGTTCAAATCTCGGTGGGACCTGGTTTTGAATAAGGATTACTGGATCATTAACCGTTAAAACAACAGTCAGCACTGCATTGGCCTGCATGTTGTCTCAACTACCAGTGAAACACTCACCTAACTGCAACTAGATGGTATACTAGAAGTCCTTCATCAGGATCATCTACAGGTGTCCATCAAACTGGGGCTTGACAGTCAGGAGGGCCTAGTGGTGTGAGGTGCTTTTTACAGATCACAGTCTCCCCTGGAGGTGTGAATTTAAATCCCACTCCTGACAAGAAGCATTTTGCACTGGTGCCGCTGTCTGAACACGATATTGGGAAGGCCAAGTCAGCATTCCTTTGTACTGTTGTTCACACATACAGAGGAGTAAGCTTTTTCGCATCCTATCATCCTTGGGTACACTGGTATTGTTGTACGCCGTCTAATGAAAATTCAAATATGTCTTGCAGAACTGAGTTGCTTCTTCTTTTCTCTCCCAGTCATCATGTTACAACCCTAGTGATTTGTCATGTGGCTCTTTGGAGGGTCTCTACCATTGGACTAAGCGACTGAACTGTGAACTGTAAAACCTGCTCCGAATGGGTCGATTTTTCTGCACATCAAGTACTTTTACTGGTGATACTTTTGTTACATTTAGCTGATAATCATCTTACCGGAGAAGGATTTTGAATGCAGGATTTTTACTTGTAATGGAGTATTTTTAAATTGTTATATTGATACTTCTACCTAAGTAAAGGATCTGAGCATTTCTGCCACCATTGCTCATGTATAACAGTGAAAACTTTGCATGTAATTATACGAAGATCATCTCATTTTGCCAGTTAAATAAATGGTTCAATACAGCAAAAGGAAAATCTAATTTAATTAATTTCAAGACAGCGTTATTAATCCTCACTTTAACCCTAATCATCATTAAATATTACCATCATGATTAATATTGTGTTTTGAAGAAGAATACTAATACTGTACAGGAAATAGTTTAGTATGCCAGCCTGCTCTCACAGGCCTAAAACCTGATGAATTAGGTTGGACTGATGTTTGTTCTCAGGCTAGACTTTATAAAAACCCAAACTGCCCAGGCTGCACTCACGGTCAAAATGGTATTAAAAGGTCAGAGATAAAGCTGGAGGCGAGACCCTACACACACACACACACAAATCTAAATATCAGCTCCAAAAATAAAAGGAAGGCAGATACGAAGAGGAAAACAGTTTCTTCATCACTCTCATCAGCAGACATTTTCATATTGATGTTAGGAAATTTTAAGTTTGCAAGACTTCTAGAAGCTGACTTAAATCAATGCAGTAAAGATATAATTTTCTTCATCTAAAATGATTGCAACCTCTTTTCAGCTGGACATGAAAATGAACAGTAGTACAATATGACTGACTTAATAATTACCCTGCAGTAATAATAACCTTTTCAGGGTCCCACATTTTATGCTTCTCTTCAGTGTTTGTCTTGTAGAGCTGGAAGTAGGAAAAATAAAATTTGTGGTAAACAGTGATTTCCAGCAGCAAACAGAAATGCATTAAGCAGAGTACACTGCACACGGGTACAATGACGGCTTGTCTACCCAGTGAGCAATTTCTGTTATGAGCAGAGAAAAGCCTTTCAGAGATGCAGCTCACTCCACTTCACTTCTTTGCCAACTTTGTCACAGCCAAAAGCTCTGTTAACAGGTAAATGTTCCTGACACAAAAACAAGAACGTATAAAGATTTCAGTCGCTGCTATAACATTTTTATTTTTTTTTTAAATCAAAGCATATTCACCAAATTTGCTGTGTTTGGTTTGTGCTCATCTTTTGTTTCTGGCGTGAAACCTTGGTGAGGTGTAAATAAGGTAAGGGAACTAAAAAAACTTGGCTAACATTAAGTTAAGATTTAAGTTTTGAAAAAAACAAGTTTATGCTATAGAAATGTAACATGTTGATGGTTAATAAGTAATGTTTACCATGGTCACTACCTTGGTTAAGCATGTTAGCATGCTCATATTTGCTAATTAGCACTAAAAACCTATAAAACCTGAGCAGAAACACTCAAAATAAAAAGATGAGAAATGTTATTACTCTTGGCTACATGGCTGAGGTGGAAAGATTGGTGCATCGATAAAAGCATAAAAACTACGAAGTGCAATGGAAGCAGACTTGGTGAATAAATCATGATGCGTACAGCATGAAGTGAGAGGCTTGAACAAGATCAATTGAGCCAAAGTTTCATAAAAAAGTAAAAAATTTGAAAAATCTAAAAATATGCCTGGCTTTTCCAGTCAGGATGGCCGAGCGGTCTAAGGCGCTGCGTTCAGGTCGCAGTCTCCCCTGGAGGCGTGGGTTCGAATCCCACTTCTGACAGCAAGTGTTTTACACAGGAGCAGATGGCTGAAACTTGATACTGGGGAAGACAAGTCAGCATTCCTTTGGATGTTATTCAGGGACAGGACTATGAGAAATACAACGTTTGTAGTATACACCATTTGTAGCACTTTGCTAACACATACAGAGTAAGAGGCACTTGGCTGCCTCACTGGTATTACTGTATGGCTACTACATCTGCATTGACATGGTAATACTGGTAAATAACACACCAGGAGACATGCAGTGGTTCCATGGTGTAATGGTTAGCACTCTGGACTCTGAATCCAGCGATCCGAGTTCAAATCTCGGTGGGACCTGGTTTTGAATAAGGATTCCATGTGCGCTGACACATGATGTTGACTGCAACTTTGACCAGTCAAAGCAAATGAAATAGTCTTCAGATGCATGCAAGGTCTCATACTCACTATTACAATGTCCATTCAGTGTCAGAAGGTTGTGTGAGATGGAGGAACATCTTCTAAAACCACTAACCCCAACAGCTTTTAGGCAAACTTACATAACTTACTTGCACAAACACAAGGTTACCCACTGTGTCACTGGTTGTATGCTATGTAGTATGTCTTATGCTCGGCTTAATACCATGTATCAAATGTTCAGTGTAGTGGAGCGGTTCCAGCTGCTCCATGTGTATTAAATTGTATATATATATATATATATATATATATATATATATATATATATATATATATATATATATATATATATATATATATATATATATATATATAATATACAATATATAATAAATGATGCGAAATTCATCCTCAGGGGGATATGAATGATTCTACCAAACTGTCATCTTAAAATGAGAAAAAACACAAGAGAAACACCGTTTCAAAGGACTGCTGACAAAAGGAATAGGTTCTTCTGCCAGGCTTTAAGCTGGCCTTGTGTGAAACTGAGTGACAGTGCACCAAAATGTCTTTGCTAGATGGATTATTCTAGGTTCATGAGCATGAACATGACGTTGATAAAGTACAGAGCTACAGTGAGAATCTAATGAGCGATGCCATCAACAGAGACAGCCAGGACTACTCCACTGCTAATGAATGGCTTTCTGGCTGTGTTGAAATGAACAGTGCATTATTCCCATCAGAGCAGTTGGCTCTTACATGAATCAGTGCTCATTCTGCTGTGCAACAAGCTCAACAAATGATATTATGAGAAAAAAAAAATCTCATTTCCTTTCCTGAACTTTAGACCTTTCTGTGAATAATAGTGCATCGATATTTTCTAAATTAGTTATGAATGTAAAAAAAAAAAAATGGTTTCGTGGCTGAACTTTCATTCATTTATTTTACTCATTATTCATCCTCTAAGAAATGCAGGCATTAGTGATAATGGTTTGAAAATAAAAATCTGTACAATATTCGAGTGTGATTGTTGCGTTTCTCTGTTTGGCACAACTACTACAATAAAAAATGATGTATATTGTCACATGATGTTGATGTGAAATAACCGACAGAAATAAAAAATAGTGCTGTTAATGTGAAATAAAGTTCAGTTCAGTTCAACACTTTGGTTCACACTTGAATATCTCAGCAACTGTTGGATGGATTGAAATTTTGTACAGATATTCATGGTCCCCAGAGGATGAATCCTAATGACTTTGGTGAACCCCAAATTTTCCTCTGGCGCCACGTTTTACTACCTTTGCTCCTGTAGGCTGCTGTTTATTGAGTTCATGTGAATGTACTGCTTATAGGTGGCATTTTAGGAGGACCGTCCTCTTAAGTTGACCGTGTTACTTCGTTGTTTGTTCGAACGGTAGTTTTTAGTGTGTTCTAGATTAGATTTGTCAGTGAGTGTGATTTTGTTTTGTTGTCACACTTCGTTTGCACGGTAAACCCTTGACAATACCTGAAGCTGTGTGTGATTTTGTTGCTATAATAATTTAGTTGCACAGTGACTGTTGATGTGTACAACACAACGCTAGCATGTTACTGTTCTTCTGGAATATAACAACATGTAGAGGGCAGCATTATTGTGTGAAGGTGCTGCCTGTTTGTTAGCGCTGGTTCTGTGTTGTCATTCCGAAGTAAGAGTATGAGTTTGATCTGTAAGAATTTGTTGGCAGCCAAAATCGTGACAAGTTTGATTGGTGTACTAAAGAAAATCTCATTGAAGCTCATTGCAGAGGTTTGACATCCCCATCTTTAGGCAGGGCGAGAAGCAGGTGATTAAGGAACAGCTGTCTGCGAAGGTGGAGCAGGGATTAATGTCAGCAGGCGTGGGCGTGCAGGATGTGGTCACTTCCCTTAAATCTGAGGAGCCACAAAGATGTGGATAAACATTTCACTCTGTTTGAGCGGATTGCCAGAACTTTGAAATGGCCTGCAGATGTGCGGACAGTCTTGCTGCGGCGTGTACTCACTGGTAAAGCTCAGGAGGTTTATTCAGCACTTCTCCTGAAGATAACCTGGATTATGAACTTGTCAAAGCTGGCATTTTGAAGGCATATGAGCTTCTGCCGGAGGCTTATCGCCAGACGTTTCAGGAGTCTCAAACATGGAGTTTTGCTCGAGAGAAGGAGGCCTTCTTTGATCTGTGGTGGTCAAATAATAATAATATCTAATCTATTAATAATTAGAAAATGTTAACATGCCAACAAACTATGAACATGGTAAACATTATACCTGCTATTCATAATTTAGGCAAAAGCACCGCTGCGTCTAAGTACAGCCTCATAGAGTCATTAGAATGGCTGCATGTTTTTCTTTATATTGTTAATATACTCATCAATCACAAATAGTAATCGTCACTACAGTCTTTTTTTCCCCTCATCCTGTCTGAGTAAAGTTTCTGTACTGTTAGGAAATGGTTCGATGATGAAAATCCAATCAGCATGGACAAAACCCCCATCATGTCTTGTGTAGAGAAAATGATCTCTCAACATTGAGTAAAATAGAAAAATTACTTTATACTTGCACTCATTCATCACTACAACAAACTAACAGACAATGACAACAAGGACACAACAAAAACACTAACTACAAATGCAATGCTGGTTTATACGGAAGGCTAATTAGATTGAAATCAACCCGGTTAGCAGACAGGGAGTGTATACTTGCTTGTCTGTGAGCTGGGTGACGTCAGGAGTAGGAAGAAGAAAGTATTGCAGGTGGCCGAAGTTGGTGATGGAACAAGAAAAACAGAATGGGGACTTTAAACAAGAAAAACAAGAAAATCCCCACTGCAGGCCTTTTACAGATGAGGTTCAGAGAAGCAGCATCTGACCAGTCAGGTTGTTTGTTTGCCTACAGACATTCTCACGTGGTAGTTTTCGTCATTGTGGTCAGAAGCTACATGTTTTAGGATTTTTCAACTTTGAGGAAACTTCCTAAATACCGCATAGCTAAATAACTACAACACATATATTTAAAAAGAAGAAGAAGACTCTGAAAGTCCAGGGTGAGGTGTGCTGAGGCCTGTGAGATAATCGGGGCAGGAACTCTCTACCCAGTCAGTTGTGAATGGTTTCCAACCCCCCCCCCTACTTTCACCACACCAAAGACTTAAAGACTTTGATGGTTCCTGACCTGATACCAGTTGTTGTCTGGTATCTTGTCTCTTTGTGTCTGAGCTCTGCGGGGGGGAGACAAACAACCCCTTTGTGCGCCCTGTGAACATTTGTGTGTACACATTTTCATGTCTCAACAACAGGCATATTTGGCTATGGATTCTTACTGATTATTACACTGCTTTGTTGAATACTCGAGTAGGATTGGCCAATTATTAGCCAGTTCTAGCCTGTTCTGTTCTGTATAACAGACTGTTGCTATGGATGCAGTTCTGATAACTGAAGCAATAATGTCATTTTTAAATAGATAATAGTATTCGTGTCAAATTGGTGATTTCTTCAGTACAAAGCCGTGTAATAAGCAACGTAATGTACAGCGAGCGGCGGTCATTATTGCGAAACGAACCCCCGACAGGTTGATGCAGGACCCCCTTCCAGGATCCCTTACATAAAATGTGTCAAACGTCAAATTTTAAATAGTCTTCAAATGACTAAGGTGAACATTCATGCTAAAATCACCCCTGAATACAGCTGTCAACACCAAATATTATCAGTTTAGAACCATTTGAAAGCCCATCCAGTATTGTGGATAGAAATTGATTTTGTCTGTCATGTTGCACCTCGTGGCCAACAAGCCTCCAGTGATGTGAGACAGTCATACCATGGAGAACGACTGGATTTCCTGGTGACTTTCCAGTGCAGGATTTTCCCCCTGGTTTCCAGTGGCCTAACATCTCCGACCCTGTCACTACCGATGCTCGTATCAGCAATTATGCCTTGTTTACTTCTGTCATTCCCTTCAGCTGTGGCAAGATGCTTATGTAACACCACATACGATGCATGATCGTCAGCGCTGCTGTCTCCGTGAAGGAAATCAATTTGCTCCATCGGTTTTCGGCTTGCCCTTTCCGATACTTCAATCCTTTTTCTTTCTTCTCTCCCTGGCATGTGTGAACAGTGGGAATGCCTCCGTGGATACTAACTAGTATGCCCACCACTTTGCCCACAAACCAAAACACAGATTGGCCTGAGTTTGAAGCTTATTCTTTATGAAACATAGCGCTCAGAGACAAAATATACTGAAGCAACTGGATGGTGCTTTTGGGTTTAAATCGCTCAAACTGTTTTGAAACTGCAAATGTGTGAATGTGTTTTGCATAACATTTAGAAAATTTAGTGTTCCCATGTGTGTGTGTGTTAATTCTGTCAAAATGTTCACATGAGAGACATACATAAAAGAATCAAAGTTCTGCCAAATACATGTCATTGTGCTTTCACTGTATGTCTCAGATGGACAAGTGTGAAGCACATACAACATGATCATGACTCTAATCCCGGTGGGATTCACTGCACCAGGAGGGGCGGGAAATCTATTAACCTTTAAGGCAGCAGGAGAACCACCCAGCTAGCTGGGAGGGGAGCAAATGCATCTGTATTCAAAGGTTAGGGGAGATGAGGGGTAATGGAGCACAGACGCACAAGAGTGGAAGGTAACGGTGGGATGTCTGGGAACGTAAACATACAAATTAATGCTCAAGCTGAAGTGTTTGGATGTATTCCGACCAGGCATGTCTGAAGCAGGTCGTCAAAACCCTCCAAGGTTGAAGCCTTCGGCCCTTCCACCTCATACTGTAGCATACAGCAGGGTTTTTCTAAGCTTTCCTAAGATTCAGATTCAGACATTTTATTTCACACGGTTTTCCACAGGGTTTTATAGCAGAGGCGCCTGCTTTGCCTGACATTTGCATTTTATTAGAGACACTTTAGGAATGTCATTTCTGTCATTCAGTTTGACTTGGCACTTTCTATGCACTTCATAATATATACTTCATCTCAGTTTTTACTAGTAAAAAAAAAAGAGCCTGTGTTAGCCACATAGCAATGGTGGACAGTGGACAGATTCAGATTTGGGACCATCAGTCTGCAGAAGGGCAGAAGGAGGTCACATGAGTTTTAACGGAGCGCTACTACAAGATGGAGCTGGAGAAAAAAAGGGAAGAGGTCTTTTCTCATAGTCTGTAGGAGTCTTGACACACTGGGGGACACATGTCATGCTGAAAAGACATCAGAAAGTGTATTTTGAATGACACGTCCCATTTGCTCTGATTGACAGCAGCCAACAGACAGCTGGTTTACACAAAACAAAGCAATTACAAAGCAATAAGTCTTGAGTCTGACTCTGCTAATTGGCAGCACTAAAGCCATTTACCACATGCAACAGTGCAATGCATATAGCTTGGCTCTAAGAAGAAGACAAACCATGCACATATATAGATTCATACAAGTAAATGAACACAGCTGACACCAGCTATATTATAACTTGTGTGTGTTGGATCACTGCTGTCAAAATTACAACCAGCAGCTACTGACAATAAAACATGCGATGAATCCAGAGCAATTCAGGAAAACTACACAAAGACGTCAGCATGTAGCAGAAACTGAGTAAACACAACAAGCACCCCCACACAAAGCTCTCTCTCTACGTGAGACCATGCATACATACACATTTAGGACCATTAGAAAAGCTTCCTGTGACCTTGAGATTTAAAGAGACCCAACTTTTTTTTTTTTTATCAACCTTGGCAGTAAACTGGCCTGGCTCAGGAAGAGCAAACACATCCAAGAGAGGACAGCCAAGAGGAGCCAACAGCTACGTGTTTGTAATAATCCAGCTGTGTGGAAGCAGAGTAACCTGACGGCTTAATTAAATACATCAGGATCAAAATAACGAGATGCTTAAAATGAGAATGGATACTGGAGAAGTTTTTAATTTAATTGCGTTGCCTCTTCCAGATGGCACGACTCCTGTAAGCTCAAGCGAGCAGAGAGGATTCTTCTCAAGATCAGACAGGAAAAGTAAAGTTTTTGTCTATGGTGTGAGCTGTACATTACAGCATGTGGTTTTTCCAACGCAAATGGTTATTTCTAGGTCCAGAAAGCAAAGACATTGTCATTTGGAATGGTTAATGAGGACAGTAAATGTCTCGATCCACCGTGGATCTCATATTGAAATATTTAACGAGGTATTTAATGGATAGCTCTGCATACCTATCTGACAAGAAGGCACGATCTCTCTCACACATGCCAGCCTTCAAATGGTGCTCCTTTCCCTCAAATGCCATTTCTTCCATTTTATGACATGCTGTGTGTAGCAGTGTGTAAAAATGCTAGCATTATCGCTCTGATGGCGGAAAAGTAATCAGAAAGGCCATTTTGAATCCATCATTTTGTTAATACCACACAGAAATGCTTCAGTGGTTTTAGGCGAGGAGCACTTTGCTGGATTGAGGAAAATTCAAAGAAAAGCATTTAGCCGGCACGGCAGAGAGAGAGACAGAGAGCTGTGTTCAGACCCAGAGAGATGATCTGTAGGAGAAAAACTTTTGCAAACCTTTTTTTTCCCCCAAGTCAATTTAGTTTTTGTACCCTACTTGCACACACAAAAAAAAAACACACCATAATCCCAGACAGACATAGACACACAAACGAGTTAAGAGGACGCAGAAATCTGCTACTAGCTGATTTATGGCAATATTGGCTTAAACAAGGAGGCAGATATCATTTGATAGCATGATTGTCTTTCTTCATCCACTACAGTGTGTAGTGTTTCTAGTGGTTCATTCAATTTCAAGAGGGCGATAAATGAAATGAAAGTCGGGCGAACACAGGAACCTCCAGTCTGTGAAGCCTCTCTTCACCCCGCTGTCGCTGCAGCGCTGTCATCCTCTCCACAGAAGGCTCAGAGGAGCCACGAGGACCATTAATTCATTAGCAAACAAGCGCTGAGCTGCCATGTGGCTCCGCGTCACGTTCATAGTTAAAAGGTGTTTGTTAGAAACTCCAATCGCACCGTCTACATGACCTGTCTACATCTGAGGTGGATCAAGCTGATTGTGGAGTTTGACAAATTGAACTAAAGAGGTTTTTTTTCCCTACATATGTACTTTTCACTCGTCCACGACAATTCACTGCTCACGTTAATGGCTGGGTAGTGCTGCTGGCAAAATTACAGGTTGAGCACGCTGGAAGGCCCCCGGGCTTGACTGAATGATTTAAATGCATTGTTCTTTTTTTTTTTTATACCTTTTCAAGTAAGAAATCATAGAATCACAGAAAAAACTGTGCTTGAACCATGAAATATTATAAATGCTGATTTACTGCTTTGCAAGCTGTAAGGTGCCCTTGCGGTGGAGAATGCACTGATGGGTGCCCTTGAGACGGAGAAAACATTTACAGTATAACAGCTTGTGATGTTAATTTGATGGCTCTTTGGTTGGACCATGCTCCAGATGTTTCCACCAATAGCCACCAATTTGCACATTACAGAAGGCCTTGAAAGAGGAAAACCAATTTGTGTGTCACTCTGTACCTTTCCTGTCAAAACAGTGAAAATGTGGACAGTTATCTGATGTGGAATGTCTTAAAATCCCCCAATCAAGAACTTGTTGGTCTCACCGCATCTGTACTTTTCCTTTCTGTCCTTGCTATTTCTGTCTCACCACTTCTCAAACCTTTGCCCCTTAAAATCCTGAAAGAAAGAAGAGCCTGACAACCCAGACCGCTGGCTTTTACATCCCCGCCCCGTCCGTTCCCCCAAACCATTTACCCCGAGTCTGATAATCCAGCGCGATAAAAAGGAGATAGACCAAGACTGAAGCGGCGTCTCTGTTAGCTGTGGTTACACAACAGTGTTATCCCTTCCTCCTGCTTTGGCCTTTTATCCCAGGTGATGTGCTGATGAGCTGCTTTTCCCTATAGGCACGCTATCTCAGCGGCTCACCCATACAGAGGGTGCAGACAGCCAGATAGCATCATCGCTCCCCGGCAAGAGGCTCGAGCTGGAGGCAAGACAGGGTGTTGGTTTCACCGAGTGCACCCTTTGTCCGATTATTGCCTGCGTGGGACTGAGGCAAGAAACAATCAACAAGTGGGGTCTGCACCTTGCCGGATGAATAGACATTTTTACAGTATTTAATCTTCACCAGAAAAATGTCAGCATTGCTCGTGCTCACGTTCTCCTGACAATGACCTCTTGTGGCCTCACAGAGGCAAACAAGGACGTTGCAGGACGAAACAGCTCCACTAAACGGCGTAGGAAGATGACCAACATGCTTTTCTCAACATTGTTCTCTTACTGGCCAGCCTCTATAATACACGTGAGAGTGATATTGCCTCTCGGTATCATACACTCTGTCCTATCTTATTGCTGAAGGTTACTGGGGCTGTGTGCAGCTTGAGAGGAATACCTGCAGACAGTATTCAGGGCTGGAAAAGGTTCTATGAGCTGCTTTTCAGGTTAAAAAGTAATTTGTGCATTATTTTAATTTAAAGTTAATATTGTCCTAAAAAGAACTGAACATCTGTCAAAAATAAGTATATAATAAAACAGATTCATCTTTGAGGTAAACATACAAATATACCAATTATTTAAAAAAAAAAAAAAAAATGGTTTTATGTCAGGTTACTATGGATGTTTACATAGCATTTCTTGGTTTTGTTATTATAGTGGAAGCTGACTGAACACTGAAAAAGTCTGTAATCACTGCTGTGACTCACTCCTTAAATGTGAGGTTGGAAACAGAACATACGGCTTCAATCAGTCAGCCATGACTCAGTTTGTGACTGATGAATGACTTGTGGTGTTTCTCTGAGAGAAAAGATGATTTTCGTGTGATGTGTATCCATCACAGCAGGTGCAGCACAACAGGAGTTATGTAACACAACACCTATTCGCTCTTATGTAACCGTCTCGGTGCATCGTAGCCTTTTATTAATAACCACCCAGCTGACATTGTGCCTCCATACCTCCTTTCATAACCCCCTGAGAATGAAGCAAAACTTTGATCTTGAACAGGACTGTGCGTCCCTCAAAAGAAGCTTCATTCACAGTTCTGCTTTGTGCGTGGGCGAGGGTTTCAGAACAGGTCGTCTGGTGTTCAATCAGTGAAGACGGACAATGAAGTGCAAGTGGCTCAATAATACTCCACCACGCTGTGTTTGCTTGTGCGTCCGCGCTGCTGATTTCCACCAAATGTACCTCAGGATCCTAATAAAGTCGCCGAGGCCTAGTGACTTTATGGGGGATTATGTGTTCCTGTCTCATCTGCTCTCCTCTCATGGGATTAGTTCCGAGCTATTCAGGGAAAGAGCACATAGTCACCATGGAGAAAGAAATTATTGTCATTTTCTCTATTATCTCTCTTTTGGGGTTTTATCTGAATAAGTCTGTTATTGTCTGAAATGTTTGCAAAATGAAAAAAAAAAATTGAAAAAAACCCCCAAAAAAACAGTGTCATGATATTCCAGGGTTATCATCCTTCTTCTATCCAGTGTTTAACCGAGCCCATTACATTTCACTTGACATAATGTGTGAGACAATCATGCATGAACACAAGCAGACAACAAGCATTTAAATGATTTAACTCCCCTTTAAAAAAAAAAGGGAACAATTAATGCCTCCGTATTGGCTGATATGAGGTTGTAATGCCATGCATCTTAGCACACCCCATCCTTAGTCGAGTTGGCTGCCAAGCACTCTCAACATCCCTGCAATATCCACAAGCGTGCCTGCCACCACCGAGAGAGATTAGCGCTGTGGTTTGCTCTAAATTGTGTTTAATTATAGCTATGTGAGAAGTGGGGAGAGTCTCTCCAGTCCAGGATCCATCGAACATCCAGGTAACCATGACAACAATCAAAGACAACACCAGTGAACTGTGGATGTCTGAGCTGGAGTCATTTCTGGACAGAGCCCCCCCCCCCCGATGAAAACGGGAACCATAGAAGGATGTGCTCACTTTTACAAAGAAGAAAAAAAACAGTAGAGGGATATACTGCGATAGACATCTGCTTGGACACCTTTTACTACGCTGATTAATAATTCATGTTACATAGTATTCAAATGCGGATCCTGTTCTCTCAGGAATAACATTTAGAGAGATCCGAGGGTGAAAGAGCAGCGGGAGGTGGTTTGAAAATTATCACTGTGGAGAAGGAAAAAAAAAAATCATGAATTATATAGTACCATATTTCAATTCAATCTCCTGGCAGGAGAGAAAGCATGGCCATTTAGTTATAGATCAGTTAATCTGAAAGAGAATACATTAGAACAAACACACACACACACACACTGGTGTGGCTGTGGGAGAAAAGAGCATAAATCCATGCCTCCTCTCTTGTCGGCCAAAGTTTCGATTTGCCCCCTCTGATTCATTTTGATGGTAAATGTTTTGATGAAACATGCTAAAGTGCACAAAGTCATCATGTTCCTTTCCCTCTCAGAACTCTGCAGTGAACTTGAGGCTTTTTGTTTCCGTGCTAAACCCTCGCCGATACCGTCGGACACTGCAGTGCCTTTAATCAAAGTGATATGACTGCAGACAGCACATTGATTATCATGATTACAGTGTCCTCAAGCCAGACTTGCTGTTTCGAACTCAATTTACAGTAAAAAGGGAAAATCAGTCTGAACTGAGAAGCAGACGACCACTAAAAGCAAAGCAAGGCTGCAATATTTCCTGGTGCGTTCAGGGTGTTCTTGTAGTGCTCTTAATCTGAATGCACAAGCATAAAAAATTCACAAAGAGAAAGTGAGCGAAGAAAAATCAAATAATGAAACTCTATTAAGACACACAACACACAGATATCAAACGTGGTAGTGCCTGCAAATACGTACAATATATCCTCTTAATCATTAGAAGTTTTATATATTTATACCCCTCAAGGAAACACTTCATGAAGATTATCTTGCGTCCTGGGGTAGGAAGCCGCCTGTTTAAACATTCAGCAGATTAATGCATTGCTCTAAATTAGAGTGGAAAACAGCTTTGTTTACATACAGAATGGGTCTTATAATTGATAAGTTGCCCAAAGTCTGCAGTTTAATAAGAGTCACTTCAGTATTTCTGGCTGGTGTGAAGTCCAGCACGCAGCACACACACCCTGTGGGATGGGTAACATGTGACAAACCCGTGATATAAGGTGCACTTATTTACCCCACGTGTTTAAACAGCAGGATACTCCACAGTAAAAGGTGCAGTTTCACAGCCACACAGAGCTGCTGGCATGGCTGTATAGTCTATGAGTGACTTATTTTCACACTTGCCATTGCTAATTTTTTATTTTTTATTTTTTTTAAAAGTGTGATCCAACACAAGCAGGAGGCAGGAGCGGCGCCTTCCTTTCATCTTTCATTTATAACAGATGTAAGTTTTGTATGTATTTAATATGATGCAAACAAAAGGACAACACTGATTTTACAGTGATTAGAAAGGCGGCGCTTTTTACCGTAAGAGTCAGACCACCTGTTCGAATGCTGCAGCCTGTCCAGGATTCATTGTTTAAGGTTCGTCCTCATGCTGAGAGAATTAGAAAACAAAAGGGACAAGATGGAAGAGAGAAAGAGAGCCCATCAGTGCCACATCTCCTGTGCAGCTGTTCAATAATTGAAGATCAGAAAATAAATCACCATATTGTCAAATAGTCAGGAGCACAGAGATACACGATGCGTGCATGTCCCTCTGGGATAAAAAGGTCTAAATCTGAATGTATGTTCTTGTTACAAGAGAAAATACAAAGTAATCAATTATGCAAATGACTCCTTTGACTTTGAAAGTTACTTAAAGCTGTGCTTTTTACTCCACTACATTTGTCTGACAGCTTTAGTTACTTTTAAGATAAGGAAGTTGAAGTGGTCCTTTATGGGTTGAGAAAATTCTCCTACTTCCCTCCCCCCCAGATTAGCTTGAAAATGCATCATCACAAAGGTGGAAACAGGGCTGACAGGACAGTGACGCTACAAGCAACATCTACAGCAGTAAAATGCAGCATACAGTTACATTAACACTGCAGTACTATTATCCAAAAACATGATATATGACTGCAAATTAGTGACAGGAACAATGTTTTACTGTTTAACTTGATTAAGGTTTTGTATGCAACAGTATTTTCACACTGTGGAATTACAACTTTTACTGAAGTACAGGATCCAAGAACTGTTTCCACCACTGCTCTACATCTCCCAGTTCATTTTCACTAGCCAACACCTTTCCTTTTGAAACCTGCCTTTTTGAAAAGTCCCAATTTCGAGGACCTTTCCATGTCCAGTAATGAGTATAATTGGAGCCATGCATCCAGGCGGCCCTGGTGGCCTAAGCTCCACTGTTAATATGAATTAATTGTGACTGTAGTGAACAGCCTCTGGTTAAGATAATGACTTCACCTGAGGGGTCCTGAATGGCAGCGAGGCAGAGGTAATTGTTCCGAACATCCCAGTGAGGCGCTCTCAGCGTGATCAGTCACTGCTTAGCCCAGTGCGACTGTGGCGAGAGTGTGAGTGCATGGCAGTGTGAAACAGAGATGAAGAGAGCCTTAAGAATTAGTGCTGGGGTTTATTGTGCAATAGGGCATGATAATAATTTATAGCCCTGCTATAGGAACAATCCCTGCCAAGTCAATGAAAAACTGCAAAGGAGTCTGAGAATCAAGAAGCATTGTTTCTCAAGATTATGTGCAGTTATGTGACAAAGGCCTTGTGTGTTTTAAAGGGTTAGTTCTGTGAGGTAAAACTACTGCTTTTGTTAATGCAGTCTGGTAGCTTTGAAGAGAGCAATGTAACGGCTGTTTCTGGTTGAACAAAAATGGTCTCACAGTTCTATCCCTGTAGGGATCCTTTCTGTAATGTTGTTAGATACTTCGAATAAAACAATCTGAGCCTGTCTGTGGCAAAAACAAGCACTTTTAGTAAGAGTTATTTGACAGGCAACGTTGCCCAAATCTAGTTTTCTAACCAGTTTGAACCCAAAATATGAAAAATTGTTGTCCTTTAAACCCTGGGCTAGCATGATGAGTGAAGGCAGTTTTTTATTAAATGTTGTCCCTGTTCAGATGTTAAAAAGCTGCATAAAAATAAAACAACGTGTTTAAAACATACAGTATAAAGGAATACAGCACACATAAACTGATGGCAGAAGATGCAATTTTCATCAAATGCCACGAGCCACCCGGCTGTGTGAGGCTGTGACACAACAGTGCTTGGAGCTAAATGCTACCGCCATTATGCAAACATGGCCAAAATGACAATGCCAACACACACTTGTGGAAAAGTGACATCTCGTTTTGAAGGGGACACGAATGCTTGTACTAAAGTTCAGTTTTTACTATTCATCCAGCTGTTGTTGAAGCTTTTAATTTAGCAAAAAAGAAAAATGCCAGCCCTCAGTAGAGAAGAAAAGTATAAGGATCACCAAAGTCAGTACTACTCATCATCTGGGGACAATGAATATAGGTGCTTTATTTCATGGCTATCCATCGTGTAGATGCTGAGATATTTCAGTATGGACCAAAGTGGTGGATCAGCAGACCAACTCTGCCATCCATAAAGTCATGCTGCTAGCACGGCTAAAATGCATCTTGAAATGCATTGACATCAGTTAAAGCATGCACGGGACAATAGAAATGTGCATATAACACAGAGCACTTGTGCATCATAATGCAACAGTCTGATCAACATTAATAACACTGACAATGTCATTCCTCTGTTTAACTATTGAGCTATTCTCACGTTAACACAAATACATGCAATAGTATCCACAGCTTTGTAATTTAATTTCTCTAAAATTAGACGTATTTCAGTCACGTGGTCCATAGAACAAAAAGGTAAAATAGATAAAAGGCGTCTTATACAAAGAGAAGTGTAGAAACATGTGATGGGGTATGAAATGTAGCTTTCTCTTGTGTCAGAAATGCAAAGAGCTGCATGCTAGAGATGTCTCATGGTTAATAAATGATCAAATAAAAATGAAAACAAGCCAGACCGGAACTATATGCTGTACCAGTTAAGATAATATTATTGCATTCATTGGTAGATATAGTGTGGATGCTACAAAGTGGGAGAACAAATATGAGTGTCTCCATAGAGACCTGCTGTAGGGATTCATGTGCGAGGAGATATGAAGTGAATATAAGCTAGGCGACAGTTATTATATGCAAAACACTATGTCTGTTTTTCCGTACTCCCATGTGGAGCTGATAGGACTGATGCGGAGGGAGCACGGCGGTGAAAGATGTCTGACCACTGTGGATGTGGGCGCAGACCTGGCAGTTAACCTTTAAATGGCCTAATTAAACCACAGAGCCATTAGGAAATCCATGATTAAATCAGACCTGCTCCATGAGGGGAATGAAAGATGTCTTTTTAACAGGTTAACTGCAAATCAGACGCCTTCCTTTAACAGCAGGGTATTAAATGTATCTCACTCTGGTGAATTATTTGTGTGTTGATTCATTTACAGGACATCATGTTGAACGTCTTCCGTCATATCATCATTTTAAACACATAGACATATACCCATGTACTGTTTACGTGTCCAGTCCACAGCTCTACTGGTTTGGGTCAGTCTCACCGCTCTCATGGCGCTGGAGCTGTTTTTAGTGAAAAAGCTCTAAAAACCCACTGGACACCAACTGTTCAGTATCAACCGGCCATCAGACTCAGTCAGACACTAGCTGGTGAACATAGTGGAGCATTTAGCAAAGATATTTGCTTTGTGAGTAGGTAGGGACCAAAAACAGAGCTAAATATTAATACTATACCAGGCGTCCATTGTTTTGCGTTCGTTTCTGTACAGGATTTTGAATGTGTGATCCATCACAGTGAAAACTCAAAGTCGGTGCAGTGACTTTTCAAATCTTCACGTCAAACTGCATAACCAATGAAAATGTAATGACCTCTCGTTACACTAACGAATGCAGAACAACAGAAAGGAATGAAAACCACCAGCTGCCTGAAACTATGTGTGTTCAAAAATGCAACTTGCCGTGTCATGTGATTGTGATTGAACTGTCTGGAAAAAGCTTGCAAATTAAGTTAAGAGGACTTTTTCTGCACTAATTATACTATAAGATATATCAAATACCATTTTTGCAGTAAGTCTTTAAGAAAATAAAGTGCTGCTACCACTATTTGTTATCATTTTGCACCAATTAAAGTCAATAAAACTGCATCTTTGACTATAGTTTTAGCACTTTACTCAAAACTCACAAAGAAAGTATTTAGACTTTAAATTTTAAAACAAATCTACTGCGTTACAATGTGCTATTTTAGAACTCCTGGGGAGTAAAAGCTGTATATTCTTTTAATTCTCCACTATTGGTCCAGAGTAAGCACTTCACTCACTGTTTAAACAGCTCACTGTGTTCTCATTTCAAAAGAATACATTGAGCGTGGAAACACCACTCTCAGGGGTGTGTAAACATAAGAAAATAATCCGTGTCATGTTGCAGAGGCTGTTAAATCCGCCAAATGGCACTCACAGCCAACAAATCCCAGCTTTGGCGGCTTCAAGTGTTGGGAGAGTAATTAACACAAAGCAGTCTTTTTTAGAAGTGTGCAACGGGGGCAGCCGGGTGTCATTAAACTGTTTAGTAACAAATTGATCCAGCCTCATGCATTGTGGTTGAAACGGGGGAGGCAAGTCAAGTAAATGTGAACTCTGCTACAAACAAGGGAAATCATCATCAACTCAACTTAGTTCTGTCTTCAAACTGGGCCCGCTCTTGAGAGATGAGCGTTGGGTAACCTTTTTTTTTTTTGATTTGATGTGATTTTCTTCTCCATAATCAGTGCACTTGACATTCACAGAGAACTGGCTCTCTTCCCCGAGTTGTGCTGATGCATTCAGATTTCTGATGATGTTCCCACTGTTTCCAAAATAATCAATTAGGGCTGTAATTTCTGTGTTGTGCTGGCTGTGTTTTGTTTTTAGGCAGCAGAGCAGCGTGCTGGAAGCCACCCATGTTCCCGCTCATGAATGTCAATGATTAGATAATTTCTCACTTGCAGGCTCCCTTAATGTCAGCCGATGTGACAGACAGTGTTCTTAAAGCTTGTCTGTCGCCACACGGGGCCACGGCTGCCTGCTCTCCCTGAAAGAGCCAAACAACGTCAAAACACTGAAAATGATGAACAGCTTTCCATTTGTTTTGGTGTAAGATGGTTTGTTAAAGCCAAAAAAGCCTCTTGCAGCCGCAATATCTCTATTTGTTCTGCGTGACATAACTTGGAGAAACTCCACTGTGTTTACCTGCTTGTGTAAATAGAGGAAACTGAACATTTTGTACCCTCTGTTGGAGATACGAACACTTTCACACCGCCGTCTTGGTGGCCGCTCCACTGGCATTTACCATGACATTTGACATTCTCAGAGTCTGTCCTCCTGCAACCCAACAGAAGGAAACGCAAGCAAAGTTTAGAAACAGAGATAACCTTTGCTTCAACAGTTTTACACAAAGTGCTCATTTCTCCGTTTGCACATCCTTGATTGCTTTCCTCGTC
This sequence comes from Pempheris klunzingeri, assembly GCF_042242105.1. Lineage (NCBI taxonomy): Eukaryota > Metazoa > Chordata > Actinopteri > Acropomatiformes > Pempheridae > Pempheris > Pempheris klunzingeri. The sequence continues at coordinate 12,947,446 of NC_092033.1, forward strand.
CCCTCTCCTCGCGTCTCAGGCGAAGGAGGCAAGGAGGAGACGCGAGGAGAGAGGAGTCAAGGCAGCAGGCATTTAAGAAAATGAGACAGCCTTGCTTCAGAGCCTTCATTTCAAAGCGGCATCAGCTAAATATGAGATGTGGCACAGCTGCATCATCTGTCCATTGTTCTGTTGCATCTTACTGCTGCATTTTCTGACATGAAACATAAATGAATGTGCTTCGTATTCCTGTCCTCCTACACCACAGCGCTTGTATCCTAATCTCATTGCTCTTTTTGCAAACTTACACAAGTGTGTAATTGGAGTATTGGTTTATGTTTCATCAATATATTGGAAAGCAATTTCACTTCCATGAGTTTAATAGGGATAAGATGCTAAACAATATTGCCAATGCTTAAATAACATAAAATCAATACATACTGATACACACTTTCACCAAGAGAGCAAAAGTCAAGTCAGTTAATCAATATAAAAGTTAAATAATAAGAATAGAAACTGAGTCAGGATTGACATTATTTCTGTGACAAGACAGTTTAGTCAGAGCGACTAATTATCTATTAATTTGCCGAAATACATTTATTAAATCAGTTATCTGATTCAGAGACTTTAGAGGATTTACAGAATCAATAATCCAGGAGACATGACGACTGACCAGATGTGACTTTGAATTTAAATTCCAAATTGCTGATTAGAAAGAAATCAAGACAAACTAAACCTCTGGCTGCCACAACGTGTTTGTCTGAAACCACCTCATTCATTCATCCATCCATCCACTGGTCTATGTAACAGACAGTAAATAGTTTACTCAGTGGTGAGCAGCAAATCTATATTTCGTCACCTGTAGAGTCGCATGACGGCAGTTTTCACAACCTCAAAAAGTAGAGGGTAAATGTTATGCACTATATTGTAAGTAGGGACAAAGACAACATTCAATGGGGACAGAGTAGCAGCTCTAATATGGACGTCTCTTTAATGAGGAAGGTTGGTTATACAAAGTGCGTGAATTTGATGGGAGACACGTCCATCTCCTCTGTTTCTCTTAACCATGATTCCAGTTTTTCCCTGAATTTAAGTAACTTTAGTTAAACTCAAGTAACTAAACTCAAACATTAACCAGAGACACGGCTGATCAGAACACCTCATAATGGTCATCTGGGTTGTTTTGGAAGGATCTGTCAATCAATTATATCCTTTCTGTATGAGGACTTGAGTGCTTGCAGGCCCTGAAATGGGACATGTACGCTGATCAAACTTGTTTTGACAGCATTGTAATGCAGACATGATTATGATGTCATTCACTCTTGAAAGATATAACTACAAAAAAAACTCTTTCTAAGAGGCCGAGCTCGTGTTTGAATTTTTGGCTTCCTTCTCTGTGTTTGGGAGAAAATAACAATGGGGCAGCGCAGACCGTGTGGGCAGTGATTAGTTTTGTGTTTACAAGTTAGCATTAACATAATCACGCACTAACCTTTCATCATGCGGCGCTCGCTCCTTTCAGCGCTCCAATTAGTAACCTATAACTGCCATTTAAAATGCATTTTTAAGTGGAGTTGATTTTCTAGCAGTGCTTTTTCTCTACAGAGTGCTACTCTAGACATATTCAGAGGACATTAACTCAGACACGAAGGAAATCTCCCAGACAGTTTACTGATAATGTATGCATTGTCTTCGAGGACGCAGCCCCTCTTGGATCCACGGCCCTTGTTACTGATGATTTGGGAGTTGGGAATAATTGGGATGGGAAATAAAACACTCTGGAGACCAGAGATGCACAAACTGTGTTGAATGCCATGGCGTCTGGCATGGATCTCGGTAGTTATCCATGAGTGTAAAATGCCACAGGAGCCTTCCAAACAGATGCTTTAATTGTCCTTCTGTATCCTAAAGAGCATCGTCCTGTTCAATGATTACATTACAGTGCACACAGGCAGCCAAACTGCTGGCTGGACGCATGTGTGGCTCATATCAGTTGCATGATATTGAATTGAGTCTGCTTATTCAAAACCAATTCAGTACAGCAGTTGATTATTTTGGCCTTCTGTTGGTTAATTCCCAGTTCTGGAGGTCTGCCAAAATGCTTTCTGGTTTTGGCTTCGTGACATACTGTTGGGCACAATGTTAAAAAATGTGACTTGTCGCTCCTCTGGGAGAGTGGGAACATTTTCCAACAGTGGGTGTTAATCTCGAATCAGAAACAATCAAAACTTGGCAAGAACTGATGACTGTGACTGTGTACAGTCTTCTTCATAGTTCTTGTAGTTCTTACATTGATCAAAGTGTTGGACAAACTGAATCTGGGTGGAGCTTTCAGCTATAATCAACCACATGTTCTTCTTAGATACTATCCTGACCTCTAATGTCCAGGAATCCGTACATGTAATGCATCGATTTGGCCACTTAAAACGAGTTCACAGGGGGTGAACGTAAAGTGTCATTTTATGAGAAAAGATTGAATTTTTTACATCCAATTTCCAATGTTTTTTCTTTCTGATTAGCTTTAAAAACTGCAAAATCAGGATATGATTCCAAATACTGACATCTTATTGCAAAGATATGGAAGCAGTTGTGGAAATACTGTAACAAAGCACCAAAAATTATTTCATTTGTCGTTAGTCTTGTGTACCGTGATGGTGTTGATTATCACGCGGCTCTGGTTGGACTTTGAGAGGAGTTTTTCTTTCCTGTTGTGGTTCACTTCCTTTGTTGACCTCTCTGTCCTTCGGGACAGGTACCGTAGTAACCGCAGCTCCAGAATTCATAATCACCCTCTGATGTGTCAGTCACTTTTTCATTGCAGCTGTTCTCACCACAATTTCCAGTTTCCCTTGGCTACGGTTTTGTGCCCCCCCACCCCCAATGTCACAGAGTGTAAGGTAAATAACAGAAATACCCAGTGAATATTGGCTGGATAAGGAGGCAACAATGTTGTCTTTGTCGTGACGGTGATGAAAGACCCTTGAAGTCGACCTTTCTGTCCCTTTCTTCTATGGCTTCCTCACGGTTTTATGTAATTTGTGTTTTATGGAGCAGCTGTTTTTAGTGCTTGAATTTTTATGTTCTGTGTTCTTCTTGAGAATATTAATAATTATGAATAGCAATAATCCACAGACACATGCACATCAAAGTATTTTGGATTTTTCTCTGTTGGCGTCTTGGAGATGCTATTCTTTTGGGGAGCCAATTAAGCATGTTACTTCTGTCTCTATGTACATTACATGAAAGTAGCCTAAAATAATTACATTAAACAATAGTAGCCAAATTATTAAAATGTATTTGAAGTTGCAACAGTAATTCAGAAACTGAGCCAATGCTTCAATGACTTTTCTTGTTTAAACCGATATGCTGTTGCTATGTGGTACTGAACAACAGCAACGGGTCAAGCACGGTTATATGATGCAAAAAATTAATAACAATAACCATTAGATATGCAACATGAAAGGTGAAGAGTACAAGCTGTGAGCAATCACACAGTTTAAGTCTCAGGGGTGCCAAAAGGTAATAATTGCTTTAAAAAACATGAAATAAAACTATTTCTGAGGGGAAAATTATGATTTTCATTTTCAGAGTGAACAATTTGTCATTTAGACATGTACACCACCCACTGGACTGTCGCTTTACAGCATAAATGAGTGGCAGGCCAAGTGATGGTGAGTGTTGAATGATGGGGGGAAAAAAACTGGGAAGAATGTTACAGCTGTCCAGGACTCCCAGAACTAAATAATTATTCAAATGAAAATTAAAGAAATCTAAATCCAAAACTTACACAAATTATATACACTACAGAACCTTGGACCTATTAGATGAAATGGAAATATCCATCTGAATGTATGTGCAAAGATAAATCCTGATGGTGACTTGACAGACAGGTAGCTATACTTTATTTACTACGCATAATGTGAAAAAGAGCTATGCTTACAAATCTATGAGAATATACAATGTAAAGCAGGGGGATACAGTATATGTGATTTATTATGCTCCGTCCATCTAAGATCTCTCATCTATGGTCCTGTGTACTCTCCTCAGGGTCACAGGGGACAAAGAGCTGTTGGGGGTTGGGAGGACTGGATTCTATAAAGCAGCATGTGTTGAACGAAAGGCGGGGACACACACAGGTCGCCAGTCCCTCATGGGCAACTCTGTAGTCGTTACTAGAGAGAGTAATCCCGTTACTGCCACCAACTGACAGGGCGCACCAGCAAACTGATGCGCATTGGTCGTGGCGAGGGTTGGACTCAGCAACCCGCCGCCTGTTAATCCAACGCTGCGAGCGCGTCTGGCCAGTCGCTCCGCGTTGCGCACTGGATATGGATCAGGACGCAGCGCGCCTCCCTGCTGTCTCCCGCGGACAGGCTGCACTCAGCGGCGCATAAAAAGGTGGCCAGATGAACCGTCGCCCTACTGGCTCCTCCGGCGTGCAATGGCTTAACAGGAGAGACATGAGTGTCCGGACGGAGGACAGCATCACCTTGTGCCAAAGGGCTCTCCAAATCGTTACGGAACTTTGTCTCACGGGAAATGTAGACCGGGAGAAATGTTCGGATATATTCCCCCTGGAGAGCACCATACCAGGTAAAGGACACGCAGGTAAATGGAAAAAAAGTCTTTCTTTTCTTTCCCCAATTCACTTTCGTTTGTTCCCTTGAAAGATAGAGGTTCGAGTATTTGAAGCGAGGAGAGGAGAAAATAAACATCAGCTCCCACTTGTTCAAACTTTACTACACCGCTTGTTTTTATCGTGCTGAACTGCTGTGAAAGTCTTTCTCTACCTGTTACGCATCTTGCTGCAGCGCAGTCTAGACTGGTGAAGCAGCAACAGGTGGGAAATAGACTGAGGTGCAGGACTGAGGAGATGGTCCTCCTGCCGTTTTCTCGTCAAGCTACATATTTTAGGCTGCATTAAGCTTCCTTGTACACGAGTCACTGCAAACTTTTCATTTAAATATGCAAAAGAACAAGAGATGTCAGGAGCAGATGGGAGACCAAATGTTTTTTTTCCCTCTTCAGATACTGAACATGTGATTCTCTTGGTGCTTTGGCTCTTTAATTGAGGTTTTATATGACTTTATATTGTCCTGCCTTATTAAACATGTGCATATGCTGCCCCCTCTTTCTTACAGCTTGCTTTCTCTCCTTTTTTCTCTTTCTCCCTTGCATGTTTGTCCGTCATATTTTGTCCCTCGCTTGCTTCTCCTTTCCTCTTTATGTGTCTGTCTTCCTCTATGGGTCTCTCCATGGTTACATGTAGACATCTCTATTAGTCTCCTTGCTGTGGTCGTGGGTTTCTGTGGCCTCGCCCTGTTGGTAGTCTCTCTCTTTGTCTTTTGGAAGCTGTGCTGGCCCATCTGGAGGAGCAAGGCTCTGCCGGCCCACGCCGAAAATGGCCTCCATGTGGGCTTCCCCGAGGCGCCGCCACCCAACTCCCCGCCAGTCACCGAGTGTAAAGTGGCGGAGGTGGAGAAGAAGTACCCGCTGGAAGTGAAGGTGAATGGACGGAGCTCTGTCAAGCTCCTGGAGGCGGCCATGAAGATCAGCCAGACGTCTCCGGACATCCCTGCCGAGGTGCAGACAGCCCTGAGGGAGAAGCTCAGCCAGCAGGCTAAGATCCAAAGGCAGACCACAGAGCCAACCTCCTCCTCCAGGTACCCTGAATGAACCCGCTGCTATCACAACCCCTCCCCGTCTACTCTGCAGAGGACATAATAATAACGACATCCTATTTCTATAAATGTATCTGCTTCTTAAAATTACAGAAAAATATCACCACTTTTGAACCCACTTTGGTTTGTTCCCCCGTCTTTGCTACAGTAGGAAACACAAAACACTGCCAACACAATGCAAAAATTGTCCTGACCGTTCGTGGCACTGTAGCCTCTGTCCTTGAGGTGGTTTGGCACGTGTCATGCAAACCATCAGGGACTGGCTGGTGACCTTGAAACGCTGTTGCACATGTTGAATTGTGCGTCTCTTGCTCTAGTGTGACTAAAAAAAAAAAGCAGCTCCTGTTGCCTCAATCAGCTGGCGCAGTGATATATCTCTTTGCCTCAGGTGGAACCCTATAATCTCCTATACGTGTAAATCAGGCTGCTATGGTAACGAAGGGAAGCAACTCCAGTAATTATACAACCAGTTCTCGTTTCCCATTGTTTTCCAGCTCTGTGTTTAAACTACAACGTCCATAATTAGCACTGCTGAGGGGTGGGAGCTGACGTGGTGGAAGGCTGGTTTCTGCAGCAGGCAGCTGCGCTCAGTTTCACAGAGGAAGGCGTTATTGACAGTTGCTTCAGTTTGTTGTTAGACTCATTAATTAAATTATATTGAGAGCAAGGTCTTAGTGAATTACACACCCACCAGGGAGGCAGAAAGGCCAGGTTAACGATTGCAAGGCATACGTCTCAGTCCTTCCACCTATCTTTTGACAATGATTCCTGATTTTCACAGATTTTTCAACAACAACATGCGATAAACTCTGAGCTGAAGTTTAAGGAATGACAGCAGACAGAGGAGGATGTCACTGAACTAAAGTTAACCCACCTCCAACTTCTTTGGTCACGTTCACAATGACATTATTGAGAACTGAAATAGAGAACAATAAATTAGGCTTTTATCTCTGGTGTTAGTAGTGGATTTGGTGTAATCCTCAGTAGATTAAGTGTTTGTTCTGTTTTAAAGAGGATTTAGAGGTTTACAGAAGTCGCAATAGAAGCACAGAGGTATACAGGCAAATAGTTACTACTATCCTCTTTTCATGTGTTTTGGTTGTGTTTAAGGCAGTTTTTCCTTTTCTCTTGAGGTTTGCCGTCACTCTTAGACAACACACAGCCTTGTGTGTTGTTTGCAATTCTTGAATGCACCATATAATTTTCAGATGTGCTTCCTGGCCCATGTCATGTGTGCCATGGCTGTCAGATTGCTGTGATTGTCTTACTGTCAGACAGGAGGAGGGCTAGTTGCTAGGTGACAGGACCAGCGAGTCAAGCGTGGCCGTGGTTCTCAAGACGTTAACTTTACAGAAATTTACAGCATTCAGGTAATTTGTAAGAGCCTAAATCTGAATGCTGAAGATGTGCCTTCATTTTCCAAAACCATGGTCACCCACTGGTAAGAAAAACGGAGAAAATCTTCGCTTCCACTTGTGTTTTTTGCTTCCACTTGTGTTTTTTTATTGTCTGGCACTACTTTCAGAGTGAAACCAGCTGTGTACAGCAAAAAAGAGCATTACGCTGAATTTTCTGTGAAGTATGTCACTGTGTCCTTTGGTTGTCTATCAAATCAAGGCTATGGGGTCTTGACTTTAGGCCCATTAAGACGTTTTACCAGAATCAGAAGGAGAATACATGTATTTCATATGATTGGCTATGTCATTGTGAGCTATTACTTGCCAATGTGCACAAGGAACATTGAAAGGCGAGTCTCAGAGAATTATTACCAGTTAAGAGTTTTCTTGGCATTGACCAACGGTTGCAGCTACAGCCACTTTAGACCTCTGGAGGTTTTTCAGTCAATATTTATTCTTCTATACCAGATTTTGGTGCTTGTTTCCTGAAGACTAAAGACCATTTTTTGAGCTACATGTCAAAACATGTGGCGCCACATTATTATGCACCATGCCTTTTAGATATAGTTCTCTTCTGACAAACCATTAGCGGCCATCATAACAAAGCCACTCATGCGTAACAGTGACTTGAGACGTTTACCATATGCCCTTTACCCTTTTCAACAGGCACAATTCGTTCCGGCGTCACCTGCCTCGTCAGATGAATGTCACCAGCGTTGACTTCAGCATGGACACAGCGCCTCTCCGCCAGTCTTCGACAGTGAGCATTGGGAGAATAAAACCTGAACTCTACAAGCAGAAATCAGTGGACTCAGAAGATGAGGCCAAAGAGCCTGTAGAGACTTGCGGAAAGCTCAGCTTCTCGCTGCGTTACGACTATGAGGAGCAAGCTTTGGTGGTGAGAATCCTCAAAGCCTTGGACCTGCCTGCCAAAGATTTCATGGGCACCTCCGACCCCTATGTGAAGATCTACCTGCTACCGGAGAGGAAGAAGAAATTCCAGACTCGCGTCCACCGCAAGAATCTGAACCCCATGTTTGACGAGACCTTCTGTTTCCCCGTGGCGTACGATGAGCTTTGCAACCGCAAGCTGCACTTCAGCGTCTACGACTTTGACCGCTTCACCAGCCATGATATGATTGGCGAGGTGGTGGTGGACAACCTCTTTGAACTCTCAGATCTTTCCAGGGAGGCTGTAGTGTGGAAAGATATTCATGCAGCAACTACGGTGAGTTGGCGTTCACACTAACGTGCTGCCAAATCCTCACATATGTGGGTCTTGGCGCCATGTAAGATATACTGCACCAGACTTCTGTTCTATAATTGAGGAAAAACACTTGAATGGGAAGGTCTAAACACAAAGTTTGCACCGAATCACTTCTAAGAGCTTGAATTCATCAACAACATCAATACATTACATAATTCAGATGCTTTGGAAAATGCATTTCATCGGCCAAATGCCCACATTTCCAGAAACTGCTGTTTCTACAGATGTAAATACGGCAATAGAATAAAATTATCCAGTCACAAAATAAATTAACTGTTTGATAACAGCAATATGTCCTCAACTTAAAAGCATTTACACAAACAGGTTGTACAGTTATAGCATACTCTAGGAGAATGTCCTCATATGAACGCCCCAAAAACATGGTAATTTAGCCCAGAATGCATTTCACTCCTACATTAACACTTATCAGTCACAGTCAGGAGCCGCAATACTCAAAGTGTGGCCTGCAGGCTAGCCCCTCTAACAAACGTCTGTCAGGTGAGGAATGACCACTTATAGAAAGCTACCGGTTGCATGGCAACTAGTGGCACCTCGTGAGCGTCACGGGAATTACATTCGGTCATCAATGCTAATGTTAGCGATGGAGACGGAGATGGAGCCAAGCAGCAAGACAGTTGTGATTAGAGGGACCAGCAACATCTCAACTCTAACAAGTAAGAGAAGATATGTTGATGTAGAAACTAATTGATAATCATTGTGATTTATCACTACTAGTACTACAGTCACTATTACTACATCTACCACTACAACTACTACAACTAATAATAATGTTATTACTAAATATGGCAAGCATGGCATCTCAAGTGTGTATTTTTCCCTTGTAGCCCTTAGTTACATACTAACTCCCTGCCCAGGAGCCTCTGTTTTACTTATGAATATTGGCACTGTAATAAACACTGAGCCATTGCTTTCAAGGTCACATGAGCTTCTGTGGGCTACTTGAATAGTACTTAACTGTATTTTCAGTTCTACATACAGACTGACTAGAGATGATTCTCTGTCTCCTCAGTTGAGTTTGATGGTGTTTATTTCTTGGCTTTCAACGAGTGAAGTTGATTTTATTTATTTACTTAGTTATTATTATTGTTTCTTAAAGCACTTAAATTATGATAGTCAAAGTTGATTTCAAAAGGATATCATATTACTATGAAGTGTAACACAGCTAGATAGTATTGAACAGAGATAATCTTACAAGGCGAAGCCCCCTATACTCTGCAGTATGCTTCTATAGGCGCACAGGCTAGAGTTTAGGCTATGAACGCACAATTTTGTCCCCGCTGTTGAATCAGTCTACAAGACAGTTTTCAGTCCAGTTTATAAATCAGCAGGATATGTCAAAAATCTGTTAATAGATTTCAGTGACATTTCAATAGGTTATAGGTTATTAATACAGATCGAGGTCATTTTTGTACATTTCCATTCTTTTTCTGCTGAACTACTGCAAAATGTGGTGCACACATCACTGTCTGTCACTATGCTGCACTATAATCTGCATACAGATGATGCTGATCTGAATTAGGATGTAAATTAGAATGCAGACAGGACTGCTAAACATTTTCTCTTAGAATTTAGATATGAAATTTCAAGGATTAAGTAGCCATGGTGGAGCAATGAAATCTTTGTGAGCTCAGTCTTTGTTTATTGAGTTTAAGAACCATGTAAAAAGAGGGATTTTTTTTTGGATATCAAGTAAATACAAGATGAACAACAGACGCTGCCTTTTCTGCAGTACTGAGAATATAGACAGTACCGACATGGTTAACAAAGGTGATCTTTTTTGATTGCTTTCTTGTGTAGCCAAAAGGATTATATTTACCTCCTCTGACTGCAGGCCACAGATTAGCCTGAAAATGTTCTCCTGTGCTGATACACCTGAGGCAGCATCAGTTACTTTTTGGACTTGATATCAAAGTGTTAGATTTATCTTTCTTAAAGTGTGTATGTGTGTATGAGAGGGAGCTCTAGCATTCCCCAATCTTTGTGGGCAGAGGCAAATCCACTGCTGGTTTGACTACAAAATCATCTTTCTGTGATAGACACAAAACACCTGCCCATATTCACGATCTCCACAAGTAGAAGTATATAGAATGGTGATCACACTGGCAGACCCTAATCTGTTGAAGCTGTCGCAACAGCTGTAGTTGTTGTTTTTCAAACTAAACTTAGGCTAAAATTGGGTAAGCTTAGCTCTTATCCCGGCTGTCTGCCCTCTCCACCCTGTTGTTCGAGTAAAGTTGATATTTTAACTTGAATACTATTGTTCATAACCATTGTTGTTACACCAGCGGTTGTCTGACCAATGACAATTTGGTCAGACAGGAGCATATTGACCAACCATTGAACCCACAGACCAGCAGATGTCAGCCCTAATAATATGAAAACGCTACTTAAAACAAGTAAGGAAAAGTAGTCTTGAATAAACATTTGTGACCACAGCGTTGCTTTCAAATGCTCTTAAAGGCCTTCAATTCTCAAACAGGACCCAAATGTTGATCAAATGGTAAGATGCACTATGCTTCATTTTGCTGTCTGAACACAATTTCTTCTTTGCCGTCAACTGTGCATCCAAAGTAGATTTTGAAGCTATTACATTTTCTATTACTAGAATTGAAGTTTATCATTATATCTACTCATAACGTTGTTGCTAATCTGTTTCTGTGAACTTTATTGATCTTTTTTCCTAAACTTTTCCATCTGTGTCATAAAATCTATGCATACCCTTTGTAACAGTATGATCTTTAACATCAAAGGTGAACTTCAACCCAAGTGGTTGCCTGAACAAACACTAATATTCACTTTCCAAGTGAGCACATAATGTGAAAGACAAACTAAGCTGGCTCACATAAGGCGTATCAGACATGTAACAAGACTAAGACTCTGCAGCCATGCCAGTACCTCTGTGAGGCTGTAGCTAAATGTGTTGATGTTTAGCAGCAACATTTTAGTTAAGCAGGATGGCATGCTAACATTTGCTAATTAGCTCTAAACACAAGGTACAGGGCGGGCTAATGGTAATGATGGTAGTTTTGCAAGTATTTGGTCATATGTTTTAAATATTTCACTAAAAGCAAAAAATACCATGGTGGTACAACTGGAAAATCAATATGACTATCAAGCCCAGTTGTAACTAGTTGTTGAGACATTTCTGTTTGGTCCAAAGTTGTGGACCAACCAACACGACCAAATGACAGGACAATGTCAAATGAGAATGACTATGGTTTTGGTGCTTTCACTGCATTGGAGAAAATAAATATCACATTAGCATGCCATGCCGCGCTAATCAAATGTTCAGCACCAGCTTACAAAATACAAACCTGCTTATTCCCATGTCTTGGACATTTTGATTTACTGTATGTGGTGAAAGCATGTCAAATGGATGAAAAGCATTCGGTTGTCTTCCTGTTTTGTCCTTCAGGAAAGTGTTGACCTGGGGGAGATCATGTACTCGTTGTGCTACCTACCCACAGCGGGGAGAATGACCCTAACAGTCATCAAATGCAGAAACCTCAAAGCCATGGACATCACAGGCTCTTCAGGTAACCTGACAGCAAATAAGATGTGGCTGACATCAAACGCTCAAGCTGAGCAATAAATCAAACTTAGCTGAAATGTGACAGCGGGTGGCCACTTGGAATGGAAATGAAGGAGGAGACATAGAGAGGCCAGAGAGAACAAATTATTAAAAGTATTACCCTGTCAAAAGAGGGAAATACATGCCTGAGCTGCTCCTGAGATGCTAAGCTTTTTCAACACCTGAGTATTAGAAGACAAGTGCAAAAAACATTCAGCAGCTTTTCACTGAGCTTTTGATTTGTTAGTTCTCGTTGATATCATTCAGTTTAACCATAATTTGGAGTTCAACTATAATTTAATGTGTACATGTGAGATGACGGTAAACGTGTGTCCCAGATCCTTACGTGAAGGTTTACCTGATATGTGACGGACGGAGGTTAAAGAAGCGAAAAACCACCACCAAAAAGAGCACACTTAATCCAACATACAACGAGGCCATCATCTTCGACATTCCGCCGGAGAACGTGGAACAAGTCAGTCTGTCCATCATGGTGATGGATTATGATCGGTGAGTCAGATAGTCACTACATAATATATATATATATACACAGCACAGGCTAGTGCGCTAACAGGGCAGAGTGTGTTAATGTGTGGCGTTTTACTGCCAACAGGGTGGGGCACAATGAAGTGATTGGTGTGTGCCACACCGGGCCGGATGCAGAAGGTCTTGGACGGGATCACTGGAATGAGATGTTGGCTTACCCGAGGAAGCCCATCACACACTGGCATGCTCTGGGAGAGGTACAGACACCCCCCTCCTCCCTCCCTCTCTAAAAGCTCATATTTACAGAATATTGAACCTTGAATGTGACATTGACCAGAATAGACGCTGTGCTATGCAGTACAAGGCATCAATACATGAGATTGTTGAATCCAAGTTCTGTCTGCTCAAGGTTCTTCCTTCAAATTACAAAGTGTTTGTTCTGTGGTTTTCTTATTTAAAAGTACAAATCCAGCAATGGGCCTGTGTTTGTTTTGAATATTTGAAAACACTAGAATATCTGATGAAAAAACACACGAATAATGCAAAAACTTCTCTTGACTTATTTTCACCGATCAAATATTATTGATTGTTATTAATATCTGAACAGCCCTCCTCGAGTAGCAGCAGGTATGACAAGTTGTAGATACGTGGGGACGTACAAATCTGAGTTAGAATGATTCTAAGAAATGTATTTGCTGTCTTGCCAAGAGTCAGATGAAGATCAGCAATTTAATTAAATCAGTCAAGTCATTAAACTCTCAGTGCGTTCAATACAGATATAGCAAATGTGTTTTGTGGGGGAAACAGCTAGCCTGGGTTCGTCATACGTACTTTCCAACAACCCCAATGCTGTCTTACCCACATGAATGTGTATATTTTACTTATGTATAAATTATAAAGATATATGCAGCGATTTAATGAGCAGCAGTGTAAAGACTCTAAAACATTTTTACAGTTTCTATCTTTTTTGACAGAGGCTAACTGTCTCCCCCCTTTTAATGTAATTTCATATTTTACATGTTATCAATGTTTCTTCCTCTTTTGCCACACCTACTCCACATCTGACGAATAGGAAAATACAGGTGATTACCCATTTTCAGTGGTAAAACTACTTTCTATTCTTTGGTAGAAACTGTGATCATAGGCACAAACCGTGCCATCTGTAGCTCGCGCCAAAACAACACTCATTTCACAAGGAGATGGGAATACAACTTGGATTGTGTTTATTATCTATGTATCTATTCTTGGGGATGAAAGATGTAACAGCAAGCGATGTATATTCAATAGTAACATTATGATTAACATGCAGGAAGCATTATAATGACACTCCAGGTACAGTAAATGAGACCGTTTGGCCACAGCAGTTGTCGAGCAGGAGGCTTTAACACCTGTTTACAAGTTCAATAGGGTGGCTGTGAGGTTTCAAAGGAAAGCTGTGTGTTAAGCTATATTTTGGACATTCGAAGCATGCAAACCGAGAAGGAGATTTTGCTATAGGAGTCGTTTCACAATGTATTGATAGTTTTGTTTGTGAAGATGAAAATCCCACACGGGGGGGGGGGGGGTCAATGCCGTCCTATCCTATTTTTATCTTTCGTTCCCACAGTGCAAAAAGCTGAAATCCACCATAATCGTCTTGATCTCTTGCTGATTACAGCCGCTGTGCTCCGAGAAGGAGGAAACGTTTTTACAGCCAAATTTCAGGTCGTGTGGGATTCGTGTGCTGTATCTTTAGGATTACGCACAAAATATAAGACCACACAGATGATTATTAAGAGTTAAACTTTTTAAAGTTTTTTCTTGGCAACACTGTCAGCATTCAGCAAAATACACCTAAAAACCTCAATCAACTCTTTTAGTCCATTTATTCATTTATTTACCCAAAGATTCTCTCAATGTACACTTTTCAGATAAAATAAGATCATCACTCGCACAGGTACACAAGTGCACACGCAGAAGAAGAAAATGTCAACAATGTCATTGCAAATGTGGGATGAGATTTTTTTTTTTTTTTTTTTAAATGGTTGCAACTGATGTGGATGATGTGACCAAACTTTGTCTGAAAATAATGAAGGAAATATACAATAGGTATACATCTCCTGGCTGACACAAAGCCCCTCTCTGTAAAACCCCGATCTGGCTCTGCTGCTCAATGTGACCCGACCCAGCTGGGCCGAAACAACTCTTCTGCCTATGATCACAGTACATCCTGAGGACTAGAGTAATAACCTGCTTAGTTACCACAGAAGGACTGCAGAGCCTCTATAATGTGCTGTGTTTTGTGATATTTTACCTTGCAGTGGCCGGGAAGAGCAGCAAGCTTTGAGAGTCAAGGTTCGTGTCCTTCGCCCAAACCTCCACAGACACCCTGATGGTCACAGGTAGAGTGATAACACCACCCCTGTAAGAAACCAGACGCTTGTTTAGAGCTGCTGAGAAGTTGCGTAGCCTACGAGTCTCTTGTGAGCATGTCGTATGAAAATTGAATTCATCCCAACACGTTTCACGTGTGTTTATAAAAACAAGGCTGTATTGAAATTGCGTTCATTCATTCATTTGAACTCCAGTTCTTCAAAGTGCTCTACAGAGCTGGCTATGCACAGCACTCACTGTCACTCATTTCAAGAGTTTGTTTTTATCACAAATCTGCTTTGAAATTATCAGAAAGGCTTTAGTTGCCAAACATTTACACAGACCACATGAATGGGAAGCCTCACTGCACCAAGTCCGCAGTGATTCACTTGCAGCTGTATCAACCTTTTCAATATTTTGAGCAACATTTTCCAGGCCCTAGAACTCTTTAGTGAGTTAGCATTTTTTCTTTGAAATGACACCAAGTTAAAGGGCTGCGCTCAATGCAAAGAAAACATTTACTTGATAAAAAGAAAAAAAAAAAAAAAACAGTCAAACAATTTATTCTTGATCCAGGTTTTGGCTGAAGAATGCAAGTAATTGAGTGTCTTCAAGGGCTGGGTAAATCTCTTGAAATTCATTCGTCACAACTGTCACAGATGTAGTAAAACCAGCCATTAACCAGCCATTGTTTCCTGCAAGCATTAGAAAAGTCATCAGGACTCTCAGATTGACAGAAATTGTAGCAGATACATGTAGCAAATATGTGTACGGACGGATAAACACCAGTCAAATGTGTGTTAGAAATAACTTTACAGTAAATTTGTTTCCAAACATCTGGCAACATTTACAGCAACTATTTCATATTAATTTTTGTGCACAGCAGATCAAATTCAGAATGTAACAGCAAAAATTAAACTAGTAGCATACAGAAGTTAGTCAGAGCCATTCTCTTATCAGTCCTATAACTTTATTAAATATGATTAAACTGTTGATTACACTACATTGTCCCTCATTTTAAGTCTAAAAAGTGAAATAATATAATAATACTAAAGAACAACAGCACATTGGTTGATATTTTCCGTTTAGAATGAATAACCCATTGTTTCAAAAATGACTATGAAGAATTACCATGTATTTTGAGCGCTGAATTTTCCCCTTGCTAAGTCCCGCCGCCTTGTTGTTAGCCGCTGTTACTCCACCTGTGGAGCCAGGTGGAGCACGGACGGTCCCTAACTGCACTCCCTGAAGAAATTATAGGGATATTTTCAACCGGCTTTGTATCATTACAGTGTGGGTAATATATGCAAATGAATGATGCTTAATGTTAACTGTCCTTCGTGTCGCCTGCAGCCAGAGTGTAATTACTGGCTCAAGGGCTGTTGTTCAATTAAATAACTGCCTAAACTGTAAAATAACAGTAAAATGTTTAGTTATTCAATCGAATAACGTTCCCAGAGCCGGTAAATGTCTGCTACAATCAGGATGATGAGTGGGGAGCTCTAAAGTTAAGCGTTGCACTGTAATGATACAAAGCTGGTTGAAAATTGGCAAAAATGTCCTGTTCAGGAGCAGCACTGTTCGTGTAGCGGGGCAGGCCTTTGTTCATTGTTACAATCATTTAAAAAGCAAAAGCAGCACGTGGATACATTCAGTACACCTTCAGTAGATAGCTTAGCACAGAAGTGCATTAGTGCATTAAAGTTAGCTCAAAACCTAGAAACTTATTTCTCCTCCCAACCTCTCCGGGTAACTAGTATCACTAGTATCTATGGAGCAGAGTCGTATAGTTGTTGGACCCTGGCCGGAACTGCTACGTTATGACTGGCCAGTCAGCATTTGAGGGGCAGGACTTAGCGACGGGTCGGATTGTCATTGGAAACTGAATGTGCCATGTGAAAATGGAGAGCTTGACAGGCGTAGCAACATAACTTAGCGAATGGCGAACTGGCCAAACGACACAAAAACACTGAATAGAGTAACACAGATAATAATAATGGCATCTCAAGTTAGTAATAGAAATAAATTACTTTATTGTACACCTTTCCTCACCAGTTACAAATTCAGGGAATTATAATCCACAAAATGAGTTACACACTCAAAAATTTACGATGTTATGTATATTTTTTACATTAAGCCATATGACATTAAGTTCAGTGCACAGAACACTGACTCAGCTTGTCCTTATATATGAGTAATAAGAAACTAATAAGAAACCAACATAGCAAATAGAAAAAGGCTATGTACTGTTATCTGACTTGCACATGCATATAATAATGCTTTTTTTCCCCCCTGCGCTGCCCTTACTATTAAAAAAGAGCTTTTCTGCTTGTAGCATGCCTCTCACCACTTTAAAAACACACCTATTGAGGGATAATGTAGGAAATGATGCTAAGCTATTTCAGATTTCACACTTTGTGTTTACATTTGTACATACACTTGTCAATGGCACTGTTTATTCAAAAAAAGTGGAATTTAAGAAGTTGTCGTAAACTTATGGAAATAGAGACATCACAATGTATTTCTATTGTTTGGTGATAATTTAATTAAACAGCTCAGACTTGTACTTGAGTGAACTTTATACACGTTCTGTAATAGTTGTGAACAATTAGTCAAACAGGAGACCCAGTGAAGCCAACTCTACCTTATCAAGTTAGTCCATGTTTAGGAGTTTAGAGCTTTGAGCTGTAATTGTTTGCATATTGTTTGAATCTGTATTGAGCAAGAACAACTGCAACTGCTGTCATGATGTGTACAGTTTGTGATAACTTTTGTAACGATTTAAAGTAAACATTTGGAATATGATTTATTGTATCTGTTTCATATGTATTTTAACAAAATAAATAAAAAATGAAGAATCACAGCATGTCTCTCTCTTTGCTTGGGAAGGTAGAATGAATATTTCCGTCCAATTGTTTGATATGTTTAGTGTTCAATAACATCACATGGGTTTTATGTGCAAAACACAACCACTTTGACGCACACTAGATGTGTCGTACAAACAGAAGAAGTAGTCACGTTGCATGAGGCGGCATATCAAGAAGGGAAATTGTTCAAAGTGATGTTTTTCTAAAGAGCTGGCGAGCATCACTGCTGAGAAGTAGGATAGTGGTGAAACCAGTGTTACTGCTGGACACATTTGCTCCCAGCTGCTCCTCGACTACTTCTTGGGTGTGTTTAACTTTCGGCAACGTTCTGTTGAACTCTAATGTCATCTGGTGTTGGTCAGTCAAACCTGTGCAAGTGCAAATGCCAGGTAGAAAATATTGTAACTTGGACGCCACAATTCTACTGTTGACTTTAAAATCGTAGGGAAGAGAATAAAAATTGATGTTTGTAAAGAATTGTAAAATGCCAACCTGATCTCATGGCTGGCATATAAAATGGAAGGCTATTCAAAGACATTTCGCATGTCCTGTGTACACATTTTAAGCTTCGCAAGTATCATGTCACGCAGTTGTTGTTCCGTGGTCAAGTTAGCAATAATAAATAGGCAAAATAAATAGGCATAAAATGACAAGCCGTCTCCAGAGTACAAATGATGTGCAAAAAGCAAAAAATATGTACGCGCAAAATTTCCTTCAAAGGCCGTGCTGTTTTTTTGCCATTTGGTGAAACTGGGCTGAAAATGCATTCTGTTGGCATCCAATTGGTCTTGGAACTACTGTGCCACTCAAACTGGACTTCCTGGATTGCATTTCATCCTCTCAACATGGAAAATGTAGATTTTCTCTTGGCAACAAAGTCAAAAAAATGCATCAGGACAAGTTGGAAAATTCACATTTATACTAACATAAACACAGGGACACGGTCTAGAGAAAACAGAAAAAAAAAACAAGTTCCTGGTAAGCTTTGAGACTGGCCACAACTCACAGACTGTATAAAAGAAGTGGACGTAGCTTCTGGATCTGAAAAGCCATGTGGAAGAACCTTACACCTTACACACCAATTGTATGGAAGTCTATGAGAAAATGATCTTTCTTCTCACTTGATTTCTTACTTCAGTAAACGTTTTCCTAATGAGTTCACGGTCTCAGTCACTAGTTTCAAGTCTTCAAGTAGCACGAAAAAAGACTCATCACTTGCATCACTTTGGAGTCCAAAATCAAGATGGCGACAGACGTAAAGCTGATACGGCGGTTTTTAAAAAGGCCAGAATAAAATCCAGTGGTCAAAGAAAGCAAAGAG
The DNA here is from genome assembly GCF_042242105.1 of Pempheris klunzingeri. Taxonomy (NCBI): domain Eukaryota; kingdom Metazoa; phylum Chordata; class Actinopteri; order Acropomatiformes; family Pempheridae; genus Pempheris; species Pempheris klunzingeri. Next base: position 12,966,388 of record NC_092033.1, read on the forward strand.
AAAAGTCACTTTACATTCAGTCTCAGTAATAACAGTGTGTCACCATGTTCAGCTCTCCACAGCTGCCTCCTGACTGGTGGACACAAGTCACACGCACACACACCTTCAATTGATTGTCTGTTTAATTACTGGTTCTGTCACACATGCTCCGTTTTTCTTGTGCAGCTTTTAACAATAATTAATATAACCTTTCCCTTTCAGTCAAGTGGAGAGTGTTGTCTGCACTGAAAACGGCATAATTGCTCAGACTGAAGCGACTCTGACGCCTTAAAAATCCCGAACAGCATGAAATGAAATAGTGAGACGAGAACACCTCTCGATGGCGTTTTTCCACAAATGCAAAGAAGTGTTTAATTGTACAAGCAGCTGCATTTAGACGTGGGATGAAATATGACTGAACTGAACTGGGTCTTTGTCCAAACACTTGTTAGGTGTCTCTGAGGTTGGCTGGCTCCGTGCTCCTTCAGCCACTGCTGACACTCAAGCTAAAGCGCTTAATAAATGTTGGATAACCACTCCACTGTGCTGCACGAGGCTCTGAGTTTGTGAGATGCTTTCAAAAAGCTTGTCGGATTGATGGGTCCCTCTTTCTCATCCTGCATCCATTAAAACATGAAAACAGTACAGCATGAAGAGAACATTTTCCTCTCTCTGTGCAGCGTAACATGCAACACAACTTCCTTTTGATCCACAATATTCGATACAAAACAGACAAAGGGGGGATGTCGCATTAGTTTCCCTGGCAATGAAAGCTGCCCACTCACTTCACTGAACGCTAAGCCCATATTTAGAATGGACTCGTATCTTTAGTTAGCAGGGCTAATAGCACCACATGGTGATCCATGTGATTGTAGCTTTGCCCTTTCCTGAATGCTCATTTGTGCTGGGTATTTGACAACGCTGCTCTGCTAAGACTTAGGAGGAAATTGGACTGGCCTCGTGGTTAGCGTCTGCAATGCACCTGCAGGGTTAGTCATTATTTGGGGGAAAATATCCATCTGAGTTTCAAATTGTCATCACAGAAGACTTGAAATGAAGATCAGAGCTTCTCTCGAATTCTCCTCTCTGCAGACATTTAATCACTCTTCACGAGCCTCAGTGACGCCAGTGTGATAAAACCTCTATTTCTCGTTTTTAATTAGAAATATTCGCCACTCTGCATATTAAGATTTCTTCTTAAGTATTAATTAGAACCAAGTCGTTTTATCATATCCGTCTGGCATTATGGTGCTTGTATTTACCTCATTTCACAGACAGTGACACTACACGCTTCACAGCTGAAGATATCAGTGTGAACAGACAGGTCTGATTTATTGTAGCTAGATTTTCCACGGCCAGTTTGATACAAAGGGTCAAAAGTCAACTCATTAATCGCAAGGTAGTGGGGGCTGGTTCTATTCTAAGAACAATTACAGATAAAGGGGGTAAAATGGACAGACAGTTATGTAATGCCACCACCCATTATAGCCTAACGGCCATTTTTATGGCTTTCATTGTCTCCATAAAAAATTCATGGCTCTTGGGAACGTGCTCACGCTGAGAGCGCATCTGGCAGGAGCTGGATTACATAATATAAAAATAAAAATTTACGGCATAAACGATTATAGTCTTAGATATGATTCTATTGCAGTCGTGGAAAGCATGAATACAAAGACACAGACGCACGCTAATTTTCAATTCAACTCCCATGGGAGCCTAATAGTATCTTGATAGGTCATCTTCATGCAATGAGCTTAAATCTCCCCCGACATCCTGGAACATCTGTGGATTGTCAGACATCGCCTCATGGTTGCTTAATGACTTCTCAGCCTGGCAGAGTATCAAGCAGCTTGTCTACATCTCAGCACCGATCTGATATTAACAGTCCTCTCCTAACTTGGCACGGAGGGTGAATAATGTGTATGGTTGAGAGGAGGGTGTTCACAGACAAAAACTCGTATTTGATCTCGTGAAGCGTTTAAGGATGTTTAGCTGTGGTTGAATTTTAATCAATTATCTGCCTGTGCATTAAAGGTTGGATGTGTCTCTTGCTCTGGTTGCATATTTGCCTTTATCTTTGATTGAAATTATCTGTAATCTTCAAAGCAAAACACCCTGCATGCATCTTGTTTACATAAGTGTGAGTGCAACCTGCTCGAGCAGTTCAAATATCAAGAGAAACAAAAAAGCGCCTTTAAAAAAAAAAAAAAAAAAAAAAAGTGTCAAGTGCCGCTGCTGGACCCGGCCGTCACTATCACAGGCAGAGAGGAGACGAAAGGTTGCAAAGCTTGTTTTATGAAACATTAGACAGAGATGACATGGAGGGGGAAACGTATTGATGTAGGGGGCTATAAATAGATGTTTTACCCCTTGGGTAAGAGCACAGCAATCTTCTTTCATTACTCTTCCTCCTTCAATTGATTTATCTTGACAGAAACGTCCAACTCATGACCATTACGTGGATTCATATTTAGACCAGTATTGGAACTTTTGAGCCTAATAATGTGAATGCTTCAACTGGGACTCATATTCAGTGTTGTAATTAGTATATTTTATTTTATTCCAAAAAATCTAAGTTTAAGGAGAACAGAGACAGTTATAGTTGGTCCCACAGGATGCCTTTTCCCTGTTTTGCGGTCCAATTTTAAATGTTTTTTTGATAAACTGAAATATACTAAATATGGAAACGTGGAACTCTCCCATGATAATGTTTAAATCCTGTAGATTGATGTTATGGCTTCAAACGATTTCAGCTCCATTTGTGAGAAATCATTACTTAGTCCTTCATTTCATTTGGCGAGGTCTAAATACGACACTACCCATTAGCCCTGGCCACCGTTACTATGGAGAAGAAGCCTGTAAGAGGCGCGGATTTGTGTCATTACAAACTGAAGGTCTTTTGCAGTTGTGAACAAAGCGCTGAGTTTTTTGTTTTGTCTTGTTTTTTGGGGGGTTTTTTTTACAATTATTTTTTGGAATCTTTTTCTGATAGGACAGAGAAAGACAGGAGGCTACTGGGGAGACGCCAGACCAGAGTCACTTCATTAATCTAAAATGTACTGCTCCCAAAATCCCAAAACGAATTGACCTAAGATTCACATTATGTTGTCCCGTAACTGAATTTTAAGCTCAGTGATTGGATTTGCTCATTGTGGAAATGCACCTTGGGAGCCGTAGTTATCTCTCTCCGAAGTTTTTGTGCACACAGACTATTTTCTAATGCAGTCGTTGTTTTTTTTGGTACAGATGATTCAACCAGGAGCGTTTCATATCCATCCAGGTCTAACGCTGTCACCTGACATTGTCTTCGGAGACAATAGATAATGTTTCATAGACAAAGAGGTCCAACAGAGCACATGAGATGTTTGGAAACGGTCCAAAGTCAACATCTGGTGTTGCTTCTCCTTATCTGATGATGATAGAGTGATTAGTCACTCACAGCCAACTTCCATTCAACTCACTTCCAAAATTTTGATATTTGCTACCCTGACAACTGCCATCATATTCTCCATAGGAAAAAAAGCAGGTCAGCCAGTGTTCTGCTTTCTCGACTTTGTGTGACAACTGCTACCACAGTTTTGAAGGGTCAGCGGCCTAAATATACTTCAGGGATTTGACTAGTTCTCAACAGCTGGACTGCAGAATTTCGGCTTATCTGACCTTTAAAATCCAAGGAGCAGCTAAAGCAGTTTTTGCACACAGCGTGTGTATTGTTGAAAAAAAATCCCCTGAATCAACACAATGCATCAATGAGGATCTAGGGGATTATGTATACAGCAAAAACAAATGAATGCAAATTAATGTGGAGCTGTGATGTTCAAATACAACAAGACAGACTGTCTGTGAGAGCACACAGACGTCTTTGCTGCAGATCATCTGTCCAGATTAAAGTAAAAATGAATCCCTGTTAGCATTCTTCCACTGCTGTAGATAAAGACTACAGCTTTCTAAGGCCTCTGATACCCTCTGAGTAACACTCGTATTAAACCCTGCTTCAAAATTAGCCTGAAAATTGTAATTAAGACATCGCGAGATAGCAGGGATACAAGAGGCTTCATTGTGGCTCCAACAGGTGTGAGCAGCGGTACTATCATCAGCGCTGTCACAGTGGCGAGAAGACGTGGTAATAACGGGTTTGGAGGAGAAGGGTCTGTGCGAACAGGCCACTCCAGCTGCTCTGCTGATTTGCATGGCGAGCAGAGGTGGAGGAGTCAGCATGAATCACCCGAGAGACCGAGAGGACACAGCGGAGGATGTGAGCTTGAATCTAAATGCAGCCATTTATCAGATGCCGCTCATTCCATCACAGGTACGGCTCAGCAGCACGGTGATTCATGTCCAAATCAAACAGCTGGACCAGGACAGACAGGGGGACGCTTGCCAACGGAACACATGAATACGGAGACGGACGTCAGATCTCTTCCTCTATCAGACACAAACATTTAGTGCATGCAGACAAACGCACAGAAACGTTGTCTGCAAAACAAACTGTTCTGCAGGCACACTCATAATTTGCAACCGACTTTCAAAGACATTGCAGATGTATTTCCCCAAACTCACAATGCCCACCAATTTAGAATCATAACATTAAAGATAGACATTGCACCAAATTTGCGGCTCTGTGAGGCTACAACTCTCACTCTAAAGACAAGTGCTTTTTATATAAAAGTTGAGGTCCAACGTTTAGTCTTGATTCTGTACAGCCATGGAAAATAGATGCGAGAAAAGGAGTGATTGTTACAGTGGTGACTGTATGCATGCTAACATCCTCCTAATGCTGGCATCTAGCAACGTTTACCGTGTTCATCATCTCAGTTTAGTGTGTTAGCATGCTAACAGGAGCTAACTAACACTGGGTTCAGACAAGGCGGATGGGGATATCAATAGTTTTGCAGGTATTTGGTCAGAAACCAAGATTCTGGATTGAGTAAAACTTTGACCTTAGGATGGCACTAATTCACATTCAGGAAATCACCAAAAGGAGTTGAAAATCAAAACTATAATGCCTCAATCGAAGCACTCCACACTTCCACAACTGAACTCTTGAGACAAATTAAGAGAGGAGTTAATCCAAACAATGACATTATTGTTCCAAGCTGTTAGTTTTACCGTAAAACTACACGTGCCACACATATACAGTATTAGTTGTTCTTTCTGCTACTTTCCTCCAAATGCTGGCTTTAAAGTGCAACCGAGGGACTGAAACAGCACGTCATGCCTTTGCCAAATGTAACATAAAAGTATTTACACTTTTTATAAGTGAAAAAAAATGTTCCAGTCAAAGTTGCCTGTGCATTCATTGGCCTGATTTTGGCACTTCCTGTTCAAGACTCTATATAAACTCCAGCACAGTGTTGATTTTAACACATAATTGGCGCCGGAGCTCTAGTTAATACGTCACGTCACTAAGTCCACAGCAGTCCCCAGTCAATGTTTTAGTCTGAGTCAACAACAGTGAGGAGAAGTGTGATGTCGGTGTTGTATTTGAGTTGTTTTTCCATGAATGAACAGCCTGAGCTCCTACACCCGGGTGGTGAGTCATAGTTTTGACCTGCGTCCTTACAATGTGTTTGTGGACGCCGCCGACAGGAAGCCGTTGGGTAACTGCATGGGTTTATATTTATCGTGTTTCCGTGTATGACGAAGCAAGACCAACACACACACACACACACACGCACGCACGCATGTGCTTCGAGCGCTCGAAATGACTCACTCACAGGCCTTGTGTGTTCTGCAGCAGTATACCATCCCACTGTCCAGTACATCTGAATTTCCCACACTTTGACTGAGCACAAGTGTTATTATTAAAACAAACAGGGACATGATCTCAGAGCATCGGCTTTCTGTAGTGATTCATCTTTAGACAGGAGCTATTACAGCATTACTGTCTAGTTTCTGAATGGATGTGTGTGTAAAAATACTGTTAAGGCATGAAGCTGGTAACCTTCACTGCCACAGATTAAAGCTGCACCACTGAAAAAACCCACTGTGACCTGCTGCTTGGTTGGATGCTGCATAATATTGAAATTCAGCATGTGCCGTTTTTAGGGCTCTGAATAAGGTTTAATGATGTGGCTAACAACCTAAGGCTCATACAAGGGGCCGCAAAATGATTCCCCTGGAACATAAACATGATGAAGCAATCTTACACTAAATCTGAGAGGACGGAGATCTTAATGTGCTTACAGCTTATGTGTACTAGCAAAAACCACTGATTTGAATACTTTGACCCTTTTGTTACACACCGAAAAGGGCTATTGAAGATGATATTTTCTGTGGCGTTTGAGTGTTTTTACTTTAAGAAAGTTATGGAAAGTTTGAATACGTTTTTCAGTAAAGCAGTACTCTGATTTCCCTCAATCTCTTACTTCCAAATGCCAAATGCACTAAAGAATCAGAGGCTGCAAATCACTGAAAAGCGGGAAAGCCAAATGCGGGTGAATAAAGTAATCTGCACGTCATCGGCTACACAAAGCCAAGTGCATTATGGTCAGCCACTAAAGGAAAAGTGCAGTTTTTACCCTGGAGAAGAGGGCTTTCACTCCCTTTAATAAAACCCTGAAGCTATTACATTTCTAAATCTAACGACCATTGTTACTTTTGATTTTATTTTCGTCTCCAAAGACTCGTTATGCTTACTGTTTTTACGGTTAGGTTTATATGAGTATAAATGTTACGTATTTATGTTTTCTGTTATAGTTTTAATAACTGCCGCAAGGAAGTAGAGCAAAGTGAATGAAAGTGAAAGTGAAGAGCCAGCTACACTACCAGCCAAGTGTAGTGGCTCCTGAATAACAACTTTTATGCTACTGAACTCCAAATGGACTCTTTTAATAATGTGGAGCTCTAGAAACCAAATACATCACCAGAGTCCCTCTCAGAGTAGTCCGATTCATTTGTCATAAAATATATTTTCAAGCAGCGACCAGAGCACTGGTGCATTTTCAGATTAGACCACCTGATAGCTGAGCTTCCACTTAAGAGTATCTGGTTAAGTATCACATGAACTAAAGCTCCTCTGTTGCTATTTTCATCCAGACTATGCAACAGACTGACTACATTGTACACTAAAGCTATGTACTCATGAAGTCGTTCTCAAAGGGCTACAATGGGGTGCTGATAGGATGCATGGTGACATCAAATCTTTATATGGCCAGAGGGATCGGGGCTCGAAAACTTGCAGGATGCTGAGGAGGTGCGGAGATTAATGCCCTGTCGGATAGGCTAAATCTCTTTTATACCTCTGGTTGCTACCAACTCCCACCTCAATTTGGAGGTGGTTGGAGATAAGCCCAAACGGCACTGTCTCCAGGGCAGGCTAATTTATCCACTAGGCTAAAAGCATCCAGAGAGCTGGAGTGCGAGCGTTTCTCTAAACTAGTTTCCCCGCTGGCATTCTGTGTGCATGTGTGTGTTCATAACAGGACAATGAACTGAAGTCTGTTTGCCATAAAGAAACCACCTCCCAGAAAGGTAAATAAAACATCCCAACACAGTCGCACAAATTAGTTTTACTGCCTTTTTTCTACTCTTACTAAACCTGCAGACTCACTCAGCCAGATTTAATGAAGGTGCTGTGTTGCTAAAATCCCCTCTTGGGTTAAATACTGATTATTACTTGAGTGCCCAATTCTCTGCCTAATTAATAATATAATACGTGTTACATTAACCACTTCACTTAACTGAACTGATTAATGTGCAAATTTAAATCCAGGCACTCATATTATAACTACTTTACATACTGCTGAGTAGTTTCATTCAAGGTTGAAACCTGACGGAATAATAATCAATACATTTATCAAAAACTTTAAATATTCACTGGTATGAAAAGGGCCTTGTAGCACCAGGTGTCAGGTACATGTAGTGGAGAAGAAGTGTAAAGCAGCATCAAATGGAAATATCCATGTAAAACACCTCAAAATTGTACTCAAAGGATAACTTCTGTATTTTTGAAAATAAAAATCCTTCAGGGCCATTGTACCAGATCGGAGTACATCCACAAAAACCACTTGTTTTTGCCCCTGACAGAACCAGATTGTTACTCTCAGTCTCAGAAAGGATCCCTACAGAGATAGAACTGTAAGATCCTTTTTGTTTGGCCAGAAACAGCTGTGTTATTGCGCTCTTCAAAGCCACCAGACTCCATTCCCAAAACAGTCATTTTTGTACAAACCAGTCATTTCAGTCCCAAAACATGTAAAAATGGCGCCCAGGTTTAAAAATAGCAGAGTTATCCTTTAAGTAATGTAATGTCCTGACTTAATTTCCACAATTTCTAGAGGACTGCGTGCTGTAATCATATAATACCTCTCTTCATTGGACAACTTTTATGTCTTGATTTATGGTTTACCCCAGAAAAATTGGTCTTATCCGCTCTACTGTCTCTCTGGACTGACAAGATTGGGATAATGTGACAAGCTGTTGTTCTTACATTGGTATATATTATTTTTTTTACTAATTTTGTCACATCATAAAACAGACATTTCTTTTTGCTCTCACTGATGTTTGCTAGATCACAAGGCAGAGTGGAAGAGTCTGAAAATGTGTTCTCATCTCTCGTGGTGCTTACCAACAGGCGTAATCTAATTTAATTCTCATTAAAAGAAATTGTACATAATTAATAGGAACCATGAGAGACTGCATCACACGGGCTCATGACAACCATTATACCGGATAGTGTGGAGTTAAATACACAGGGAGGCACACAAACATGGAAATTTAGACATCATGTCTGGAACATGCCTGTTTATAGTCTGGTTAGAGTCTGTATATGTGCTCATATATTGAGAATCAACTAATTAAACTACAGATGAAAAAAAACTAAAAGAAACTTGCAAGAGGTTTTTGTTATCAAACAGTAAAGCAGTGTAAAACAGATATATAGTATATTTACGCTTTAGACACCTGTTGAATATGATCTAAACACTAGCTATTCTAACAAACGTACCACATCTTTTTAAGCAATTCATACACGCACTTTTTTAACGTGGAGTTATGATAAATAATATCAAAGCAGCATTTATTCGAAGTTTTAGACACTTTGGGGCAGAAAAACTTCATAACGTGGAAAACACATCACTGAAATCAGTCTAATATAAAAGTATGTGTCTGTTGTGTGGTGCTGGGTAGGCAGTGAATAGTGAGTTTATCAGACTATTAAAGGGTCACTCCAGTATTTTTAAACCTTGGGCCCTATTTTTACATATTTGGATTCAAATGCAGTGAACTAAGCAGATTGCCTCAGCTGGTAGCTGCGAATGGGCTGCAATGCAAACCTTTGAGGCACCAAATCGTAGTACGTCCTACTAAAAGTGCTTGTTTTAGCCACTGACAGGTCCAGATTGTGTCTGACCACATTACGATAAGGGTCCCTACAGAGATGGACCTGTAAGATCCTTTTTGTTTGACCAGAAACAGCCGTTTTATCGTTTTCTTCAAAGCCACCAGACTCCACTGACAAAAACAGTAATTTTAGATCTCAGATCACAGGGATCGCTGGTCTGCTGCTGCCTTGATCGGTTAGTTTGTTTGTGCTATTGTGTGACTGTGGTGTCTTAAAAAGGTTTAGTTTTGATCCAACACAACATTTGTGCAACTGAATGTTCCTGGTCAGACCTGAAAGTGTGGCCCAGGAACCATAAAATCAACCATAAAGCGGTTACATTATCCTCTAGTCTCTGCTGGGTACTAATGAGCAGACAACGCCCCCCTGATGAGTCTGCAGCTGCTGTTCCTGGTGTGCACACACGCGCACACACACACACGCACACACACACGCACACACACTCTCTTTGATATGAGTGGACACGTTTCAACTCCATGTGCATCATCTTAAAGCACGTACTTTTGTTCAAACCTAAATAGGATCACAACAGAACAGTAGCAAAAGTAGATCTAGTAGTAAACTTAATCACCATCCAGCAACAACTTATCAAATTAACTTCGGCAGCAGAGTTTTGGGAACATCTTGTTCTCTGGTGTTGTTCCACAGGTAGTCGATTGAAGCATTGGTGTGTCCTGCTGCTGTCAAGTCAGGCATTTTTCACAACATAGTCAATACACACCCCATAACTTGAAGCTGAAGGGGCGTCGTGGATGTGTGAGTGGGCGTGTTGAAGCTGCAGGGAGGTATAGGGACCTGATCGCACAGACGGCCTCTCCCTGTCTCTATGGTAACCGGGTGGCACACTGCCATGTCTGGAGGGCTATAATGGCCTGTCACTGTTATGAGACCAAAACAGCAGTGTGGCATCGACAGTCCGAGCGTGAGTGACAATCAAAGCCAGCAGGGGAGAGAAATGATCCTGTACCTTATTCTGACATATTCATCGCAGGTCACCGCCTTACTGTTGGCACAGAGGGTGTTTTCCTCACTGTGCACTGAAAAATTCTCTCTGGACATATTTAACCGGATAATTGGTATGCAAAGACAAAGACAAGAAACTTTGGCTGTAACCCACTTACAATAAATTCAGAGTCTTTCCTTTCCAGACATACAGGTTTTCCACTTAGTTCAAAATTAAATAAAACCACATAATTGGTGTAAAGAAACTTGGCTGCCTGAAGAAATTGTATAACTTAATGAACTGAAAAAACTGTATTGCACGCATGCAGCGTTTAGTTGTGTATTATACTTTTTCTAGTGTGTTTACTAAAAGCATTTTGCTACAAACTGGTGCCCTAGTGCCACCTAGTGGAGATGATACTTCACTGCTTGTGCACTTTGACATTCATTTGACCATAAGCAGGATGATATTTTAAGGTTACAACATTACATTTGTAGCAAATAATGCATTGTATGACAATGCAGATATCACTGCAGTGTGCTTTTACATGATTACATTTGCATATACCCTGGGTTTTTATAATAGATGTTGTTATTTTTACAGTATTTTTGCATTTAAGTTAACAATTTAATCAAACTGTTGCTTTTGATTTGCACAATGGAGATTTTATTATAAAGAAGTAAGATTCAGAATAGTTTTAGAAACATGAAATATTTGGTAAAAGCATATTTAATTATATAATTGTGATATTAATGGTGAGGATGTGGGGAAAGTACAGCCAACACAAACACATGAAAAGAACATTTTGATGTCGATTATGTAAGCCAAATCCTTGTGAATTGTGTTTACCAGTGTTTCTTGTGCCCCATTATTTGCTGCAGAGTCCTGGTTTGATTAATGTAAACAGAGAGTGAATAGAAACAGAAAAAAAAGGGAGAAGTTTGTTTTGAATTAGTTTGCCAGCCAGTGCCGATTTGTCTTTTAAATGGGTTGTTATTCAGCGTCTGTTTGTGCAGACAAGTGCATAAATAGCCATTTACTCTCTCAATTTGTTTGCTCAATTGACTTTGGTCAACTACCAAGATTTGTCCGGTGTTTCACTGCAAAGGGACGAGAAAAAGAGTCAAATCTGTACATTAAGGAATAGAAACGGGGTTTTGCTGATTGCAGTTAAATATATGAAGAGCACCAAACAGAGCTCAGCGCTGTAAAGCTTCTTCCACCCTGCAGGCTCTTTGGGTCGTGGGCTCCACCTCTCAGCCAACAGTTGGGTGTTTTTGCTAAAAACGCTGCAGGCCTGCGCTGCTTGTCCTAAGCTTCACAGACCAAATTAGCTCCTTAAAAAGTCAGCTGTGCAACACCTGTTAGGCTTTAACACGACCCCACCCTCACCGTTTACCGCTCGTTCAGTTCAGAATTACTGCACAAAAGTTAGAAATGTTGCCCCGAGAGAGACCTTTTCAAAAAACAGTGACGTAGGTACCAACAGAGTAAACTGTACTTCTAAAGAGCGTCTGAGTAGGAGCAAGAAAAGAGTTAAAGTGATGTCATTTGACTCTGAAAGATATCAAAATGTGTCTTAATTTAATGGAACAAATTACATTTCTGCAGAGTTATTATAGTTTGGTACTTTTTCGTTAGTTTTTAATCTTTATTTCAGTTTTCATTTTTGTTCTCATCCAGATTCGTTTCAGTGGGTTTGCTTGTTTCAGTTTAGTTTTTATTGTTTAAAAATGTTTAGTTTTAGTTTACTTTCTAACATATAGAATATGCTTTAGTTTTAGGTAAAACTCTTGGTAGGAAGCTAAAACAACCAGGAAGCATACTGTAGAGCAGTAGTGACTTTAACACCAGCAAGCATTCAATCAGGTTTAATAAAGTCTCCAACCACAGCATTTGAACATATCTATACATCACCCCCCCCCAAAAAAAGTTCCCATTCAAGTCCACACACAATCCCCGGGATAGCTTTTATGATACAAGTTGGAAATATGAGCCAAATAGTCCAGAGAGAACTTGGCTGGTTTACTTCCAGGAGCCAGACTTGCCCTTGGCCCCGCGGGACGTCTTGGACGCCTTGGAGCCCCTCTGGTGGTCGCTGACTCGGTTGCGGAGCACGTAGATGTCGTACTTCTGCCTCTTGAGCTTTTCGGCCAGCTCAAACTTCTCGGCGTGCAGCTGGTGGAGCCACTGCCAGAGGTCCTGCGCCTTCTCCGCCAGCTTCTCCTGGTTGAGGTGGTCGATGTTGAGGGGCTTCCGGCGCTCCATCAGGGCCTTCTTCTTCTCCTCCCGTGCCGTCAGCTTCTTGCCCTTCTTCTGGTCCACTTTCTGGAGGTAGCCGCCAAAGGACTTGTTGGTAAATATCTTCTTCTTCTTTGCCTCCTCCTCGGCGCGCAGTTTGGCTGCCTCTTCCTCGCGCCTGGCCCTCTCCTCAGCCAGACGCGTTTGGCGTTCACGCTCCTGCTCGGTGCGGACGCGCTGCTGCTCCGCTCTGTCAGATCGACGGCGCTCAATGCGGGTACGCAGCGCGATCAGCTCTTCCTCCTCCTTCTGGCGTGTGGAGAAATGAGACTCGATCAGGGTCTGGAGGTCGTTGAAATCCTTTTCTACTCTCTTGCGGTGCAGGTCGTCAAAATCCACCTTCTCGCCATCGGGGAGCTTCGGAGGGGCAATATTTGGCACGTAAGTTGTCTTGTGCCGTGGTTTGGACTCCTCCTCGTGCTCATTCTCCTCGGCACGCTCTTCTTTCTTCTCTGTTTCATGACCAGTGTGCTCCTCTTCTTCAACTTCTTCCTCCTCTTCCTCTTCCTCTTCTTCCTCCTGCTCGTACTCCTCCACAATTTCCTCAGTGTCAGACATGATGGTACCGCAGAAGCTTTCTATGGAAGAGAACACCAAGACCAGCTGGTGTCTTGCACACAAGAGATGACCAGGGTGTGCAGCTTGGGGGCTTTTAAGGGCTTGTGTTCACCATGTGACCGCAGGCTGAGAAAAGTCTCCAGAGTGTAGGTCAGCAGCAGGGCACATTTTGAGACAGATGGAATAGTCTATTTTCTCCTCACCGAGTCTTGTCAGCCACACACACCCCCACTTATCCCCTACAGCCCCCCACCACCAATCTCCACTCTGACCCTGCAGCACTCCTCATTCCTTTGTAAGGACGAGATGAGAGACTATTTCAGATACGCAACAGATGCACGCACATACTTGTGCTTTCCAATCCCACAAAGCAACACATAGGATCGCCCAGAACAAACAGCATCCTCACCGTTAAAGGCCCCCCCCCCTGAGCCTCTGGTGCTGACTAGAGAGACGGAGATGTGGAGGCACAAACATGGAGGATAAATAGAGAAAACTGCCATACTATGGATCATCCACTCTCTGGATGTTTCACAGCGTCTGCAACTTGGGGAGCTCGCTAATCCGTGGTGACAGTTCAAAAGCAATGGTGGCCAAGTGTGCGGTGTTTGAGAACGTCCATTAACAAAGCACATTGCAATCTCTTAAGTACGTCAGAGCCAGTGAGGATTTTAATAACAGGAAGTTACAGCTGCCGTATTTTCCACAATGTGCCAGTACCTTGAATATCCTGTTCCCTGTACCATTAACTAACTAAGAGGTTGTTCTTGAGTTAAAAAAAAAAACAACACTGTAAGGATGATTGGGCCGAAGCCAAACTACACTCTTTGTTTTCGATAAATAAATGGAAGCTTATATTATATCATCATCTTTATGTGTTCTTATATCTGTGAAGCACTTTGTTAAGTCAGTCATTTTATATACTGCTGGTGTTTGTATACCAACAGTTATTTCTGTGAAGGAAAGCAACACTGAGCGCCACAAAAAGACCTCCAGTAACAACAATGACGGGCAAGATGAGCTTTACTGCTCCGGCCTTGTCTCCACTTTGGAATGTAATTAAAACATTCTTGCTATTGGAGGCTTTACTGCTTTCAGCGCTGCTCGGATTAAAGTGTAATTGCTCCCATGCAGCAACACGTAAACGCTGATGTCAAGAATTTGCGTTCCCAAGTCTTGAGTTATCGGTGGAAAAGGACAAACGCAGTATTTAGAGGGTGAGATAACTGACGGGGAGAGACAGGTGCCCTGTTGTGTCTGAGAATCCCAATTAAAGTGTTACGCACGCCTCCTTAGGATAAAGATTCTGACGTTATTGGGCTGTACATGTACATGCGGCAGACAACACATTATCTCCAGGGGGTTCAGTTTCAGTCTTAATATAAATCTTCTGAAGCTCTGAAGATGGGCTAATTGTGGCTTTAGAGAACCAAAAATCTCATCTTGATCCCATCTCATCCCAGAGCGGACTGAGCTCCACTGAAACATGCCTGTGCACAACATGAGGACAGCAGGTGGCTCCGGTATAATCAAGGCTCTCTTGGTTGCTGGTGGCAAGGGACAACTGTGTCCATCAGCACAGAACGGCAACAAATGAGGAGGGCTATAGATAGCCTCATCTTCTGCTGTATAACACAGTCCACAGTGTACAAATACAGTGATACAGTCAAACTCCTGCGTGTTTTAACTCTGTGCAACTGGTCTGCCATCACTTTCAATTTAAAAAAAAAACAGTGAGGGAGATCTTGAAGGGGCTTAACGTCCTGCTGGAACATTTTCAAAACAAAACTTGTTTGACATAAGTAATGAATCCTATAATAAGAATAAAGTGGCCTTTTGTCATGTCATGTTCAAAGCAGTGTTTCTCCCCTGATTGACTCAGTAACATCAACATTTTCTTTGTCAAAAAAAGTCTGTGCAGTTCAAGGGAAGAAGCAGTTACGCTTCGGCAGGCCACCCTGGGTGCACAGTGACCTCGTCTGGTCAAAACTGTGCAGTACAGTTACAGTCTGTCCCACAGAATTAATCTCCAGGTGGGGTCTCCATTCCTGCCAGACTGAGGACACTGAGTCCATGATGATTAATGCTAAAGATTTACAGAGCAAGCCAAATAGTGTCAGTGCTGCACATTATCAAAGGATAACTCCAGTATTTTTACACCTGGGCCCTAATTGTTTTCACATCTTTTGGGTTGGTAATGACTGGTAGTAGATACAAAATGGTTTTGAATTGGTCCAGTGGATCTCTACAGCCAGCAGCCACTGACAAGCTGCTATGGCTTTAATGTAAATCCTCTGGGGCAACTGCACCAGTCAAAGCAGGTCCACTAAAAGTGCTTGTTTTTGCCACTGACAGGCTCAGATTGTTGTTGTAAGTGTCTGACAACATCACAGAAAGGATCCCTACAGAGACAGACCTGCAAGATCCTTTTTGTTTAACCACAAACAGCCATTATAACGCTTTCTTCAAAGACACCAGACTCCATTGACAAAACTAATCATTTTACCTCGTAGAACACCACAATTGCTGGTCTAGTTGTCGTGACTTTGGTGTTTTAACACTTTAGTTTGGACCCAAACTAAGTCTCCCAAACACAAAAGTAAAGAATAAGGGTGTGTTTGATTTCACGAAGGACCTGCCATTACATTAAAAGCATTATTACAACAACGTTGGCTATATGAATATGCTCAAACTAAAAATACAAATAAGAAGGAACAGAAAAGTAAAATGACTCACCATCACAACACTCGCAGAAGGTCGATGTGCACCTGTAGTCCCATTAGCTCATGTCTTCCTGTTTCACCACAGTCACCTGAAAACCATTCAGTCAGACAGTTAATTCTTTTTTTTTTTTTTTGCAATGGCTGGTTCAAGGCTTTAACCCTTGATACTATAACTCTAAGAGCTGTTTTAGCTATAAGATAAACTAAATATCTGAAGCAAAGTCTCACAGGTCTCCTCCATGTGGCTGCCATGTGTTTAACATCTAGTTATACTACTATGAACTGATCTAGCATTGGCTGCATGTCCTCTTACTCACAATGTATCTAAACTAACGAATATAATGACTTTAATCCAGTTTAACAAATTGTTTAATCTTGTGATTCATTACATGTTAGGTTGCGGTAGATTAAAGTTTAGCTATAACACATAACTGTAGCGTTAAAAGGAACTTAACTATCACAAAGGCCCAACACAACAGTCCACCAGCGAGAAGGTACCAAACATTTCTGTTTGTCCGGACTGTCAAGCTTGGTGTCGAGTCTGGACTAAAACTAAAATGTCCTAGTTTTCAACATTCACTCACTAATGTCCTTATTTTCACCATGATTACAAAACTAATAATAACATTTGTTCGTTGCTCGTTTTCAGTGCTTACGTACACGTTTATGTTGCTCTTTCCTCCTCATTAACATAAACAATGCACCGCGGTTCTGAACTCGGCACTGATTGGTCTGTATGTGTGTCAATCAATCAATGTGTCGTTGTCAAGGCTGTTGCTAGTTTACGAACAGGTAAGGTCTTAAGAGTAAGTAAGAGAGTAAGAGAGAAAACGTCTGTGAGGCGTGCATATGCGTGTGGGGGTGCATAAACGTGCGGTACACTTACGGGTCCCGGTTTGGGGGCTTGAAAATATGGTCACACTACTTCAGGACCAACCAAACATAACCTACTGAGTACAGTGGACTTGGTTGCGGCCGTACTTCCGGTGGGCGGGGCTGGGTGTCTAACTCCGCCCTCCAGCCGGCCACAGGCAATCACGTTTTCCCCACGTGTGTCCCCTCCTGCTCTCCGTGGCTCCGCCCCGCTCGTCCTCACATTATGAAAGCACAGCGGTGGGGCTGATACACGGAGTCCTCCGGCGTACAAACTGGTAAAATAACCCCTTTTATTATCCATTTAATCTAAACAGACGTTCTCTGTGTTCCGCTATCAGTACATCCCGCTTGCTTTGTATCGGTGAGTGTGTTGTGTGTAGCTGTGGGCACTGCTGTGACTGAGCCCGTGCTGCACAAAACATGTAACATGTAAGGGTCAGGACACAGTGTTCCCTCTGTTTGCTCCACCTGAGGACAACTGCATGCATTTTAACAACTTTACTCTGCTGATTCACATACATGCACTCCTACATAAATGTCCTGATGTCCTAGTTTCTGTGTAGCTGCAGATGTTCACTCTGCTTTATACCCTAAACTTAATCCCTTTTGTCCCTGAATTCCTTTATACTGGCAGACAGTCTATTGACAACATGCATGTGAACTTTAGGTTTTGCAGGATCATAACTTTAATAGAAATCTTCAAGTTTCACCATTGGGTCTTAAAAGTTTTGTCATTCTGCAGAGAAACCACTTTATTTTCACGGCTAATTATGAAAAAATGAAATGCTCTCATTGACAGTGTACAGATCATGTGACTGAGTCATTCCCACCCTCCTTAAGATGAGGCAGAGGGGTCACTGAATTATTAACTGATAGGAAATAAGAAAAAAACTCAGAAATGTGTGTTTTCTGATCTCTCTGTAATCATTTTTTTGTGTGAAATTTGAGATAGTTTTTACCTTTGCTGAAAATCCAAAACACTAAAAAATGACTGGAAAAATGTTTTCAAATGAAAATATTTGCTGATTTTCTTAGTTTTCTTCTAGGGTAAGTTAAATACCTTTGGATTTTGGACCAAAGATGTAATCTGAACATTTCAGCCTATGTTTAAGGAGGTCAGGAGTCACTGCTGAATGAATCGTGTACATTGATACGTTAGAGCGCCACCTTCCACGTTCACCTTACTTACGGATGTTTTTGTTTCCCTTGCAGATCTGCTACAGTCGACGATGCTTCGTGTCACCACCGCCACCCTGTGCACCTACTGTCAGAGGATGAGGCTCCTCCTCCCTCCCTCCGCCTTCGCCTCCACAGTGACATCACCCAACAAAAGACCGGAGAACCAGCACACGGTGAACGCCCTCTACGAGCTGTCGGTGGACATCCGAAAGGTACGCAAGTTTAAGGGCTGGATCCTGTCCGAGAACTCTGCGTACGTGTCTGAAATCGCTGACCTGTTGAGGGACATGGGCGCGGACACAACGATGATCGCCCGCATCCTGGAAACCCACCCAGAGGCCGTCCTGTGTCGGCCGGAGGACGTGGCCGCCCAGCGAGACCTTTGGGTGTCTGTGTGCGCCAACAAGCGTGACTTGATGAGCATCATTGAGAAGTTCCCGGCCTCTTTCTTCACACTAACTCACCACAGCAACCAGCGGGCCAACATCTGCTACCTCCAGAGTCTTCGCCTCAGCAACAGGATCATCGGCAAGCTGATCGCCAGCGCCCCGCAGAGCTTCAGTCGACCTGTGGAGCGGAACCAGGAGGTCATCCACACTCTGAGGGAGACCTACCTGGACCTGGGCGGAGACGAGGGCAACCTGCGCCTCTGGCTGCAGAAGCTCCTCAGCCAGAACCCGTACATCCTGCTGCGTCCGGCCGAATCCTGGAGGGACAGTCTGGGCTTTCTGAGGGAGCAGGGCTTCAGCACGGAGGAGCTCCTCAGACTGGTGTCGAGCCTCAGAGCCTCCATAGCAGAGCTGCAGCCAGACTCCATGCAGCAGGCGCTGGCCTACATCGAGGGGGCTCTCTCCTGCTCCAAGGACGAACTCAAGCAGATAGTGATCTGCTGCCCGGCCATTCTGTACTACTCCTTGCCAACCCTGGGGGGGCGCTACCAGGGACTGATGGATGCCGGTGTAAGCATGGAGCAGGTGAAGGAATCTCCAAATGTCCTGGAGCTCACCACGCAAATAGTGCTTTATCGCATCCACAAGCTGGCCTCCTACGGGTACGACGTGTGCTCTGGCAGCCTGGACGTTATCGTGGGAACGAAGAAGGACTTTGAGATGAGTTACAGCAAACTGCAGCTCAGGCAGCTGCGGCCGCTCTTCAACCCAGTAGCTCCCCTCAGTTCTGCCGACTAGTGACTGTCACGACAAGTTTGCTGATTTGCTGAAACGTGCTGCTATAAAGGAAAGGCTCGTGAACGCTGTTTGGTGCTGAGTTCAGGAAGGGGTTCACACCTTCACCTGTGTGTAAGATGCTCACAGAGGCAGTTTGGAATTCCAAACCTCCAGCAATACGGTTCTTCTAGTATTGAGAACAACTTCATCATGAAATAAACTAAGTTTCTGCCCTGCAGCCTTCATCAGGGTCCCTGATGAAGGTGGAGTGGAGCCTGAGGGCTCTTGTGAAACTGAGACAGTGCGACTGTTTTAAAACTTAGGAAACGGTACTGTATTTTATATGAAAAAATACATTAAGGAATATACTGACAAACACTAAAACAGTGATGCATGGAAATGAGTGCTAGTCATTACCAAAACAAAATGATTGTGGTGACTGAACCTGTCAGAGGGGCAATAAATGTCATGACTAAATGTGGATGTTATTGAATTTCATTAAGTGTCAAAACTTTTTCCTCTGATTTAACAGGAGCACAAACGGTCACTTAACTCACATATAAATGTAATTTGGAGTAAAACCAGAGCACCAATCAGGCTCATTTCATTGGAAGTTTTCTCCAAGTTTGAAATATTGAACTATTTGACTGTTGTCAAAACCTGAGCTTCAAGGAATAGACTGAAACCATTCGTATATTTAACCCAGTTTTAATTAAACAAGCACATTGAGAAGAAACAAGCAGCAAGTGAAGCAGTTCTCTCCAGTGGTACATTTATTGGGGGAATTATACGGGGGGGGGGGGGCACCATGATATGAAGACTGTATACCTGTCGCCTTCTCTCAGAAACCATTGACAAGGGCGATAACTGGATAGTTAACGTCATACTGATATTGCCTCTACAGTGGTGAGGAATAAAACTAGTTCACTAGTACTGAGACAGAGGGAGGAAATGATCAAAACACTGATAGATACATCAGACGGCTCAGAAGGGAGAGAAATCAGGAAGTAGAATAAAAGAGAGGACAGGCGGACGTGTTAGAATGGATACACGGTTTTGCAACATTTTTTAGAGTGGACAGTCTATAAATGCTTTTATTTTTATTGAAAATTTTCCAAAAAGAAAGATCCATCCACAATGATTTGTCATATCAAAAATATATCAACGGGTCTATGGCTACACAAAGAGAGAAAACACACATACAATATCCAAATATGTACAAGTTGTATGTGAGCAGAAATTAGCAAATACATTATATACACAGGGACTTCTGTCCCGTCAATATTAACCCAAACATGAGCACAGTGTAACAGCCGCTCCAGTGATGGCCGGGCCGTGCAGTCCACATGGTCATACAATGTACAGTCCCGTTACTTGAGAAATTTGTGAATGTGTTCAGTGTGAGTTTGTATGCACCTCCTGACGGTGTGTGTTCATGCAATGGTGTAGTGCTGTAAGAAAAGTCCAAGTCTTTGTGTCCGTTTTGTGTTTGGGCTTTGTACACCTTCTGACTGACGGCAAGTCTGCAGACACACCTGTAAGGACAAAGACAGGACACACATGATAAACATGTCTAATAGACAGTTTAGTCACATCCTAAAGAGAGAACCTAAAGTAAGTTAAAGGATACAGGTTGGTCTGCTGACATGTTTTTCTTACTGTCAAATCCCATGAAAAGACCAAATCGTATTAACAAGTATTGTCTGTGTGGCCCAGTGGTGGAAAGGGGTGTTTATTTTGACTCAGTCCCAGATGCACCGTCCTGCTGCCAGAAACACTCAATAGAGCATCAAATCCACAGCTGAAACAAATGCACTACTTGGCTGTGCCTGGCCGTGATGTAGATGTTCGTCACCCAGTTCTTAAGAGCTACGTCTTAGGTAGGAAGGGTTTGGGCCACAGACATGGTTGGGACGTTGGACAGACAGATAAAAGCACTGTTGGATTTGATCTTTTGATGGGATTAGTGGGCAACAACTAAAATACAGAATAATACCAGCCTTACCTTTTAAGTTTCTCCTAAGGAACTCTAAGTGAATTTTAATCAATAATCAGCTTCTTGTTTGCTAGTTTGCTGATCCTTTGTGGTCAGTTGTTGTTTGGTTCTACAGGCCGGACATTTCAGTAGGAATGTGTTTAGTGTGAATTAAGTTTCCAACTAACCTTTCTAGTGGCTGCTCTGTCTCAGGACTTTAGAGCCTCTGCCATTCCCGGAGACTTCGCTGTGCCGTTTGCCGCTGGTCTGAGGGGTGCAGTGGTGGTCAGGTCCTACAGAGTAAATGAAACAAGAGCGTAGTTGAGAGCGCCGCACAGAAAATACAGTTTTACCAAGTGCAAAACAGAGGAATGACATAGCATACACAGACTAGACTCTAAAGCTGGTGCCGTTGAGAACTGAGAGCCTCGATGTTTTTATCCATTTAAACAATATGGGATTTATTAAAAAAAACCTAATTAAATCATCAGCTGTGGTAAAACACAAAGTCTCAAAATCAGTTCTCACCTTTCTGCATCACAGGACCAGGAATCTGCTGTGTGCCTTGGGTGTAACACATCCCACTGGTACTGGTTCCTGCGTAACCTGGAATTCAAGCAAGACTCCAGGATTAGCAGGGAGGTTATCGAGGACTCCTGAGCACAAGGCCCAAGTGCATAATGTATTCAGACACATGAGATGGATGATGGAGTGGCTGAGGGTCCTCACCCTGCTGCTGTGTGCTGATGCTGGTCTGTAGGTCACTCTGCATGTACGTGACGCCGCTTTGCCAGTCTCCCTGGGAGTGAGCTGGCATCCGATAGCCTACAAAAACAAAACAACAAATGCATCATCTTCTTAGACACAACTTCACCGCCACAGTCTATAGAGGAAGCTGCTGCATAGGAAGGCGCTACGCCACTTACCAGACGGAGCTGCAGCATCATGCGGAGCCTCAACAGGGTATCCCATCATGTCTGAAGACTTCTCTTTGTCATCGTTGCCGTTGCCATGAGAGTTGGATGGAACTGTAGCTAAGAGGCCTGAAGACACAGACAGTCAACAGTTCATACACGGCACAAGTTTAGAATAGTTAGAATAGTTAAATCTGCGTCATTTGTTAAAACTCTTTTTGTGAACATTATGAAACAATCATATCAGGCCGAGTGCCGTGTCCTTACCGAGGCCTCTGTAACAGGACAGCTGCTGGTAGATCTGTTTCATTCGCTCAATGTTGAGGCGGCTGGCCTCTGCGTGGTGCACCATGGGCTTGGGGTAATGCACTCCAATAATGCACTTGGCTGCTTTCTGCACATTCTCTGGAGCATTCCATGGGTCATAAATATATTTGGCTGGAAACCCTCTCAGAATGGGCAGGTAGCGCCTGGGGGAAGTGATGAAGAGGTTTAGGCTGAGTGTGGGCTGCTGTAATGTGTTATTATGACAAGCACAACACAGCTACGGAGGTGAAATTAGCCAACAGTGATTTATTAGCATGTGTCACCCACTTCCCCGACCACATTAAACACATTAAAAACTCAGTGGAAAAAATATTTTCTTGGAACATTAACCAATTTAATTGTTCAGTCATATTAGTTAAGGCTTTAATTGATTTATGTTTTAGACACTGAATAGGTCACTCTGCCTTAGAAAGAGGCCACTACACATTTCACAATAAATTAATCTTGTATAAAACACTTAATACTTGTAATACTTAGTATTTATTTATCCATAGCATTTACATAGCAGGTATGTAGCAGAACTGAGGCTAATCAACCTACCGTATGTAATCTCCGTTGGGGTCTGTGCGTCGGCCGAAACCCACGGGGCAGTAGCAGTGGAAGAACTGCTGGAAGAAAGAGCTGCAGGAGAGCCACATCCAGCTGCCTGCATTCACACTCCAGTCTGCATCCAGCAGCAGCTCCTCGAACACCTGAAGACACACAAACGAACCTCACGTTGGCTGGGAAACATGAGTATTCATGTGTTTGGCAGCATTTGGCCTGAACTAGTTATTATGTTTGTTTTTCCTCTTTCTTGCACTTCTTTTTCACTTCATGTCATTTTCAATAATCAGAAAATATATCCTACACATGTCCTAATGGCAAGGACCGCATTTACTACAAACAGGGCGGGTTTTCTTTAAATAAACAGAATAGCAGGAAAACCAGTTCCACTGCCTTATATGAAAGAACTTTAATGTGGCTTACCTTCATGCCCTCCTCCCAGCCGATCCACAGGTCTCCTCTGGTCAGGAAGCACGCCACGGCGTGCCTCGCCAGGTGGTGGATCCAGCCCTCCTGCCTCAGTTGGGTCATGATGGCGTCGATCCAGGGGAAGCCGGTCCGGCCCTCCGCCCACTTGGCCAGCGCCTCGGGGTTGTGGTCCCAGGGGATCTGAACGCAGATGGGATTGCTCTCCATCTTGTCGAAGCAGGGGTTGTTGGTGGCTGCCGTATAGAAGAACTCGCGCCACAGCAGCTGACCGTAGAGGGAGAGCGGTGGGGAGCTGTTCTTCTTCACCTGGTGGGGTTGGAGAAGAGGCGCCACACGTTATGGTCTCAGGAAGTCAGGGTGTTACTTATCATATCCAAACAAGTGTGTGTTCGTATGTATTTAATATAAAACACTATGCTTATTTCTATTATCAAATCATCTATTAATAATGTTGTCAATCAACAGTCCAGTCATTCACTTCACTATAATAATAGAGGGAAGCCATTAATCTTACATAACTTCTGCACCTTCTTGGTAGTAAGAGTGACAGACAGACATTTTCCTCGATAATACTTCATACTTCTTAACTGTCAACACTTGCACTGGAGTCTGACTATACAACAGCGCCTCAAGAGGGAGCCAGCACATCAAAGCAACACTGCTATGGATAATTCACCTCACTATAGAATAAGAACAAGATAGGAACCATTTGCTGGCGCCCTTTGTTCAGAGATGTTTCCCGACTTACCTTCCTGTACAGGTCGGTGAGCTTGAAGTAGAAGAGGCGACAGGAGAGGCAGCCAAAACGCAGGTACGGACTGAGGCCAGTTGGGCTGGCGAGCAGCGAGTTGGCGTTCATTCTGGGACGCTCAAAGTTGGCCACCCATGCCTTACGGGGGGTAAAATAAGAAAGAAAATGAACGATAGCAGAGTGTTGCATTGCATCATAGCATTGACAAGGCTTCTATCAAGGTTATCCCACTGGGACAGAAGCAACCAAAGAAGCTAAAACGGAGCCTTACTCCACTATAAACTCTAGCTGTTTTTGTGGTTTTCAAGTGACAAATATTATCTGGAAAACATTTTTGTAAATAATAGCAGGTTCTAAATCGCAGATTCTCTTTCTTTACATGACAAAACAGTAGGTACAATCATAGTTGAAAAAGTCGTGACTGACCTTCCTCTCCAAATGCCTCTCCAGTCGTGTGAGGGCTTCTGTCTCTCCACCCGGCCACACAGCTGAAGACAGACCTTCAGTATCAAAGCCTGCAGGGATTGCATTGAAGGAACACATTAGAATCCAACTTATGGAGTTGAATTTCAGTTTGGAGTATGTGGGATCAAGCTTTGATGCTTTATCTGAGCCTAAGCTGCTCTGGTGATGGTGCTGTTGTGGACAAAAAGGCTTCCTGTCTGCGCTCACTCACCCAGCTCCTCCAAGGAGGGCACCCCAAACTTGTCATCGTGGTCATCAGACAGTGGTGTGGTGCATTTCCCCATGATTTCAGCTGTGATGGACTCCGCAGGCATCTCCACTGCATCCATACGACTGATGAGGGTCTGGAACCGCTTGTACGTGAGAGGGGACTGACCCCCATTCAACTCTATGATCCTGCAAGAGTGAGATGAGCACAGAGGGACTTAAGGAGCTGATAGACCCGGAGATGCAGTTAAATTCAGATGCCAAAAATGACACACTGCTTGGTGTTGTGGTAAGAGGGTGACTCACTTGTCCAGGTCATAGAGGGTGTGGGAGATGCGGACCGTCACCTCCACTCCAGCCTCAGAGGCCAGTTTCTTGATAGCCGCATCTCGCTCTTTCCCAAAGGGCTCAGAGTCGTACTCATAAGACAAACGAGTAATGTTCCATTCCTGGAAAACAGGGAATTGAACAAAAGTGAGCTACAGAACAGAATAAACAGGTTTTTTGTTTTTTTTTTAAGTACGGTGGGCTTGAGCTTGATGGTTAAATGAGAGGGCTGTGTGACCTTGAAAAGCCTGGGAAAGACATCGGTGGGTTGGCCTCGTATCACAAACAGTCGAGAGTTGAGCTTACGGAGGCTGGAGTCCAAGTCCTCAAGACTCTGCAGTAAGAACCTGGAGGAGGACAGGAATGAGTGGAGGGTGGTTAAAACTCTGACAGTAATACTAGACTGTCAAATATCAAAAAACATGTCACAATGCCATGAACTGTCATGTTGTTGAAACAGTGGGGAAAGAAAGCGTAGAAGAATGATGCAGCAGTTTTAATTCAGTTTGCTTTCTGATATGCTCATTTTATGCAGGTAGGTAAAACAAAATCTGTTCAGCTGTTGGCTTTTTCCTGCTCCAAACTATTGTTATATTGGCCTTTGAAAGTCCACCGTCGGTCGACCTCAGGAGGTAGGAAACCATTTCTGGCAAATGTGTCACTTCTGGTTAGATAACAACGCCACAGGCAGAACAAAGTGGGAACTAGACATTCTGGACAACTCAAATGCACAAAGGCAACTGCTGACACACCAGGGAACACCCTACTGTAACACTGCATGGCCAGTATAGTTAGGTCTTTTTTTCACCACAGGAACAGTCTAACAAACACTCTTCACACTGCTAGGTGTAGCTTTAAACAACCTGTTTTACCATTTTAAATTAAACCTTGTTTGGGTGGTAAAGACAGGTCAGTGTGCCGGTGTCACTATTTTCAGAAAAATTGTAAAGATGCAATCAGCAGATGGCAAAATGAAGATATTTCCTCCAGTTGGAACAAATGCTCTGTAAACCCAGGTTACTATTTGGATAATCAATTACTTTCTTTGGTCATATCTTTAAGCCAAAACACCAAAAATGTGCTGATTTGCTGATAGTTTTATCATAGTTAACAGAATGTCTTTGGACTCTGGATCAGACCAGAAAAAGCTGCTTTAAGACATCACCTTCGATGATGGAAATAATCTGGCTTTTAATTTGGCTGTTTCAGACATATCTGCTTTGCTACAACGTTGATTGTTGTAAATCCTGATTAAGAATCTCTCTTGACAGGCTTTTCTCACTCCCATGACAATAATGCCTAATGATAAATAAACTTTGTAGCAGTGCTACAAAGGGAAATGACATAATTATCCCTTTCTTCTTTCTGTAATCCTGATAGTAAAATTCCTCCTTAAAGAGCCCAATTTAACATCAACTAGAGAAGACCTTGAACTCTTCGGGCTCAGTCATGCAGCCAGTGGACACATCAACCAACCTGCATCCACATCAGTTTAATCATGTCTGTATGTGACGTCAGTGAACATAAACCAACCAGACATACTGACCTAGAAGCAGATATAACTGACAGAAACGTTTCTTCACTTTTAGAACAAAATAATGACTGTGCTCCGTCGTTATTTTGCCACAGAATGTGTGCTGTGCTTCTGTTTTTATCTTTCCAAAAAGAAGAAATACCGACTGTAAACATCAGAGCACACGCGCGCCCCCACAGGACCACACATGTGTGCAGACAGAGTGGCAGTAATGTGGTGCTTCCCGTGCTGTTGCTACAGATACCACAGTTTGTGGGTGGAAGGTTCCTGTATCATCCACATCTAACAGTGCTTTTACTGATTTGAAAGTCAAGTAGGTGCTCTGAGTGTACTGTGAAAACTGGCAGTGAAGCTCAAATACCCAACTCTCAGTCTCCTATTCATTACCACCATGATGTAAATAATTCTGTTAATAAATCATGTGACATTTTGAGAAACAGCAAAAGCCATAATTGTGCAGTTGTACATTAATTTCAATTGATTCTGTGACAGTTTGTGCTTGCTTTAACACGGGTTTTGGCAAATGTGGACACTGATAAATTATTATTCAAATTCAGATTATGCTATTTATTTTGCAGTGTAGCTCCACATTCAAAAGCAAATCATGTAGATGAAATTAGAAATGGCTTTCACCTGGATTACAGACCGTGTGGAATGTGAGGGTCGGAGGTGGATAGAGCAGCGATATGGTTGGGCATTTTAAGCAATTTAGCCACTCAAAATCGAAGCCAGAGGCAATTCAGAAATGCTAACGTCACTATTCAGCAAACAAAGATGTGTTATGGTGTTGATCAACAGCAAGCTGCGGTTATCCAACCAAGCCTCTCTGTGGTGCTGTGTACCAAAGGACAACCATAGCAATAACATGAGATGCAACACAGAAGTGAAACAAGTTCAGTGGGCCAAAAGTTGGATCTGCTGCGACGACAGCTGGGTGAAGTGGTTGTGATGACAGCCTGGCTGATTCTACATCTTCCAGGGCAATAGCAATGTCTGTATTTGTGAATTTCAGTAATCAGATGATGATGATTATGATGATGATGATTTTTCCACATCGCCATGTCTCAAAATTGGTTATTAAAGATCTGTGACCTGGTTACAGGACATTTTAGAGTTGAAAAATGGATCATTTAGAATTTCCTATCATCATGACACAACTACTCTGTTGATAAATGATAATGCTGTTGTATCTGTTGCATGTGAGCTGCACAGCAGAGCTACAAAGAAAAGTGGATCTATGGGAAGTGGTTTCATGGATTTGTTTTTACTGAACATTCACCGAGCAGTGTTTTTATCCGGGAACACCCTGCACTCTCAAACAATTACACCGTGTACATTCACATCTGGAGGCTCTTATAACACAGTCTTATCTGACATCACAGCTCAGTTTATCCCTCCAGTCCATGAATGGAGTCTGGGGTCACTCCCTGTGCAGCTGTCCTGTTCTTCTGACCTCCACAGCATGAAGCTGTAATGGCTGACTCAGACCATCTGACTCCAGAAGAAAAGCAGTGAGCTTAATCTCACTTCATCTGGGGTGTTTCCATTTATACAAAGCTGTGGTGCAATGCACAAAAAAAAGTCTGCATCTGTTTTTCATTATTTTTGTATGCAGTCCTCTGACACAGGCACTTCTACTTCTTATAAACTTCTTTCATGATCATGGGCCACCCAGCACAATTCTGTTTACTAGCTCGAACAGTTTCAGGCAAGTGTTAGCATATCAGATGGAAGCAGCTTTGTTGGGATTAGTGCTCGCTGTTGTGCTGCTCACCAGAGATAGTTGGGGTCTCTTGCACTAGCAGGAGAGCAGAAGTAGGTCAAAACGCAGAGAGGAGTGGAGGGTTTTCTGCTAACACACTGACCTACTTGCACCACGCGTGGAGACATAGGGGAGATGTAGGGAAAGTCATTGTGATTATGTCATCTGGCACTGACCCACCTCATTCACTGAGGATTACCCCTAGATCTCAAGGACGGGGAGGTTCTCTTCTTCACGAACAGTTAAAATTATAACTTGAGCTGGCTGTCTGTGCAAGAACAAGTGCTAATTACACAGGCTGCAAGCTATAGAAAGCATTTCTTCCTCCCATTGCATTAGAAAATCATTTTGTGACAGTGAACTTTTTCTGGCTTTGAACAATGTAGACTGAAAGATACAAAACCTTAGACAGCTGGAACAATATCGCTATAGTTTGACTGCTAATAGTTCTTGTAATGCAGCAGGGCCTTAGTTTGCATTTTCCTAACAGTGGCACATAAATTACTCAGCTCTGATTCGGCCAAAAGTACCTCTCTGTATAATGCAAATTATGTGCAAATGTACACACTTCCTCCGCTAAATCTCATTATTTGTAACGGCATATTCACTACCCAGAGAGAAAAGATCTCTTGACTCTCAAACGAGAGAGATTTTGATTCTCTATTTTTCTCCGTACACTCTTGCTTTTTGAGATGAAGGGTTTTATTTCATGCACATGTGTGAAGTGTACATAAAAAATTAAATAAATAGAAGGAATCAGGGCATGCTAAGCGATTTGCGCGAGCTCTGCGTCACTCATGGTTGCCGTTACATAACTGTGGAAGCATAACATGGATGCTTCATAACAGGCACGCCTTTGCTGCTGCTGCTGCCCTACTCTTCCAATGACGGCATGGGACTGCAATGCAAACCACAGCGTGGAGCGAGAAAGAACACACAAACATCCTGCGAGACACCGACTGTTCTGTGAACCTCAGGAGCTCTTTCATTCAGCAGCTGCATGTGCAGACTGCTGAACCTGCCAGCTGAGGTACTGTAGTTTCCACATGGGGGCAGTTAGCAGCATACCACACACGTTTGTGAGGTTGTGATGCATAAATGTCTGGGTCACGGATCAAGCTAAATTAAAAAAAGAAACCAGCTGTTTTATTTGACAGAAGAAGCTTTCAACGCATTGCTGAATGTTATCTGGGACTGTCTGCAAGACGGTTTGTACGGCAGGAAGTTAGAAATGAGAGTGACAAAGCCACTGGGCTATAGGTAACTTAACTTAACTTAACGGTCCTAGCTCTTATCTCGGTCACATGAGCCTGTGCTTCACAGCTTCATATACTTATTAGTGTCACCAGACTCAAACAGCCTGTCCATATGTCAGTCAGACTAGCACACACAGACTTCACAGACAGAGTTCAGAAAATGTCAGTTATGTAAAATGTTAGCTTTCAATGATGCATTTTCTTTACTTAATACATGGCTAAAACTATGTCATTTGAGAGTTGAGAAAGAGTTGAGCTGAGAAAAAGAAAAAAAGAGACAACTCTTGACATGTTGAACGCAGTGTGACTTCATGTTCCTCTTTTTGGCCTTCAGTCCAAACAGTTCAGACTAAAACAACACACAGCCCTCAATTACTTAGAGAGAGAGAAAAGAGATTAAAACAAAGCGTGTTCAGTCATTATTCTCAGCTCTGGCAAATGTGGAAGACTAATTAAGTCTGGAGGCATTTCTCTATTTCTATCTCAGGACTACATCTCAGGCGCTTGGGATATCGGAGAGGTCCATCTCTGCCAAGTCTCTAATCCCTGTGGAAGAGCTAATGATCTGAATGTCATTTACACTGCTGCAAACTAGTACCACAGACCACAGGGTGGATCTGCGGCCCGCTCTGCAATGAGCTGTGGAACCTTAATGCTTAAGTCTGGGAACTGCTGTCTGCTGCTGTAAAGCACATGTGCTGCGATAAACTGTGATCCATTTTGACAATAATTATAGTCTTGTGGGGAGGTGAGGATCAACACACCAAAATACTGTTTACCCGTTTGAGATCTTACTAATTTGTGAGGAGAAGACAAGAATAATACTTTAAATGATGAGGGTTGTCAGCACCCATCATCACTCATCATCACTCCTTTAATCATGAACCTGAAGGTTTAATTGATGTTTGTTTTTTTTGATGGATATGGTTTCATTCACCACTATATGTCATGATGTAATGAGGAGTGTAAATCACTTGGTGGTGCACAATTTCTATCACTCAACTCACTGACACCAATACCCACAGTTATCCATTATGTGTTATGGCGTCAAGACCAACATCAAAATCATGCCTGTTGGTCTCTCAGTCCAGATAATATGATAACAGTTTAATAATATCTGATTTAACGTAGCAACTCCGGTGCTTTTTTAAAAAAAATAGATTAAGTGAATTTTGTTCTGATTCGTTTAGATCTAAAAAAAAAAAAAAAAACCACCTGTAACAAACAACATATCAAAACATCCAATGAAAAGCACTTAAGAGACATCAGCATGTGCACCAGTTTTAACAGTTAAAACAGACTGCTTTTAACAGCCAAACAAAATGGGAATTATCATCCAGGGGTTAAGGGAATTACTTTTGTTTATTTATTTATCTAAGAAGGGATGTGCACATTAGCTGAAAACATGTAACATCCTGTAAATGTAACCATGTAGGGTCACTTTCTTTTGCAGTCCATGAGAAGTTGATAGCATATATAAAAATATAAAAGATCGTAGAGATTGATTGGAAAGATTGGATTTATTATTAATGAATCTGTTGATTACTTCCTTGATTAACTGAGTGATCACTTTGTTCAAACATATCCTAAAATGAATAAAAAAGATTTTTCCCAAAAGGGGTTTTTATTTGGGCAACAGTCCCAAACCCAGATACATCACTTTGCCATCATATGCAACAAAGAAATGCTGCATATTTGGACATTTTAGCTTGAGGTGACGCAAAGGATTAACAGTTGCAGATAACCTTATCTGTCTATTGACATCAATCATTTCAGCTTTCAATCTGATATCAGATATGGGCGTGAATTGGCCAGTGCATCCAACTAAAGTGCAAAAAAAAGCCCCCTTAAATATGGCACATTACATGCGTCATGCATTTGGCACCTGCTCATCCGGAAACACGCTTTTATGTTATGAAAATAACCAAGAGCATCCTGATATGCATGGATCACAGAGAGGAACTATGTGACTGCGTCCTTCTGAAGACTATATCTGTTGTTTCACGTTTTCCTCACCTCCACCTGTTGATCCCAACGTTGGAAGATCCGGCGAACCAGGGGTCGAGGATGTAGACGCAGCGGACTGTATCCGCTCCCAGCAGAGATTCCTTGAGGGACGGGTTGTCGTGGAGCCGCAAGCCCTTCCTGAACCAGTGGATCGTATTTATTACCATTACTCGACTGGACGAATCCTTTATACTCCTTTTTGAATGATAGAAAGTCTTTGTGTCCTCGCTTCACTCTTATACCGACTCACTAACAGAGATTAAAAATGTATATCCAGGAAAAACAGGGCGAAACAAGGCCACTGGGAATCCAAATCTGATCCAGAGGAAAAAAGTGCTTGTTTGCTAATAAAGCAATCACTAATGTAGTCCAACTACTGATTAACCTTGCTCTAACAGGACCTTTTCCATTATGTCGAAGAATTTAGAAACCGATGGCTGCTGAACCATTTGGGCACGAGACAGCGCGCGCTCTCCGGCAATGTGACAACCAGGAAGTCTGCGGGCTTTAGGACCGCGCTGCCCAACGGTAGCGTAGCTCGTTGTATAACTTGTTTGTCTGAACAGTGAAAAATACATATATAAATACACATGTACTAGTACGCGTTAGTGGGCCCGCACTCTTTTAACATTATCTAAGTATTACTGAATGACAGAGTAATTAGCAAGCGTGTAATTTGAGGCGGCTGGTACTAGTAACGACAGCGAGACACCGTGGCAAGACCGGCTGCTCCCCGCCGCGAATAGCTGGTTATGTAAATACAAATTTCTGACTGCGTTTCTATCAAATTCCTCTTCCTAGTGCAACCTCGAGAGCTACTTAGCTGTAACGAATCCTTCTCTGTTCCGTATATATCGTCTCCTCCACTGTCGCGCAGTTGTTTTGAACGATAGTAACAGAACAATTTGCCCTCAACGTCCAGCACAAGTGACTGCTCAACCTCCGCACCGCACCTACAGTCCGAACGCCGCCCACGTCATGACGCGCACAGCATCCAGCCTCCTGATTGGTCAGAGCCACTGAGTGCGTATCTCGGCGTTGTCACGTTTCTGCAGCGTGCTTTCCTCTGACCCCAAATAGGAGAGATAAGTTAACGTGTACCGTGAACGTAGTTGGGGTAATGTTACTGAATTGTGACCTCTTATGGTGGACCTGTTTGTAGGATAGTTTAAAAAAGTTCTGCCAACACATATCTATGTTAAGATTGTAAAAAGTCTTTTGGTTTACTACGAAGTTAATTTTAAAAAAGAGCATTCAATATAGGGTGTGCATACTTTGAAGACTTTGATTCTAAAACTTTAAATATATTAACAAAATCTATAATATCAGTGAGCCTTGCGGCGCACACTGACTTGTTTACCACGAAAGAACCCGGATAAGCACATGAAGCCTGGCATGAGCGGGCTGCCCTCACGCGTCACCGTGCGTGCGTTTGTATGAGTGTGTGTGTGTGTGCGTCACTGTAGTACTGGAGAAGTACTGTCTCTGTCGCACTTGATATTTTGAATCAGCTGTGCAGTAAAGGCTGTGGTGAAAAGTTAAAAATAATCTTCTTTCTGTATTTTTTGTTGCCCCCCCCCCCCCCCCTTGTTGTTAAAACGTGCTGTACAAATGAGCTTACTTTGCCTTACTTTGGAGCAAGATGTTATAAAAGTAACATTACCTAATTTACTTTATCTGTCTATGCATGCATGTATGTCTAAATTATATTGTTATCACTATATATTCTATCTCTGCATGTGCTATGTAGAAGCAGAAGGGGCAAGATGCATCTTATCTTCTGTATGTTACGTGTTATTTAAGGTCTAAATAAGAAATGCGTCACAATAGTCTCTTACATAAAATGGATTGTAATTATGCAAGCTGTAAAACGCAGCACCAGACGGAAGGTGTAGTACCGTCATTTGGATGCTGGGTGTCAGTACAACATCATGCCATCAACGCCCTGTTTCCCTGTCCTGTGATAACCTCATGTGATGTTAATAATACGAGGCTGTTACAGTGGATGTTGTAGTTTTTTTCACTTTATGGGCCCACGTTTCCATTATTATTATTATTATTATTATTATTATTATTATTAATATTAATATTATTATTATTATTATGGTTATTATTATCATAGGGCTAATACAAGTAAATTAGTAATTAATAAGTAATTTATTTTTCTATTTAAACAGTACAATCACTTAGGAACAAAATCATAAAGAGGACATACAATTTTAAAAGAAGGAAAAGACAAAAGCTTTTGAACATATAGAGATAACACAGCACAAAGCAATATGCTACAGACATAATCACACAAAGCACTTCACACAAAAGACAGTGTAACAACAGAGAATTTGATAAATCGCAGAGTAAAAAAAACGTGACTGCACAACATGAGTAACGAAGCTTGTCTGTATGATACATTCATTCTTCTGGCAAGATACTAACAATCCATTGTCTTTCTGGGAAAATCATGATCATTTTGCTGTTACCAGGCAACCAACGCTTAATACGGGAGGACAAGCTCTGGAGGACCACAGTGCTCTTAGAGAAGCAGCTGACAGCTGCCCACCTCCACCGTTCTCACCTTAGTTAGTCAGCAAGATATGCTGCATTGCATCAAGAGCTCGTGGCAGACTGCTGGAGATGAACTCAGTGAGTGTCACAGACTGGAGGATGGGATGCACTGATGGTGACATCTGCTCACAAAGAAAACTAAACAACTATATATATAGGGAGACAGGAAGAGTTCTTTATACAAAAGGCATTATAATGGTTTGACCAAAATGAAATTCATCCTTCATTTTCCCTTTGGAGTCCATGTAAATATTGATATTCCTCTGTCTGCATCTGTCACACTCACCCTTTTGTTGACAGCTAAATAACTGAACATTCAGACAGTAAAAACCTTCCCAGACTAATCCTTCTTGTCCAAAAAAGTCTTGTCGAACAGCATTCAGAGGCCCTATGCGTTTCCACGTGGAGGCTCTTACATACATACATCATGTAGCAAGGAAACTCCATTTGACAGTCGAACAATAACACTAAAATACTGTTTTCAGTTCTGGCATAGCTGTAGTGCAGTGTCATGCTAAGAAAATATGAAAGGGCCTCTGGCATGGCAGGCAGTGTGGACAGATGGTTGGTCCAGCTCAGATGTACAAGGAGAAGCCCCAGCAGAACGGATGAATCATCGTTCCACCAACTGTTCCCCTCAGCATGTCTTCAGAATTCAGCTCACTCGCTCTTTGTTTTTCGTGGCCCGACAAAACATTGTATTTTGGAGAGAAAGTCGACAGCACGATGAAATGATGCTAATCCTTGGGACCGGACCACAGGTCAGCATTACCACTGAATGTTGGAAGCATCTCTGATCTCACAAAAAAGAAGACAGCTTGGACGAATGTGCTTTGAACAGTAAAATATTTATGGGGCTCTGGCATTAAAGCTCATGGTGTTCCTCAAGAAAGCTGCTTTTGCTGCAGACCCACTTTCACTTCTCACTTAAAATCATGACTAGTGGTGGGCAGCGTGCCAAATAACAACAGCTTTGCACTGCAGGACCCCAGACTGTTGCCATTCAGGAAAACTCCATTTTTCACAACAGAGGTTCATTCAGCAATTCTCAGTTTTATCCAGATTACAAATACAGAGAGATTTAAGTCAAACAGAACATTTTTCATTCCTGTTGTTATTATCATTATTGATGTTAGCTGAGCAGAAAGGTAGAAAATGAAGATTTAGGAGGGAAAATTGCTGGATGATATTATAGTTCAAATATATGTGTTCCATCAAAGTTCTTTCTACTTTAACTGCAGATATAAAGTGCACAGCAGGCTGCTTTTGCAGACATCTACACCCGTAACTTACCCCAGCAAACTGCACGAGTGTAATCAGTTATGTGTATTATAAATAAAAGGAGAGCAAACATCTGCATGATCTCCAGTTAGTTTGTGAAAAAATCTATTTCCTGAGGTTTCAAGTTTGAATAAAAAGGCTGGCTGTGACGTTGTCATGCAGACCCCCCTCTTGTGTTGCATCTCTGTGGTCCACATTTTCCCACACAATCTACAGAAAAATTCACATTTCCATCATGTGTTTTCTCAGTGGGAATCCACCTCTCATTCTGACTCCTCACTGCAGCCACACGACTAAAAATAAGAGATTGGTTGGCACAGCACAGCCTACGTGTGCATCTCTCGACTCTGCAGTTGTGTTTCACCAGCACCAGGTAGCCTCTGCTGAAAGGTATCACGCAGGTTGTCCGTGTCAGTCAAAGCTGATGGAGATGCGGATTGGCTCATTTCAGCCCGCGGGGCTCCAGGCTCCACCTCTCCATCAGAGTCTTGCCTTTGCTGCGCTTGTTGCAGTGAGCGCGTAGGGGCTTGTGCGCTCTCAGGTTACGCGTATGAAGTTGTGGACAGGAGGACAGCGAAGACACCCAGCCACTGAGAGAGGGAGGAAAAGTAGAGGCTCACTTGGCTCACTCTTAAAGCGGGGGAATACAACTGAATCCACGGGCAGCGGCGGGGAAAAAGCAGGAAAACGAGTTTGTGGCATTTAACTGAGAGACCAAGCATACCCAACAGTATGCGGTGCAGTTATGGCAGGCAAGGGTAAGACAGTCGTGAGGACGCTGGAGGATTTAACGCTTGATTCTGGTTATGGTGGAGCCGCGGACTCGGTCAGGTCGTCCAGCGTGTCGCTGTGCTGCTCCGACACGCATCAGTCCGTCTCGCATGGGGCCAACTGCTGGCATCTGACCGAATCCATGCACAGCAGACAGAACAGTTTGGACACAGTCAACACCGTCCTGGCGGAGGACACGGAGATACTGGAGTGCTCGGGTCAGTGCGCCAAGCTGCCCGAGCTGGAGGACGTGCCATGGAGCCTCGGCGAGGTGGAGGGCGCACTGAGGAAGGACGAAGAGCTGATGGTGGGAAACCCGCCGCCGGAGGTCTTGGCGCGGCTTTCGGCTCTCATCAGCCGCGCGCTGGTGAGGGTGGCACGGGAGGCGCAGCGGCTCAGCCTGCGCTACGCCAAGTGCACCAAGCACGAGATCCAGAGCGCCATCAAGGTGGTGCTGTCATGGACCATCTCCGTCAACTGCATCACGGCGGCTCTGAGCGCCCTGTCCCTCTACAACATGAGCACCGGGGACAAGTTCAGCCGAGGCAAGTCGGAGCGCTGCGGGCTGGTCTTCTCCGTGGGGAAGTTCTTCAGGTGGATGGTGGATAGTCGGGTGGCCCTCAGGATCCACGAACACGCTGCCATATACCTCACCGCCTGCATGGAGAGCCTGTTCAGAGAGGTGTTCAGCCGCGTCCTGCGCAGCGCGCTGGTGGAGAGGGACAACGGGATCCCCAAGTTTACGCTGGAGTCACTGGAGCAAGCCATCAGCAACGACTCGGAGATCTGGGGTCTGCTGCAGCCCTACCAGCACCTCATTTGTGGGAAGAATTCAAGTGGTAAGAAGCATTCAAAAGAAAGAAAATTCTAGAGATGGCAATCAGTTATTTTTTGTTGTTGTTGACATATGATGATCTGAAATCTGATTGGAAACTCTTGTGTCACCTTGGTGGTCCATTTTTTTTGTGTTTTGTGCACTCACCATCCTCTGTGGAATCCACCATATAGGCCAGATCATATTCTGCTTCCCCTCAGAAACAAGTCAAGTGCCACTTAACTCAGATGGATGTCCAAGTGCTCCAAGAAATATCTAGAAACAAGAGGCTGAGTCTCAAAACAAAGCAGAATGGGGGGGGGCCCAACTGGGAGGTTGGGAAGTTTTAATAATTTCTTCAGAGGACAACATGATTTTAATGAGCATTTGATTGAGAGGATTTCCTCAGTGCACAAAGTGATAATCTGCTTAGTGTAGCCCAGTTGGACAAGTAAT
Source organism: Pempheris klunzingeri (assembly GCF_042242105.1). NCBI lineage: Eukaryota > Metazoa > Chordata > Actinopteri > Acropomatiformes > Pempheridae > Pempheris > Pempheris klunzingeri. Next base: position 13,003,840 of record NC_092033.1, read on the forward strand.
ATGTCTATAAAGTGTGTAATTATGCTGGGGAATAACCACTGCTTATCTAGCTCCTGTAATTGCGCTCCCAAACAAAAGGACTTGACAGCTTCTTGAATATTTATTACCTTCAGCTTAGACCTCAAGCCCCCCCCTGTGAAACAGGAACTGTGTTGGCTATCAAAGCCTCGGAGCAGCTACAGCCAGAACAGGTATTTATGGTGGAAAATGATGAAACACGCTCCAGCTTCTATTTCTTTGAAGCTATTGTGTTCTCTGACTTTCATTAGAGACAACAGCATTCCTGTTAATTATTGTTTTTGATAGAGTGAGGGCTCCGCGTGGTGTGTATAGATGATATGCGAGTCGTGATTTTGCACAAACCGGATTTGTGTTTATATTGTGTGCCGGCCTTGTTGGTGAAGCTATTACTGTCTCGCTCCAGAAGGTGTAAGCTGTCAGTGTGGGCTGGCCCTCTTATCCGAAGCCCTGAATGAGTTGGCTGAAACAGTAAAGCAGAAGGGACTTGAAATGTTATTCTTAACTGAGAGCCAAACTGAGCCGCGCAATATTGACCAGGAAAAATCATATTGCAGCTTGTATGTTAATTGTTGCAGTGGCTGTTTTTCTTTCAGCACTTCTAAGGCATCTTAATAGAGGTGAAAAACAAAGATGCTTGGGCTGAGGGATTGCGTACATGTGCAGCCTGTCATGTGGATGAACTATTCCTCTATCATAGCACCAGAGAAGATTGTCCCAGAAGCAGCCTGTGGAGAAATTGACCTGAAAATAGCTTTCATAGGTTCCTCTGTGATGTTATGTCTGTGACTGAATGTTATGGATGCAGGTTTTTCCTCACACCACAGGTTCTTATCTGCAATCCAGGCCTTTGGCCTCCATCATGTGTCACCCATACAACACCCACATTCATGGTTCAAGCCTCACAAGTGGGAATATTTGCTGCTTTCATCATATAACACACATCAACTGTTGCATTTTCGCTTAGAAAATACAATAATTTCAAAATAGTTGATCCATTCTCTGCAGATTTGTTGTCTAATTGTTGCTTGATGTGGGGCGTTTCTCCCCCCCACCTCATCTGTCTTCTTAAAAATCTTCCAATATGCGGCCTGGGCAAAGATGCTGCGCACAACTGCTTTGCCTTGAAATCGCTGCCGAGAGAGCGAAGAAGGTACTTCTCTGTAGAGGGGACACGGAGCAACGCACGCATCCCCCTCCACTCCTACCCGTGGAACACATCATTTCCTGATGGTGCAGAGGAGGCAACAATTTGCACTCACACAAAATAGCATGATGTCATCCCGTGACAGTCAGGATGTGAGGATGTAGAACGTGCTGTTTTTGTCACTGTGGGTTTGTGACACCCCTGTCCGTCCTTAATCACACATCCACTCACATGTCTGTAATTCCTCCTTTTCTGTTGAGCCACATGTAGGAAGTATTGTGAGGCTATGTTTAGGCAGGGGTGGGAGAGAGCAGGGTAGCCCTTCTGGTGCGCAACGTGGTCTCTTGTTTTAAAATTCAACCAGAGAACAAAAGCAGCGCAGCACATAATGACTAAATCCCCGTTGCTGTGCACTCCCACTGACCATACGTGACAGCCTCTTTGCTCTGACTAATGAGCAGAGCTAAATGGAGGCTTTTCTTTACTTCCTTTGTTATCAGCTGTACACACACTGCTGTCCTGCCTGTACATTTAGATTATTTTTAGGATTTCTAATGTTTACCGTTACAAACAGAAGATGTGTGTTATTTTTCACGCTTTTCAGAGATGCACATGTTTCTATTATGGGGCTTTTGCTCAGAACACTAATTCTGAAACCTATGATATGAGCTCACTGCCTACAGGTGGAGGGATGGGCAGTTAAGGATGGGCCGTATCTCCTCATAATGAACTGACAAAATCATTGTCGTTGCCTGTCATAATGACTCATATGAGCCCTTTTTAATCTGGTGGCCTTCTGCAGGACGACCTCCAAAATGACCCAAATGATCACCACAGAAACAAATTCTCAAAAAGATGACATGACCAAAAGAGGTCGCTTGTTAGGAAATCAGGTTAGGTTATCAGTTTGATGGTACAGTTTGTCTGAGGAGGACGGTTTGTTTTCAGCTCTTACACTCTTCTGCTATGACTTAACTCATTTAAGTATGACTACAGCAGACCAAACTTCAACCAACGACTACGATCGGGGCGGTGAAGCACATAAAACCTAAGAAAATACAGCCCGCTCGGAACGTGATGCAGTAAAAGTGTAAGCCGCTCTAGTGATTAAAATAAAAGTGTATCTGTTCAGGCCATCGCTGCTTCAGGACACGTCATTGTCCTGTTTCTCAGCAATGATGCTGGTCAACTCTCCAGAAAAGCAGCAGTATTATCATACCTGTTTTCCTGGGTGAGGGCATCCTCGTTACAGAGGTGTGGTACAAATGAGTTTGCCAACTTTCAGTGAGATGTGGTACAAATATTGCATGTCAAAATGTTATCTCCTGGCGTACAGTTCCCAACACGGATTCACCTCGTTTGACTCTGTCTCGTCGGTTATGTTAAACAGCCTTTATGACAAGTCAGAAGCAAACAGCTCGGTCATCAGCTTCCAAACCTGCCGGTGCGGCGTTTAGTTTTGGGAGCCCGAATGACTTGATTGCATCTGATTATGCGTGTCATTTGCCGTGACCTTCCCCAAGGAAATGATCCACCCTCCACGGGACAGATGACACAACATAATGGAATTGCATAGCCTGCTATAGCCAGTCTATTAAATTAGCAGTGGGGTGTCTGTTCTCTCTCCTCCTTCGCTGTCTGCCTTTCACACCATATTTCATTGTGTTTTCTGCTAGGGGTCGGGCTCAGTGTTTACATATTTATTTTCCACCGTGGTTTTTAATAAGCTCAACTCATAACCACATGATTCTGGCAAAGCCTTTTGTTGTCCATTCTGTTATTATTTTCCGCCTGTCCCCCCCCCCGCCCCCCACACACGCACCCCCTCCTTGGGGTGGACTCGCAGATGAGCTGACAGATTGCTGTCGTAGTGGTGGAGATGCGAGCACCCGGGCAGGCAAGCTGCTTGTGATGGATTTTTCTGTCATGGTAATTTCATAAGACCAAAGGCTGCACCCGCACCCCTCCACCGCGCTTCATTTTCAGCGGTGATCAGTGATCGTGAAGTTATGTGGAGTTGTTTCCGAGGCCGAGACGTATTTTATGAGCTGCGTCCCTTCCTAGCGCTCCTCCGTGTTAGTGGCTTGTGAAAATATTGGCTCTCATTTCATATGCCTCTCTGTGATTTCACTGGTAGGGATTCCAGAAAAAACACACCTATAACTCTGCTCGGGGGCAAGTTTTATTGCTTCCATGTCGTCGGAGCGAGGTTCCCCTTCCATTTTCAGAAACTAGGTGAAAGCACTGGGTCAGGATGAGATAATGAGAGGAGGCTGAGAGCGCCGAATGCTTACTGTTGTGAGGGAGTACAGTGCGGGAAGAGAAACCAGGCTGTGGTGTCAGCTGGAGGAGGTGGCGGTGGTGAGGGGGCACTGGCGCAGGTCCCTCAGAGATATAATTATGCAGCTCTCTTTAATTAACACTTGTGCTTATCTGGTAGTCATTAAGATTAGGAATTAGCAACGGGAAACACCAGGGAGCTGCAGAGAACAAAGATGATAATTCCTCTCATTCATTTTTAATACCAGCTGCGCGGGTCCACGCCGGTTTTGATCTGATCGGTCTGTGTGGCCGAGATAAAACGTCTCCTAGACGTTCAGACCTGCGGACTTTCTTTGCTACGCTTCCTGACAAAGAAACTTGTTACGTCACTCGTCCTTGACATTCTTTTACTCCCTCAGCATACTGTGGATGCCTACAAGCCTGATCAGGAGGATGGGTTTGTCATATTTGCTGGCATGTAGTGCATTTTATAAATGTTAAATTGCATTAATATAGACACTATAACTGTAGTGTAATATGTGCTATAATACGGCACTTTAATTTAGGATCTGTGTTGCACAAATCACTTCTGAGTAACTTCTGAACTTGTGCTCAGGCACACATCTGCTTTCTGCTGTGGTATGTGTCATCAATGTTGGGGCAGAATCATAGCTGTGATAAGACAACGTTGCACCAGACACACATTTTCTTTTATTTTTGGTTCTCTGGTAACAGGATGTCACATATGTGCATTGTCCCCATTTCTCATGACGTTTCTTTACCCTCTTCTCTCCTTTTTTTTCCTTTTTCACACCCCGATCAGGGCCATGTTGAAAGATGCTCTGGCGCCGTTTTGCGTAATCAGCCCCATGTGTTGACCCCTGACCTGTGCTACGGGTGTGAAGTCGGTACGACAGGTCTCACCTCGCTCTCACCTCAGCGATCGGCGAGGGAGGGATCGATGGGAACAATGCTGCAGTGTCAAAATGACCTAATTGTGCGGTCCAAGTTTAGCATGTACACAGCATCCAGCTGATGCCGCAGCGAGATTAGATGACACACATCCTGAAAGTCTGGAGATTCGCTCGGGTTCTACGTCGACACAATTCGTGTGACAGCGGCTGTCAGAGCGTGCTGTGTTATTCGATGTTATCTGTCAGCAGTACACAAACCTAATTCGAGTTGCATCCTGTGGGGATTCCTGAAGCACTGCTCGTCGTGATGTTACTTTTGCTTTCATTCTACATTTTTTTGTTGCTTTATTTCTTTAAAAACGGATGGCTTCGTTTTATCTCCTGTGTTAAGAGAGTCAAAGTAATGCCACAGGATGTGTCTCACGAGATGCATCAAAGGTTCAGTTCACCTAAATTAGCCAACAACGTGTCTGGCCTTGAAGAAAGTTTGGTTTTACTTTTGATTTAAGATCACAGTTTTTTTTCAAGTGTATGCATTACAAGATACAGCTTTTTCTACACGTTTCCTACATAGGATTAGGTTTGGATTATATGACAATACCTCGGCACTGGATGTACATTTTTATATCAAATGAAACTTTTGTTTTTGTTTTTTTTGGACAGTCACATGTGGTTATTTTATCTATAAATGGTATAATGGTATAAAACTTTCCCTAACCTTAACTACCTGTTTTACTAGCCTAACCCTAATCATACATAACCATAGTGTATTTGCCCTAACCATGGTGTTTCCATACTGTAGTAGCCACTCACAGACATAATAGAAGGCAGGGATTTCAAATGAATGATCCACTGAAAAGGGTTCACAGGTCTTTGGATTATTCACTAGGACATTGTATAGGAAGACAAGTTTTTCATGCTCAATTTTAAAATGCCTTTAACTTCACACCTTCAACTCAAGTGAGGCGAAATCAGAAACCTCAGAGATGGAAACTTCAGTGCCTCGTTACCAGCTACATAGCAGCAGACCAAAGCAGAAGTCACACGGCTCTGAAATGCCAGTAATTCAGCAGAAGTGAAAACAAAGCAATTTAAAATCAAAAGTGAGACCTCTTCTCCCAGCCGCTGTGATGTTGTATCACGTAGTCTGAGCTGCTGCGAGGTTTAAATCAGGCAGTTTGCATTTGTGGTAAAAAAACACTTTCTATCTTCTCAGCTGTAACTGTACATTTTCTTCCTTGTCAGGCGTCGCTAGGTTTCCGTTGTCACACCATTCGCTCTTGTTGCACCGGGCCTGTGGTTGTTCTTTTAAATCTGTGATGATGCTTTTGATCACACCTTGGGCACAGACAATTGCAGTTTGCAAGAAGCTCTAATTTAGAGTACAGTATTGATTGCACAATAAAGAAACTCTGTACATGCGAAGCCATAGGAATTCTTAGAAATCAGCAACTAACATCAGGACTTCTGAGAAAACAGCACTCTGACTAAAGCTACTGACACTCAGACATTACTGTATGAGTCAAGCTATTGACTGGTCAGGAAATGTTGGATTTTCTGTAACACTGATGATGTCCTCGGAGAGGGAACGAGGATGTTGGTTAAAAAAAAAATCAAAAAAAAAAAATCACATCATCTGAAACTCATCTATTGAGTCAGAGATTGTTTTTGTCTTTCGGGGACTTTTCATGATTGCTTCCTGAACCGTTAGCCAGCACACAGGCGGTGTCACTTCAAACTGTTTGTGCTGCTCTGTGGTTATTTTTCTCATGCTGCCAAAGAGTGACAGTAAACACGTGTGTCACACAAAAACGCAGAATTACAGAAGCTTTATGTGAGATTCATGTGAGCTTGTCAAAAGATCTACTGAGAAGAAAAATAAAACGACTACTGACTGATTGCCCTCTTGAGTTTAATGGTTTATTAAATCAACAAGTATGCAGTGTAGGATGCAATCATATCACTTCAAAAATATATTCTAGTTTGGTTTGGTTACTCATTGATTTATGCAGCGGGTTAGATGACTTACATTGTTCCAGCACTATGCATGTTGTTTTTAACAGCAGCAGGCATCAATCAGAGCTCCCTCTGTGCTTATTATCCTCCCCCTGCTGTTATTCCACACACTTACTACAGACTCCTGGAGTTTAACTTGTTTATGTGAAGTGAAATACTTTTCAGTCCGAAACAAACTCTTTTTTTTTTTTTTGTTGCTGCATTTGAAGACCTGCTCTGAGTTCTCCGCAGCTCAATATATATGCGGTTGTTGACACCCGCCTCTCTGCAGACTGTACTTCAAAATGAATCAAAGTGACAGATGATTATCTTTCCTCTGACTTCTTTCCTCCAGACTATTTCTCCTCTTATCCCTCTTTGCACTTCTCTTCAAGACAAACTGAAATTTTGACAGCTGCCGTGTGTAAAAGAAATAGAAATATTAATAGTAATAAAATGACAAGTAGTGTTGTGAATGTTTTTTCAATTATTTCAAAGAGGACAAAGTCGTTTTTGGACGTATTTATTGAGCGACTGAGTGGGTGTTTCCCATTGCAGAGACTGACTGACATCTGAGAGTCGCCAGGGGACGAGCTGGTAAAACACATTGATGAAAAGATTCCGTCGTTTAATCTATCAGGCTAATCAGCAGATAATCTAATCAGATGAATAGTGAGTCTAGCTTGCTAATGCTAGCGCTGATGATTCCCAGACTGGACATTACTTTTTGTCTCAGTGGTCTAAGAAGTTCTCAGATCTTTTACTTCAAATAAAGATAGCAATACTACATTTTGGAAACACTCTGTAACAGGTAAATGCATTTAAAATATCAATTACTTAATTTTTTTAGAAAAATTACAAGTAACTAGTGACTAAAGTTATCAAATAAATGTACTGCTGTACATATTTGAACCTGTGCAATATTGTTCATTTACAACCGTAACACATTTCATACATCTTTTTATGCATAAGATGACAATTGTGTGTGTGAATGTTGGATGCGTGGTTCAAGTATTTTCCAAGCATCGTTCCAAGCAGTGCACCTGAATTTCTTTGTGTATACACACACGCACGCACACACACACACACACACACACACACACACACACACACACACTCACACACACGTGGAGAGTAAAGTACAAGTACCTCAAAATTGTACTTAAGTGCAGTACTTGAGTAAATGTACTCAGTTAAGTGAGTAGCTCTGTCACCTTAGTGCTCTGTTCCTTACACAGTGATTCAGGTCACAACATGTTGTGAGTAATGTTCGGTGTAACAGTACACACAGTCTGGTGTGTGTGCGGCTCTTTAGTGATATCATAACTGTTTTTACTGTCTTGACTGTCCACACAGTCAAATTACTGGACCAGCATTGGCGTTCAGAAGCAAACCTTCAGTTCTGTGGAGAAAACTAACCCTCTCTAGTCCGCCGTCCCCAGCTGTATCGATCTCAGTCCTTCCACTCTGCAAACTGAAACATCTTCTCATTTCCAGTAGACCCAGTTTCCTGTAAATGAGAATAATTTTATGAGAATTTCCTACAGAAACAGGAAGCCTTTAATGTGTCTCTCCGCTACACTGTGTACAAGGTCTTTCATGTTCTTTCTTGTGGCGGCTCGGATAGTCTTCAGTTGACCTCAGCCTGCTCGCCGCTTTGTGTTGACGCCTTCCTGCTGGGCTGCGTGTTGGTGGGTCACATTTCTGCTCAATGTGAACACTGATAGTTAACTAATGTCTAACCCAGCAGCTTCAATGGGCACAGATTACAACAAACTACAACATGACTGCTTGGCCCCCACTAGTCTGTCCCTGACGTAGTGGCAGGAGTGATTAAAGGCTTTGCCAGGATCAACAAGAAAGGTTTTTCATATTATTTCCATGCCGTCATATAGAGACAGGATCCAGTGCAGAGAAGAACAGCGCTTTTGCTTTCATGTGTTTTCATTTCAAATTCACATTGACTTCTGACAGATAACCAATCCAACCAAAGGGCAATAACCTAAAGTATTTACTTTTATTTGGCAGTAATTTAGGCACGGAGGAGCTGGAATAAGTTGGTTTTAAAGGATCAAAAAGAGATTAGGAGATGAATGTTAGCATTTTTACCAGCTGGATGGAAAACACCTCACGTGTGATGTCTTTCAGATGGTGGCCAGAAGTGGTGCATCATTTGACAGCCTGCAGTGAATTGCGTAATGCTTACATAATACTTACGTAGGTTATGTACCAAGAAGAAGTCATGATTACAACTTTTTGGATAAATCTATATGTACTGTTTTTATGTCACGCCACTTTCATTGATCTTCAAATCAACTCACTGTTGATCTGCCTGAAATCACGACAACTTGCAGGCAATGATGCTCAGTGGTGCTAAATCGATGTTTTGATTACAATCTTTTTTTGTTATTCATTCTTTTCTTTTTTTTTTATTGTCACAACAAAAATGGTGGAAATGATGCTGGAATAGATTCGATCACAAATAGCAGACAGCAAGTTTGATATCTGATAACTTCAGAAATGAATAGTGGATGATGGATGTACATCACAGTCTGAAATGCTGCATTCAAGGCCAGCCTGCTGTGGTGTGGGGCTTCTCCACTGGAATCAGTAACACAGTTTACAGGCCTTCAAAGTGAAACTGAAATCAGTGTACGTGCATTACCAAATGTTCAAAATGTCTTTTGTTCACCTGTTTATAATAAAGTGTAGACTTCCTGGAAAGCACTATTGATTCTGAGTGAAATAAGACAAATTAAACTGAATCAAAGAGCTTTCAGCTGCATCTCACTGTCTTCATTCAGCAATGGGAGATGTGCTAAAAGTGCATTTGCTGAGTGAAGACTGTGAGATGTGATTTAAAGCTCTGAAGCGTCAGTAAGTTTATTTTGTTACACATAAATGTGTTTTTTGGACTGTTGGCAGTGGCATTTCTGCAATTTTCAACAGTCAACATTATAGGGCTGGGCTGATTATTCATTCAACATTTTGTGGAATTGTTTTAGGACAATATGATTATACTGTATTATCATCCTGCAAAATTATGCAGTTTCATTTCAGTAACTCCTAAAATTATAATTAAAAGTAACTAAATTAGTTTTTGTAGTTTTTGTTTTTGTTGATTTGAGCATAGCAGTTAATCAAAAAACAATTGACAGTGAAAATAGTCACCTGGTGCTTGCCTAATGCCTTATTGGTTTTTAATTCCACGTTAAGTCATCATCGAGTGGAAATTAACAAGAGGGGGAGAGGACGGGGACAAAATGTTGCACTTGTCAGTAAAATAGACATGGATAAATAAAGCCTGCCTCACTGCACGTCGGCGCCCTGGTGCTCGCCGCGCTGCAGGGCTTCAGTGTGGTGTGTTACATCCCGACAGGACAGGCAGCTTCTACTACATGCCATTACAGCATTTAATTAATGAGGGGTGAGCGCGGGATCAGTTTCTGGCTGTTCCCAGGTGGTGAATGAAAATTAGGCTTCTTGCTCTGGGGAGAACCATCTGGTGCCACAGTGGCACAAAATAGGCCAATAATAGGGATACTGAGCATTCTGGGTAATGGGATTTAGGGGAATACCATTTGCAATTACGACCCACACATATACTAAAGTCGGACTTGAACACATCCTCCCTCCCATGCTCTTCTTTGTTTGTCGGCTCTACCACTTAATCCTGACTCGACAAGTGGAAACGCCAACTCACATAGCTCACAATAACAAAAAGAACCCCCTTTTTTTTCCTTCAAATTTTCTTTTGGTGTTTTAAAGCCCACTGTTACAAAAGCTGTTTCTCAATGACTGCTCATTGAGAAACGGCGACAGTGACAAAGTCCCACCACAGTATTTCTGACATTCAGAGTTACTCTCAAGTTGACTCATGTGAAGATGTAGCAATTTTGTTCACTGCCGTTGTGTGGGCAGGAACACTTCCTCCCACTGACATGAAGCATTTCATAACGATTACAAGACAGACGTTGAAAAGAAAGCTGCAAGCGTGGAATTAAAAACCCAAAAAGGAGAAACTTCAGGTCTGTGCAGTCAAATCATGCAATCTCACCAGCTCCCCATGGTGACGTTTCTCCTCCTGTTTCTTTTGCTAAAAGTATTAAATTAGACATTTGATGCCATCTCTGACACCTGATCTTGTTCTTTCCACTAATTGCTGTTTTCTTTCTCAGCGAGGGCAGCTTTATTGTGTTCTAAAGTGAGAAAAAGACAGCATGAAGCAGCTA